>NC_064911.1:5491626-6119376 GCF_929443795.1 Astur gentilis
CAGTTCATGCTCAAGCAAGGTCAGCAAATGGTCTTTGGGAAAACGTGGTAGAACACAAACCAGGGTCTTTCCGAGCACCTTCCCCAATGCAGTGGCTGGTTGCTTGAAGCTGTTAGACAGGATCACAAGAGGGAACATTCACAAACCTGCCTTGTTATTACTGGTTTTGTGCCAGAGCTGACAAACCATGGTCTGAAGCATCCACAGACGCAACAGCAGTAAGCGTCTTACTAAAGCTGTTTGGAGCTGACCCACAGATCCAGGTACACAAGGCTCAACTCAGATCTCGCTCATGGTGAGCTGCAGTGCATACACCACCTGTATGCCCAGGGGACGTGTCAGCTTTGGTCATCCCTGTGCTGTCATTGCACAGGTTTCACAGTTCCCCAGCTGTGCTGGGCTGGCTGCCCCAGAGCTACATTGCAAGTTGCAGCGGTGACAAAGGTGACAAACGGCTCCTAAAAGTGAAAATCAATTTTGCTAATGCTATCCTGCCCAAAACTCTCAGCCCACTTCCCCACATTAAGGAAGGGCATTATAGCAAATACAGCACCTGTAATGGCTTGTTGCCATAGGCAATAAGGAATGACCGTACTCAATTGGCTCGGTGCACGAAGACTTGGGGTGCTCCCAAGCCCAGGTCCTGCAAATGAACATTGGCTTACTGACTTAGGCTCCTCACCGTGCGAGGCAAGCAGCTTTGCCACCTTTTCACTCTAAAGCTTTCTTTGCTTCAGCATAAAAATGTCTCACATGAAAGGTTGTTCACCTTTTCTTTCTCCACAGTGTAAGCCACAGCTTGTGGAAGCCAAAGGCTTCAAACCTGATACATAAACAGATTGCTATAGCTCTTGTCAGCTGAGGTTAGAAAAAAACAAGTGCACAAAACCCCAAACCTCCAAAAAAACCCATACATACTCTGCAGAGCAAGGGCTGAACTGCAGTTCTCATGGTGGGGAGGAGAGGGAACTGCCTATACCACTGCAGTTTTTGCAGTTATTGCCAGGATTTCTAGAAGATATATTGGGCAGGCTCTAAGACCTGTTGCTGTCTCCATGATTTCTATGGCTGGCACCTGGATTTCTTAGCTTATCTCCTGCCTAAGTTAGAGCTTTTCTAGGAGACAGCTAACCCTCCTCCTCTGGGGTCCCAAATAAGGGTGATAGTAGATCCTGCAAAATATTGTATATTATTCTCCTATGTTTTGTATTAAATTGATACACAAGCTTTGGTCATTGGCCTAAGCCATCCCAGGTACTTGAAGGCCTTCATTTAACTCTTCTACTTCTGCATTTGTGTTTCAGAGCATTGCAGATTTGGAGTGGCTTTATCCTATGCCAATGTGCAATAAAGTCTTCTGTGTTACTAATCATTGGATGAGCTTTTAGTTTTTCGTTTATTGGTGAGCAGCTGCTCTTACCCAAAGCACCAGCAAGTTGCCTCATAAGTCAAGCAACTCATTCCCAGTCTCACACTAGAAAAGAAACACACATATCACTCTGATTTGTGATATTTTTTTAACTAGCCATTTAGCACTTTTTTTTATATCAAAGCAAACTATTTGTAATGAGAATTTGGAACTGATCAGCCTACCCACCTCTGTACCTCTAGTTTGCTCTGCAGGCTGCAGGACGTTTTTTTTGTTTTACTGAGGTACTGCACTGGCCTCCCATACCTGCTCACAGCTTAGAAGAACTGAAACCAAAGGCTGTTTCCTGACACTGCAGCAACTGAGCCTGAAGAAAAGAAACTATCAGATGTTTCTGTGTAACAGCTGCATGTCAAAAATAGTAGACTAGCCAACAGCTTCACTGCACTACAAGCATAGGAAGCATACTGCCTCTAAGAAACATGTTTCTCATTTATTGGAAGTGGGCAAGTGAGTCCTTTTTCCATAATCATTTACGAGTGGGAACCAAAACCTTTCGATATAGAGATCTGCATTTGACATCATAGCTGTCATCTTGTTATTCAGCCACTGTGGCAATAGATAGTTGGGTATTTCTTTCCTGGTTGAATGAGAATTTGCCATTGTATTTGTTACTGTGCCAAAACAGGATTAAAGATGCATGCATAGGCACATCCTAAGGTCTGCATAAATAAGGCTGTGCTTAACCACATCCAGCTTTAGGAGGACCTGGTTATGTCTACCCCAGGCATATCAAGCCTTTGGATCTTGCCCAGAAAGGGACAAAATATGAACTGGGAATTAGGACAGAGCAGTCAGAGTCATCAGGAATTTCCCTGTCTGTGGTTTGAGGAGGGTGACTTTGTTATCATTAGCTGCACTTCCAACCCTCCACTTCTAAGAAGGTTATTTTATAGGTACTGTGACAAGCCCTTAAGACGAAGGCAACAAGCGGTGTGTAAAGCCATGTAATTACAAGGCTCTGAGCTCCTTGAAGGGATTGTGGTACCACAAGAGCCCCAAGGCAGTGTCATAGTACCAGGCTGTTCATACAGTTATTACCTGCTGCTGTTTCCCAATACAGCAAAGTTCAGACGTTTGCAGCACTGTGCTGACTGCCTCATGCTTTCAGCTGCTTGAGGGAAATTTTCAGGGATGTCGTTTGACTGAATTTAGACACACACACATGCACACAAAGAATGTCCAGGCAGCTCACTCTGTAAAATGGTACTTGCTTCCCCCACCTTCCCCCCCAACTGAAGAAGGGAATTTTTCTTTAAGAAATCACTCCTATGTCACAGAATTTGGACAGTTATGTGGCACAGTGAATGCTTTTTTCCCTCCCCCAGATGGTGGGAAATTGTTCTTTAACAGCCTCCCACTTGGTCAGTACAAGGGTGGTTTATTGCCAATGAAAACCCAGGTGCTGCTGAATTCTTGTTAGTGATTCAAGCAGCAGTCTTCCCTCTGAGTCAAGAGAAAACCAATACCCCCAGAATGGTTTTAATAGGGGCTCTGTTGCAAATTGCTCAGACAAGACATAAAATAGAGGTCCTGACCACGTCTAGTCATTAAAGATCCCATAGCGCTGTTTGCAGTGGTAAGAGCATGAGTCCACAGCAACTTTCCATTGCCTTCTGCCTAGATTTCTATCCTCCTTCACTCCCTAACATTGATGCAATGGTGTGCCGTCCCAAATGATTTGGGACATATCTGCTTAGCAGTGGATAAAGCCTTTTAAGGGTATTGTTCATCACTCACTTGCATGTATGTATACACAGTCAACATACACAGAGATAAAGCAAGTCCTTTCTTAAATTGCATGGGCACTGGGGAGTGAAGTCAAGTGCAGAAAGTCTCAGCCCTAAGCAACCTCTCTAGCACCAGGCACAGGGTCTCTTAATTATCTGTGTCCCAGCTTGCCAGCCAGTCCCCTGCTTGTTCAGCCAAGCACGTACTTCATGTCTTGCTAAGCTTTGACCCAACAGCCTGACCCCGAAAGGTGCCAGCGTCCTTCCCTGGCTGTGTCTCTCCAGGGGAGGCTGGACTGTGCTAGGAGAAGACAGCACACCCAGCTGTCTTCTCGACATACGCTACGTTCTGCCTGCCACCACGAAGTACCTCCTTCCTTGCAAAGGAGACTCCCTGGCCTTTGAGCTGGGCTCTCCTGTGGCCATTCCCTTTAGCCAGACCCGAAACAGCTGCTCCAGCCCAGTCTGTTTAATGACATGGGCCAGGCAGAGGAGATGCCACCCACGGATGTGGGCTCGGGACCCTCAGGTTGCAGCCCCGTGGGGTCACAGTGGCACCAGCTACAGACCAAACGCCTCCCCCTGCTCCGTTGTGCTGTGCAGGTAAATACTGAGGCAGAGGCAACGCTGCCTGCCCTCCGTACAGCAGCGAGACTTGTTTCCTCCGTCACGCTGTGCAAGTTTCCCCTGCCTTAGAGATACGGCTTTCTGAAGGCTGTCTTCAGCACCCACCCCTGGTGTGGTTTCCCACAGGGAGGGAGGGAAGGATTCGGCCGTAGGCTGCGGAGAGATCACATGTCGTTTAAGCCAGGAGGCACACACATATGATAGTCAACTCCTATTTGGCAACGAAGCAAGTAGTGTCTTGCTATGCTCAGCAAAGGAAGAGAAGCTGAAGTAGGTCTTCTGGGATCAGTCAAGAGGGACACAAAATTAAAACAGAGGCTGATGTAGGGTAAACCTCATCCCCTTTCCCCACTTGTAGCACCTCTTGACCCTATTCTGGCATGTCAGTATGGTGGCATTAGCTCTTAGCCCTCACACTATTCTTGGCCTAGATAGGGAAACTGAACTCAAATGTAAAAGGGGCTTTTTTTGATTTCCTCTCCACTGAAAAAAAAAAAAAAAAAGAAAAAAAAAAAAAGATGCCTTTATATAGATATTCTCTGCATCTGGCTACCTCACCACAAGTTACAGGAAATTGGTTGGCTGTGACTTAACACAGCTGTTAACACTTTGGACTAGCAGTAGCCATTGTGCTGATACTGGTTTAAATGAAAAGGATGAGGTATGCGATGGTTAGAATAACAACTGTCTCATGTTCCACAAAGAACATAGACGGCATTGGGATACAAGCCCGCGTGCCTTACCCACTGCTGCAAACATCGCTGGGGATGTATAATTCTGCTTCACAGCCCTTCTGAGCATCAAAGAGATTCCAACGCATTAATAAAATGTGTCATAACAACCTGATGATACAGGATCACTATATAAACATGACTAATAACTATGGTGGTGTCCGGGGACCAAACAAAATCAAGACTGCACTCTGTACAAGGCGGCAAGAGTCACTCCTGGAGAGTTTTGAATGTAAACAGAAAAGATGGATGAAGGCTAAGTGGGAAAGGAGTTACTGTCCTGATTGACTAGCTGAGGGAAAAAAAAGCAGGGAGGGATGTAAAACCCACTTTTGATATGGACTGAGACCTCTGCAGAGTTCTTAGAAGCAAGTAATGACAGAAATTGTTATGGGAAATTTCAGCTTCTCAGAGGAAGACTAATCACAGCAGGATCCATATATTCTTGGGTATGATTGTCGACAGATTTCTTTATAAGTGATTGTTGACTTGATTTTGTCAATACTGATGACATTTTGGAAGATCTGATTGTAGAAAATTACCTTCAGTCAAATGATTAGATATTAATTCAGTTCTCTTAATAAGGTCCTTGATTTAAAAAAATGAAAATTTGACAAAGTTAGGGAACTAGTGATTGAAGCCATCTGGACTGAGCAGCTTGTACTCCGACATACAAAGTCTGAAATTTGCTTAAGTCATGGATGCAAGCAAAAGGGCTGGGGGGACGGTGCAGCAAAGGGCAATACTCCTTCTAGTGCAAATAACCATCTCAAAGAAAGAAAATAAGGAATAATTAGAGAGCCTATGTGGAATGAAACACGGGACCCATCAGCAAGGAAAGGTACATCTTAGAGGTCAGAAGTATATACATAGAATGAAAAGTACCAAAATTCAAGCTGGTTTAGATCTCGCAAAGGAAATAAAGACAGTAACTTAACGTTCTTCAGTTATATAAATAAAAAGAGAACAAAGAAAGAAGAAGTGAGGGCACTATTCGGTGAGGGCAATTTAGAGATCATAACTGCAGTAAGCAGTCTGCATCAAAACTCAGTGAATGTTTTCCCTCGTAGTTCAATGAGGATGCAAAATGCGGTGGCAAAAGCAGGATGACTAATGGGAGTGGAAGGAAGGTGAATTGGAAATGATCGCACCTGAGGTGGAAGCAGAGCTCAAAGGACTCACTGCCTTCAAACTGGGTAAACTGGACACTCTCCATCTTCATCTCTGGAAGGAGTTGCATGTGAAATTGCAGGTCTGCAGTACAGACCTTTAATGACTTTTTTGTGCTCAATTTGAGGCCATGTGATTGGGGAACAGCAAATGTAATTCCTGTATTTGAGAAAAGCAAAAAAAGCAGTCCAAGTAACCACAGGTCTGTCAATCTGATCTCAGCATCTGAACCGAACCTTTATGTGTTATTGGTGAGTTAAAAATAGGATTAAATGGAAAATGAAATGAAAAAGTCAATAAGAATTTACCAAAGTTACATCATGTCAGGCTCATATCTTTCTCCCATGACAATGACTGATTTTCCAGACTAAAGAAATGCAGTAGATCTCATGTATCTGGACTTCAGCAGGGCACCTGATAGTGTTTTATGGTGAATTTAGTTAAAATAGATAAAATGCAGAGGAGTGTAAAACTGTCAAGTCATGTAGGAATCGGACATAATCGAACAGCCTGCAGCCAGACTGGGAAGTACTGGGTTAGATGTGGGATAATAATGTGAATTCCTCCAGGATCTGTGGGGCCTGATCTGATTGAGGACCACAGCAGTCCACGCGAGCTTTTGCCATACACATTAACTGAAATATGCCACAACCAGCCCTACCTGCCCACATCTTGGCGCTGGCATGGCATGCAGTGGTGATATGCTTTGGGCATGTGTCAGGCAGGTTCAGGTGTCCCATGGAGAGGGAGTTGCAGTGGGATCTGTGGAACAGGAGTGCTGGACGCCGAGGAACAGTTGGAAGCAGAAATGATGTGGAGTTAGTTCTGCTCTCTTCTTCTCCCTAGCATTTCAGAAGCAGGAGAACAAGGGCAATTTGGTGGAATCTCACATTTCTTGAAGCTGTGGAGCAGAAAAAGTGCAGCCTTCTGCAAGAGGAGCAAAACTTTGTGGGGAAGCTTAGAGCGAGTACTGGTTTGGTACTACCACACATGGCCAAGGGAGACTGCATCAATGCAGACAGGATTTTATACCTAGAAATGCAATAACACACACTTCTACATGTTCCTCACTAAATGGTTTGACGCAGGGTAAATTATCTGTGTGCATCCTTTGCTTTTCAGTGTAGCTGTTCAACATGTCGTACTGTGTGTTGGCCCTGCAAGCATGTCCTGCAAGTGTGCAGCTAACCAAGCTCAAAGCTAAGCTGTGATACTGAATTTGTTTGTTACCATAGCCAAAATGCTGATGCTCAGTTTATTCCCCTCCAATCACCAAGCAGATACCCCATGCGAGCCCCTAGCCAGATAACTTCATACTGGAAGCATGTTTTTGGTTAGCTGGGGCCGGCTGAAGCTGCTAATTCATAAAGGGAGCAAACAAACAAGTAAATAATAGGGAGACAATAATAATCTAGCTCTGGGGGAGAAGAGGGCTGAGAGGCAGGTAGGGTGAAAGGCACCAGAGCAAGGAATTGTGGAAATGTTGCTGAAGGAAATCTCATGTTTGGACGCTGCATGTTATGGCTACGCTGCAGCCGTACTGAGGGTTGGATGGAGCAGTGAGTGGCAGCACGTGGGGTATGGTGCCTACCCCAGGGCTGAGTGCAGACAAAAAATATGAGCCCAAGTTCATGACAACCTGCAGTGCAGCCATTCCCTGAAAAGGCTCTGTGGCCATGAATACACATTTGCATGTGCTGGGGAGGAGAGAAAGGGGAATAGCCGTGGGGTCCCTCGGGGAGAAATGCTTCGGAAGTGAGCAAAACAAATGACAGAAAAGGGATGTGACTGCTCTCTGAGAATACCTGAAGAGGTAAATATCACGGAGGAAAATAATGTAATTTTAGCAAAGAATAACATTGATATAAGGAGAAATGGAAATATATTGGCCACAGGTAGATTTACCTTGGAAACCACAGAAGATTTCCAGCCCTCAGAGGGCTGAGGTTGTGAAGCAGCCTTCCAGGAGGAGCAGGCTTCACGCAGAGTAATCACGTGTTGAAAGGTTTTAAGTGAAGGGACTGGAAAGGGGACTGTCTGCTTCAGGAGCACTGCTCCAGCACCATGTCTCTCTCCTTTTCCAGAGCGGCCCCTGAAACTTTGAACATCCCTCTGGATTTAATTGCAGGCTTACAAACAACAGGGGAAAGTTGAACAAATGATTATTCAAGTATTAGGGGAGGGAATCTGGGAGATTCCCATATACTGATGCACTGCACCAGCTTCACACTGGTTTGCATCCCTAGACCAAGGATCCAGGCGTGCAAGGTGCCAGGAACACTTGCTAGTCGTATGCAGCAGATAGTATTGCTGGGCTCCATTCTGCACTCAGCTGGACTGAGAGCAATTCCCACCGCTGTTGCCATTAAAGCTGCACTGTCTCTGAGGAGATGAGCAGAGGCGGTGGCAGAGAATCCTATGGTATTTAAACAATAGCTACCTTGTATCTTTGGTCGCCAAGCTCCACCTTGAAATATTTAGGGAACCCTAACTGCATACAGAAATTCTGCCTCCTTAATCCAGTCTTAACTCAATAGACAGGGAAATTAGCATGAAAGCCTAATAATCATGTCTAGGATCAAGAGACACAGACAGGTATTTTTTTTATATTCACATTCTAGCAGCATTAGTAAGCAAGCACAAGGGAAAAACAGTTCTCTGTTGCAATGCATAAGGATTTTGGCAGGAGGAATAAATACTGAAAGCTCTGCTTGTAATTAACTAAGCTGTATCTGCAACTTGTAGTATTGTCCAGAAGAATTCCCATTGCTCCAATTGAAAGTGCTTCAAAGTCCATTGCAAAGAATACACCATTGAAAAGTTTTGCTAGCAAGGTCTTTAATTATGGCTTTGTTATACATTTAATTTATAGATGAAAGAACAGCTATTGTAAGTTTGGCTGTTAAAATCATATACGTTGCAAGTTGTTAAATAGGCTTCTTGTTTTTTGTTAATTCCCAAATATGTCAAGAAAGTCATTTAATATAATGTATGTGGAGCTTTTTTTTTCTTTCTTTCTTTCTAAGTTAGTTTTAATTGGATTGGTGAAACAGAAATAGTGGCATGCAGTTAAAATTAAATATTTCAGGGCAAGATTTCAGATTTAAATTCTGAGACATCTGAAAGAGGTACAGTCAACTTAAAACCAAGAAGTCTGCTTAGCTTTTTGGACCTGCTTCAGTGAGCAGTAGCCTCTGCGATAGCTCTAACTAAAAGAGAACTGCAGATTTTTTTTTCCAGTTGGAATGTGCCCTAATGTTGTACCTAATCACTTTTAATCCTTCCCCAATAAGGCCAAAGGTATCCTCATCACAAGGCTGGACCCTCACAGACAGGCCATTCTTTCCACGCAAACCCCCCGTGATCCAAATGCCTCCCACCAAAAAGATCCATATGACGCACAGAACTGGAAAACATTTTCCTGGGCAATAAACAGGACAAGTTTGTGAATTTCCTTCCTGGTCTTTCTTTAGGGAGTGCTGCCGTCTTGTAAAGGAGTCCTATCAAAAAAATCAGCCTCCTCAAGGACCTGGATCACAAAACATTTAGTAGATCCCACTAATTTTCTCCTCAGACTGTGTAAGAACACAGCTGCGTGATCAGAAATCAATGCCTTTGTTATTTTTCCCCCTTGGCTGCATGTGTTGGCACCTAAAAGTCCCAGCGGACCCTGTGATGTGCCATGGAAGTGTTCATGCAAACAAGGGTGCAGCTCTGGTGCAAGCCAGCTCATCCCAACAGGGAGCCCTGAGCAGGTCTCAGAGCATCTCACTGGGAACTGGATTTAACACCAGCATGCACTTGCGAACCTCTGATTAAGCAATGCCATGAAATGCCTTCTGATGATGAGATTTACCATCTGTACGGAGAGTAAGCCTGCCAGCAGCAACCCCAAGAATGGCCCGGACGATGTCTCAAGCATGGAGAACCCCGAGTGCCCAAAGGAGCTGTTGTAGCGACCAAGCTCAGTCATTCATTCAAGCGCTCACACGGAATTAACAATTATGCTCATCAGGTAAGAAAGGAGAAAACTCAAAATAAGTTACCTGCTTCATGAACCAAAGCCAGAGCAGATTAAAGACTGCTACTTCCAAAGAATACATGTGAACAAACTGCACCAAACATTATTCGTAAACAGCTGGCAAATGGACGTCAATTAATTCAAAACCTGCTTGCAGACTTTTTCTGAGCAGAAAATAAAGCCACATTCACAAAATAAGTTATTCACTGCAAATGATTCACCAGCTTTATAAATTACCTAATCCTTGATCTCTTTTTCCAAACAGAGTGGATTAATTCCTCTGGATTGTTTTTAGTGTCTGTCCCAGAAACTTAATTCTTTTCCAGTTTTTTATCCTTCATTTGGTTTCTATTACATTTTACTTGCCTGTTATCTAATCCTAATGAGAACTGTTTCCTTCCTGACTTATTTCCTTCCAGCGAAGTCCTTGTTAATTGCCGTCTTCTGTTTGAAAGCAAACTTTCTGGGTCCTGAATTCTACATGTTCTTTGCTGGTTCACCTCAACCCTCTTCATTTGCATTCTCAGTCCTCAGGGTCTCAGCAGAAACTCTCTCTGTCACTGAGCAGTACGCTTTCAACCACTTGGCACGGCACACTTGCACACCCATCTATACCTTGTAGCTTGTTTTTCCCCCTCTCAGATGCCACAAAACCACCCTTTTACCATTTCCCATTCACTTAGTGTGTAAAAAAGCCTGTCCTTTGAGACATATTTACTGTTATTGAACTGCTGTCAGTGGCTGCTGCCATTCACGAAGTGATGAATGATGGATCAGAGTGTTACTATTAGGTGTCCACAGGTGAGCTATCCCTGGCCTCACAGCATCCACAAGGATGAGCACGGAGCCATGCACATGCTTTTGCCATGCCTGAGCTTGCTGATGTGGCCATGTGGGGGAGAGGGGAAAGGGCTGCGTGGGGAGGGGGAATGGAGGCGGCAGGACCAGGAGGTGAGTTGTGCCACCACTCTGCACCTCCTCTGCTGGCAAGGCGTGGGCCAGGAGAAGGTGAGGAGCATCGCCCCAAATAAATGCCATTAACCGCCCTGCTCGCCAAGCTCCAGGGGTGCAAGGGAAGGTGTGGGTCCGTTGACCCCAGATCCTCCTGTCTGCTCCTCCCGCCGTGCAGAGCCATGCACACTCCCACAGACAGCAAGGTGGCTGATGGCTTAGTCCCACCTTAACAGGGGCTGATCTTCTTGTCTTCAGCTTCCCGGAGACCCTCCTGTGGCTTTAAGACTGGGTCTCGACAGCCTCTTTCTGTAGGCACCAGAATCCAGAGTAAGGTCCAGAGCTATCTGGAGACTCTTCCTCCCTTTCCCTCTTTGGCTTGGGAGGTTCACCTTTTCCAACTCTTTTTACCGATGGACAGTCTGAGGCAGTGAGATACATTCAATGAATTGCAGTCACTGGTAAGTGACATCAGATGCCACGTACTTGTCAAGCTAATGGCAAAGCTGTTGCGATAAAGGCTTTTCCAATGATGCAGAAGCACCACATTAAAACCTGTGCATGATCCAAAACAGTTTGAGTTTTAAGTGGTAAAGTTTTTTTAACTGCATCCCTTCACAGCAAACTGGATTTTTCAGTCTTACATGTTAGTCTTTTATTCCTCAACAAAATTAGTGTAGAGCACGGCCAGATCAGAGTGGCTCAGTTCTGTGTTCACTTTTCTCAAGACTAAATGATGGGGCGCTGAGTAGAGCCACCACCGGGAAAATTTTCAAAATGGCCAAGCTATAGAGAGACGGAAAAGTCCGTAACCCAACTTCTGAGGCAGCAGCAGTATTTAAACAAATATACACAAGACCTGGTACTACTGATGATTTGCAGCTAAAATCTTCTATGCTCAGAGCCATGGAAACATGCACAGCAGCTAAGCCAAGCTTAACTGTCAGGCCAAGGAGTGACAATCCTGCTTATTTCCCATGGCTACCCTTTCTACAGACATTTGTTTCTTAGCACCTGCCAAGACAGGGGGCTAGTGCTTGTGGTGATATCTGATTTTTTTGAAGGAAGAGTCTTCTTATACTCAGTCCATAAACTGAGTGAGAAAGACCTGACAAACTGAAGTGTTGAAGTTGCATTGACTTTCTCTCAAATTATCAATTATCTATGGTCCTGGAACAGAAACATGCTGTTGTTCTGGTAATAGGCTTTATACAAATGTGAAACACAAAATTGCAAGCAGTAGAAGTGAGTGACGGTTAGCTTAACCACATCTTCTCTAAATTGGTGACACAAGCCAGGGTCCTAAAAATAAACATTGTAATTGCGGTTTTGGTTTCAGAGCCATAGCACAGTCAATAGCTTTGGTGCATGTAAAGGAGAAAAAAAAAAATCTCTTCTTCCAAAAAAATGAGAAAAACCCCCCAAACTGTCATGGTTTAAGCTATTCAAGCCCAGATAGATACAGCTACGATGTGAAAATTTGCCAGTTGCCATTGAAACACTTGTTGAAAGTTGCACAGCATGCAGTTGAAGATGAGAGAAAAATTGCTCCAGAAGGGCTGTGAGGACCAAAGTGATTTGCTGGTCCCTCCTCAGCTGGGCAGGGAACTTGAACCACCATGAGGCTCACTCTGAAGGATTTTGCTCAGTCGGGGTTTGAGTGACCAGCTTGCCAACTCTTGCTCTGTGTTACATGCGCTCACCAGCCCATCACTAATGAGGCTCTGAGGTTCCTCCCATGCGAGACCAGAGCAGAGGAGCTGTCGGAAATAAACTCCGGCGCAGTCTGCAGACACACGTGTACTACGTCTTTCTTGATTGCATGTATCTATATTGCGTAGCTGTTGGTTAGTCTGCATATGTCAGCAACTGGCTTACAATCAAATTATTTTCTGCATGGTGAACTGATATTCTCTGTTGAGGTATCCTGGGAAGTGCTGTGGATACCACAGCCCGGTACGGATGCTGGACTCCCCAGAGCTGCAAGTCATTTGGAGTATGGAATACAAGCTCACCCCGTGGCAGGGAGCTTTCCATGTACAGCACAGGCATAGCTTTGCTCTGTTACGGGAGAAGAAGGAGGAAGACAGGCTTAGTTAACAACAACCAACTCTTAATTAAGTTGAACTATTCTGTTTCGCTGGAGAATTTCCATGTTTTCAAATGAGGGGCACGCTTGCTTTCACCCTCCTTGCTTTTCTGCATCTAGAGAAGACAGTGTGAAAAAAACAGCAAGAAAGAACATAAACCTATTGTTCCCTCTGAACCGGATATCTTCAATTATGAAATGTTATTCCATTCTTTTCATTTCTGGTTTTGCCAAGAAAGTGTCCCTTTGGAAACTTTCCAACCAGGCCAACTCTAGATGGAATAACAATTTTGAAGGCTTTTTTTCTTTTATTTTCAGAGATACAGCTCTGAAAAATTGGTGCTATTTTACCCTAGTAATGGTGTGGAGTAGGGAACTTACAATATTGAGGAAGACTAGGCAGCTGAGTCAAACAAAACAATGGTATGCAGTGACCTTCGCTGTCCACATGCATGCTGGGCTAATATTAGGGGAAATTCTCTGCATCTGAAAGAGCTGCTGCATAGAAAAACTGTTTCTATGGCACAACTAGTTTTGACTTGAATAGCAGTTCCAGCTAAATCAAAGACAACAGTAACCACAATATAGTTCAATTCTACCTCAGCAGGGGAAGAGTCATACCCCAAAACTACATTGGCAACAGTGAACTTCAGACAGGGGGATTTCTAAAAATGGAGGAAGCGGTTGAGAAAGACCCTAATGTCAAAAACAGGGAAATTAGAATCCTTAGACTCAGCAGGGGGACTGAGTGCATGCCCTCCACAACCCATAAGAGCTACAGAAGGTATATGGCTAAATTGGAAAGGAAGCAATGGACAAAAAATAAAACAACACACATGAGATTAAATGGCAGAGTTCAAGAGGTTATTCAAACCGTGCTGGTATGCACCAGAAAATGGAAATCTGAATCTAGTGCAGCTGAAAGAAACAGCATAAACAAACACAGGTAGGTTCTAAAGATAGAAATGAGAGGAATGAGACAAGGGGGTGAAGAGAGCAAGCAAACAGACAAAGTCTTAAAAAATACGTACGTCATCAAAATGTCTTTCCATGTGTTAAAAAGCTGAAGCCAAAGAACAAAACGGTGGGTCTGACTGTTTCCTGGGAAGTCAGCGCATCAACTCAGGTTAATAAAGACACTAAAGGGAAGATTTTTCTACCATGTTTTCTTGCCTCTGTCTTCATCAGTGAATTCAGTGGTGAGGTATCTGCCCTTGGGCTACTCTTTCCGGATACTGAAGGTGATGCTACGTCAGAGTTTTTCCACAAAGGAAATAGTGGGACCAAGAGAACAGATATATTTCAGAACAAGTGACACAATAGGTGAGGTACTTCTCTATCTCCTGCTATGAAGTTAATTAATAGCTAATCAGCAAACACTGAAAATCAAAACCAGTGTATAACAAATCATTTCCATTCCTCCATTAGACAGAAGTACCACTGGAGTTGTCATGGTCATGAGGTATTGTGAAACTTAACAGGTCTCATCTTGAAAAGCATTGAGCTCTTACACTGATACAAGGACCATTAATCTAAAAGAGAATGTGTAATATTGGGAGGGGAACTTTAACTTCATATCCATCAGAGCACGCACCGATGACTAATTGGCATGGGTAGAAAGGAAGTTCCTAAATATGCAGGTAATGCTATAAATAATCACTACAGGATTTGGTGAACTCCCTACAAACTTCTTAGTGTTCTTAAATACAGGATAGTGCCAAAGGAACACTGCTGCTCTAATGCAGCTATGTAAAATGCCTGTGGTCCTACTCTCCTGAGAGAAAACTTGAGATCTGCTTTGAGATCATTGGTATTTAAGCAATAGTGTTGCTTCTGTCTCCCCACTAAGCATGAATTTTGTGCGGGTATGCAGAACAAATAACAAAGCATCCTGGGGGCTGACTGGGTCACATCTACAGCGTTTTCTGAAAAACTACATCTGTACCCGCTGGAGGTCACAGATCAGGTTTTAGAGCTGCCTGCTGCAAATTGCTCTGTTGTATACTACAGATAGATTAGCTGAATTCTCCAGTAATCTCTTTATGTGCTTAATGAAAATAAAACTGGACTGGACAAGACGTGGTAAAACTTGCTGGTAAAAAGTGCTAAGAAAGATGAAATTTTGAATTCCTCCATACGCACGTTTACCCATTGCAGACATACTGTTTGCTGACCCCTAACATGTGATAAGAGCTCTCCTGACGTTCTTGTTTAATTAGTGCTACATGGCGGAGCTCTTTGCAGGACATCAGTAAGCTCTCCTATCTGCCACGGGCATTACTTTACCTTTCACAGTGGCTGTGCTGCACCGTCCTGCTCCCTGCTCGCTGTTTTGCAGTGCGGAGCAGGCAGGTGTCCAGCAAGAGAATTTGCAGTGAGTCGTCCACGTGCGGTAACTGCGGCAATGGGCCCTGAAAATACCTAGATAAAGACAGGATTCAAAATTTAATCCGAGAGAAGCCTTCGGGAGTTGGGGGCCAAATCCCATTGACCTGAACTTCAACTCCCTCAGGCTCCTTTTAAAATCTCAGTCTAGATTTCAGCCAGCCAACACCAGCTAAACACTGTGAGGTTTCTTTCAACATGCAGGACTAAGTAATAACAGACTGCGGGGGTAAAAGAAATACGTGGCCATGGTGGTCTTCATTTTTCCAGACCCTGCGATGAGGCGTCGATGAAGTTTGCAGTTGTTTGGCCTGCAGGATCCTTTGTTCGTTCTCTGAGTGCCACGCACAACATCAGGCCCGTTATCATATGGAGAATGCAAAATGCTTTTGTAGTTTCCCCCGGGTTTTGTCTCTGAGATTTTCCCAGTTGATCCACGTAAAATTAGACAGCAGTTTCTGTGCTGCTGCTCTGCTTAAGGAAGTAATCTTTTTCTGTATATGCGATGAAATATTTTAAATACTTCTAGGGTGTTTCTGCGTGAAGTTGAGCTGTTTCTAGCGCTTATTTTAAATTCTGCATGAAAGGGAATTCCCAGCTGAGTTACAGTTTTACCACCTAAATTAGACCTTCAAGCAGATTCCTCATCCGCAGGCGGCGGCTTCACCTCCCAGCAGCCTGACACGAACCAGTACGCTCAGAACGGGGCACTCGTTTTTCACCGAGCAGTGTTTACCTAATTAAGAGCTCCTCAGTAGTCCCCAGTTAGTTAATTGTGTCATTAGCAGCAGTTTTGACATGAGGAACAACTTGTGTCTGGAGGATGGGGCTGGCTCCTGCTCCCGAAGCCCGGCGGAGCATCTCCCCGGGGAGCCGGCAGCTGCCTGCCGCAGTTTGTACAGTGCACGGCGGAGTAATTGGTCCCCCGAGGGGCTGCCTGTTCAGCTGCCAGTGGGGATCGTTTTGCCTTGTGAATAAAAAGCCGAGCTGCCACGGCTCCTCTGCCGCACGTTAACTCGTGGCTCCCGCGCACGGGGCCTCGTGTGAGGGATTAGATGGCGGGGAGAGAGTTACGGCTGTCCTCTACGCCGTTTGGCAGCTCACGGCAGCGTCAAATTGCCAGGCTCGATGGAAGGAGCGGCAGGGCCGGTGTCCTGGTAGCTCCACCACCTCACGGCGCGGTGGGCCACAGGCTGGTGCCAAGGGGTTGAGCTGCCGCAGAGTGACAAGGGTTAGTTTAGCCGGACCGGAGCGTGAGAGGTCTGGGATGCCCACGCTGACGGTGGGGATGCTGCCGCTGCTCCGCACGTCCTGAGTTGGTGGGGAAGAGAGCGGCTCTGTTTGGGTGGTCAAAGTCTGTCCCTCCTGGGGATCTGGCTGGCACAGAGGATCCTCTCCTTGGAGGCACAACGTCACCCACTCTCCCATCACTTTCCACTTGCACACACACGCTTCTTTCAGGCAGCCGCGTGTACACGCACCCCTGCGCTTACAGCCACAATATGCCTAGGAGACTGAAGGAGGGAGAAAACAGTGCAAGCACACTTCATAGGACAAAGATTAAGAACAGCTTCAGCCTAAAATTAACAGAAACATTTTCAAAATCATATGCACAGACTAAGAAAAATAAAATAGGAGAGCACAGTAGATTTTTGGAACACAGTGTTCTTCTTTCGTCTATCTTCTTTCCCCTGCCAGGATCATTACCTTTGCCAAAATAGAGATGTTCTACTTCTGCCCACATATTATATCCCACTTAACATTAACAGAAGGTTTTAGTCTGGAGCAGAAACCCCTTTCCCTAGAGAGCAGGGTCCAAACCACTGTCCCATCCCTGGTCTGCAGCACTCCGCCTCCCTCTCTGAGCCACTGAAACCCAAATCGGTACTTTTTGTGGTTTGAGATTTGGCACAAGAGAAAAGATAAGAGTATTACTTCTTACCTCAGGGAGGCACGTAAGAGTTGAGGAAGATACAGATGTGAGTATTTTCAAATTAGGGCTGGCAAGGATACAAGGTCTTCAAATCCTCACCGGGGTAGCAACGCACGCCGAGCAACGTGGAAAAAGAGATCTTGCCTGGGGTCCAGGCCAGTGTAGTACCAGCCCTTTCTGAAAGCCTAAGACCAGCAACATCTAGTCATACGAAAAGCATATCAGTTAGTTACTGTGCATATAGTGGCATGATTTATAGGCGTGTTAAACCACAATGTGTTTTAGTGATTATTTGGGAACATGAGGGAAGGGAAAAATGAAGAAGGAAGGCGTTTGGCTTCTTTAAATCAATATGTCTATTAGAAGATAAATACAAGTTTAAGAGGGAGTGTTCATTTAGCATCATTAATAGGCCCATATGTTGATAATCATTGCCATCACGCAAGTTGTGGTGTAATGATGTCTTCACGATATTACATAGAAAATAACTTTTTTGATGACTACTAAATTATAAAAAAAAAAATTCAAACCATTTCTTTTGCTTCTAAAAAATATTCTGTATATCAGTATAAAAATTCTTCTCATCTCTTGATACATAAGCCACAAGTCAGAAAAAATTTAGCAAATATTTTCCAAAAAGCAAGGGCTGCACATAAACAGACTAACAGGAGGATTAATAACGTTTTCCTTCAAAGTGGTAAAAACAAGTGGAATAGTTGGCTTTCCAAGTTCAAAGCTGTCCTAAACAAAACAGACATTTGACAAAGCAGGCAAAGCTGTCCAGTTTGAAGATGTAACAGGATTTCTATGGCTGGAAAGCTGGGAAAACCTTCAGAGCAGCTCTAACATTAAGTAATTTGCAATGAAAGAGAAATGAGTGGAAAGACCCATAAGGTTCAGTTAAGTCCAGGGTTTGAAGTAATTTCATGAAAATGTTGCATAGTTTCCGTGGAAGGCAGTCTAGCAGGAACAAAGCATTTTTTAATATAAATTGATGAGAAGTTGTGCATATTTAAGAAAGCAAGTAGCTATTACTCTGATAGTGTTGGCATCTATAGGAAACGCCCTGCACAAATCTAAATATGACCAAAATATTCACAACACATTGTTTTAATTTTCACTTAGTTTAAAGTTAACTTCCTATTTTCCACAAATATAAACAGAGATCTGAAAATCTGAGAAGAAACCGAATGCTGAAACCAGAGGGGACAAATTAAACAGTGGACAAATTGATGTCCGGTCTTTGAATATAAGCAAAAAAAAATAATCTAAGAATGCCTCTTGGAGTGACTGCACATCGTTAAATATTTGAGGGGCTACAGCAATGGCTAAGCGATGTTTCCCAACTCAAACATAATGGATTGCCGCTTCTCCCGGTACAAGAAAAAAAGTCCCCGTGGGAAGGTAAACTTGAGTCCTCTGGGCAGGATATGTTGAAAATCCTTGTTCTGTTGAAACAATGTGTTTGGTAATCCTAAAATACCAAGGAAGAGTTTAATATAAATGTGGGAACTGTGGGGAGCGAGGTGGGCTGCCTGCACGCTCCTGCACCGAGTGTGTAAGGAAGACTTCCCATTGACTCCAAGGGGCTTTGCTTTGGGCAGGGACGTGCAGCAGCGAGGCCAACCTAGGCAATCCCTCTGCAACAGAGAGGAGCCTCCTTGCGCAACGCTGGAGCCTGGGAAAAAGACGACCACTGGCATTTTACTGGCCTTGTTTTCAAGTTTCTTGTTTGCAGGGGGGAAACCAGCGCTGGCTATTTGTTTTTCGGGCAGCAGTGAGTAAAGCTCTTTGCCTCCACCACGGCTGCCTCTGTGCCAGCATCGCCAGAACTGAGCCCGGGGAGATGGATTATCTCCGCAAAGGGAGGGCAGACTTGTTGGAGAACTTTCTGGCTTCTTCCCTGCAAACTGGAGTCAGGACCCAAATCCAGAGCTCCCCTTGCCTAATCATGCAATCTCCTTTCTACTGGCCAGACTTTAGGAGAAAGTCTCTATATTAGAAAGAGAGTAAGTGCTTTGGGGGTGAAAGGAGGAGGGACAGAGCAGTTGGGGGGCGGCAGGGAGAAAGGGGAGAGAAACGGTAAAAATAAAAAAGAAACCAGGGACCAATAATACCCACCTGGACATGGAGAGCCCATGCTCTAGCTCCTGGTCTGACTCGGGATGAATCAGGCTACCTCCTTGCACCCCCCACAACCCAAAGGAGGGGGTGCAGCACCTGCCCGGGAAGTCAGCCCTGCGCAACACCCTTGCATTTGAGTGTCTCCCCTTGGCTTTGGGAGGGCTTCTCTTACGTAAAGATCGATCAAAGCCAGCACATTCCTGCCACAAGATGATGCTTCTACAAACAGGTACCCCTGTCCTTCAAAGTCCAAGAGCTTCCAGCCAGCAGGATATTCCCATTTGTTCCCCAACTAGGAACCAGCTGTGCTGGAGCACATTCACTGAAAGCAAGGAGAGCTGCCTTGCGCAGACGGGCATCCTTGTGTCCCTTGTGGTTTGCTGGGGTCCTGTTTCTTGCTATCAGTGGATTGAAAAGGCCATATTACTGTGCACTGGCGATGAAAGCTGGCAGCACAAGAAGGGAATCTCTAGGCCCAAGGCACTCCTTCGTATATCAGAGATGCCCACCTACTTCTGGCTGACCTGTCCCAGCACCTTGGGAAGGCATTTCAGACATTCCCTTCACCGCAGCACTTGCGAGGTTTTTACACAGCTACACTGCAAATGTCTGTTTACTTACTGCTGACACAGAAGCTTTTGTACTTTATACCAAAGTCA
The DNA here is from genome assembly GCF_929443795.1 of Astur gentilis. Lineage (NCBI taxonomy): Eukaryota > Metazoa > Chordata > Aves > Accipitriformes > Accipitridae > Astur > Astur gentilis. The sequence continues at coordinate 5,511,476 of NC_064911.1, forward strand.
AACTGGACTCACAGCAGTAATGGATCCCTTCAAAGATGTAAGCTGATGTGTGACATCCAAAGTGTTTTCCAGCTTAGCCTAATTACTAGAGAAGGCTGCCTGAGATCCATACACATGCCTGCCTTTCCATCAGACGTCAGTAAGAGGGAAAAAGGAAAATCTCAGTTACAGTCTGTGCTTTAGACACCTCTTACATCTTCCCCTAAGTGCTCCATTAGGCATTAAAGACATCTTCATCTCTTCTTGCCCGTCTAGGATTTTATCATCATGTTTTCTTATTTTTAGAACTATTTCACTCTTTCTTTTCTGACACATGAAAAACTCCCACATAAAACTAAAGGAAGCTGACTAATTATTCCTGGGAACCAGTGAAAGTGATTACAGATACCATAATGTATTTCCTCTCATTTCTTTCATTTGTAATCGCCTTATGTCACTACTAGCAAAACCAGCAACGTATAAATATTACTCATGCCCTTTCTTTAATGAATGGGAATCACCACTATTAACGAATGAAAAAATCCCGAACAATGAGGGAGGCACAATGAGAGATTTTTCTCGTTTGGCACCTGGTCTCCAGCCAGCGTGAATCAGCGGAGCCAGCCTGAAACAGCTGGAGCCCAAATGTCCCCAAGCAGCAGGAGCATCTGCACGGCACCAGCCAGCATTCACAGGGTGCTGGGGCACTGGAGCGGTGCAGGGCTGTAGCAGGGAAGACTCATGGTTGGGCTCTACAAACCTTCTGGCTGGCAGGAAAAGGCAGCTGGTGTCCCAAAATCTGCCACGGGGAGTAGGGTGGTTCGTGTGTTTTGTGTTTCTCTTCAGCAGGGGAGAGACATTCTCTTTCCCCTTGGGCCAGGGCTGCCACATCGCCTCGGGCAGCACTGAGCAGCAACTGTGAGGAAGCAGCAGTTGTAAAACTGGCTGTCCTGGCCAGCCAAAGGAGGAGAAGAAACCACCTTTTCAGGAACTGGGCAGACTCTGAAGCGATCGCGTGAGTCACCTCACCTCCACTGAACTTCACTTACTGGCATGGGCGATCAGCTTCCTGCAGCTGAAGGATAATTTTACACTTTAAGCCGGAGCTCAGAACTTTCAAGGCCAACTTGTGTTGACTTGAACATTTCAAGATCCCAGTGCCCCCGCTATTATTTCAAGCAGTCAGCAGCTGCTCCCACTTGCACTTCTCATCAATGGAAAAAAACACCCTCGTCTTACAAATCCCACTGCAAACTGAGACCGCGCAGCCACGGGTGCCAGCGAGCATGCCTTTCAGTGCAGACACGCACCAACCCAACCGGCAGCCCTGCCTGCCCGGCCCGTCTTCCTCCAAGCTGCTGCCACGCCAGGAGCATCACCGGCGTTGCTGTTAATATCTGTGCACATTTGGGCTGCAGACAGGTTTCCCTTGCCTATCTGCCCCCGTCCTTTCTCTGCAAGGACTGCCGGCTAGTCTGCTGCCACCCCGGCATGGTGAGGGCTGGTTAAACCTGCCTTGGCCTGGGTGGGTTAGGAGAGGAAGGCAGGACACGAAGCGGCTCGACGGACATTTGCTGTTGAAGCTGTGAGTCTCTGCAGGGCAGTCTGAGTTTCAGGGCTGAGGCACTGCTGCTGCTGCATTGCTACTGTCACCGAGTGAAGAGGCAAAAATAAAGCACCAGGGGCCAGCCCCAGGTTTCCTACAGAGCCTTACTAAAATGAGTGACAAGCACCACACTGAAAACCCACCCTGGTTACTGTTCTTAGTCATTCACGTTCTCCTCCCCTCCCCCCCCCCCCCCCCCCCCCCAGAAACTCAGATGCACTGAAGTTGCCCACACATTATGGGAAAAACGTTAGGGTTTTTTAAGCCAACAACGGAGGGTTGGGGGGAACAGGTGCAAGGTGGAGGAGGAGAAGATAAATATGTCACTCTGAGCCTGTTTTTTCCTTCTTTTTCTTTTTACTAAAATACTACAATTTGGCACTGAATGCTCAATATAGCAGCATTACTCTTGCCTCTTCATTATTTTGCAATCATTGCTTACGTTAGTAATGGCCACAGCATTCAAACAGACCCATGATAAGGTAAAAACTAAAAAGAGAGAAAGTAAGAAAAACGGTGAGGGTACAGAGTTTTATCATGGTCAGACCTCAACACTGATATACAGAAATAGTGCAGACCTTTCTTTTTTAATATGTAGGAATGAAGCCAAGCTTTTCTGTGAGGACTTGGTTGTGCATTGTGAGCTGGACCAGTGGCTGGGAACACTTTGGAGGAGCGTTGCTGAAGTGGGAAATGGGAGATAGGCATGGAAGAGCACTCAGCCTGGCTCTAAAAGAGACCAAACAGGATAAGGGAGGCAGAAATTCCCCTCCTGCTGGACACCTGCCTACGGAGAAGGTGATTTTTTTTCCTGTGCTCTGGCACCAAGTCTGGGGCTGCGTACTGCAGGAGACAAGTGGACAATTCCACCAGCAGAATTCATCAACTTTTCCTTCTCGGTGATGGACAGCTTAAAACCAGAAAGATTGATGGTATAAGCAAGGTGATGGTTTCTTCCTAACTAATGACAAGATATTTGGGAAATAAGCATTGCCTTCACAGTCTCCATCTGCACCATCCCAAGAATGCTCCATTGCCAAACAGGCAACAAGCACAATGCAATGCCTCTGACGGTAGCTGAAGAGCATGGGCAGAAGCACATGTAGAATGGCACTGAATGGCATAGAAAGCAAGTGGTGCTTTTGAATGCATAATATCTGACTTTTCATAGAATGAACGAACGATGTTGAGGGAAGTATAGGTTAAATCACCTCACTGGAATAAATCTGGGAGATAGAGTTGCCTGAAGGGAATATAAAGACTATCTGAAAAAGAGTTGTTCATCCTCTTAATAAAATGAATATCAGAGAGTTGTACTGAGTCAGGCTTTTCAACTACATTCTCCTCTCAGGTCAATGGGGAATCCAGATGAAGAACCTGGTGGTAAAACAGAGTAGTGAGTGCAGATAGTGCCTGAATGGGGAAGTAAATACAGCAGCACCCTACTGCTGCACTAGAACTTCACCCTGGAATTACCAAACAAATTGTTAGTTAGCAACCCTGGAAATGTTCCAGTCAACTACACCAACCTGTTTCTCAGCTCCCCATTTCTTGCTGCAGCTCTTTCTTACCACCTGGTCTTCCCACAAAGCCAGAGATGCCTTGCATTTATTTATATTACTCCACTCAAAGAAAAGGAGTGTCACTTCCCTGCCTAGCTTTAGCAGGGAAGTACTGAACTGCAATGAGAGCAGCAGCTCTATGGAAAGAAATCCATTTCTTTGAAACAGAGAGGATAGTGTTAAAGAATGTTTTCGATTGCAAGCTTAAAGTGCTTGCAATTAGATAAAGGAGAGTGAGTTGTCCAACAAAAGAGTAACAATTAGGTTTTGTGACATTTGCAATGACTCACGTGTCCATAAAAAGAAAAAAAATGTAAGAGACTGATAAGACAAACATTTAATGAGAACTACAGCACAGCTGAAATATGGCTGTCAGTTTTGCCCAGTGTCACGTTTGCTGCATGCCAGCCTCATGCTGAGCAATGTTGATTCTAGTCCCTTTTTTTTTGAAGAGGTACAGTTAGGTATGGCTTGAGGCTTGTGTCAGCCAGTCAGACAGTATCACACTGCTTCAAAATGGAATAAAACCTGGCAGTTTGGGGCACCATTATTAGCAAAAGACATGCTATAGAAATATCTGTTATCCTCTGTTCAATTAAAAGAGCATAAGCTACGTGTGGGACCCTTGGTGCAAAAAGGGGCCCATTCACTACTCCTTCCCAAGCACCAGCAACAGGCTGTTCAACAGGGTCTGGACTGGGCTGACTCAGAGGGACAGTGGCTCACATGGGTAAAACCACTGATAATATCCATGACCTCAGGCAGGACACTCGCCTTGTAGGAGTCTCACTTTTCTCCTGCTCTTTGTGGTATCTATCCAGGCTGTGAACTTACTGGGCAGCTACTGTGCACACACGTAGCATAACCAGGTCCGGTCTCCACTGCCTGCGTACATATTAGCTTTTTGGTTCAGGGCAGCAGTGTGTTTTTAAGCAACTTTCTCAGTCATCCCTGCTTATTGCACATTGTTTTGGTTCACCAGACGGTTTTAACACATGCAAACTGGACTCCTTTCACAGGAAACTAACCTGGAAGCTCTGCCTCAGGTGTGCACCAAATGTGCCCTCATTCCTGATGGGTCATGAGAGGCTGAACCCCAGACCAGTCCTGCAGACAGCTTTGAGCCACATGCACAATGGGGTGCTTGGTCCCGAGAACCAGACCCAATTTAGTTCAAAGTAAACCCCCAAAACTGCACGTTGTGGGTATGTGACTCAGCACCAAATGCTCTATCTACCGATACGCTCCTACTGTACCAAATTACTTGCTAGTATAAACATAGCAACAGATGTCTCCAGACACTACTGTGTTTTGCCAGCACAGCAAAAGCAGATGCAATGCTAAAAGGAGAGAGACATTTTTTGAAGCATATGAAATTTAAGTCCTTTAGTGAGTGGTCCTGTATTTTTCACCCCAAGTCCCAGCTTTTGAAGGCTGAAATGGACAGTAGTAATAAGCAGCTGTATCTGTTACATTAAATTGAAAGGCCATTGCTGTGAGTACAAGTGCTTTATGACAAAGAGGACAATCAACTAATTTTCCTTTATGTATATGTACCTATTTGTACACATGGTTAAAATCTTCTATGTGAAAATAGACACAATTCACTACGGTCATAACTAGAGCCAGAGTCCAGTGACCGTGCTGGGTTAAGAAGAATTTTTGTTCTGTGTGTTACTTCAAAGATTCCTGTCCCGGACACTTGCTGACTTCCACCGAGGCTGAAGACTGCATTGGCACTCACTTTCATTACCTCCCAACCCCACCTGCAAACACAAACGCCCATAGTCTCGGGTTTTGGCTTCCAGAAAGTGGCACTAAGCCTTGAACATGCTACAGCGAGCAGCGGCCACGGCAGGGAGAGGGAGCGGGGTCTCTCCAGCCGACTCTTTGCCGCGTGCGTCCCCCGTGCAGTCATTTGCACCTGTGCAAAAAGGGCATCCAGTTTCAGTGGCGGGGTCTGACACTCGGCTTACAGCCACTTGTGCAGCTGTACGTGACTCAGCAAGGCCATGGCCATGCTTGGAAAGATGAATTCTCCCCTTTCCTTAAGCAAATTAAGAGCAGCAAGTGTGAGTTTGGGTGCTTATGCTTATGTTGATTTGACTCCAAACTTATTTTGAGCACTTTGGCCAAGAAATCAAGCTGCAAGGTCTGAGAGGGGGGTTTTTTGGTTGTTATTTTTACCATAATTCATGATCCCAGATGGGTCAGATACTGGATAAAACACCACCTTTGAATATTTGGAGACTTTTTTCTTGTTGAAATGAGGAATGGCAAATCTTTCTTATTTTTTTCTGTTTCAGATGAGGAAAAGTCTGACAAAGATGTTAGGAGCAGAGGCTTTCTGGGGACACGGAACTGAAAAGAAACTTGTGGGTCATTGCAGCTAGTCCTGCCCATGCAAGACACGCAGTGCATCCCCTCTGTATCTCCTCCCTGACAGCATCTCAGCAGCCACGAAACAGCCCATAGGAGCTCTGCGGAGAGGTGATCCCTGGGGCTGTGGAGGGTTTGATAAGCGAGAGCATCACAGTGACCTTGAGATGGAATCGTGTCCAACACTGTAGGATACCCAGCTGGCCCTGTTGATCTGACTGTAGGACATTCCTGATGAAGTGAGGAGGCAGCTTTCTTTGAGGGCATGTGACCTGATATTTGCTCCTAAAAGATTTCTTTGGCCTGTTTTCATGCTTAAAATGGTCCCTCTCTCTTCAACTCAGGAGAGCTAGAGTAGATGACTCAAAGCAAGAACTCATCCAGGATATAAATTAGTTTGTACACAATAACGATATATTGTTCTTTTCTGAACTCATCGGTATATAAGAGTTTCATTTCAGATGGTATGGAGAGCAGGTTTACCTTCATGATGAGAGCACTGACCCTCTCTTTGCTTCAAGGTTGCTGCAGACTAAAGTGAGCCCTGAGCACAGGGGTGACTGCTCACCATATGGCTACTAGATCACTAGTGCCAGCTCCTTTCTGTGGTAAAATCACTACTCCCTAAAGCACAGAGAGAGGACTTCCTCTTGAGGTACGTGTTTTGTACATTCTTTGCTCTGGCACTTTCTCAGTAGCTAAAAGTGCCAAAAAGACTTTGAGAAATGACATCCATCTACTTGGAATTTATGGTCACAGAGGAGAAACATATAACTGAATCATAAAATGCATTTGCTCAGATACAGTCCTACAGGATTCACCTATATGCAAACAGAGGCAAATGTCCCTTTGGAAGAGGACTACCCTTGTGAAAGAAATTCTAAGGTCCTGAACCCACTGAGGGTCTATCCCTGTAAGCTTAAACAGTATTCGTAAATTTACAGCCTCTATACTGTTCAGCCCCAGGAACAGTCATGTATTTATTGGGGACTGAATAGATCATGTGCATGCGTAAGAAAGGAGGGGGAAGGTGCTGCATCACCCCATCCATTCCTCTCACTTCCATTGGCCAGCACAACACAGATTCCCATGTTATATTATGTGTGTTGAGATATATAAGTTTCTCCACCCACCTCATTCAGATCCATGCTGCCTGTGCCCGTGAGGAAGGTTTGTTTTTAATTTGGATCTCCCACCATGATGACCTTTTCTTCAAAGCATCTGAAGACATTTTTTTTTTTTCTATCCCATTTCCAGTTCTCATTAATAGTTCTTAACTTACGAAGCATCTTTCATCCTTTTAAAACGCTTTTGGCAGCAGGTCACAGAAACTGAGGCAAAGGACTAGGAGAGAGGGGAAACATGCATTATTGATTTGTTATATGAAACATGGTTGGTTTAGAACAGGTAAAGACGGTTAGCTTGAATTGTTCAGTACACTCTTCATCAAACATGTAAGTACCTCTCATGTTATCCTGAAGTTGTAGCTGCTCAAACTTTGATGTAAAGTTTCCAATCCGGTGGATGGCATTATTTAATAACAATTATTTCTCAGCTTTTTTCTGCAGGATATTTAGGAATCCTGTAGTCTGCCTTGATACAGTGGAGAACAAATCATGCAATGAAAGAAAAGGAAAAGGAAAACCCAAAGCAATAACTGACACTTCTGGTATCAGAGGAACAGAGAGAGTAATGTTTTCTTTTAACTTCAGAAACTGACCTTCTTCGGTTAAGAAAAGATTATTAGAGGCTAAAATCTCTTTAACAAGAGTTCCAGAAATCCCTTACGAACAATGATGAGCTGTAAGAAGATACGATGAGTTTAAATAGGTGGAAACTGTGTCCTTTTATTGCTAGAACTAGCCTTATATTCCAACTTGCAATATCATCATGTTCTAATATAAACCACATGAAATCTGCAGCTGGAAATTTTAGGTCAGTGCTTTGAAGACTATGAAAAGCTTCCCATTACTATTTAAAATATTTACACTGACTGTCACTGAGCACAACAGACCTTGTGTTCCCGAGGGACATCAGTTTGCATAGAGCTGTGTAGCCAGAAAATGCAGCACAAAACCAGCGCAGGGAGCGGTTGGAGTGGTCTGCCCCAAAGCTGGGAGCAGAGCTGTGTGCTGCTGAGCTGCGTTTGGCCAAGCATGCCCTAAAAGCAAAGGTGCACAGTGGGACGAGGGCAGCCAGTGGGCTGAATTCATGATCCTAAGCCTGAAGCATGAGTGGAGCCCAGTCACAGCCCACTCACTTTGGAGTCTCCAGCAGGGACTAGAAAAATCTAGAGGGAATTATCTGAGGCCAGATCTGCATGTTCAAAGCTTTATTTCTGACCAGCTGGCTACCTGAAGCACATGTATTCCCTCATGGGCTGGGTGTGCGCCTTTCAGGGGGAACGCTATGGCAAGGCACACATTGCTCATACTGCCGTGCTGCAAATGTACAGCCCAATGCAGTAGGGTTCGCTCCCTTCCATCAGCATCATGGACCAGAAACGTATCTGCTACAGCTTTTGTTGAGAAAAAGATAGCTCCACAGCACATGTGGTGGTGAGGCACTGCTCTGAACAGATGTTTTCAAGAGTCAAAAATAAATACCCCTGAAAATGTTTTCCAGTGTTCGAGCTGTTCTCTGTAGATCCTTGTGTTGAATATTGGTCATATCATCTGATTACTGTGGTTAAAGATTCTGTATTTTGTGGTTATAATTGGGGTACACTCAGTAGCTATGTACTGTGGATTCTGTGGTTAAACTACACTATCTTTGTGGCTATCTTTGTTGGTAGTAATTTTTGCTTTAGCACTTGTTCCTTTTCTGCCACCCACCTACTCTTTTAGCCACCCCAAACGGTACTGACCTGCCTCTGGAGACATAACTCTTACTTGATACAGGCCTTGGTTAATTTCTTCTTTCTGCTAATGTGGTAGGGCTGCCCTTGCCAGGGCTGGGGTGCCCTTTCCAGAGTTGGGGTGCCCTTGCTAGGGTTGGGTGCCATGGGGCAGCTGGGTAGAGCTGGAGTTTTGCTCACCCTTGGAAGCCAGCTGCTATTCATGAACCAGAGCACCTCAGCTGCTGAAGAGGTACCTCCACAAAGCCCATCCCACACCAGACATATTTCTAATGCATAGTGTTTGGCAATGCCTGATGAACTAAATGAAGTGATCATTAGGTGAAACTTGGACCCAGGTTGTTCAGAGGTTAAACCTAATTGGCAGTGATAGTCCTAGGCTTTTAAAAATGGGCTGTTAGATGTGAACATATGCTCATATGCCTTTTAAAAATAGTTGCTGACAGACCAGTCAATAGTTTTATTTCTCTTACCAACTGGGAAAAATACAGTTGTGAACGGAATTGTTATCTTCTCACATATAGTATTTTAAGGCTCATTATCCTGAAAACTCTAATATTTGTGCAGTGTGAATCATCCCTGTGATGCCCCTTGGCTTCTGAAGGAACTTTCCTCCATCAAGGGTTTTCCCAGAGAGCAGACTCAGATCATTGTTTAACCAGCTATCCTGAGCAGGTCAGAGATGAATATAGCTCACAACTGTCTTGAGTTCCTTACCTCACCAGGGTACTTGTCAGAACTAAGTCTTTCTAAATCCTCTCCCATTTCAAAACCTGGTGATCGTCTTGCCATTATTAAAATGCAGGCTCATTTGTTGGTGCACAGATTAGTAGCTAAGGTGTTGAAAACACAGTTGGCTTGCAAGTGCTGCATAACCAAAGAAAAACTCTGATTCCAGTGCAGGGCTGAGTATTTGATCAGATACTTTGCTAGCACTCAGATGGGTGTTGGTATAGGGAGTGCTCATGTAGTATTTCAGGTGCATGTGGCTACATTGCAAGAGAGGCTGGGGACAGTGCCAGGGGTCAAGCGGAGGACTTTGGAAAATACATGTCTCTTGATATGCATGTTAACACTCCCTACCACTTTGTTGCCAGGCTGTAATGCTCACAGAAATGTCAGAGGACCTTTGGCAAACAAAAAAGCTGTTGTATCTTTACCATGTTGCTTGACTCTACTCTTCATTTGATCCCTTTGACTTCATTCTATTTTGGAACTTTAATATGCTGAGAAGGCAACATTAATTAAACTGAAAGTTTCAAAAGTGATTGAAAGATGTTGAGGAAAAACTATAAGTAGACAGACCTTTTTAGAGCCTGGCTTAGGACCAGGAAGACAGTATTCATGATTTTGCCACTGAATTTAAATAATTAAGACAACCCCCACACAGAGTTTGTACCCACTGAACTACAGCCAGTTTTTGAAAAAGAAAAAAAAAAAAAAAAAAAAAAAAAAAGAAAAGTTTTCATTAAGAGGTGTAGCTTTGCTTACTATAGGCCAGAGAAGATAAATCTTCCCGGGAAGAGTCTGGCTAGGTTTGCAGAGAGCTCAGCACAGCAAATCCTCAATTCTGATGTAGGTGCTACCACACAAACATCATAACCATCAGAGCAAGGGGCGGCAAAGTGCCTTTCTTCTCATTTTGTGGCACCCCAGGGTTGAGAAAGGGGAAGGGTGAGAAGAAAGAGATTTGTTTTCATTATTGTTTTGTTTGTGCCTGGCAAATGAATTGCAAGTTTTAGATGAAACACACCTGATAAGTATTTGATCTTCTCGAGGCTCAGAAGTTGCTGCTATTGAATCCCTCCATTAGGTGACAAGGTGCATTTGGAAGGGCAACCTGGTTTTGCGTTTTGATTTTCAGCTTCACCAGGCAACAATGGAACAAAGTGCATTTAATTGCAGATTTACATTTAAGAAAGTGATTTGCAACGTAAAGACTATCTTCAGAAGCAGAAAGTGGATGGAGTGTAATGCTTGCTGTCTGGGCCACTGTCCTCTGCCACATCAAAGCCTTCACCTCAGTACTTTTTATTCTCTTATGCTGACTTCTCAGTTCAGCAATTGCACTTTGTTGCTGTTCTTCACAAGTCAAACAATGCACCTATTATGTTTTTGCAAGAGATAGGATAATTATCTCAACTGCCAGGTGCGAAGAGTGAACTTTCCTAGGTCCAATTGCAGTGTGGTAAAACAGCTAAAGTCATTTAAGGCTTTCACTGTCTCACTGCCAAACATTGGCTTCCCAGCTCTTGGCATGGGGCTCCAGCTTGGCAAAACACTTACGCGCATGCTTAACTTTAAAATCACGAGCCACCGCTGTCAGTCTGGACAGGTTGCCTCACTGTCCTAAGCACTACCACACACAGGCTTGCTAGAATCGAAGTGGACTAAATATGACCCCTTACATAGCGCCGTTCTTCTGCCGTTCGCTCCTTTTATGCGTAGAGAACCGAAGCACGGCGGGAGATGAGGGGCGTGCGTAGGCTGTAAGCACGGTTGCGTGGGGTAGGCACACCCAAGGTAGATGTAAATTGGATGGCAGGACTAACTGCAGCAGCCAGGAGCATGTTTCTGGCTACTCCAGCCTGCTTTTCGGGCTGGTTTGGCAGCCCGTAGCAGGCTCTGTGCTGCCACATCTACAGTGCGATCAGCACGTCAGCTGCCCGGAGCCAGCCTGGTGAAGCACCTGGAAGCACGAGATCAGCTTTCATTTTGAGTGGGAAACTTCCTTTTAAAGCAGAGGAAGAAAGCTGAGGCTCCAAGTTTGGGAGCTATCTGAACACTTTTCATGTGGTCCCTGGCACGGGAGATTAGTCTGCATCCACAAAGACAGTCCAAGACCAGCTCCAAAACACAGTTGATTCCTGCCCAAGCAATTTATAGTGTTACCTGCCTCCTGTATTATTCTTATCTTAACCAGATAAGTGAAGACATGCTTTTCCAAACTGAAGCACCATACTTCTCAATCACTGTACTTATTACTAAGGAAATGGGGAAATCATGGCTCTCTTAATAAGTAAGTTACCTGTTTTTCAGATCATCACATGTAGTTTCATGGAAATATTTGCACAGCATGATGTATATCAGGGATCTTAAGCTAGGGCACTGCCTGGCTATTGACAGTCCCTTCTAAGCAGCAGCCAAGCAAGGGAGCTGCCGTTGGCCACCAAGCCACAGCAGGTCTCCAAGAGACCACAAACCAGCCCAAATGTTGGCCACCATCCGACAATGGATGCTACCGCAACCCAGTGTTCCCCTTCCATGCCGCCGTTTGCAGGACTCATGAGTCCCGTGAGGTTTTCTGAGCCCACTGCAGTTCCTGATGCCTCCCCAGCTCCCTGACATGGTTCCAGCCCTGTTCCCAGCCTCTGCCTTGCACAGTAGATCCCCCGGCTGCCTGATTGCTGTTCTTGCTCTCCTGTCTACTCCAAGCCATGACTGCGGTTCCTGCCTCTCCTCCATTCTCCCTCTGTCCTCAGCTGCCTCCTCCATCCTGATCGAGACTCCCTGGTACCTCACAGGCTTCCAGGAAATCCAAAAGCAAATGTGACCCATCACTGCTGCCTATAAATCTTCTATATGAAACTGCCGCAAAGACCAGCAAAGCCTAGCGAGCAGCACTCGGTGACTGAGCACAAGCACACCCTGCACCAGCCAGGGCACAGAGCTGAGGACGTTTGTTGGTGGACAAGGTGGTTCTTTAGCCATTTCTGCGGGTGCTGCCTGCCACATCCTCAGGATGCTGTCGCTTCTAAAAGCGACATAATATAATTTAATATATTTAGGAAGGGCTATGGTGCTGAATTACTGAAAACCTTGTTTAAATACCTCAGGAGATGCCTGTGAAACGGCAACAAACTGCAGCAGCTGGTGGATTGTCAGGCCAACAAAAACAAGATGAGTGACAGCACACCAATATTTTTAAACTCTAATCTCTTCTGTCTCTGTAACTCTGGAAGAAGCGGTGATAGACAGGATGGTGCAAGGACTAACTTTTGTCCCAGTTCTCAAGCATTTACTATTGCATTCAAAAAGAAAAACACAAAGAAAAAGCTGTTTTACCACCAAACTATTTTTGAAATATGAGACTGAACTCTGAGGCCAGATTGTCTGTATTTATTTTAGAGCATTAAAAATAGTGTTCAGAGTTACAGACAATAGTCCAGAAAAAATTTTTGCCCTTACTGAATTTACTGAAAAGGGATCATTGATTCAGGCTTCAAGTCAGAAAGAATTCAAGTATATGCTTAAAATCACTTCTATTCAGGACAACACCAAAACTCACAATTAGCTGGACACGAGTGAGATTTAAACACACACTAAACACATGTCTGAACCTCCACTGATTTTCATCTTCTGTTTCTGCATGATCTGTGAACAATTTCACTATTGACAAAATAGCCCAAACATTTGAGACAAGTCCCCATAAGCAAAATCCAAGATGGGGCTTCCTTTGTTTCATGATCCCACTTCACACTGCAGCAAGACATACTTGTGCCTTGTTTTATTTCTTTTCCTTGTCCCTCTTTGGCACCAACATTTACACTTGAAGCACCTGACAGTTACACAGCTATGCAACTTCTTACAAGTACATCTCTGGTCTGGGACCGATTGAAAATTACTCTGCCAACATATTCAACATCAAAAGCAGCAGCCGTATATGATGGGGCTGTGGGATCAACAAGATGAATGCTAGCAAAATGGTAAGTCTTTGAACAGATACACAAGTGTTCTCCATCTCTTCAAAGGGGGTCTTGGGGAGGGGGGAGCACTTTTTTTTAATACGCTTTCACTGTGGTTCTCTTTTGGCTACAGGAAAGCTTGAGAAATTTATTTAAGGTAAGAAAACACATCCACGATTCTCCAAGTGTTTTTTTTTTGAAAAGGCATACACAGGAAATTTCTCCTCCCCATCACCTATACAAACATGAAACAAGAAAACATAAGCACTATTTTAACAAGCTCCTGGGAAAACTTTAAGTAAAGCTGAGATGAGGCCAGGTGGACCAAAAGAACTGCTTATGCTGGATGCTCAGCTAAGAGCCAAAAGAAAACAAAGTTATTTCCTTCATGAACTGATGACTCAGAGGACTGGCAATGACATGGAGGACATCACGTACAGAATTGCTGTTGCTACAGATGAAGTGGTGAATAATAGCCTTAAAGCAAAACTTTCACAGCAAGTTCATTGGCTGGCATTCCCCCAAGCGTCACCAGAGGATGTGACCGGCCAGTGCGTGGCTTGCTTCCCAGCTGGCCGCCTGTCTGTTCTTCCAAAGTGCCTGCACAGCACGCGGCAAATGGCCAGTAAATATGGGTGAAGCACAAGCAGCATGCAGGTAGGGTGCCACGCAGAAGCTCAAGTGGGTGTTCTCAGTGTTATCCTTCCTGAATAAACAGAGGATTTTAGCAGCTAATGTTGTTAATCCAGCCCCTAGGTATCACTGAGTGTAGACTGACCTATACACCCAAGGGATCTGAAGTCTATTCTTCAGTGTGCTCTGAGCACCATCTACCCTCTCTTACATTGCCACAAACACGCTACAGAGATATCATTTCTCATGCAGCCGGAATCTTCCTTCAACCAAAACACACACAAGTCAAGGTGATTGGGGTGGTTTTTCCACTAGTATTAATATAGTTGCAATGTCTGCAACACCACAGCAGCCATCCTGGATTAGTACAGGGGTCCCTCTGCTCAGTACCCCATCTCTACAATGAGCTACCAGCAGAGTAGTTGGGGTGGTTTGGGAACATGGAAGAAACAGCACCAATCCAGAGCAACTATTTGCCTGGTATTACCTTCTCAGTTTCTGCCTTGTAGAGACTTGTTGCTCTAAAGATTATCGTTGTCTCACTGCATTCAATAGCAACTGAAGGACCTTAAAAATATTTGGGTTTGGGTTTGGGTTGGGGGGGGCGGGGGTTGAAAGATTATACACACTATATGCACTTTGGTCTCCACAGCATTTGGCAACAAAGTTTTCCACAGCTAATTTTTCAAGAAGACACACTTCCTCATTATGTTTGTTCTAAAGCCACATTTGTTAGTCACTGGGCATCCCCGTCTTCTTGAGCTGTTGCAAGGAATAATCCCTCCTCCATTACTGTCTTCACACAACACATGATTTTGTATCATATCTTGTCTTCTACCTGCTCTGAGGTGATGATGACTCAGCATCTAGTACCTGCTGTAATAACCAGCAAGCCGGACTTATTGGAAAACAAACTGCATGCTCTTGAGTTATTTCAAATGTTATATTACCTCAGTTGTTGAAATTGGGCAAGAGAAGAAAAGCTGCAAAAGGATGGATTTCTTTTCCAGCAGAGTAGGAAATATTACTTTCTAGCATGCATTAAACCTCCTGCAAGATTTATCTGATTCACTGTTTGCTAATTTCAGCTGCAGTGCTAGTCCCTGACGACATGCAGTCTCACGCCATTTTAATACAGAGGGTAACACAACCAGGCCTGATTCTCAAACTCAGAAACACACCCAGCCATCAGTGGGCAGGAGGCCCCACAGCACATTTCTTGACTGTGTTATCCACCTGCATAGGAAGTCCAAGACATCAGATGTGCCACCTACATGGCCATGCTGGGCCAGCCCCAGTAAGGATGGCTGTGCTGAAATGCCACCATGGCTTGGGACAGCCATACCCCCAACCACCTTTCACAGGGAAATGTTTTCCCTCATTGCCACCATAACTAGAAATGCATAAGAAAGACTTAAAAGAGGGTTGTGTTTTACTTAGATGAAGAAAGGAAAATACACTGTCATTTTCTTTCTGAAAAAAAAAGAAATGCAATAGGTTTTCTCCATTACTAAAGCACCTGAAGGGTTTTCTTGATAACCATGGCAGCTAAAACCTTGCAGAACCAGACCAGGAACCAGGAGACCATACCTAGTCTGTGGTATCTCTGCCCAAGCGGACAAGTGCCAGTCATGTACAGCTCTTTGCTTGGCTGCAAAACTACATAGAGGTGCAGAGTCTGGGGGATCCTCAGCCCAGAGTTGCCTTGCTCTGGACCATCCCAGGTTAGCACAACTTCCCTCTGGGCTAAGCATAACTTGGGGTGAGTTTTCATTTCATAAGGATAGCGGCTTATCGAGCCCAGCGCAGATTCCTCCCGCCGCAGCACTTGGTAAGGGGGTTCCCAGGTGCACCAAAGCTATGGTTAGACATCTGCGACCTCGACACATCAGCTAGTGACATACATCAAGCACAAAAATATAAACAAAAAGGCCTCTGGTTGTTATGACATCCATGTTCCAGTTCCCTTTTCTTCAGAATTTCTCTCCCTACACCTTCTCTTATAATAAACTTTGGCTTCCTGGTGACATTTCTACAATCCAGATCATGCCTTCCCAGCCTGCCCTGCAGG
This sequence comes from Astur gentilis, assembly GCF_929443795.1. NCBI lineage: Eukaryota > Metazoa > Chordata > Aves > Accipitriformes > Accipitridae > Astur > Astur gentilis. The sequence goes on from NC_064911.1 coordinate 5,527,248, forward strand.
ACACTCTCCTTCTCCTGGTCTTCAGGCAACCACATTTGTCAAGATCCCATACTCAGGCCCCCACAAGCAAACCCACAGCATCTGATTCGAGCCTGCTACTTTCTTCTGTTACGTCAGCAAGGCTTCATTTTGGGGCTGATTTTTTTTTTATTCACTGAATAATGGCAATTTCAATTAGCCAAATTGTAAACTTGTTCTAAATCAAATCACTCTGATGAATGACTATAAAACAAAAAGCATTCTTTGCACATTTTTCTGAAACTGAATATATAGTTTAGAAATACTTCAATTGTTTTTCAATTTACGTAAATGTAATAAGGATTACTACATGTAATAGCCCCCAAGCCCCAAAATAAGATACAAATAAAAAGGTTTGTTTTCCACAACGATTTTTTCCAGCGCTTGGCTAGCAAGTGCACAAATCAGTCTTTTGATAGCTTTGGAAAGGAACAATGGTAGGGAAGTCAAGCAGAAAAAAATACAAGGAACTCAGAGAAAGATAAGAAGACACTTGACTAGATATTTGCCCTCAATAGGACACATATTGAAACCTAGTAAGTCACTCTTCTTTCCCTCTCTTGCTATTACTCAAACCACAGGCAATACAGGTGGAAAGAGATAGAAAGGAAAACAAAAAGTAAATTAACATGGGGGATTCCCTGCTGCAGTTAAGTCAGATGTCATTTCCAGATTTTTAGAAATTCCTACTATGGGATACCAGAGAAGATGAAATATCTCAAGTCAGCACCTCTGGGGATCACTGTGGGAGCAAAGAAGTGAATTTCCCCTGAAGAAGCAGCACCGCGGCAGCAGTCAGCTGCTTTTTGGGGCAGAGAGAGGAACGGACAGCTATTTATTTGTCAACACAGTTCTAGAGACAATGGGCTGGGGGAGCCAGGAGTGCCATCCTGCCTGGAAAATTTCCTGATCCAGATCCTTCAGCAGTTTATAGAAAAAGTATCCACAGGATGACACTGATCCACATCATTTCTGCAAGCTCCAGGGTTTGAGTTTGGATCTGTGATTTAAATAACAGATGGGAAAAATCACATGTAACCAGGCAGCTCCCTAGTGGCTGTATAGATGTGGATGTTGGAGAGCATATGATTTTCCAAGCTAAGGTCAGCACTAACCTGAGCTCAATTTTTCCTCCAGATCTGCTTTTTCTAGTGCTATCATGCAGCTTAATTTTTCTGGCTTGTTCCACCCCCTTCTGCTCAAATCACACCCCTGCGGAGGATCCTTCCAATGCAAACAGGGGAGTCACACGGCTCCAGAGCTCCACCATTTCTGGAAGATGAGAACATACCTCTGTGAGGTGTGGAAACTGCTGTCTGCCACGCTAATGAAGCCAAATTGCAGAAATCTGCAGTATAAATCTGATGGTACCATCTGGCCCTCAGCATACAGGAGATAAGCAGTCCAGTTTATAAAGTTTATTAAAGCCATTAACTTTGGAAACTACTCACCAAATAAAACAATTTATAAATGATAAACAAGAAGCCCCTGGTACTTTTCTTTTTAACTTCTGAAATCTGCTACTATGTTTAACATAGCTTCAGTATATCACATTTAACTCCTTTAATGGGTTTTATACTTTTACTTTAGATATTTATGATTCTTGGATCTGGCTAAAGATTAGAGGCAAACCACACCACAGACACAGCGTGGGGGGTGGAGGGACAAGGGGAGGAGCAAATTAATTTCTCTAGCAAGACTCAGGTCTTGTGAGATGGGGTTAGTCTAGTGACTCTGTGCGGGCTGGCTGTCAGCAGCGCCCGTCGGGACCCCGCGGCCCTGAAGGAGCATCCTCGGCTGGAACCTGCTGCACCATCCAAAATGCAGTGGCTGCTGGGGATGGGTCAGCAGGTGAGGTTGCAGGAGCAAAACCTGCGGGACTCCCCTTGAGCGCCCTGCTTTGGGTTAGGCATTTAAGAGTCCTACAGTTTCTAGCTCCACTTTCATCCTCTATATTTGTATATACACAGGTATATATTTACGTATTAAACACTGAGCTGAGAATGCTTAAATATAAAATGAAAACGCCCGAATAATTTTTATCCCAAACACACTGGGCAATGTTTCAGTGTTGTCTGAACACTGGAGCTTGGGGTTTAAAATTATTCTTGGAACTCAACAAAATTTTAAGGAGAATTTCAACAGAGCTATAATTTCTGTAGGGATTGATTTCTCACACACTCCTCCTGCAACACACAGGCAGATCCTAATTTCCGTTCCCCTAATTTCCACCAAAGAAAATGACTGTGTGGGTATTTTAAAGTGTAGCCAAATTGCTCTCTGACTGCAAGCTGTTCTGTGCTGCTCCACAGCTTACACCCTCATGGATAACACCTAGGGACACAAGCACTTTCCTACTGCCTCCACCAGTTCGCAGTGTTTTGGTTAAAATTCAGCAGGTAGAGAAGAAGAAATAGGCTGATGAGCTTCGTTAATTGGCAAAAAAAGTGCAAACTGATTTTTGGGCATTGTACCTAGCCAGGTCTAGTAACTGTATAACAAATATGTATTATGCTAGAAAGAGTAGACTCACAGGCGCCAGGAGTGAAACATTATCCTTTTCAGACAAAGTCTCAGACAAAGATCTTTATCTCAGAATGATATATGGGATATATTTTTGAGATGACTCCACATAATACCTTTATTATTGTTGAAGTTTAACAACTTGAAAGGGAAAAAAAAAAGATCATATTTGTCCTTTGTTACTTACCCAAATATGGGCAGGAAACTTCCGATGGGGCTAGGCTTATAAAGAAAAACACCATTAGCCTAAAATAGCACCGATATTTATAGCATTGAGGGGGGATATATGAAGCAACTGTAGAATTGGTTTGAAGAGCCAAAACCTGCTCTTGGTTGCAGACTGCTAACACATCTCCATTGAAAAAGAACAATTGCTCTGTGTGTACTTGGGTTTGCCAGTGAGGGAATCAGGACTGCAGTTTCTGACAAAGATGAGAAATTCCGATTAAACTGAAAATAGTATGATCGTCTTAATCATAATTCTTCAAGACAAAGTTGATGAACATCAATTTTCAGGAAACTCAGAACTGTCTCAGAATATTAACAGTTTGTGCTCCACCACCAGGAAGAGAAACCAGTTTTAAGCCAAGACAGCAGCAGTGTCCCTGGCAGAGAAATGAGCTCTCCAGGCTTTGCCTCGCAGTTTTTCAGTTCTTTAGGAGCTTCTGCTTGAGAATGGGCAAACTTTCAGGGGAATATGCTACTGAAATGATCCTTATGTGGAGGATCAGCAAGAAGCAGAAGTAGTGTGTCAGTGGTCTTTCCCTGCACGGGAGGAGGAGGGCAGGCTGGTTGCCTTCCCACAGCCCTATGCAGTGGGCTGGCTGAAGCCAGGCGTCACACTGTGGGGAATGCACCTTAGCACAGTTCTGCCGCACAACCCTTGGCATTTATGTACCTATTGGGTCTTGCACCGTTCTTTTGGGATGAGCCCTTGCTGATGGTTAAGGTCTGTTGCCCTGTTCTGCAACATCCCGTCCCGCTGAGTGTTGCGTATCAGACAAGGCAGTGTGGGCACTCATCCAGCACGGACTCCTTTGTGTCGAGGAAACAACTAACAAGATTCCTGTATCTGCGCACCACCCGTGTTCCCTGACTTGCTGTGCCATGCAGTGCCACGCCATTTGGAAGGGCTGTCATTTTTCCATTTTGTGGAACTACTGCTGAGGAAACACAGTGGGAACACCTGTGTTGTACATGTCTTCCCCTGTCTGGGGGTCTTCCAACAACAGCAGGATGTATCTGCTTTCCCTCAGATGCCAGCCACATCATCCACATGCAAAATCTGAAAACCAGTAGAAAAAAAAACCACTTGAGCAAAATGTAACTAGGCTACTCCTGGTCATACAACAGTAGCCAGGCCCCTTAAACCACTTGCACTTTTTCAATGGTGGCTTGAATGTTGCTGAGATGCAAAGCACATCCATGCATGGGAGGGTCATGAACTGAACTGAACACTTTTGCCCACCACTGCCAAACGTGGCTTGGAGCCCACTGTACTTTTGCACTGTGTCTGCAGGGAGTCTGGATCACCATTGCCTGCTGAGCTGTTGCAGGACAACTTGCTCTTCCAGGTCTTCTGCACCCAGTGCGAGACTGCTCCCCTGTGACACTGACGGCTGCAATGGTAGCTAACGCAAGGACCACACCAAGTGCCTCCTGATGAGAGCGCCTGATTCCCCATGGACAAAACTCGAACTATCAGTGCCTTCATGGAGGCCTTGGAGACCTCCTCTCCTCCTCTGCATGAGGGCACCTAACCTTTGTCGACCTGGTCGCTCTGTTGTAAAAAACCCACAAAGACATATATGAAAAAGGTTTCTTCAGCTTTAAGATAACACGTAGGCTTCTCTAGGCTAAATAAAACAGAGGGAAGCAAGACTGCGTAGGTGGCCTGGCCAGGTCCAAACCACTGGCTGTCAGATTGCCAGCGTAGCAGGTCCAGGCAGGGCTCCTCTGGAGCCGCAGAGCCTGGAGCCCGGGGTCAAGGGCCTCTGCTGCTGGCTGGCTGTGGGATGGGGCTCTTCACATATTCTCAGTGGTAAAGCAGAAAAGGGCCCTGCTCATTGGAAAAGCCACTGTGACCCCTCTGCGTGTGAATGGTGCATGGCAGAGACAAGTGAGACGGGATGGCTCTGAACTCTGGTTCTTACCTTGCAGTGCCTTTCCTGCACCTCACACTGCTGTTTTGCAGCCCTCAAAATCTGTGTGCAGGCACCTGGCCTGAGGATGCCTGTGGCTGTGTGGGCCACTTCATGTCAGAGACCCAGTCTTACACAGCCCCTCTCTCTGCTGCCTGTGGGATTAGCGATATATCACTTCAGCCATGCCTGGCTTTCCTTGCCAAAGACACTAAAATGTTTAACGCCCGATTTGATGGGTCAAGAAGCCTGGCATGAAACAGGGAGAAAACTAACCTAACAGCATAGACTTCTTCAGCCTGAAGTCTCTGCAGGCACTGAAAACTGAAGAGCCAGTGCTTGCAAAAACACATTCACTCATCTTCTGCAGCAAAACCCCCACGCTCTTTATCACACAATTCTGGAAAATGTCCGCATTTGAGAAGTGGTAGCAACTTACCTGTGAGGGCAGTGCAAGGAGGGATGGGTAGGTAAAGGTATGTCTCAGTTATCTCTTTGTCCCAGTGTCATAAAAATCTATCCAAACAAGGCAAGAAGAGATCATGAGCTCTAGCAAGCTAACGGCGAAGCCGTAACAGGGCAAGCCAAGAGAGACCCTGCGAAGCAACTTGTGCAAGATGTAAAATCTGACATGAAAAGTTCCTCAAACCCATCAATAGCAGAGTCTGCCAGAGTGTCACAGGGGCTCATAGATGACGGTGGTGTGCACCATTGCTCGGAGGAGGTGAGAATACAGCTGGAAATCTTCTTGTCAGCTTTCCCTCACTGGGGCTTCCAACCTGGAGCCTTTCTTTTTGGGGGGGACAAGGCCAAGAGACTTTCTCAAAATGAGTTGTAAGTAAGAATGAGCTGAATGTGCTCAGGAATGGAGCTGCTGAAACACTCACTGTCATCCACAATCTACCAGTTCAACCTGACACGGCTTTGCCCCAGGCATGGCACTAGCAGCAGGACAAGACAGTGGCCTGGCCTTTTGTGTTCAAGATGAGAAACTTATTTCATGGAGGAGAAATGCCCTTTCTTTTTGGGGAACCAAAGGGCTGAGGGAGTCCTCACCCATCCCCAGTCATTCGTGAGGTGCATGGCGTGCCTCTTGGTGGTAGCAGCCTCTGTTCGCGTGCAGTGAGTTCTGCACAAATATTGCATTTACAATGATGGAAGCAAAGCAAAGAGGCTCGAGCTGGCCTTGATGAAGCATATCTTCTTCGCTTGCCATTTCATGTGAAAAAGACTTTGATCGCTTTCCCGATAATCGGTTGGGTCTTGCTGGGTTTTTGTAAGCCCACTTTCACAGAAAGTAATAGGAAGGGCGGTAGCATGCAAGCTCTAATTACACGGTATTACTTCACACCCTGTGTAGTCATCTCCACTACCAAACACAAGGAGCTGCTCTTTCTTTGATGATTCTGCAACTGATACCTTTATACTGCTGGAAAATAACACTTGCCTTGGTGAGGATGAATGTGCAGAAAAGCGGTGCATCAACGTTAGCTCCTCCTCCACGCGCACCACCCCATGTGTTTTGACACACCTCTTTGCCCTGTGCCGTCTCAAAGCTGGAGCAAGCGTGTGCCTCCTGGCGCAGCTCTGAGCAGAGCAGGAGGAAGCTACCATGTAGTGGATAACCAGGGGAAATCTCATGCCATGGAGATAATCCTTAGAGGTGTAGGTTCTCCTTAGCTGCCGCCTTCTTCTGGCTACATAGGAAATATGGTTAGGAAACATGACCATAGCTCAGGCAGATGCACCCAAGCAAGCTTTACACTAACCAGGTCACACACCGGTGGCAAGGAAGCTATAACATTATCGTATGTACTGGGAAAAACCTCCAGGAGCGCTGAACACCTGATGCTGAAACCTCTGCTACAAAGCTGTATAATGCTGCACTATCCTCACTGGCTGAATTAGAGCTGTAGTGTGGTCATACTTCTGACTGCTATATTAGCCGTATTCCCTGTTTCACTATCCGTCCCATACCTCTCAAACTGCATTGGCCAGTGAGTAAGGAGATGAGGGACAAAAATGTCTCTCTGTTGACTCTCAGTTGATTTATTTGGTGCATGAGTATCCAAAGAACTGGGGAACAGACAGGGACAGCTGTGCTGCATGGTCAGCTCAGTTTTCTGCTTAATTACACAAGTCTAAGGGCAGGCATTCATTCGCAAGTAGCACAAGTGCTTGAAGATGGTGCCGCTGCCGGGTACTCATCTCTCCTCCCTCAATGAAGGTCATGGCTCCCCTGGGACTATCACTGCAAGGGCCCACGAACATGAGAAGGTGAGCAAGAGCTCTGCCCATGCAGACTAGCAGTGGCACAAATGAGCCTTTCTCAGAGGAAAGGAGCAAAGAGCTTCCACCTGAGCTGAGGAAAACAGGCTATGCAATAAAAAATAATATCAACATTACATAACTTTGGATGATCAAGTGATATCAGACTTAACAGCTTTCAGACCCTGACCTGACAAAGCTATTATAATTCCCTGAATACCTGCAGAGTGCTTTTGGAGTCAAGTTCTGACACGCTATCCCATGGCGCCTGGTAGTTTGCTTAATACAGTTTGGCAAAAGAAAAGGGCTATACAGAAGTTATGTGTCGTACCATGCAGCCCCGTCGCATGGCATGCAACGAGATGGGGGACTTGAATGGTGTCCGCATGGCCCATGGGCCAGGCAGTCATACCAGAGCAAAGCCATGGCTGTGTCTGTGCATCCCAAGGAGCATTTCAGGCTCACAAAATTCAGAGACAACCCAGAAACAAAGTGAGGTCTATGAGAAGTGCTGGGGAAACTCGATGAGGCCCCATGGTTTGATGGGATGACACATCACAGCCTTACCAATTAGTCAGCAGACAGAGATCTGATCGTGCGGGTGCACTCATCCTGTGATCGTCAGCACCTCGCAGACAGACTGTCGAGTCTCTCTCATTCACGGGGGTGTACTTTCAGACTCGGTTCCACATTTGTCTGCCATAGGTGAGAGGAACCGTACTGAAAAACTTGCAGTATGCCCTCACTGAAGACCCAGTGCATGGTCCTTCAAGCATCTGCAAAGACAGCTGGGGTGAGTTATTCCAGGGGTACCTCAGGTGTAAGCCAGCAGACCTAGACTGGTTTCCCTTCTCATGTCTAACTGTAGTGGGCACAGACAATAGAAAGGGCCTTCCATTTTGAATGTTTTGGGTCTGTTGAAGAACAGTTCCCGTACTTAGAACACTGCAGGGGTTTCCAGTACGGCTTCACATGGAAGAAATTTTAAAGCACAAGAGTTGTACAAGGGTCCTGGGAGGCCAGAGGTAGCAGCAATGCTGGGCATCCTGGAGACAAAGTTTCACAACTCTTCCCATAAATGATGCTAAGATGAGAGGTTAAGAGGAGAGGCAATCCCTCCCCAGCACACATCCTGCTCCCACGTCCTAACCCCTGTGGTGGCTCTGTGCTGGCTCCTTGGCCTTCCTAGGAGCTCAGCAATAGGTTTTAAACATGGCTATTACATCGTGTCCTCAGGGACTGTGCTGGAACTGCCAATTTGAATCACTTTAAGCTCTCACAGTTATTTTACAAGTCCCAGGGTGAATTGTTTTACTACATTAGGAACCAATCAACTAGGATTTTTCTTCTTACAGTTTGGTGTGTATTTCTTCCCATGTTATATCCACGTCCCTGTCTTTCATCAGTTGCCCAAGGTTTTTTGCTTTTACATCTAGTTACCACTGGGGCTATCAATATTTGTTTTTACTTTCTTTAATATGTGTGTAAACGACTCAAATTTAGTGTAATGATGATTACACGTAGCAGATTTAAACTTCACTCTACTTGGCTCAGAGCAGAAATGTTGGGGTAACATGTAGGTTGTTAAGTCCTTGGGTCTGCCTTTATATTCGATACATAGGCTTCACAAAAGAATTTATATGCCAAAGGCCAAAAATTAAATCCTTAAACCTCCCACTGAGCTGCCACCCTAAAGGTAGAACTGCCTAAACTAGCTACCCCACTTTCATCCAGTAATTTTCTACATACCTAAGCCATATACCATGGAGATACGGACTCACACATTACTCTTTATGTCTTGGCCATAACGAGCTGTCCAATAAATAAAAAAGCACTATAGGCATCCACAAACTGACTGATCTCAATTGGTCTCAAACTCCAGGCCCTATCCCACCAGTATTTTATGACTGCATCTGTGAGAGCAGGCCTCACACAAAACACAGATGGAGGGGGAGAAATGTGGCCCTTTTCACCACTGTCTAGTCCCTAGAGCACATACAGGAATGTGGAAAATGCAGACTCAAATCACTCTTCTTCCAGAAGATCATGAACTCTCCCTTCCATCTCCTACCTCCTAGCACATTGCCTTGACTCTACCATTATAAGATCCCTGTACTTGCTTTCCCCTTCAGAGTCTCCTGTTGGAGTTGTTTCTGCCTTGTGAGAAATGTTTGCATGCTCATTGTACCTGGCTCTCAAAGTCAAGTCTCCTCTGTTCCAATGTAAGCAACCTGACTACTATCTCTCTCTCTTTTTAGACCTATCAATGTTAAATTAATTTCTCTGGGGATTCACATAGGTATGCATCTTTCTTATAAATAACCTGGCTATCCGTCTACCCAGCAGACTGGAAACCCAAATAAACACTCTCATCCAAAGCACTTTCACTTGTAGGACCTCTGGCTTAGGTGTTTACCCAGGGTACCTAACTCGAAAATTGAGCTGAGCTACATTTTCATTAAAATTGTGAAAGACAGCAAAATCTCCACAGGGGAATTCATGCCTTTGAGGGACCAACAAGTATGAGGGATGTGTATCTAGAGAGAGACCCAGAGCTTCCAAGCCAGGTGCCTCTGCGTCATGCCTGAATGGGGGCCAGGTCTCAGCCTTGGCAGCGATGTACAAACACGCAGCATGTCAGGGAACTCATTACCCCTTTCCAGGATTGTGGGCACTTACAGCTCTAGCTCCCTCCCCTAGGTGCCCAATGGAAATGTACAGACGCCAGTGCATGGCTGGGCTCCCTCTGATTCACCAGCCACCACACAGCAAACAGTACCTTCCTCGAGCCTGAAAAAATGTGATTGCTCCGTTTCGCCAGCAACATCCACAACCACCACTTCAGCTGTCTTTCAAAGACAATCTTTGCCCTGCTCCTCTGCAGGGTTCTGTCTTGCACCATTTTCTTTGAGTCTGTGTCACCTCTTGCACTGAAGTCTTCACGGCAGAGAAAGACAAACCATGACTCTTAACCAGGGTGTCTGGAAATGAGATTCTTGCAGACAGCACGAGTTCCTGTCCTTCTTGGGGCCTCCTTGGGATCCCTCACCCACCAGAATTGAAATGCACCAGCGCTAATGGCAGGAACTGTGGGTTGATGGCATATGCCAGCAAAGCTGTCTGGAGCAGTACTTTTCCCTTTTTACCAACAGTGGGAGTAAGAGCTCTTTCCCCCTTCCAGGAACCAACAGGCAATGCCACTGTCAAGCTTTATGCCAGCATTGCAGTCTGCACACCAGTATCTCCACTACGGTTGGTAATAAAGAAATTACATCACTACAAATACAAAAAGACCAATTTTTTGTTGTTGTTGAGTTTTTCTTCCTCCTGTCATACAGCTTGACCACCTGCTATTTTTTTCCCCTTAGGATTTATTTGCTGGTGTGATGCTATATCAACAGGATGTAAAAAACTGACTGTAACTTGTCAATGCATTAACAGTTCATGGCTGAGGGATGCTGGGGTGAGAACTATAGCTTTTGGGGGATCTCCACCCAGGCAGCTGGGATCATTCTAATCAGACATCCATATGGATGTACCACCCAGAAGTTGCAAGCAGGCTAAAAAAAAGAAACATCCTGACCTGAGATGGTTCAGTCTACCTGTGAGGCACACAGCAGGCGGATAGAGAGAGATGGGGAAAACAATAGCAAAGAGCACAGATCAGGATCATAAACCATGGGATTAATCTAATTTGTGCCAAATTTTCTGTAGGTATCACAGTGGAGTTTTGATGTTACAAAGAAAAATAAAGAGGTAACATTCAGGGTGTTTACAAAGAGCTTCTATGCATGAGGGGCAGCACTGGAAAAAATATGAAGTCAGTTTCCCAGAGAATGGTGTGACTTCACTTAGGGAGAAGGGTTTTTACTTTCTCTCTTTTTTTTTTTTTTTTTTTTTTAAGAGAAAGATGACCTCACTTAAAATGTTAATGAGTCCTGGCTCATAATTGCCAGGCAGATTAGCTGGATGAGGGGGTGTCTGTACCCTCATCTCCAAAGCAATGGAGATGGTCTTTACTGCAACAGTCTCAGTAAAATAAGTATTTGCTCTTTGAATATACAAAGAGTTAGTTTGCTTTTCTGTTAACTCCACTGAGAGTGCTTGAAATTTAAGCTGCCAAGAAATGTCAGCCCAGAGGTGTGGAGAAAAATTGTTTTGTTTTAAATCCATTTCCGCAGTGTTCCTAATGAGTCTTTTTTTAAAGGAATTTTATGAGTATGTGGAAATTTCAAGCAGTTATTAAGAATAACATTCATGCTACTAGTGGGAACTGGATTTTTTTGGTAGAATAGCACAGTGGAGGTTGTACCCTGCAGTTCCCAGGTTCTCACAATTCGTTTCTGCTTAATCAATTTATAGCATAGTTTGGTAAGGTTTTTCCAGAATACAGAACCAAGTATGACACGGCTGCTGATAAAGGTGGGCAACATGCACTGTGGCTGAGACTGGTTTAAAACAAAAAAGGAAGGAACTTATGCTGTCTACTTTTTTTCTCATGAGGCCAGTGCAGAGAAGGCACAGTTGCAGTGTTGTAGCAGTTCTCAACAGAAGTTGTGAAATTGGTGAGTATATTTGTAGTCAGAAAATCCCATGCAGCTTGCAAATCTGCTTGGTCTCAGCCATAGACTACCCACTTCCCATTAACCCACATGAGAAAAGGAACCAGAGCCAGCCACCACCTTGTCTCTTCCAATCTGCCGTGCAGCTCTGGCAGGTAAGCATCACCAGAGCCTGCCTGGGGGCACAGAAGAAACCACCAGTGACTTCTTTGCAAGAGGCTGCACTTAGCTCTGGTTGATATGATTAGCGAGAGCCAACACCACAACACAAAGTAGGAAACAGGCAGAAGATATTTGTTTGCTTTATTAGTCTCAAGGTAAAATCATTCTTACAACAATTCTTATTTCAATAAAACCCATCTTCCCAAGACTAATTTGCTGTTGGGATATAGGTTCAAGTAAAGCTTAAGGGTCTGGACACCTATAAAGAAATCAGAACTTTTCTTATTATAGTTATGTTAAAAACAGAGCCCTTTCCTCTTCCATTGTTCCCGCCACCAGAGGGATGGAAGAGATATCTTTATTCTCGTCTATGTCTACTTTCTTACAGACACTTTTTCTTTAAAAGTGCTGGATTGTGTTCTTTCCCTTCTGACCTTCTCCCTCCTCTGCATATCTTTATTTTGTTGCTGCTCTGCAAGCCATTTAAGTACGTGCTTAACTCCAGGCCTGTCAGTGCTCTACTCGTGCATAAATATGTGTTTAACATTTATCTTGCTACATCAGACCTGGGACTCCCTCGGCCTTACTTCCTCTTTCTTTGTCTCTCCACCCCCACCAAAAAATACAGTTCTTTACTCTGTCTCTGGGTTCTGCTTTTCTCCTGTATTTTCTTTTATTGTTTGGGGATTTTTTGTTTGTTTGTTTTTTGGTTTTTTTTTTTTAATTTTATCTCCCTGTGTTCCTCTCTTCCCTCAAGTTTCTCCCCTGCTGATTTTTTTTCTTACTTTTCTGCACGTTCTCCTTTTCTGCCACGCTCCATTGCCTCTCCCCTTCTGGTCTTTCGGTGCTTTTTCTGCTCAGTTCTTTCCATTTGCCTCTGATTTTTTTCCCATTGAACAGCTAAATTTGAAGGATTACAGGGATATCTTGTTTTCTGTAATATTCTATTTCATTAGAGCCTGCCTACTACTGAAATCAACGGCAAGCCTCCCATACGCTCCTGGGAGAGCTGGAATGGGTCCGAAATACTTGCTATTTGCCAAATGGTGGGAGTCTCTGAGTCCAAAGCTGGTCTGTTTACATCAGGATCAAATGCAGACTCCAGTTTGAATCAGAACCATATGCTGTTCCCAAATTACGAATTTTCATAGTAAAATAATCTGCATAACACATACTGAAGGACAATAACGCCCCTGTTAAGCGCTGACTCAGCACCACGGGAAGGGGGAGGGTTACCCTGCTCAGGAGTAAAGGTTGCAGGATGCAGCTCGGATGTGATGGACTGGGGCAGAGCAAAGGGGACCCATGCATAGACAGAGAAAAGTTGGTCATGTTGAAGAAGAAAATGCAGTTAGAAAATGTTTCACAATGCCTGCCACCAGTTACTGAGTGAAACTCTAGTGCCACTGACATAAATAGCAGGCCTCCCATTGACTTCAGGCACCTGGAAGTTTACCTACCAAATATTCGATTTGCTGTTGAATTGTGTACATGAGCAACATGGTGTCTCAGGGATGAGGCATTCTTGTAAGGACATCTCAACGATGCTGCATTTTGCCACTGTGACACTCACTTTCTTAATGTGTTTTATTACCGTCAGAGACTCTCAAAATATTCTGATAAAAGTCAGCTTTAAAATAATAATAAAAAGAAATACTGGCTAAAATAAAAAAAAAACACCCAGTGACCACTTGGCTTTTACACTGAGGATTGCTCTTATTTTTACAAACTCAGAAAACTCAGAGCATTCGGAACCTGATTTTCTTCTTTGTTCGCAGGAGTCTGATATGAGCTCCATCCCCTCTCTGGCTGAGGTGAAAGACAACTGGGCACAGATGCCTCCTCTTCCTGGGGACAGCCGTGTTAGTTTGGCTATTTACAGAGAACTAGCATGTGATGAACGTGACGGTGGTGGTGGCTGCCAGCCCTGGAGACGTCCAGCGGAGGTGGCGAGAGCGTGGGGCTCCCTGCTACTGGGTCTGGCCTCCCCACAGCCCGCGGGGCAAGCTTGAGTTTGTGAACGTTTTTATTGCTTGTAATTGCAATCCATGTTTTTAAAACTGTTATTCAATTTAAAAAGAAAGGAATCCGTTTTCCCAGCTGAAAGGAAGCCTGCTGTACGAATTACGGATGAAGCACCCCCTCCCCACAGCCCAAACCCAGGACGCAGTATAGACACTATATTTAATTTCTTATTAGATCCTTTTTTCCCCTTTAGTCTCTCTCTTTTCTAATGCTGTTGATTTTTCCCCTGCTCTACTTGTCACCCTGTAATTGCACTGGATTTCTTTCTCTCCCTCCTGCTGGCCTTTTTTCCTTTTCCACTGTCTCTCCCGAGCAGAAAGCAAGCCCATTAACATTCCCGCTTCGCCACAAACAAGCAAGCCCACGCCGCGCCAGCGCACTTCACGCGAGGCGAGACAAGCTCGCCTCCCTCTGCTCCCCCCGAAATCGTGGGCGAGCGCAGCCCTTGCTCCTCTCCGACGGGACCTACTCCCTACGCACGACGGACCAGGGCAGAGGAGACTCCTACATCCCCGCCCAGAGGAGAAGACGCCCCCCAGGATAAGAGGGAAAGCAGGGGGGGCAGCTCATGGGGTGCGCAGGAGGTGGCCTGCAGGCCTGCCTCGAGGTGCCAGGGAGGGCTGGGAGAGGGGGCACGCCGCGGCCACGGAGGGCCGGGGTGCCCCGTGCCAAACCTCCTCCCCGCAGCCTGCCGCAGCGGCCGCGGCGTGCCCGACTGCGGCTTGTTGGTGTTTCTCGTTTCCCACTGGGAAGGCAGGCAGGCTCTCCGCCCAGCCCTCTCCTGACACCGTGCCAGGCAGCGTGTCTGCGCTGAGGACATCTTCCCCGGGGAACCCGCGGTGTGGCAGCTCCAGCGCCGTGGTCCTTCAGAGCAGGGTCAGCTCCTCCGGCAGCGATAACATCTGCGTGTTCCTCCTCCTGCCCTGAAATCTGGGGCTTCCTGTGGTGGCTCTTGTATTGCAGATGGCCAGAGTCCCGTTTCTGGCACCACACGAGTAAGCCGGTCTGTGTACGCGTGTGCTGCAGCAAGCACTTCCACGTGCTAGTCATTTTTGAACCGCAAATGTCACCCGTGCGAGGGGAAAGGGAGGAGGAGTGGAGGCCTTTATGTTGTGGTAGATAACAGGAAAGGGAGGCGGCAAAAAAGGCTGTCTCGTCTCAGCCTCTCTTAAAATGACTCTACCTGCTGTGAAGCCGTACTGCTGATGCCTGTGCACGGCCCCAAAGCCTCCCTCCAGCAGAGCCTGCGCCACTGGGACAGCCTGCAGGTAACCCCACCGGGCGCAGAATACCTTAACTCTTCACCTCCCAGCCTTCAGAAAGTTCAGTCTCACGGGACCCCGCGTTCTGGAAAGGCACGAAACATCTCTGTGTTCGACAAACCACATTTTCAGTCACTACATCCATTTACATTGACCAACCCGTGGCTGAAAAAGGTGTGTGTGCAAAAAGTGACCTAGAGATGAAAAATCATCTGCAGGTCCCCCAAACTACCTTCTCCAATTAAACGTGTATGCTGAGAGCTTTCAGAAAGAAGAATTTTGGCAATGCTAGGCTGCTCACTGCTGATCTACAAATTACTGCTTCTTTATCATGCACTGAATTTTAACCCCCAGTCCCTCAGTTTTAAAGCACATATCAACCCTATGGTAAAGGAGTCAAGAAGATAGGCTTCAATTATTTCATTTTATGGAGGTTAAAAAGGTTCTTGTAAATGACTGATACAAATAACTGGAAACCCAGTTAAAACAACTGGATAACAGATGGCAAAGGAAAGTGGTTTACTGTAAAGTGTTGCAGAGTAGAAGATCATTTACAAGAAGCAATTACACAAACATCCCTAAGCATCCAAGATCCCATAAAAGGGTTGCTGAGGTGGAAGCACATTTTCAGTTGTGGATTTTTGTGCTTGAATGAAAATCAAATCTTTAATTTTTTTCCATTCTTACTTTTTTAATTCCTTCCCTCTCTGTGTTCCTTCATTACCAAAGGAGCATTAGCATTTCTCATCCTGCACAACTAATGAAACTGGCCAGACAAGCACTCCCTCCAACAAAATCTTTTATAAAAAAGATCTGTCAGTTTTTGGTTTTTTTTTTTTTTTTTTGTAATTCTTCATTCGTTTAATTCTTATTTCCTCTGGGGTTAAGGATCACTTAAAGACCAAGGAAGACAATGCCTGCCTTGTGGACATAAATAGTTTTAGCAAATTAAACCACTAGAGTAATAACACATTTTTCTTCAGTATCATGACAGAAGACAGAAGCTGCCTCATTCTGACATTTAGGAAACTAAACGTATATCTGTCTTTACCTTTTCAAGCCCTTTTCATCCCCCCCATCTAATCCATTTTGTATAGATAATGGGAACATGACTTTCTTGTAGGATCTTGACATAGTGATGAGCAAATAAGACCAAAGCCTTTGCATGCTGGATATCTGCAGACCAAAGTACTTCCCCTCCGCTGGAAGGAAAGCATTTCTAAAGTTAGCAAAGGCAATTCTGACTAGTGTCTGCTCTTCTTCTAAGGATGGAAATTTAGCAGATCCTGCAGTTCCTAACATTCCCTTGGGAGACAAAAGGAGGGAGGGGCAGGCAACAGAAAATAAAAAAACCCTGTATTTTTTTCACTACTTGTCACAGCATCCATAGATTTTATTAACAAAGTTTGACAGACTGACTGCTGGTAGGAATACTAGATACTTTCTGCACGCACAAAATTATCTGCAGTCCTCTGATATGATCTTAGGAGAATCCTCTTCGTGTCTAAGAGCCAGTATGACTATGAAAAGAAATTCAGACCATTGACTATTTCCCACAGCCTGCCTATCTCCCTAGCCATCCCCAAACCGAAGCGCAGGGCACAGGCGTTCCCTCGTCAGTATCAGCAGAGTGAGGCTTCTCCTGTCCTGTTCTTTGCACGCTCCTTGATTATATATGCCCACATATATCAGATTGCCCCCTTGCCAGTTATTCTCATTTGACACTGAACTCACAGGTACCGGATTAGGAGAGTGACAACCTGTCTAATTCCTTGCGTACACATTCATAACTCAAGGTTTTCCCACGCATATCTAATACGCAGGTTGGCTCCTGCAGGCCAGACTTTTTACCAAGACTGCTGGGCAAAGTGGTCCAAAAGTTGTCTCCAGGAGTGGGTAGGAGGCTGTCTCAATGTGAAGACAAGCCCAGACTCAGTCTGGGTGCTTGCTAAGAGGTCCCTGCCTGCTGGGACATACCCAGGGCCAGAAAATACAGGTGGCATCCTCAGGTGCTGGAATACCTCTCTTAGGTCAGAAGCACATGAGTGTAAATGAGATCAGCCTCAAGGCTGAGATTCAGAAGGCAGGGAGCGGTAAATGTAACACAGAGCCATTATTCCTCCAGTCCCCAAGGTGAACTAAGTGCAGCTTGACACAGCTGAGGATCAAGCATCTGCAGACCCAAAGCCAAACCACTGCACACAGCCACAGCGTATAGCACAGAGATGCAGCCACTGGTCTAACTTGCACTGCTGTAGGTCCTGATGAACTGCACCAATCTCATTGGGGGTTTTTTGGCGTGTGTTTCACGGCTTTTATCAACCCCAGCATCAGCATGGCGCAAACCTGCCAACGCCAGAGGAGTTATTTCCTGATGCACATCGGTGTTGACGAGATCAGAAGCAGGTTGGCTATCAGGCTGATACTGTCACCGTGTTGGCTGATAAGTCGGTACAAGTCTGAGAATTTTGCAGTATAAGCATCTTCTAAGTACCACGTGGTAGTTTTATAACGCTAAACAATGCCTGAATTTTATTCCTGTCCCTCCCTGCACACACACGCACACTTCCTACCCTGCCACAAGTCACTAACAGACATGAAGCCCTAACCAAAATGTCACTGATCTCATGGAGATACTACAAGATTCATTGCCTCCTGCTCTGGGACTAGAGGTGCAGCTTCCTGGCCAGGACTATCAGCCCGAGGCAGGAGCCGTGACAGCCCCAGCTGCCCCCCTCACCAGCTGGGGTAACTGGGGGCATGGGCAGGCTGGCCCAGCAGGAAGGTCTCTACACCCTGCCGAGCTGCAGCTATCTGCAGCATACATCAGTACGCAGCACTTTAGCTGACACCCAACCTCATGTTCAAAGCTACATATACGGTCCAGGTCCCCTCCTGGGCAGTGAGAGGGAAAGAAAGACTCTGCGGGGGGACATTTTACCCCAACTCAAGCCAGACGTCTTGGACAGGTGAGCCGAATCGCCTCTGCTTATTTCTCCTTGTTGACAACAGAGGAAGCCTGGATGACAACTTCAGGGGAGACATCTCCCTTCCAGACAGCTAGGTGCCCACGCTGCTTTAATCCAGAGACAGGATAAATGTCATCTCTCAAAAAGAGAGAATAAAGTTAAATGGGAAAACCACGCTGGACTCTAATTAGGACAACGTTAGCTACCAGTCACTGGTCAAGAGTGCTATAGACTTTGGAAAAGCAGTTCCAGATTTTATCTGAGAAATGTGCCAATGACAGGGCATTCCCTGAGCGGCATTATGCAGGGGTGAGAGATGCTCAAGAGGTCCTGCAAACAGTCGCTGCAGTCCAAAGGATCTGAATAATGTGTTGGTGCTCCCTAAATGGGCACCTTCTGAGGCTGTGCTAGAAAGAGAGTTTACTGGCAGGAGTTTTTTCTGAAGCAATGAGCTTTGTATGAAAGACTGAGCAAAGCTTGCAGAAAGATCTTTTCTGCACTCTGACATGATACCGCTCCCAGCCTGAATTTCATCTTCATTAGGTACCTGACACATCAAAGCCACAATTTCCCTGGTACTTAATAGACAGCTTATGTGGTCCTAATCACATATCAGCAAGTACTCAGTATTAAACATATATCATCTGCACAAAGAGAGAAGGGAGGACTGAATGACCTAATTTTAATTAAGGGGTCTTAACTAAGCCACTAATCCTGCACATTCCAGATGTTAGTTATGTGCCTAACTATCACCATTTGGCCTACTCATTAAATTGCATCTACAGTTAATTGAGAGCAAAGCATTTCATCCAGAAAATTGCAGGCTACATTAAAAAAAAAACAGGCTAAAGATGCCATTCATAAGCGAAAGCAGTTATTACATCCCAGTGGCAAAGTATGATTTTTTTTTTTTTTTTTCTTTCAAGAAAGGGAAAAAGTTGTGTTTCACAGTTAGCTCAGCAATCCTTTAGTACTGGTAGTGCGGCACCGTGGCATGAGGGTGATATGAGAGGATTCTCCGTGAAATATGAGGACACAGCGTACCAGGCACTGTGCAAACACCCCCGTACCAGACCATCTCTGCTGTAGCGAGCTCGCAGCCGGCTACAGTAGAAGTTCTGGTTACAAACCAGAGGGCACTGGGCAGCAGCAAAATGGAAGTGCTCTGTATAAAGAATGGGAGGGTAGCTTGACACCTTCCAGTAAGGATAAGGGAAAAGTGTCCTCCTCCCTCAGCAAGAAGGCGGCAAACCATTCTCACGCTGGCACTAGACCTCCAGCCCAGCCCGAAGGGGTGCATTTGGGCATGTTTGATCCATCACACAAGGACACAAGGACCGGGATGGGGGTGTCTGCATTCCCCTGGCAGCGGGGGCTCCACTGGGTGAGATGGCAGCCCACCGTCTCTGCTGGGGCTCCAGTCTCAGGCCTGCACCTCTCTTTGCTGGGGAGCAGGGCCAGTCACCCTCAGGCTCAGGTCTCCCGCAGGGCTGTCATCAGAGCCTCCCCCAGTGCCAAATGAGTTGCTTCCTCCTCGTTTGTCAAAAACGCTGCAAACCCTTGATTGCGTAGCAAGCGCTGCCATTCCCCAGGTTCCTGATGACAGCTTGTGGAATCATCTGTCTTTGATAGAAAGGGGTTTGTGTTTGTGCTTTACGTATCTAATAGGATAAGAGCAAGAAGAGAGCCTGGCTACTGAGTAATATAAAGCAGGTAACCAAATTTAGAACAGTTGTTCACAGTACAAGTATTTTTGGCAGCTCGCTCCTCCAGTGGAGATTCGTGAGTGCAGCTGTTAACATTTTCTCACCCACCTACACAGTCAGGACAGCCAGTGGTGTTTTTTTTTTAATAGAATGAATTGTATCCATTGGTGAAAGAAGTTTTGCTGGAATCTGCTGCCTTCAGCAACTGGGCTCACAAGGGATTCGATAGGAAACCCCTCTTAAAGGAACATGAGTCAGTTATGAGGGCTTTTTTCTTTTTTTTTTTGCAAACTGTGCTGAAAGAATTGGTGAAGAGTTTTCCATCCTTTACTAACATGGACAAGCTAAGTTTCAAATAGCTCTCTAATAAGGAGCTTTTCAAGGAATTCTTTGTGCTTTGATTGTTTGAAAACTTGGTCTGGGAGTTGCTTCAGTGATCCCCTCCCTTCTCTCAACGTGATCTCCCAGAGAAGCAGCCGATGATGAATTAAAGCGTGCACAGCATTCCCCAAAGACTGTGAATGCAACAGCTGGTTGCACGTCACCCAAGAGTGGGAAAGAGGCTAAAACCAAGCGTCTCCTTCCTTCTTTTCTTCAGGCCAGTAGCTTATCTGGAATAGGGCCAGTGGTGTTCCTCTCTGCCTCCCTGCCTTCCTTTGGCCTCCTCAGATGCTTCTGCATTGTCCACAGTGTTCTGTAAATGGTCTAGGGGGAAAGTCTGAAGGTATGCAGAGGTGAAATAATGTCCTACGTGGTGATGTTCTGGTTTCACAAATATGTCTGTGAAGCGGTATAATAATTTTCCAGACTAGAGCATTTCCCTTAAAAAGACTTCAGATCAGTGGCCAAGACACATGCTTCTCCTGACATTGGGGAAAGCATTCCAGGGCTGCTCTGACATCCAAAAGGCAGCACTAACACAGAGGGCTTTTCTTACCTGCTGCCCCAGCTAGACACACAGCCTCACTGCTTTTTGCTTCCACTTTCACACTCTCTAAAACCTAGAATGGGACAACTGCACTTGGAATTCACTTTTCTTTTCCCCACACATCACAAAGTACCTCAGAGCCCCCAGAGAAACTAGAGTCCTAAGTCCTATGCACTTCCTTGAGGTGAGGGACTGTCTTGCCACATGAGAAACTCAGCTTCAGGTACATGAAGTTCATCAGGTTAACCGGGAGCACAGGTTGCCTTCTTCCTAATTTTTGACCAGTAGTGCCTTCATTTCCAGAGCAACACTGAACACAGCAATGGTCAAGTGTATCACAGAGTTCATTTCAGGAGTGAGTTCTGAGCTGATTTGTTGAAAAGCATCCAGTCATGCCACACAAGAAGGCTTTTGAAGGAACCCAGGGAAGAAATCCTCAGGCAGCACTGGGCCCCTGATGTACACCATCCCACCAGCCTGAGGAGAAAAAGGCTGTACAGGATACCACCAGCCTAATCAAGAGGGAAAAGGAGCTTTTCTAAGACAGTGGCTGCTCTCTGTGCAATTACTGCATTACATTTTGCAGGCTGACATTTCTGATTTTAAATGAGGAACAGAGAGAACAACGTATTGTCAGAATTGACGTACATATTAAAGCCTAAGCAAGCCACAATGAAAATGAAACTCTGACAAAACGTTTCCCATTCTGTGTGCATTCCTGCAAAGAAAACTGTGTCTCTCAAGACATGGAAAAGTGTCGTGACAGAAATATCTTACGGCATAGCAGAGGACACCCTCTGAAAAAAATACAGTAGCTGAGCAAACAACAAGGTACTTGGTCTGGAAAAGGCAACTTGGAGCGGAGGCATGTGAGGAGCAGCCACCTGTTGTGACAGCCATAGTCCCCTCTCCTCCCACAGAACCGCTCACCGAATGTGAAAGCAGAAAGGGGTGGGCAACTGTCAGCAGGGGGAAATGCCGCTCTTTGTAGCAGCCTCGTGCTGGGATTCCCCAAGAAGCGGACATCTGTATTGTCATGATGATTTTGGACTCCTCTTCCATGGCCTGACCTGCTCCCTTAAGGGAAATGAGTACAGCTAAATACAGGTCAGAGTCACCAGGTGATGAGCCAGGAGGCAAGGGGAGTGAAAAGGATTCCTGAAACTCAGTACAAACACCACAAGCCCCCCTAGATGTCCTGCAGTTGCTGGCTCTCTCCAGGGGACCATGGGTCCTTGTTAGTACGGTCTGTACTCAGCCTGCACTGTAAGTGAGGTACCTGCAGAAATGTATGGCCTGTGGATTCCTGGGCAGTGGGGGCAAAATCCTGACCATTCAGGGGAACTGACGAAGATTTTGTTTTGTGTTTTCTCATTTGCAGGGAAAATAATCAGCAGTTAGCTGACCATAGTTGGTCAGGAGAACATTTTCCCCATAGACATGCACATACACATACAAACGTACAGTTACCTCACTGACTATCCAAGCCTGTTATTGATTAGCTGATGCTAAGAGGGCTGAAATACGGGGGCAGGGGGGAATGAGTAGCCTTTTACTGCACTGTATTCAGTTGTTCATATCTAAACTTGGCTTCAGGCTGGAGCACAGCAAGTGCTGGTGAGTCCCATCCCCTCCCAAGTCTAAACCTTTGAAATATTGACCATGGGTTTTTTCCTTCCCACTGGGTGTGGAAAGACATTTCAACAAAATGTTCATGTCATCTACAGAACTCGGGGTGGGAGTTTCACTTGCATGTTTTTTCTCCTAGTCATAAACAAATCTTAGACATACTTAGCTCAACTATTGACCCTCCTGATTTCATGACTATAGCATTTCTATGGATGTTGCAGTCATGCTGAACTGGCCAAGGAAAAGACACATATTTTTTAAGCCCTGTCTACCTTGGAGACATTGACAG
This sequence comes from Astur gentilis, assembly GCF_929443795.1. Taxonomy (NCBI): domain Eukaryota; kingdom Metazoa; phylum Chordata; class Aves; order Accipitriformes; family Accipitridae; genus Astur; species Astur gentilis. The sequence goes on from NC_064911.1 coordinate 5,549,730, forward strand.
TACTAAGAACAAATTGCTTATGCTAACAGGCTTGAAAAATGTGGCACATGGTTTCTCCCACTTCCAAAAACTGCAGAGCCAACTACCGGTTTAGTCTGGTCCACTTCACCCTGCTCCTATTTTATGTCAGTGTGGGAAGTACTGAACAGAAATGTCTTTCTGTTACTACCCTGTCATGTTCTGATGACCTCTCTACATCTTTGGGTTATTGCTCATATTGCTTATATTGCTCATATTGCTCACTGGGAAAAGGAGCTATGAAGCCATCAGATGCACTCAGAGCAGCATCAGAATATGATCATGGTTTGAGCATTCATGGCTTTGGGGCTGCTCCTCAAAGCAAGGAAGAATTAAAAGCTGACTCCACAATTGGCCTGCAACCCACCAAGGGGCCAAAGGCACCTCGGGGCTCTGTTTCCCAACATAGTTCAGCTTACGTGGGATGGAAAGGTAGTGATGACTTAAATCATTCCTCTTTGTCTTGGCATTTGACCACTGAAGAAAAACATGCCTTAGCCGTCATTGCTACCAGTTGCTGCAATGGAGGTGCTGCTGATGTCATTAACAATTGCACACACACATATTCACCACTTTAAACGTGAAACAGGGACTCCTCACTGCATTCCTAGGCAGCATGAGTTTTTCCACACAGCAGCTGTGGTGCCTAGCCCTAATCCCTCCAGGTGGGTTCATGGTGCCTGCAGCCAGAACCGGGTCCTATTGACAAAGGCTTCCTGAAGACTGCAACCCACAGGGCCCTTAGGGAGGCTGAGTCATGAGAGGTAGGATAAGAGACATAAGTCTTGCCTTCTGTTGGAATAACCAGGGGGGTTGCAGAGTCTTCTGCCCCCCTCTGTATGTCAATCCTCTGGATAAGAAGGATCTAACATCACTTCTGCCTGCACCCTTCCGGGACAAAGTCTGCAGCACAGGCAATAAAACTCCCGTGTCAATAAAATCTGAGGGCATCGTTCTGCCTTTGTCTTGGTCTTATCCCTGTGTAATATGGCTGTCTTTGGTGGACAGACAAAAATCAGGAAGTGATACTTGACTTGGGCCTGTGCATTAGAGAAGATCAAGTCTTGGGACAGGGCTTTTAAAGATATATGACTGGAAGTCATAGCCTTGAGCAGAAAGTCCTTATTTTTCCTGAGTTTTCCCCAATATTGGTACAGTTTTGAAGATAAAATTTTTTCAAAGTAAATAAAAAAGGAGAAGCAGCTCAGGAAGTGCATGGGAATTACCATATCAAACAGAGTTTTGCCTAGCAACTGCTATACACAGAGAATATTAAAACAGATGTTTTAACAGGAAGATCTTCATCAATTGTAGTTTTTGCAAACATGCACTCAGCAGTAGCCTTGAGAAAAGGAGCTCATCTTAGAAAGCAACCTTTTAAATGAAATTGAACTTAAACGTGCATGTGCAAGGTAGCAGAGAGAGCGAGCTGTGGCTTTCTTCCCCATGGAGGCATATTTTTTATTGTTGGAGACTTCTTAAAGAAGGCTTCGGTATGTCTGGATGCTAATTGTTGAGTTGTCTAGACAGTGATGATATTATTACCAAGTTATGCACAGATACTCACTTTGTCACTGTTTCCAGTGCTGCCTACACATATTGCTTCACTGAGTACTGTTGACATGTGCAAAAGCTCCCTAGATATTTATTTTTCTCATTTAGACAGAGATACAGCATGTTTTTGAAAACCATTATGCACTGAACCATTTCTAATGTTTGAAATGTCTTGTGGGTTAGAACTGAGGAATAATAAAGGGGATAAAAGGCACTGTGGGCAGAATTTTATGGGCTTGCTCTTGATACAGACCAAAGTACCTGGGAACAGAATGGGGAGATGTGAACATCTGCTGGATGTGTAGGACAATGGTATCTATCTGCTCCAAATATAATATGATGCACTACTTGTACCCATGGCTTATATTCATCAGGGCCTGTACACATCTGGGAAAGGAAGAAAAGAAAAAACAAAACACCTTCCAAGACCTTAAGAAGGACTTTTGAGCATATGGTACTCAGGTGGCCATCTAGGGTGGTTTTCAAAGGTAAAAATGATGACTTGCTGGAATCATACCATCATGCAGAAATGTGACCCTGGGCAGGCTGACCAGGGTGAAGTCACTGAGGAACCAGGGCACCTCACACAGGACTAAGAAATAGTCAAGGCTGCCCATGTCAGGTCTGTGATCCTGAGTGCCACCTCCCATGCCATGTTTGTCCATCACGTTTCAAAGCACCTAAAGCACATGACTTAGCGTGCTCCTATCTCCACAGGGCTTGTTGCCTCTCTCACATGCCTCAGCTCAAATCAGTTCTTAGACCTGGCTTTCCTGAGACATCCTCTGGCATTCTCAGCATAGCTGACACCCAACAAAATGAATGAGTGCCCTGAAAAACACAGCAGATGCTGCAGCTTTCCTTCAAAAGGACCGAAGTTGCTCTGGTTTGCAGTTAAAGCACTCACCTAGAGAGGGAGATCTGAGCTTAATGCCTGCCTCATCCTGGGAGGGTTCAAATGTACATCTCCACTTTCCAGAAAGATTCCCAATCAAAATTACAGGCTTTTGAGAAAAAAGATCTGCCTGTGCCCTTCTGATTGGAGCCGAGCTACTTGGCTATACAAAGCTGTAGCTAAAGAAGGAGGGCAAACAAGAGCCAATAACCCAGCAATACAGACACGTGAGAAAGGGATGCTTCAGTTCTAGTCACTGTTTCCTGACCATTTCTGCATTGTGCATCCTTATTGCAAGAACCTAAACTCAGGGCTCTCCTTCACCAAAGGGGCATCCTAACCACCAGCAGCCATGATCCTTCTTACTAGCTCTTCCTGACTCAATGAATCTCTGCATTTCTTTTTGCTTTGCAGTAGATCATTTTGCAGACGAAATGTCTCCAGCAAGAGAGCCAGGACACGTGTACAAGGTGTGAGTGTGGGAATGTCAATATGCTGACTGCTGTGGATCCCAGTCTGAGCCACCCTGCTCTCCCAGGCCTCATATTGGCATTGTAGGGGCCAAATCTAGAATTTTAGTTCCTTCCTGTACATTGGACACCGCAGTATTTTATACTTCATTTTAGTGTCTGTGTCAACATTATGGTGTTGGTGTGGTTTCACTGAGTCACAGAATCACTGAGGTTGGACAGGAGGCTGTTTAGTCCAACTCCCCTGGTGAAGCAGGGTCAGTAAGAGCAGGTTGCTCAGGACCATGTCCAGCCCAGTTTTAAACACATCCAGGCAGGGACGGAGACCCCAGAACCTCTCTGAGTACCCTGTTCCAGTGTTTGATCATCTTTACAGGAAAAAAAAAATATGTTATTCTTAAACAGAATTTCCTGTGTTTCAGTTTGTGCCCATTGGCTCTACCTGTGTCATGGGGCACCACTGGGAAGAGACTGGCTCCATCTTCTTCACACCCTCCCTTCAGGTATGTATACACATAGATAAGATCACCCTGAGCCTTGCTGTCCTCCAGGCTGAACAGAATCAGCTCTCTCAGCATCTCCTTGTATGGCAGATGCTTCAGTCCCTTAACCATCTTTGGGGCCCTATGCTGGACTTGCTCCATTATGTCTCTGTTGCTCACGTACTGGGGAACCCAGACTGGACACAGCACTCCAGATGTGACCTCACCAGTGCTGAGTTGAGAGAAAAGGTTACTTTCCTCAACCTGCTGGCAACACTCTGCCTGATGCAGCCCAGGATGTTGTTGGCATAACGGTGCACAAAATTGTTTGCTCATGTTCAACTTGTCGCCCACCAGGACCTGCAGGTTCTTCTCTGCAAAGCTGCTTTCCAGCTGGCCGGCCCTCAGCCTGTACTGGTGCTTGCAGTTACTCCTCTCCAAGTGCAGGAATTGGCACTTCCCATTGTTGAAATTCATGAGGTTCATTTCTTGATGCCCAGAGTCCCTCTGAATGGCAGCACAACCCTCTGGAGCATCAACTACGCCACCCAGTTTTCTATCATCTGCAGACTTGCTGAGGGTGCACCCTGCCCCATCATCCACGTCATTAATGGAAAGGTTAAATAGCATTGGCCCCAGTATGGACCCCTGCAGTACACCACTAGGGACTGGCCTTCTGCTGAACTTCATGCCACTGATCACAATCCCTTAAGACCAGTTGTTGAGCCATCTTACTGAGCCAGTGAGGTGTTCAAACCATCTCACTGTCCATTACCAGGTCCATACTTACCAGTTTACCTGTGAGGATGTTATTCGACAGAGTGCCAAAAGCCTCACCAAAGTCAATTTAAATTATATCCACTGCTGTCCACCCACCCAACAGGCTATTCTTTTCATCACAGAAGGATATCAAGTTGATCAAGCCTATTTCACCTTTGTAAATCTATGGTGATTACTGAATAAAGAGCGAGCATCTTACCATCACCTACAGAGTGGTGGGAAGATCCGTGTTTTGAAGACCGGGAGGAAGTCAGATGTGAGGAATACAATGCTCCAATGACATTGTTGCAGTAAGAGTATAGGCAGCTTTAATAACACAGTGGCAAGTTCAACAGCTTTGATTATAAAGATCTACCTTAAACTTTCCTATTTTAAGTCATGCTGCAAGTGTAGCAGGACTTCTCCTACACTTATTTTGAAAGGTGTCCTATGCCCTGGCTTACTTTTTAGATAAGTCTGTGCAACCAGTAAAGAAAACTAGTTATAAAACAACAGATTTGATCCATCCACTGCTGGACTATAATAGCTGGCCAGGAAAAAGTGCTTATTATACATGCTATACAGATCTTTATATTTGTGGCACTGACTGGAGAAAGCTTAGGGGTCCACCCAGCAGTAATTGTTAAAAAAAGTATATAAATGACTTCTTATTTAGATACGTTACATATACATACATCCTAGGAGGAACCCAAAAAGACAGCTTCCCTTCAGGCCATCACTGTATACGATGGTGTTTCAACGTCTACTGGATGCTTGTCTGCTTTGATTACTTTGTCTGTGAAACTCACAGTGACGTGGGTATAAGGATGTCTCACAGACAAAAATCCCAATGGAGAGAAAAATGGCTATTTTCTAACAAAATAATAGGTATGAAAAAAGGTAGAAAGAGCAAGATTTATGCTATTATGCCTGGATTTTATACAGATTTTGCCTGAGCTTTAGCAGTTTTTAGTACAGTTTAGTCAGATATCTTTCAGGAATGGTTTATGCATACCATCGAGGCAGAAGAGGTCCAAGCTCTTCAATCCCAAAGACTTCCTAAGATCCTACCTCTACTTTCTCCTGTGTAACTGGGTCAGAACCCAGTCCGACAGAGGCCATCACCAACCAGTCACTGTGCACAGTAATTGTGCAAATCTTCCCATGAAAATATCCCTCTTAAGTGCCATTCCAGTTAATTTTCAGATGCAGGTTTTTTTGAGGTACCCAGCAGGCATCAACAAACTTATTCAAAATGAGCTTGTGGATTCCTTTTAAGGGGAGGCTTCGGCAATTGCCTATGGCACAGAAAAGTCAATTCAAGTTTTGAACCAACGAACTGCCAAATAAACATGCATACGTGGCATTTCCAGAAATTTTTCTCAATTTACCCTTACCGTCTCACCCTACTCTTTTAAGCTGTTCTGCAAAGGACAGTCCTGTGTCATGGATGCAGAGCTGTGACACTTGCCCTTGGCTAGTCAGATCGTCATTCTTGAGCACCTTCAGCCTGAGGAAGGTTTTACAGGAGAAAGTCTACTCTCGAGTACACGGCAGCGGTATTAGTAGCTTCATCACCTCCTCTTGCAGTCCAGCTCTCCACCACTTTGCTCGCTGAGCACTGTTTTTATGCACATGCAAGAGAAGGGCTGGATGCTACAGAGAGGGCAGGAGGCAGCAACAAACCTGGTGCTCAAAACACCACCTGCGTAACCGAGAGCATGATCAGGGCTGCAAAGGTGGGGCTGTGCAGGGCTTCAACTCTTGCTAGAGCTACACTGCAGAGGTTTGGCAAGCAACTGCTTGTCAGCTGAGGTTACAGTAACCTACAGAGAGGTGAAGTTCAGCAAGTGTCCCGGTACTGCAGTGACAGTGTGCACACATTACGACACTTCAGCTGGCAGGCAGTAATGCCTTCGGGTGCCATCATTTGATCTTTTGCAGTTTGCGACAGTTAACAGTTGCACTGGCAAAGTGAAGGAGCCCAGCTTCCCTGTTGGGTCTGCAGGCTTACAGAAATGGGATAACAATGCAGGACACGATACATACTTTTGTACTGAGAATTAGCTGTAACTCTAAACATACCAATGGAAAGGATGTGCTGAGCATGCATGGGGAATTTTTACTTTTCAAAACAGAATTAGATTTGAAGGGTTCAGAAGGACAGAGTCACCCAAGGAGATAACAGAAGTCTGGCTTTCATGATTGCTCTGTTTGCTGATCTAAATACACAGAAAATGACCATCTGTCTCTTTTTCATAAAAAGCAGAAATTGATACTTTTCTCCTTGAGTGGCAAAGAGATGTTTTGGGGTTTTTTTTTGGTAGCTGGTCCCCACAAGAGCATTAAGTCACATCCTGTTCAGAAATTGGGACCTTGAAGCTGCGGTTAGAAAACTGAATCATAAGCTCCACTTTACTAACATTCTCCCTATTTTTATGTGGGATTTTTTCTCTGCTTATTTTCATTTCCCCTTTTGCCTTGCTATTTCCTTCTCTACACCAAGCATGCAAAGGTTGTTACTCGATACCGGAGGAGCACAGCCGTATGTCCATGCTATTTCTAAAACTGCGCTTGGCGGGCGAGTGTGTGGCATGTATTTGATGGGAGAGTGAGATAGAGATGGTGATGCCCTCATCCCCCCTCCCCAGTCCTGATGAAAGCCACGTTTGACGCTGAACAAAGCTCATAGCACGACTGGCGTGAGCTGAAACAAGCCGCTTAGTCATTAATTTTTGTCCGCTCTGGTTAAGTTATGAATTACATCATCATTTGAGGAAAGTGCATGAAATTTAGACTAGTCTCTGTGTGGCCTGGTGGCTCAGGGCCTGGGATCTGGTTTCTGGCCGGGCTGTTGATGCTGGAGGAGGCACTTTGCTGCTCGGCTCCCCCTCGCACCCTTCTTCTGCCTGGGACCTTACCTGGCAAACCCCTCTCCCTGCTGGCTTGGCCGCAGCAGCCGCCTCGCTGACGGAGGGAGGGATGGAGCTCCCACTTTAACAAGCATATGACCCTCTTTTTACCTGAAATAAGTAGACACAGCATATGTTTTCATGTAGGGTCTTTATATTTAATATCTTTGTTATGCATTACTGAGCAATGCATAACTCACTCCCTGGTGACTTAACCCCAGTGAGAGGAGTCAGAGCAAGACGGAGGTCCCTTAGCCCGCTTGCCTCCTAATTGTGGGAAGTGTCTGACCCGAGCATTTCCTGTCTTTATAGGAACCACAAAAACATATAAATTAAAGAAATGGCTTTTGTACTCAAGGCATCAAAACATTAAATGTTGCAGTACCTTATTACCTCACTGACGGTCCCCTTGTCTCCTTTACAGCAGCCTGATGCAGAAGTGACCCCTGAGCTTCGGCAGAGGGACACCGGAGTGACGGGAGGGGAGTCAGCCCCACGAGAGGTGGCTTCACCATCACCCCTTTTGGCCATCTGGATCAGAGGCATGACAAATAGCACCACCCATCCCGATAAGCATCCACAGTCAAAATCAGCAAATTACAGGGTGGCAGTCAGACAACACAGAGTGGAAATTGCAAAGTCATAGTCCCATTTTATAGTTCACATTTGTATTTTTCGTTCATTTTTTTATGGCTATCCAGATGAATGTGCTATAACGTTAAATCTCCTGTAACTACATCCAGAACAACAGGAAAATATCAGAATACAATGGAAAGACAAGTAGGAAAATTAATCTTTAAGCATCCCATTTTCTAATAAAGTATGGAATCTACCTAAGAAAAGTCAGAACTACTTTCAGTTTGGAGATAAGCATAGATGTAAAATTGTATAAATACAAGAAGGATAATTAGACCTATGCAAGGTTACTGTATTTCTCGATTTCAACATGGTAGCCTCAAGGAAAAAAGACAAGCATTTCTTTGCCATGAGGCACATAAAAAAAAAAATCTTCCATTGTAATACTAATTTAATACATTAGGAATGTTTTGTGTTATGGACCTATTGCTGTTATTCTTTGTTAGTTTGGAAGCCACACAAGTTTGAAGTCAATGCGAATTTTGTTCCTAAATTCAGTCAGGCTAGCATTGACTCTTTTACTGGTGCCTGGTTTTTTTGCATTAGGGTTTTTAGGTTAGGAAAGAGAGTGTTTGAATATTAGAAATATTTTCCAAATGTGTTAAGAATCATTGTATCAACAGCGCTGCCGGCTAGTGTTAAAATCTTGTGGTTAGAAGCAATTGGATGGTTTGTGACTAGTTTGTTCCTCCCATGTGCCATGTATGCAAAGGTATTTTCATCTCATCATTCATTTTTTACAGTGGTTTATTTTGTGGTTGAGCTTACTCAGTTTCAAAGAGCAGAGCAGACTTTTTTCTAGGGTTGACCCTTCTCTGGCCTTCTTTCTTTTTTTTTTTTTTTTTTTTTTTTTTCCCATTAAAATACTGGGAAAAATGAGCAGGGTGCAGGATTGAACAAAATCAGCAAAATATGGATATTTTAGAGTAAATGTAAATCATACTAAAATGAATGTAATGGTAAATTCACAAAATAAGGCTTCTAAAATTAGGAGATGCCAGAAGTTGCTCTGGTGAGATTAAGTTAACCTGCATTGCATATCAGCAATGAGATGCAGTATGATACTGATTAAAACGGACCAGAAAGCAACATGCAAACATTTCCGTTTTACAAGGAAGGAAAAAAAGGATTTCTCAAATGAAACATGTCAATAATAATTTTGGCATTAGAGATTAGATTTATGGGGGGGGATCTCCTGAGTTTGAGTTGCTTGACTTCAGACCACTGAAGTTGCGTTCATCGTGAGGGTGCTGGTGTTCCTCTGTATACGGTTTCTTATACTTCTTAAGCCTTCTGTAAAAAAGCTACAGTTTTGAGTTTGAGAGACTGAAAGCCTGTGATTGTTTTAATGTTCCCTGACTGCAAAAGTGAAGGAATGTTTTCCAAGGTCTTCATATATGACACATCTTCAGACAAAAAAAAAGTATCTAAAATTTCAGCTGAAAAAGTAGAGATTTTTGGTGTGTTAAAAACAGGTAATTATAATGGAATTCCTTTTACTTTTTAATTAAACTAGTAGCACAACACCAGTAGTGGTTCTAGTACCAGTTGAGTGTACAGCCCTTACTGTTGTTCTTAACAGAACCAGGTGAAAAATGTCATTGAAAAAAATAATTCACTCAAATAGTTTCTTAACAAAAAATACTTTTCAATGGAATTTTCATCATTTTTGAAAATTTTAATGAATTAATAGACAATATTATATTTTAAAACTGTTGTGGTTTAACCCCAGCCAGCAGCTAAGCACCACGCAGCCGCTCACTCACTTCCCCCCCACCCAGTGGGATGGGGGAGAAAATCGGGAAAAAGAATTAAAACTCTTGGATTGAGATAAGAACAGTTTAATAGAACAGAAAAGAAGAAACTAATAATGATAATGATAACACTAATAAAATGACAACAGTAGTAATAAAAGGATTGGAATGTACAAATGATGTGCAGTGCAATTGCTCACCACCCGCCGATTGACACCCAGCTAGTGTCCGAGCAGCGATCCCTCGCCCCCATTCCCCCCCAGTTCCTAAACTAGATGGGACGTCCCATGGTATGGAATACCCTGTTGGCCGGTTTGGGTCAGGTGCCCTGGCTGTGTCCTGTGCCAACTTCTTGTGACCCTCCAGCTTTCTCGCTGGCTGGGGATGAAAAGCTGAAAAATCCTTGACTTTAGTCTAAACACTACTGAGCACCAACTGAAAACATCAGTGTTATCAACATTCTTCGCATACTGACCTCAAAACACAGCACTGTACCAGCTACTAGGAAGACAGTTAACTCTATCCCAGCTGAAACCAGGACAAAAAGAAACTTTCTTTATCACAAATTGTGATACTCACATGAACAGATTTTTTTTCCTGCCAACCCCCTTGTCATATTTTTCACTCATTCTGTTATTCAGTGGTATCTCTTTCTGGCTGACTGCAGTGAGCCAGCTAGCTAGTATAATTCAAAATCACCTTCATTGAAAGTCTCGGTAGTGTTTATACATATGGCATTCCTAAGGAGTTTTGCTCAGAAGAAATGACAATCATCAGTTAACTTCTTTGGTTAAATTACTTCATACAACTGACTAAGTCTCTTTTCAGCTTCGAAGTGAGAGCTGCCTCTCTGTTACGTCCCAAGGAGTATGTCTGGCTGATTCATGCCACAGAAACTTTTCAAAGAAGAGTTATACATCACAGATGAAATACAAGAGTAATGTAAACATTTTCACTGCTGCCAAAACCTGAGAGGCCTGCTTGAAAAAGTGAAATGCACACCTCTTTTTGCTTTTTCCTACTGGTCCTTGTCAAAATATTCAGTGTTAACATATATCAAACTCTTAATGTTTAGTATTTTCTACTGGTGATAATCCATCACTGCAGATACCCTAGCATTTTTTACTGCTGTTATCCCTACGATATGGGGCTGTGTGGAGAAAGCGCACAAATAAGCCTACACTGTACACTCCTTGAGCCTGTTCCTCCTGCTGGAAATAAAAACAGGTGAGTAAAACCTGGAGTTGCCCTGTGTGAAGTGAGCTGCTTGGTTTTGTTTAGCTTGCGAAAGAGATGCAAATATCCACCCGGCCCCTGCAGCAGAGATGTTTATGTTGCAAACAGCACGTTTTTGTCCCAGCCTGTGGCTTCCCGCTGCCACCACAGACTGTGGCATTTTATCTGTCAGTGATGGCCTCTTGGACTGTAATTACAGTACACGGCCGTGTTTCTCCCCCATCACCAGCATTATTATACTCTATTGGTTTGTGGTTTCCCAACTGAAACTTTAGCTACCTACTGGTTAAAAGTTGCACATTTTGATGAAGCACAGTTACCACGTGCCACCTAAGTCTGTGGGACTAAAGGTACTAAAATAGTCACAGCCCGGCGTTTGCACAGCATCTCTCTCTCTCTCTCAGCAAGGTGTTTATATCACCAAAATGGAAAAAAATAACTTCTCCAGGAAAATGGTTACTGGCCGGACAAGGTTATAATTTACAGCATACCACATGCTACTTGCACACGTCAGGAGGATGACTTTCATACATGCAGAAGAAGGATGGTCTTGTGGTTCAAACCACGGGAACAGGACTCTGGCAATCAGGGCTCCGTGACTGCAGATAAAGTGCCACAGCGCTGCTCCGCCTCAACTCTAGTGGCCGCACCTCCTGATCTGGTTTTTGGCAACCGCAGTGCCTCGCTGGCCGAGATGCTTCCCCACTCCCTCCTTCCCAGGACCCTGGTACAGAAAAGCCCTGACCTCAGCCACCACAGCAACAGCAACGCTGCTGTGTGGTGCCTTCCACATGCATGGTGCTTGCTCTGCAGCCCTCAGCAGCCGGTGATTTTGCTTCGCCGATGAAGAACCACTATGTTATTATGAACCCGGTTCCAGTCCTAGCTGGGCAACTTGAGATGAACTTGAGAGAACTTAAGATCTCAAACTAAGATGAAACATGTGTCCTAGATACACAGACATTGCAGCAAAGGCATTTGGAATTACAGTGCATGAACTAATTTCATTTTTGTTTAATTCAAAACCCTTTCTAGTGTGACTGTCTAATAGGTTGACTCAAGATTAATAGATCTTTACATAGTTGAGGGGAGACTATCATTAAAGCTGAGCATAGCCTGAAAAAGTCCACAAAGATTTATGTGCGCATATGTGGAGCAGTTCTTTTTAACTGCAAAAATCTCCCTTAGTTTAAAAAGAAAGTGTCTATAAAAGCAAGAGCAGGAAATCATTCTAGCTGGACAGGCTAATAGAGGATGCCGGAGGACTCAGTGCTTCCTATTACCCAACCCAGCCACAGGATCTACAGATTAACCTGGTCACCATGCATCACCTCAGTCGCGGTGGTTCAGTAACATTGGGTTTGAATCTTGTAGCTTTCTGTAAACAAAACACTGTCCTGGCACCCTGGAGGAAGGAGATCTGAAAAGTCAAAACAAGGGAGAGCCATATGACTCTCAGCTGCTACCAACCAACATAGGTCCACTGTGTCACGTACTTCTCCGACTGACACCAAGTGAGGATCCAGCCATCTCGCTGAGCACATTAAATCTTGCAATGCTGGCTGGGAAAAAAAGTACATCTTACATCTTTCACTCCTGCTATGGAGATTCAGTTGAAGACTACGCATGGTCTTCACGGGCCATGATCATATTCTTCCTCCTGGGAGCCAGAGGGTGACCATACAACTCAGTGCCTCTGCTTAAAAACTGTTTGAACCTCCCTGTTTCCCACACTGAGCTTTGAATCCTTTGCAAGGAGCAGGTATGAGCAATCCATCACACCAAATAAACCTTATCCACCAGCTACTTGAGGATAAATAAGTTGAGAACTTTTGGAAAAGGAGGCAAAAATTTCCAACTTTTGAGACTTTTCTTACATGAAGATGCTTGTTTGATACCTGTGGTCGTTAAATGTTAAGGGTTTTAATGGCACAGCTTTGACCTGGAGGTGGCTGGGAGACCTACCAGCTCAGGGTAGGTGCCACGCAGCCTCCAGACCTGCTGAGGCTCTGTGTATCGGTGTGGAGCTGGGTCCTGGAGCAACCATCTCCCACCGTCTCCTCAGGGCCAGGGCCAGGGCAGCGGTGTCTCCCGAGGGGCAGCGGGGCAGCCCGCTGCCGGCCGGAGAAATCCCGCCTGTGCTGCCCAAATACTTCAGATGACATCTGCTCTGCCAGCATGGCATCTCGCATCTGAGGTTTGGCGATCGGGGCCGGTCAGTCTCTGCCTGTGGTGCCGCAGCTGTACGGCCAGCCGGAGGGGATAGCGGGGAGAGGGAGGATGCTGGCCGGGCGCAGAGCTTCCCGGAGCCTGGAACAGCTGATCTCATGGCTGCTGACTGAAAAGCGGATGTGAATTGGCAGCTACGCTCGCTCAAAAGGCAAGCCAGGCCAGAAGTCTGTTGTGCTTGAATATCTGTCAAGATGATAGCTGACCTCCCTGCTTTAAAAATAGGACTGCTGGGAGAGGAGGGAAGAGCAAGCACAAAAGGGTGAAAACACCCTAGCTGAGGTTTTCAAAGAGATAGCCATCCGATTCCCCTTAAAATTAGTAGGTAATGGCTTTCCAAAACTCGCAGGCACGTAAAAAAAAAATAAAAATCCACAGCTATTTTTGAAAACTGCAAAGGCAGAGGTGGGAATGGATGGTACAAACCAACGAAACAAACCGGTGGGTTATACCCAAGAAAACATTTATTTCTCATTTGTAGACTCTGAACTTGGTGGCAGGGTAAATTTTCAAAGCAGTTGTACTTTCATGAGCGATTAATCCAGTACGAACATATTTAATCCATAGTAAAATCATTTGTAATTTAATCCTGCTTTATGATGATAGAAGGAACAGAAAACACTTCCTGAGGCCAGAATCAATACCCAAAACAGTAGACAGTTTTAAAGATACAAGTCTGGAAAATAAATACCTCTGTTTTGTCTCAGCTGAGTCAAAGAGATGATTCATATGAAATATATGCACTTTTCATTAAAGAATTATCTTGCTCTAAATTTCCGAAAGGTTTGCTGCCCTCCTCCCCAAGCCTGACACGCAGTAAAGCATGCCTTTAAACTGCTGTGAATCTTTACAGTGACCTTTGGTCTCCTGGTGCTTCAGCTTTCAACCCCTGTCCTCATTAGGAGGCTCCTATTTTTGTGACATAAACTAACAAGGATGAAGGGACAAATAAGCAGCACATTCCAGTGTTAGCATCCAACTGTGCCTCTGCCCATAAGCTTTCCCTCTCATTTTCTCCCTCTCGCTACATTTATGTATCCAGTGCTCTCTGGGAAGATATCCAAAAGTACCCAGCATGATGCTGTACATGGTTATAAATGCAGATGCATCACACAGGGGACAGAGGGGCTGGGACCCGGGCATACCTGCCACTTCTTATGACTGGGGAAGCACTGTGCATGGAAATAACCCCACTACCGATAGGGCAACCCAGGACCTTAAGGAGGAGCAGAGCAGGTCAGAAGTAAAGGCAAAATTTGGCCCTCTGATTTTGAAAAGGCTCTATATATTCATGCCACAGATGATTTATAAATACTTGTTTGGCAAGAACCAGTTAGAGAGCACATTGTGACCCCCAAGGGAGTGGATTAAAGTGAAGATGTCGACATGAGACATGCTGTTAATGCAACATTTCTGAACTTGATTTTCTTGTACCATCAAGAGTGCAATATGCCAGAAACCTGATCCCTGGGGACCATCCAAGGGTGAGCTCCGAAAGAATGCCGCTCATGCCAGTCATTGCTGCAGATGGGATGACTTGTTTACCGTCTGGAAGCACTCCCCCATTCCTCCGCCTTCTGAAGTTAAAAGAGTGCTGCCTGTAATAATTTGGTTTGCTTTTCCCATAAATTTTCTCCCTAAACTTAAATACAGCATTCCAAAATGAACGAAAATATCACTGCTCTTATCTTTTCACTGTCTGGCTTTGTGCAACATTCTCCATGACAACCAGTAGCAGCAAGCAACACAACCAAAGCCTAAGACAACAGCAGGGTGTATAAGCACTAACATAAATAAGGAGAAGCACAAGTAATTTTTATCTATAAAAAATAACTTCCTAAGCAAAGATGCCACTTCAAACATTCTTCCAGACTTCATTAACTTCCTACTGAGTAGGTATTCTAGAAATGTCCCACAAAAAATGTCTGTCTATCTATCTATCTATAGATACAGACTGCTAATAAAGAATCGCCTTCTACTAGAACTGGGAAAACTTTTTCTGCAGATACCTATATAATAGTTTCTGTTAAGTTGCTGCATACAATGTGTAGCTTCTTGCACACAGCTGTTTCTTGTCATGTTGTGTTAGAACAGAAATACTCAGTCTCAAAAATACTTTCTCAAAGTAGCATTTTTGGTTTAGGTTTTGGGTTGGGTTTGGGTTGTGAGAAGGTAGTATTCAAGACAACTGTGGAAAATACAAGTGGCTGCTTCTGTCACAAACTGACTGTTTTGTCCCTCTTACCATTCCTGTGACTACTTCTTCTGATCTCAACAGCAGTCAGTGATGGCGGAAAGTGACATCACAAACTGCGGTATGATATCACTAACGAAAGGGTTTTTCAGTTATCTTGCTATCTAACCTTACAGGTAGAGCGTTACTACCCGAGTTTCTGGTGATAGGACTGAGCAGCCGTGCTGCCTTCTGCAGGTGATACCACGCACGCACAGAACAGACAGCAGAAGGAGCACATTAAGGGTCAGCCGAGGGGAACAGCATTGTTAGTCAGAGGCTGTCACCTCTTGCATGACTGCACGATAGGAATCGCTGCAGACCGGCGAGTCAGGGTATATGTCGTGTGATGCTGCTGTGCCATGGTAAATTTCTGTACATGCTCCTTTTGACCCCAGGGCTCGGCTCCTCAGGGTGCGTTGCCACTTCCAACAGGATCTTCCTCTGATAGCTGTTTCAGCTGCCACACACAAACTGCCTCATCTGCTCCAGAGCATGGAACCGGCCAATTAGTGGGGAAAAAAATGATTTTTGCACAGCTGGCAGCCGGCACAACTGTCTGTTAAATTTGTTTATGCCAAGGCCCTGAGTAGCTCCCACTGCACTGTAATGCACTGCAAAGACTTCGTCCTTTTAGGAGGAAATTTACCTTTGTGCAGAAAGGTGTGATGAGCCTCACGTGTGACTTAAGTCCTTTTCAAGCCTCTAGATTGATCAGAAAATTTGATTATTTACACATCAGTTATTTCATTTCCGATGCCCAGCACTAAGTTCCACAAGCAAGAGCATGAGCACCATGGCAGAAGGATTCACTGCCTTGAGTGCAAAAGCTGCTGCATTCTCCATGCTGATTAACCATGAAAGTTATAAGAAAATACTATTCTCATTTGTTTCAGCTTTTTCATCACTAAGATTTATATTTTATAAGTGAGGCACAGGCTGTTCACATCTTTCTATAAGGAAATACCCAATGATTTTGCCTTGGAAATTGTATTTGTCTACCAGAGAATGCTCAATTATGAAAGCTGAAAAGACAGATAAATTCAGTGGAGTTTTTCTATTTTAAGAGTCTTTGATGGTGTGAACATATCACCTTTTTTAAAAAAAAGAAGCCAATATGAGACTGTTCTGTGAGAGCATTGACCATTGTTTCAATAGAAGTGAGTCACGGTCTAACTCTTCCAAAGGAGTGTGTATGTGTATGGGAGGGGGAGGTGATGTGCCCTAGACACTACTGTAATCTGTGAAGATGTCTGTAACAACCAACACTCTCCCTAATGAGACCTCAGAATGTCTTGATGATCTTCTCTAATTGCTCTATATAATTAGAAGATGCTGCAGCCCCACTCTGCACTAAGGATGAGCATTTCAAAAATGCTAATCTGCAACTTGTATGAATACAGCTCTAATTGGACTGGGGGGGGTTGGTGGTTTTGTTGGGTTTTTTTTTTAGTCTTGATTATTTAAGGAAGAATGCAATGTAAATCAGCGGTCAGATGTATCGATTATCAAATTGCTAACATAAAGCGCCACTGAGCAACAAAATTGCCTGTATGACTGCATTAAAAATGGTTGTTTGCTACCAGGATTTTATAGGAGAGTTAGTCTGTACTGAAGTTATCTCACAATCCTTTTGGTTCATGAGGCTATTTGCACTGTTAGCAAGGGACCCCAATGTTTCTTAATACTTCACTTGCTTCCACTAAATGAATATGTCTTTCCAAAATTCTCACTGTCAGGCACCACACAAATAACCAGAAAGATCACCTGTAATGGCAGCTTAAAAAAATGTAAATGTTTAAGATGAAAACACATGTGGGTCTGTCAACCTGGCTTGCAGGGGCAGTGGACTTGGGTCCCACTCTGCAGGAGCAATCTCCAGTGAGGTCTTTAGGCCCAAGGTAGTGGGTTTTGCTCCTCCACATCCCCAGCAGACACAGCCACTTTGGAAAATGCCATCCTAGCCCCCAGCGCTGGTCCAGCCCACACCCCGAGCTGCTAGAAAAGGGAATACAGGGTCTGCCCTTGTGCCTGCTGCTCTCCCAGCTCCTGGCACTGCCGTACCGCTGCTGCAGGTACAACCACCATCCTCTTTGCCGCTCTTGGCTTGACATCAAGCCGGTACCTGCAGCAGTCGTGGCCTCAAGTGGTTCCTGAGGCATCGCTAGCAGCTCTGGGCATTAGTGCTGTGGAAAGGATGACACGTGAGGCCAAAAAGTTAATGGAAAGGTCAGCCAGTCTGATTTCACTTTTTTTTTCCCTCTCATCTTTCCAACTAGGACAAGGATGGTTAATGCAAAGCCAGTGTTGTAAAAGCTGTGTTTGCTTTTTCTTCTCTCCCCTTTTCCAAGGTGGGCTCCCCATCCCTGGCAAGGCTTCCCATCAGAGTTGCACAATGAGACACAGAGCTGGCCTTGCACTGCAGTGGGATCCTATGCTTAGTTAGGCACATATGAAGATACTTCACAACATATGCGCCTCCCTTTACCGCTTTAAGCTAGAAGGGTGATACTCAGCCATGGAGGCTGCCAAATCCTTTAACGTGCTGTCAGACTTGATCAGTCACAAGCTCCTTGCCATAGATTAGGTTGCATTTATCTCCATGCTGTGCTGACGGTTGCAAAAGATGTGTGATACGACTTTTCTCTCAAGACTGGATTTCTTCTCAGTAGCAGCGTGGCATTGAGACTGCACAGCTGACAGAGAGATTAAAAGACACTGCTGTTCTCTAGTTTTGCTACTGGAAAACCATGAAATCTAGAGCACTTGTTTCCAGCATGTGACTAAGTTATAAGCAACAGAAATCTTGAGCTTTATCACGGAAAATGTCTGTCAGTCCTATTATCTGACATTGCCTACAGTATCTGTACTTCCACAAGCAACTGTGGGAAGAGAGAGGCTAGACAAGGAGAACCACATCCGCAGCACACTATAGGCATTCATAATAGCTCATTTGCTGGAATATTGGCCAAAAAAAGGATGAGGAAAGGAGTATGAGCACAGACGAGGCAGCCTTATTACCCTTTCTGATCACTACCATCAGCAAAGCTTTGTGGTGTTTGCCCCATTCTTTTTTTTTTTTTTTTATGATTTTTCTTTAGGAGCACAAAAGATATGGGAGATAGAATCTAGCACTTCATCATCTCTCTCGTAATCTCTTTTATCGAAAATGTGTTAATTTGGAAAAATAACAAGGAGGATAAAAGGATGATTTATGAACACACATAGACTAATAAATAAGCTTATAACATTGCAAAAAAGCCATTGTTAAATATGTTTTACATTTGAACAGCTATAAAATTTTTAAAGAAAGCTCTGGTGAGTCTGGTTTTAATGAAGTCTTTTGTCTCTCCAAGGCAGCATATTCCATGTGGAGAAGGTTGTTTTCCCCCCATTTCTGATATAGTTAACTCTCACAGAGATAGCCAGGGCACTTGTTATAGCTGCTGTATATTGTTCTTTTCAAAAGGAACAAGAAATCCCACTATTCAACACATTCCCTTAGCATGCACTTGAAGTGGTGGCTGCCAAACAAAGTGTCAAGCATGCAAAGCTGGGATCTCTCCTGAGCAAACGGTCAGTGCCAAAAATAGCACTAGCAGCCCCAAAGGGGGGGGGAAATACAGGATCTGTCCTCTGCATTCATGCCTAGCAAGCACATGCAGGCTAGCTGTCCTTTCCAAAAGCTTTGCTTTTCACATCCTGAAATCCCAGCCCTTCTGACTGATTAGTCTTTACAACCATCACCTCCCGATTCCCTGCTCCTTCTGCTGGCTTCCCAATGATTTCCTTAATACTCAAGTGTATGACCTGCTGGCATTTTTTTTCTGTGTCCTATTCCCTAGGGTAAAAGATACGATCTGTGTGCCAAAGATTTTTTTTAACTGTGCTGGTCAAAATAAACGCAAACACAAGCCCCTGAGGTTATGTATGCATTCCAGCATTTGAAAATGTGTAGTACTCCTCGAAGTGTTAACTACATTTTAAAATTAAAGTGTTAACTGAGCTGGTTATAAAAGCAAGTCATATGATGAAAACCAAAGTCTGTTGTGAATGCAAAATGTCTGTAACTGATGTGGAGGTTGTTTGTCTCTAGCTTTTAATTAAAATTTTGAGCACAAAGGGCCATTCCAGTCTAGAGGATACAAGCAGAAACACTCTGGTAGAAGTAGTAGTTTGAGAGGTAGAAATTTAGGGGTGTTGCTCTTCTTTTTCTTTCAGTGAACCACTAAGCCTTTCTCACTGGATCTTGGGTAGGAAAGAATTCATTAGTCCTTGCCAGTTTTACTTTCTCCCAAATGGCAGGCAGGGCCTACATGTGAGTAGCTTCTGATCATCCCACACACCTATTTAGGTTGGTTATCCACTGCACCTTTTTTTACAGCCCCCTGAGCATTCACGTATGCCCCGTGCATCCTGCTGTGGGATAGCTTCATCCATGGTTTCTCCTTACCCTCACAATCTGCTTATACTTTTGCCTGTTCCTCCAAATGGGAGGCTGTATTTCACCTGTTTCACAACTAACTCAAAAGCTCTCAGTAATCAATCATGTGTCTTCACACCATTTCTGCAGCCCATGAGTGTCTTTTCATGCTATTAAGCTAGGAATTTCTTCAGCAGAGTGGACTCTGAGGATCAGCTCTTCACCTTGAAGCCCAGGACAATATTGGCTAACAGGCCCTTTATTTCTTTTGTAGGCTTTTGGGGGACAATTATTTTTCTCTTAGTTTCCTCTTGCCACTGTGAACTTTTCTAGACCTACTTAAAAGGTCAGAACTAGCCAAAAGCCCTCTGGCTCCACCACAGCTGAAGAGGACAACTTTTTTGCCAGTGCTCACCAATTCGGTATTTGACTCCATTGGCCTCTCTGTACATGGTAAAACCTTAGGGCAGCGGAGCAACAGTATGAGATTGGAGCACCAGTGTGGTAACTGAAGGAAAAAATTGGTGAAGCATCCCTCTTCTTGTCCTGTGAGGGAATGTGGAGATAAGGTGCTCCTGGCGAGCTTCTTATCCTGAAGAGAAAAGATGAGAGGAAGAAAGGAGCTGTAATTTGAGGACATGTGTGGTGAGTCATAAAACCTCTTGGGGATGCTTCTGAGGTAGAGCATCTCATGTGTCATCCTTCAATGGTGGCTGCGGCTGAAACAGGGAATCTGGTCCTGCAGGGATGCATAGCAGCTTGCAACTCACTAATTGGCTTTGAAATGAAGGGTGGCCTTTGGCATGCTGTAGCTCTCCCTTGGCTGCGTGGGTGTTAGCTTGGCAGTAACTTTAAACTACTTGCATACCCTAGACCTGCTCCTTGCCCTTCCCTTTCTCCTTCTAAAAAAGAATGTGTTTATTACCCCTTGGCGTGCCCAGCAATGGCTTTGCTTCAACTGAGTTTGTGCCTTCTTTGGCTAGAGAAGCACTCGCTCCCATCCTCAAGATTTTCATTTGGAGCCCAACATGAGCTGCTCACGTCTAGCAGGTTTCACACTACCCTAGTACATCGCATGGGAAATCTACATTAGCAGCAGGTAAACATTTACTGGACCCAGTTCAAAGGCTCTGAACAGTGACTGAGCGGAGGCTGCACCAGGAAAACAGCCACGGTTCACAAAGCTGGTATCCCACCCACCTCACAGGGCAGGGAATGGACGGGCCACGCACTGGAACATATTTTCAGCAGTACAGGCCAGGGATAATTTATGAGAGCTTATAATGCTAACTACTAATGTTAAAAATGCTATATCCTGTATAGAGGTGGGCAAAGTAATGAAGCATTAAGTCTGGCTGCAGCTGAAAACCTGGCTCTGTCTCGGCTCCGTGCCCATGAATGAGTGAGAGTCGGGACAGAGCCAAAGCACTGAAAACTGTCTGGCATCGCTTCCTGGCGGTCACGGCGACCTGAGGTGCATGCACGTATGTGTGCATGTGCATGTGCATGCACGCGTGTGTACCGCATTATGTACTGTTCATGTTTTCATGCTGCACGCTCAGATCCAAAGATCTGATGATGTTTTTGCCTCATGGGGCTAAGACAAATGTTTGGCTTGTCATAGCCTTAGCTATACCTTCAAACCTTTTGGCTTGTCTCGGAGTAATGCTTAGACATAATTGGAGACATCTTTCAGCAGGGCCTATCTCCGGGACTGCAAGACATAATGAATCGTTTCTCCCCCCCCAAAAGGTAAACTGCTGCTGAACTCTCAGCACTGTGTTCACCTGCTTGATGAAACATGTTTTGAATTACGTAAGACTAAGTGATATTTAGTTTCCCAAGCAGTGGTGGTGAGAGGTTTGCACCTAACAGGAGATTATCCCTGAGCCACATTTGTAGTTGAAGAAAGCCTAAAATGCCAGCATTTGCATTAGATTTTTAACAGCTCGGAGGTGGGGACTAGCATTTCCAATAGCTTTTTATAATATCTGAAGTGATTTGCAAATCTGGGTCCAGATTTGCGCCAACTTGGGGCAAATATCAATTTCTTTTCCAATCCAAGATAGTCTCTAATTTTTTGGAAATGTTAAAAAAGACTTTTTGATAATTCACATTCTTTAAAGTTGGACTTTTCTAACGGGAATAAATGAGACTCATTTTGCACGTGAATTACACATATTTTCAATTCAGAAACACCCACTTATATTCTGAATTCATATACATCCATGTAAACCCAATTTTTTTTTTCACATCGAGTGATAGTTGCTAGGATGCGTATGCTTTCAATGCAAACAATAAGCGAGTGGCGAAGTCATCCAAATCCCAAGCTCAAACCACTCATGAGTTCCTCTTTTTTGACCTCAAGTACTTCTTGCTGACTGCCCACGAGTCCCAGTCCTCATGCTAAACACCCAAGGGGCTCTCAATCATATTGGTCTTTTCACGTGCTTCTGCATTCTTTCATCTGTGGAGGGAAGTGCCAATAATTGCACAACATGTGTTTTTTGACCTATTTTGGGGCTGGGTTTTATGCACTGTAGAAACTATAGACTTGATATATCTGGCCTTTGTCGAGACGTTTAGGGTCTTCAGGCTCTGGTAGAAAGTGGGTGCTGTCCTGTGACTTAGGGAATTAGGAAACCTGCATTCTCCACCTGTTCATGTTTGTGGCTCGCTGGGCAGCCTTCAGCTGTTAGCTTACTTTTCCATGCTCCCATCTCTGCAATAGAGAGATAATAACAATTCCCACCTTTTCTGTGAAGCCAGGTACTAGAGTTAGATACTATAATCAGGGACCACATAACATGGCAACGATTATATAAAACTCTCTGCTTCCCACCCATCTTCCCCCCCACACACAGACACACACATACATACATGTGTCAACGCACACAAACCCTCCCCGGTATGCTGTAGGTACACATATGTGTATCTTCCCCCTATGCACACAAGCATGCACAGTGCTCTATTAGGTATTTAGAGTGCTGAGGAAAAGGCAGGCTGGACTGAAAAGAATTTCAGCAGAAAGACTAAACAGATTGAAGTTGAAATAAGGATTTTGTGTGCCATATGCTTGGGAAAACATTTAATTCATTTTCGTATTGAGTACAACAGCAGAGCATTCTTAAAAAGGCACTTTAAAAAGCTAAAATTATATTCCCCCCCCCCCCCCCCCCTTTGTTTTTCAATGTATGGGAAAGCTTTACTTAGAAAACAAACTTTCCCTTGTGCTTTAATTGGCTGAAAACCATGTGGGTTTTTTCCTGATTTCCACTTCAACCCTTGTTTTGCCCTGCCTAAAGGTGCGCTAATGTTGTGGTCAAGACACTTGCTCAGTCCTGTCTTTATATTGTGTTCACAGGCAAGATCTGTGAAACGAGGACTGGGGAACAGTCAACAGATTTTTGTATGCCTTAATAATCGTGAATTTTGCTTAAAAGTGGGGAGTTTTTAAAATGAAAATATTATGTTTACAGTACTTTCCATTGGCTTTTTGGTTTATTTGTTTCGAGGTGGGCTTCTGGGTCTTTAAAAATTATCTGCCATGAAAGCCAGCAGGGGGAAAAAAGCCACATGACTGTCATGTTGAGTGGCAAGAAAAATGCCATTATCAAGAGAGTCAGGATGAAATAGAGGGTGGGAGTCACGACGATGCCCTCTTTCTGTGTTGCCCCATCTACATCCCAGCTGCTTGGGTCCAGACAGAAAAGGGGCAAGGCTGAAAAGCTTGAGAAGAGCAAAATGCGAAGTCCAGCGCAGGTGCTACCTCGGACGACACGCTGTTACGGCAGGCGCCACAGGCAGTGAAATCCAAGCCATCTAAAGCTGGTGAGAGGCACTCAGTGACTGCTGAAGTCTGACTGAAATAACTTGGTGACCTGAGCAGGAGATGTTTCACCCAGTTTGACTTTGCTTTTTAAAACAGGACAGCCTTCCCCCTTCAAACAAACAAATGAAAAGACTATCCTCGTCCCCGGGGCCAGCTAAACCCTGCTCTTCAAGCGCCTTAAGCCTGTCTTGACCTCCAGCCGGAGCCACTGACCACACCGCAGCCCCGTAAGAAAGCCTGCGTTTTGGCGGGGTCCTGAGACAACCCAGCCGTTACCGGGAGTTTGCCCGGCCCCCGCGGTACGCAGGCTCAGCCCGCCCGGCTGCGGCGCGCAGGCAGCCCGCTGCTCTCGGCAGGCCTGAGATTTGCCTGCCATCTATCGGCCCCGGCCCCGCAGAGCGCCCGCCTCCGGGCCGAGGGCCGCCGGGCCGCCGCCGGGCCTCGGCCCTTCCCCGGGGCGGCATCTGCGGCGAGCTCGAGGTGGGGGGGGGCCCCACGGTGGAGCCGGGCCGCCACGCCGCCACCCCACCCCCGTGGCCGCTTGCAGGGCCCTTCTCAGCCCGGCCCGAGGGGCAGGACGGCGCTGCGGAGCACCCGGGGCTGCCCGCGCCTGCCCCTCCGGGCAGCGGGACGGGTGCCGGGACGTCCTGGGGGATGCGGCCTAGAGCAAGGCCCGGGGCTGCCCCCCGCACCAGCGTGTGGGGCTCAAAACATGGCTGCCGGCGGCGGGGGGCTGAAAACATGGCAGCTGGTGGCGGGGGGCTGCAAACATGGCTGCCGGCGGCAGGGGAGCGGGACCCGTGAGGGTGCTTTGGGGGCTGCTGGAAGGGCCGCGGGGACGTCGGCTGTTTGAGTCCCCAGCCAGCCGCCTTCTCGCTGAGCCACGCATTAATGGAACGTTATTTATTTGGTGTTACATTTGAATCTGTATTCCCATTCTGACTCCTTACACAATAGTTTTTAGGCCAACAACCGTGTACCAGTGTAAATATTACAACATCTTTTTGGCCAGATTCAATAAGAAATGCCTTCTGTAACCACGCCTGGCTGTTCCTTGATTCTTGAGGGGAAAAAAAGCCAGTGACTGTGTGTCATGGAATGGTTGTTTTGTTTTTCTACTGTCCACTTTCATGGTAAGCCAAACATGTGTTTTCAAGGCCAGGATTTGTGACCTTAACATTCGTGTGACATGAAAGGCTGCAGACATTACTTTCTTTGCTGACCCAGTCTGTGATACGCTGTGAAATACTCCCTACAACACTGCACGTAAATGCCTAGTACGGAGGGAGGAGGTTTGGTACCACTGCATAGGAAGCGCAATTTTAGCTCCTGGGACCCTGTGTCCATACCGCACGGTCCGGCCCTGCTGCTTGCTCATCCTAACCTTAGCCTGCTCTTCCCAGCCCAGCCGCAGCACAAAACCCCTCCAGGCTGCCTACTCCAAACCGCTCCAGAAGTCTGGTCATCCACTAAACAGGGTTATGAAGATTTAACTCTTAAATATTGGCCAAAAAATCACTGCCTTGTAGTTGCTCTGTGGGTTGATCTTAATTTTTCCTGTGCCTTCATCTTTTACATTTTGCTGGTTTCCTTCTCTTCAGGTGGTGGATATCTTACCCAGAGCACTCGCTCTTCTTCACCAGCGTGGCTGTGTACTATTTTATATCATTCCCCATTTTGTAGAAACCAAGATGCAAGGAGTGTGATTCATCCAACCTGTATAAACAGCTACCGTAGGGTAAATGGGAGCACACTGCAGAAATGCATCTTTCTAGTTCTCTCTGGTTCTGCCTGGACTCCCAAATAGAAGAGTCAGAGACCAGTCCTTGTCCTACGGCCAGGTGGATCAGGCTGCTTGCTGTCCACACTGCTTAGGGCTAGCTCCCTCAGTAGCCAATTTGCCTTTGAAATAGCTGCTTGGCATTATCCAAAATGGGGCAAGGAAGTGAGCTTTGAGAAACTTCAGAAATATATCTGAATTTAAGAGATGTGAAATGGTCAGCAGTCCAGCACTCCAGATTTGTACTTCTTATTTTTAGCATCATGGGCAAACCCTCTGGTGGCTGTAAAGGGAGTCAAGGGATAAAAGATTCAACGTAGATGTTTAAATTTGGTGATGTGACTCCTGGTCAAAGAATTTTTCAAAATCACATGCTAAACAAGTAGCTCTAACAGACTGGGAGCCTGGTCCGTGTGGCCTAGGCTGGTACTCCCATCCCATAAGTACTGTCACCAGTGCCTGGAGAAAACATCTTATTGTATGTCATTGTGTATAACTCTCAGAGCCTCAATAAGAAAGTCTAATTTTATCATTAGTGTTCTTTATTAGGAAGAGGTCTATCACTGAAGTCTATAAAAGCCTTGGAACTAAACCTTGTGCTAAATGTAGCACCTCCAGAAATTATATTCAGATGTTCCTTTAGTTTGTTTGTCTTATGTGGGGGAAGAGAGAGAAAATCATGGGTTATTGCTCCATTCTCATTAATCACTTATACTCATTATTATTAATATTTAAATATATTGTTTTTCCACAGTTTTGGCGTTTGTTTTTTTTTTAAATACAGGGAGGGTTATGATGTCTAAACCTTGATTCTTCACTGCTGTTTCTGGTCTTGTAAGACTGTCAAAAAGCATATTTTTAAAAAAAGTGTGCTCCCGTGTTCTCTTTTGTGTCCTCCTTCCTCAACAGAAGTGCCTAGAAAGACAGTTCCAGGAAAGCAAAAGGAGGGTATTTTTCTGTGAATACAGAAAGCCTGCTGTAATTAATACAGCACCAAGTAAGTGATAGGGTAAGAAACAGTTAATCCATTAAAATCTTAATTTAAGTCTTTCTGAGATAATGAAGGATTACTATACGCAAAACAAGCTGATTTTCTGCTGTCTCTGAGCAGCGTAAAGAAAAATACCAAGTTTGCAGTTCCTGACAGTTTTAAAACCCAAGTGAAATAGAATCTTCCGTGTTACACTTTTAACTCCTCAACATTAAGAAAACAAAATCCATTTTAAAAAAACGCAAAGAGTTTATTTGACTGTTTGGTTTTGTGATCTATGAAATAAAGACAATGCTGGACTACAGGCTGCCTATTTTCTTTTTTTTTTTTTGAAAGTTTCTGTAGGAACATAAATAGATTTCAAAGCAGAACAAGACTAGAACTGGCTGAAATGCAGGATTTAGGGTTAATAATACTTTTTCTTCTTTTTCTTCTTTTTTTTAATGTGGTTTTGTTTGGTCAGGACCTACACCAATTTTTTCAAGACCTTCTCATGACCCAGAAATCCCCAAACACTGTTTCTGAAAGGAAACGTGCATGGTGTTTCTGAAATATATCATTTCCTGAGACTTTCTTATTAGTTTCACCTCTGCTGGCCTCCACTTCCAGAAACTCAACGTTCCTAGCTGTGTCGTCTGACGTGCCTGAAACCTTGCTATGGTGAGTCAGCCCAGGGATCACAGAGCTCAGAAGCCCAGGTTCCCTGGCAGCCTGGCTAGGAAACCAGGCAAGGCTGATGGAACTGTGTCCAGTTGGTATTTTCATCCGTAAACTTCTGACCAGTGATGAATAAGGCAAACAATAATTATCTAAAAAAGACCTTAAGCCCCAGTCCAACTTGAAAAGATAGAGACTTGGACCTACTTTGCTTTTCTGTGAAGAAAATAGTGATAGGTTTGGCCAGTTACAACTTCATTACAAGTCAGACTGGGGCTTTAGAGCATATAATCTTTTATTTTATACAAATTTTCAGACACAACAAGAAAAAGAAACACAGGCTTTGGAGTTTGCTTGTAGTGTTTCCAATTCATGGAAATCCCTACTTAGTAACAAACTGCCATAAAAAAAATATTTTGTGGGCTACAATAGTGCAAAACTAATTTTACCTTCAAAACCCGACAGTAGGGAAAAGTGTTTTGGTACTCCTTTAAATACAAAGTCACCCAAGACTACCTCTCTAAGCGCTCTGTACTGCACTAATTGATCTCTTAATTGGCTCAGTCAACACAGCAGTCTCCATCACACAACAAGCACTAATTGCTACAAGCTCGCTCCTGAAATGTTAAGTACTCTGAAGGCAAGGCATATGTATATGCTGGAATTGACTGTATGGCGTCGTGGGGCTGAGCAAGCGTTTTTCTGTGGGGACCCCCACCACCGA
This sequence comes from Astur gentilis, assembly GCF_929443795.1. Lineage (NCBI taxonomy): Eukaryota > Metazoa > Chordata > Aves > Accipitriformes > Accipitridae > Astur > Astur gentilis. The sequence continues at coordinate 5,577,315 of NC_064911.1, forward strand.
GGCTTGCAGGTGTCCCCCCATGGGCTCCAGGGCTGATGCGGACCCCACTGTTCCCCACAGGCAGCAGTGCTCTTCACAGCCTAATATATATACACGTGTAAAAAGTAGAAGTGAAGACTCCTGTCCAAAGGCCAGAAATAATCTGTAAAAGATATTAGCAAACACTTGGACCCACTTTCAGAGGTAAAATTTCAAACACAGAGGAAAACTTCTTCTCTGAGATCTATAACTGTAAAGGTATCTTGAACCCAAGCAAACGGATGTTTGCTTTCTGCAGGGCCCAGTTTAGAATATAATGAGCCAAAAAGCTACTTTGCAAACACTTAGTCTACATAATGTACCTGGAGACTGGATAATGATTTAAGTGAGGGCAGTGTTATGGTATCTCTGCTCTGACAGATCTGAATATTAACAGGGAGGAATCTGTTACTCCCCTCAGGGCAAGATTCATTACCTCGGTAGGTGGATTAGTGGCAAGGTGCCTGACAAAGTGTCTCCAAAGGCTTGTCTACACAAGACAATTGCACCCGTTTAACTCAAGGTGTGATTTTAAACCAACTGAGTTAAACCCATGCAGACACCTACAAACGCAATCCTACTTGAAGTTAGCACAAGTTAACCAGGTAGGGAGTCAAACTCTAGGAAAATGAGCAAAAAAATGGGTCTAAAGGCAACACAGGTTTTAATACAACCTATGGTACAGTCTCCTTACCAAAGTGCAAGGGATGCCACACTGCTTTCAGTTGGGTGGTGAGGATGACAGAGACTCTTGTCCTCTCCTCATCCACCAGCTATGACAAATTTCTCTTTGTATCACCGGTAGAGGTAGTCCAAAGAAAGCAGTGGTAAGCAGAAGCAGCTCAAATTTCAGCCAGAGATTAATACGAAATTTCATGGGATGCAGAAACCTCCATGGAGAGGTACTGCTAGCTCTGATGACATTTTCATAGGAAAGGTGAAAAAGAGAGGGGCAAAGGGTAGTCCTCTCTTTTAGCCTACAGTCTTGTTGCTGTACTGGGGTAAAGGCATTTAAGACCTGGCCTTATCTCTTTCGAAGTTACCTGTGATGAAAAATCACTCTGACTCAGATGCAAAGACTACCATTTTGCAGAATTACATGGACTAATAAGTAAGTGCGCGCAGTGGAAAGTCTTCGTCGAGAAGGGATATTTTGACACATTCTGTTTTTATAAACATGTTCCAAAAATTTTATTTTCATTTCAGTATGAACTGAAAATACATGTTGAAATCTTGAAAACTGCCACAAAACAAAGTTATACCCTGAGGTCAGACTAAGTTTGGTCTGCAGCACATATTACAGCTGGACAAAGATTATACTCAGATTTTCTATCAGTTTTGTGGATAAGGTTTTCCTAAATTTAACAGACCACAGTCAGTATTAAATCGGTAATTTGGTAAGTCGGTTTCTGGAAATCAAGCTTCCAGCATTAGATCACTGAGTCACTGTGTTAGAGTGAGAGCTGAGCACTAATGAAGACCAATGAGAAATGAAGGAAATGGAAAATGTTGGAAGCTTTATACAACCTAGTGGAAAGAGCAAACTGAGTCAAACATGCCACAGTAAGACAGTTTTAATATGATTTTTACAGCAGCCACTAAAATCACTAGAAGTAGTCTCCGAGTGGAGAAAAATGCAGAATAATCCTGCACTGTGTCTGTGTCGGCATAATACTCATGCAAGCAATTTCTAACCCCTGTGGCTAGTGATAAACACCCATACCAACCCTTCATATGCTGGCAGGACAAACTCTAAAGGTCATGAATTTGCTTCCCAGTACTTACCAACAGGCCCCAGACCCTTTCTTATTAGTGGGGCCACTGAAAGACTCCATTTTTTTTCTCTTGACCCCAATACCATTTCTCAGTCTGGTCCAGTCAGCTTCTATGGGGCTGGGCACATGAGCCAGGGTATTTTCAAAAGCATCCTTCATACCATAGATTTTCTGTACCTGTGGATATATTGTGATCCAGTTACACTAGAAATACTCTTAATGAAAGGCAAATGTGATCATCCAAAACAGAATGCACAATTGTAGATGTCTTTGAAAGATACGAGTGATGAAATTAAAGAAAAATCACAGTTGATCTACTTATGCTAAGGTTAAATCAGAAAGGTCTCTCTCCTTTTTTCTAGCCAATTTTCTGTTACTTGTCCTCATGTCCATTTGTCATGGACTTGATCTTTCTGTATATCTTGTTGCATCCTCTAGCAAAGAAAAAAAGCCAACCAAAAAATTCCTGAAGAATAGTGCTGAAATGGTGGGGGTTGGATTGAAATCTGAGTGCTCTAAACAAAACGAAGAAAACATAAAATTTTTGTGATGTGCTCCCTTTTCTGACAGGCAGGACACTGGCTCTGTATGTCAACAAATCGTGTTTTCATCCTGTCTATGTCACCAGGTTTTTAACTTTATTTTTATCTCAGGTCCAGACAAATTGTTCAGTGAAAAGAACATGATGGACAATCTGGTAGAAGGAGTGTGGGACAATCTTCTTCAGCCACAGAGAAAGAGCAAGGGGTTTGAAAAAACTAACACGACAGGACATGAAACTAGCAGGCAACCATAAAGATGTCAGCTGGGACTACAAATGTTTCCAGGCATGTTTCGTTCTTAAGACCATGTGAGCTTGAAGAATGTTACCTAGAAAAACTAGAAGGGCAAAAATCTGTTTCACAGCATTGTGCTTTGATGGAGTACATTATGTTAGTTGCAAGACAACATTCAGAACTCTCTGTGTTTCAGACTCCTTTCTGTTCTATCATGTTCACATTTCCAGCATAGATGGCATGTGTTTGAATAGCACAAGCTCAGGAATGTACCTGGAACAGAGAAGTCTCATGAAGGAATAATACCAGAATTTTGTACCTTCCATTTCATCCACAATCTTCCAGAAGAATTGTATTGTATTATTCCAAACAGCTAAATGTCCTTTCTTTTGTTTTTTAATCCAATTGGTTTCTCAAAAGCATAAAATTTGTTCCAAAATTTCAGGTACTCTAGATAAGATGTACTGTAGATAAATACCACTGTCCAATAGCAGTTAACTGCTGTTTCAGCTTCATCCAGTGTTGTAAAATCCTCATCCATCTGCCAGCTGTGACAAGTTCTGCTAGAACAAGTGGCAGTTGTTATCCTGTTAAATATGTCCCTATTTCCACTTCCTAATTTTTCATTAACGCTTTGATTTTAGGCCTGATCCTTTCGATATTCCAGTCTTAGGGTCAGGTTTTACATGTCTTTCCCATGAAGGGAGCAAGGCATCTCAGCTCCACTGTCCAGATGCATTAGCATTTTTCTCGTGCACTGGGAAGAACAGAGACTTGAGGAATATATTTAAAGTTACAGAAGTTGTGGAAATTCTCTCTAAAATAAGGACACAATGGCGTCAGAGGATGAAGACCTACATATAGTCCAAAGACTCAGCTTTGAGGAACCATTCTTCTCTTCCAAGATGTTTGTAGGAATAGGACTTTTCTTGGTGAAGGAATGTGACCTTGGAACCCATAGTCTTGTCCTGGTTTCAGCTGGGGTAGAGTTAACTTTCTTTCTAGTAGCCGGTATAGTGTTATGTCTTGGATTCAGTATGAGAAGAATGTTGATAACACACTGATGCTTTCAATTGTTGCTCAGTAGTATGCTCGGTATACTAAGTCAAGGATTTTTCAGCTTCTCTTGCCCAGCCAGCGAGAAAGCTGGAGGGGCACAAGAAGTTGGGAGAGGACAGAGCCAGGGCAGCTGACCCAAACTGGCCAAAGGGGTATTCCATACCATGTGATGTCGTGCCCAGTATATAAACTGCGGGGAGTGGGAGCGGGGGGATCGCCTCTCAGGGACTAACTGAGCATCGATCGGCAGGTAGTGAGCAATTGCATTGTGCATCACTTGTATATTCCAATCCTTTTATTATTACTATTGTCATTTTATTAGTGTTATCATTATTAGTTTCTTCTTTTCTGTTCTATTAAACCATTCTTATCTCAACACACGAGTTTTACTTCTTTTCCCCATTTTCTCCCCCATCCCACTGGGCGTGGGGGGGGGGGGGGGGAAGTGAGTGAGCGGCTGCGTGGTGCTTAGTTGCTGGCTGGGGTTAAACCACGACAAGTCTTAAATTTCCTTACTAACTTAAACACCCACCACCCTGAGCAGCTTCTTAAGGAGAGCAAGAAAGACATAGACAAACTGGAGCAAGTCCAACAAAGGGCCACTAAGATGGTTAAGCTCTTGAAGCATCTGACATACAAGGGGAGGCTGAGAGAGCCAGGGCTGTTCTGTCCCAGGTAGAGAAGGCTCAAGAGGATCTTACCAATGTATATAAATACCTGACGTGCGGGCGTAAAGAAGTCCCAGTGACAGGACTAGAGGCAATGAGTGCAAGCTGAAATACAGAAAATTCCATTTAAACAAAACAAAACAAAACAAAGCAAAACTGTTACTGTGAGGGTGTCTGTAGACACTGTGGGGTCTCAATCCCTGGAGTAAGTCAAACCCCAAAAGCAGGGTTTGAACTAGATGATCTGCAGAGGTCACTTTGGATCCACACTCAGAGCTTCTGTGATTCTTTGAAAACTAATTTGGGAGACAGAGGAAAACAGACTAAAATGCACTCTGAGTAAACCAAGAGATATGTGGTATCCTAAAATCTTTACTGGACATAAGTCTCTTTTTAGATGAGGGTTACATGTAATAGGTATCGTTTCTCTGATCGTTCACACGTGAAATGCTGCTTCATGGAAACCCATTAGGTATTGTAGAAGCAACAGGCAGAGTCAGGGACGAGCTACAGATCATGCTCAAAGAACAGGAAGTATCAAAAAGCCTGCAGCTAAAAGTCAGTTTGACAGTCATTATGCTCTTGACATAAGCGTAGGCAGCAGGGCTTATCTGTGTAATGACACACTACCCCTCTCCCAGTACCGGGCAATGCAATTAAAAACGCCATTCAAATGAGCATCCCAGAGGAGGTTACGTGGAAGTACTGCATCTATAGTGTAGGTGAGGGAGGGGTGTAATACTACAGATATCCAATATCCATTAGGCATCATGTTAATTGTACTCTGGGTATTGGAAAGCATTAAAAGATTACAGAAAAATCTCAGCAAATGCCATTCTCAGGAATTTTAGCTATTATGCTCTAAAGAGCAGAATACTTTAAATGATGAAATAAAGGCCCTGTTTTAGAAAAAGCCAGACATGACTTCAAACTGAAAGCCTGATGCTATGATTAGTGTCTCTTCCTCTCCAAGATTTAAGCTGGAAACCTGTGAATTACCAAGAACTGTGAATAACTTTTGTGGGGAGGTGAAGAAGCACCTCAATGTTTCTAGTCTCTGAAGTGTCAGCCTGAACAGTTAGTGTACAAGACAAGGCGTGCTGCTTGCATATCTTCTTGCTCTAAGGTGTCACTGAAACATAGCCCCAATTCTATCTACTCCCATGGAGGGTGGGAAGGAATTGAGGTGCTCTGATGTTCCTGGGACCAAGCTGATACTCAGGCCCACTGACTAGGACTCCCTTCTTGTCACATTGCTCACATTATTCAACATCAATGTGAAATTCAGTCTTATGTTGCCATGGAATAGCAGAGTAGCCCTGTCGTTACAGGACTTTTCTTTTTCTTCTGGGATTCTGCATGGTGGTATTAGTTAGGGCTTGTACCAACTCGTCTGTGGTAATGCCTTCCAGAGTAGCATGCACAAAGGTGCCTTTGCTAAGGTCAGTGAAATCATGAAAGGCAATAAACTTAAATCAATTAATGTCTGTAGTTTTGGGGAAACACAAAATCCTGCAGGTCAAATGTATTTTTGCATAAACTTAGAAACAGTTGGCATGCTGTTTAATTTAAGTGACACTACTGTTGCATTTAATTTAAGTGACACTACTGTTGCATTTGTTCTTTACTAATCCATACTGTTTTCATAATTTACCTGACATGGTCAGGGGATGTTCACTAATGTGTTGTACCTAATGCTATTTTAGTTTTGGTGTTTGGTTATCTTATTCTTCTGGAATAGAAGAGTATGGGGGATATCATTCCATAAAAGTTAGTAAGTTTGGTTTCATAACTGTAGAAGGTCAAATCGTAGTAAGTAGGATTCGATGCTACTCCTTCCTTATCCAAGCACACCCACTGAGTCCTGAAAAGAACTGGTCCAAAGACTGTGATAAGAGTGAAGTCCTACCACTGCCTGTTTTGAAACATATCTCGAAAATACCACATATTTAAAAGAGACTGTTGTCTCTACACTACACTTCAATTATTCATGCTAAATCAATCCCTGAAATATCTGTAATGATTCCACGTTAGAGACTCTGGTCAATTTACAAATTATTTTTAGGCAAAATGTGCAGCAAAATTCTTTCAAGCTAATTGCAAAATGTAGTTGTGATTGGCCTGACTTGAACCTAATCTGAGCACTTGCCTGGGCTGCTTATCTGCATTAGGTAAGCTGAGGCTAAGAGAAGACAGGCACAGGATTTGTCCTTCAATCTGCTCTATTCTGGACCCTTTCTCAGCTGTATTACAGTGGTAGGATTCAGGAGTAAGATTACATAAAATGAACTGGTGCATGTCTTCTCAACAGTGTGGTCAAGGGTCAGATTTTCCACTTCAGGGATTAAGAGGCAGGTTTGATCCATGCTGGTAAAGGAAGAGGTCGAGATAAGAACTAGCATAGGAACAAGAATGAAGGGGATGAAGACATTGGGGAAACCATGTTTTTACTCCAGCTGCCAGTGGGGGAGCAGGAAGAGCAGGGCTACAAATAATGTTGATAGAAGATGCTTTGGGCCCTCTTTTTTAGGTCTCTGGCTTAGACACAGTAGGACAGCAAGGTGGTGGCTATTTTGCAGACCCCAGCAGACTGCCATTGTAGGAGGTTGCCTCATTTGCCTGTATATCACACAGACGTAAATCCAATCTGAGAGCAGAAAAAAATTCCGCCAACATTAGCTGAAATATACCCTGTCTAGTTTTGCACAGCTCATGTCCATAAATGTGTAATTGACTGATGGCTATTAGCCCTGTGGTACTGATTATGAGGTACAGACTTAGCAGGAACATCCAGACCGTCTGGAATGAGTTGTGTGATTTGATCAAGATGACAATAAAAATCCAAGAACTCCTGTGAAGTAAGTAATTTGAAAATCTCTCCCACATTGCCCTAAAGAGCCTTCAACAGGTGTGATAGTAATTGGTGAAATGGAATTGCTCACTAAAGCAAGAAGACATGATGGTAGCTGTAAAATAAATGTTAGAGTTCACTTACGAATTATATAAAGGAAAAAAAGCAGGATCAGCAGCATCAGCATTGTTGGCAGGTGTTTGTCCAACCTGTTCTTAAAGATTTTCAGTGAAGACGACTACATCTCACCTCAGGAATTTATTCAAGTTCTTTAACATAGTGAGTGTTAGAAGATTTCCCTAACTCTTCTCCTTTATTTTCCTTGCTGCAGGAACTGTTCAGTCTTACCTAATAACCTTCTCAATTGCTGATGGCTCAAACACAAGATCGTAAGGATTGATGCCTGAAATCTAATCATCCAACTCAGCCAGCACTTAGTCTCCAGAAGAGCCAGCTACTTCTAAAGGTGGTTTCTGCAGTAGGCAATTACTAGATAACCTACAGCAGATAAAGCTTCTTCTTAATTTATATATATATCTGTTAGATGATGCTTGTTTACCTAAGGTGTAAGCTGTACAGGGTAAAATGAAAAAAAAAAAAAAAAATTTAAAACAAAACTCTTCGTTCAAGCCACACTTTTTTTTACATTGTCAAAAAGCACACTCCTGAGGTTTTACAAAACCCAGCTATCCCAAGTTACACATTGCAGAAGTGGGGCAGGGAAGGGAAACTCAGTCTTGAATCTAACACACAACTCTGAAAACTTGGGTGGTTCAGATAAAGTGGAATCTGACTCTGAACCCACAGTGGTTTGCAAACCTCAGACCACCCCTACATATCACTAACACCCCCTGAAGACACTGCCTTGTGGGCTGCAAACGATTTGCGGTGTCTACACTCCATCAGGTTTCCCTACAGCAAAGCCCTGGAGACTTTGGCAATTTGGAAGGCTGAGTATGACCCAAACATTAGCTAATTTCAAAAGAGTACAGCATGAAATATCGCCTGTGACTTCCAATAAGCAGCATCTCCGAAGATGACTTCTCAGAACTGCGGAACTCTTTATGGGCGTTTTAGCAGAGATGGTGCTTGTAAGCAATCTCATTGTAAAGCCGCCCATCTTCAAGAATACACTTACAGCACTAATTGTTTCCACAGAAAGTGGTGTTTAATGCAGCAAGATCCTCTCACTTCCCCCCTCCCTTCTTCCCCCATCTCGCTCAAGAGTGTCTAGCTCTTCCCTTTATGAAAGCCACCTCATTCAGTCCTGAGACTCAGAAATTCACTGCAGTCACCAGCACCAGTGTTTCTCACTTACCGTGCTTTTCGATGAAAAAAGGAACAAAATACAGGTAGATAATTTTAAATTATTTACCATTTTCCCCCTGATTTTTGGCTGCAAGGTGGCTTGTGAAAGTGTTTCAATGATTACTCTTTATTACATTTGCTGTTTGAAATGGTTTCGCAAGAGAATTTATCCAACAAGAGAGTCTGATTTCAGACCAGTTTTAATGGTGGTCTCAGCACAGTTACTCTAGACCTACAAAAAAAAGGACTCTAGAGCCATGTCTTTGAGCTATACATCTTTTTTTTCCAGTTAACTATTAGGAGAAGGAGGATTGCTTGTAACCCAAGGTTAGGTCACCAGGATATTATTCCTGACAGCACAGACTCTGTATGACTTCAAGGAAATTGCATTGGTTAAGGTTTGCAAAGCTGACTAGAGAAATCAAAGCTGAATCCCATGCACATCTTTCAAAGCTTCAGTCATTATATTTTCTTGAATTTGCCCTTGTTATTGTTGCCCTTATTATTTAAAATTGGCCTTATGGACTCCATTCAGGCGTCAAGGCCCCTTACACTAAACTGTAAGAAGTCAAGGAGAATAAGTCCCTAAGTATGAGAAAGGAGAGGACTTGAGACAACAGGTGAGTATGATGCAGAAGGGAGCCCAGGCTGGTCAGCAGGCTAAGCAGTAGTCCTTCACATCAGTCGTATACTGTATTAAAATAGATTGTTTTAGGAAGTACGTAGAGGAAGGCAAGAATGTGTCTCTGTGGATGTTCAATGGCAGTTTTCCTCTGTATCTCAGATTTCCCATCTGAAAAAGGACGGTAATTGTAGGCCCTTGCTTTATAGAGGCTAATGTTGATTCAGTTACTAATATGCATCATTCCTGGAAGGAGCACCATGGTGGGTCTATAGGAATATCTTTATATAAAAACTCATCAACAATTCAGTCAGCCCTCAGAACTCAAGTCAGGTTAATTATTTGAATGGGAAACCTGGGTTATCTAGCAGCCACTTCCTACATTTCACATGCCCAGACTGATTCATAGATGTTCATGGCTACAAATTCAGCAACTATTTGCTACAGATACTCTCTAATGTTAACTTGAAAGTGACTCTTTCTGGAAAGACTCAAACCAGAAATAAACAGAAAAGGACAGATTCCTGTGTGCAGCTCTCTAGAGGAAATGCTCACTGAAAACTGCCTGTGGACAAACAGCATGTGTCCAAATACAGGCAACCACATTTTACTTCAGACTCTCCTTTCTTCTGTGCAAAGAGCCTCTACAGGTGACACCCTGGTGTTAGGGAAACAGAGCTTCTTTCCCTCTACCACACTGCAAACAAAGAGCGGTCAATATGCTTGGAGGAAAACTCATATTAAGTACATTTGCCACTTAGTAACCAATGGGGTTGGTCATAAAGGTAAACCTTCTCACTTAGTGAGGCTAAGGGAGCAATGAGTGACTCAGGAGAGGAGCTCCCTGTGCGTGCTCTGACCATTCAGGGAAAGGCTTATTCTCTCCCCTTTGACTATTAACAAGCCTAGCGTGGAAAACCTCAGTTATCCAGTATGAGTATGCCCTACCCCGTTGTTCTTGGTTACCTAAATCATGAAAATAATTTGAGCTGCTATTTGTCCTCACATGCACCTCTTCTATGAGCTGTAGAAGTCAGCTGGGGAATAAATCACTCTGTCTCCAAGAGCAGAGAAAGACATGCTCTTCATTAGATATGTGAGACAAATCTTCTGTACTCTCCTTGCCAAGAGTGTCTTTGGAAGATCCCCTTTGGCTGGGATGTGGCAAGCACCCACAGCCAAAACCAAAGCATTTTTGGCTCCCCCAGAACTGACTGGGAACCTTGAGTGTTCAGTGCCTTCAGTGCCCAGTCCTCCCTCGACAGTAAATGGTTAATCATACTCCCCATGAAAGCAGTGGGAGTTTTGCTACCTACTTCCTCAGGGCCTGACTGAGCCCTGAATCTACAGAATCAAAAGTTAAAACTCAACCATCCAGCAAACACTTGAGACACTTAAGCAGAAGTTCCCTAAAAACGTGATGCCAGGGTAGCTGGTGTTCTGCCAGAGACAACCTTTTTTCAGAAGGCAGCTTCATTTTTGCACGCACTTTCCAGGCAGCATCACTCCAAAGTATGCACGCTAACCAGCTTCGACACCTGCACAGAAGCACTTGCTAGCAAGTATGTGGACCAAGCCCACTTGAGGTTTAAAGGCCCAAAAAGCCCTTTGTGCTCCCAAGTTGTGTGAGCATTACAAGGGAGCTGGGGGGCAAAATGCCAGTGGGTCTGGAGTCTTAGAGCTCAGCATCAATCTGCTGACTTCCACACAGCCCCACTGAGGTACCAGTGCTCTGGTGTCGGGGAGTAACACTGGGGAATCACACTCCTTGGAAAGGCAGCAATATTGGCTTTTTCTGGACTGTAAGAGAAGGCTTAAAATGACTGCAAAGGAAATGCAGTATCATCGCCTCCCATTATATGATCGGGAATTTCACTGCAGTTGACATTTGCTGTCAAGTCCCAGCACCACTCCTCTAGTAACAGTGCAAAAGAGTAAGGCCTGACAAAGCCCTGAAAGCATGGGTCAAGTATCTTAGTACTTGAACAGGAAAAGACAATTAGAAAAAAAAATCTAGCATTTATTAATTTTTTAGGGAAAAAAACCTTAGGGATATTTTCAGTCTGACTCATAACTTTTGAATGCTTTGGACTGAACACAACAGAAATGGTTCATTCAGAAGAATTTGTTCATCTCTGAGGAAAATGCATTATTTCACTGCTTAATTTCCTGAAATGCTCTCTTTAGCCTAGAAATTCAACTGTTAGTGCTTGGTCAGCAAATTCCTCTTGCTGTTCTTCCCTGCTTCTTTCTCTTCGTGACACTCACTTCCTTTTTACCATGCCTGCTTTCCCTTTGACACAAAAGCCAGGCTAGATACTTAGAAAGATAAGCAGGCATTCAGGGGCTCTGCCAGGGCACTCACAGCTATGCCGCACGTGAGCTGCTGCCGCTGTGGACAGTTACAGCAGAGTGGGTAAAGTTTAAACCATGTTGACTCGGGTGAACGAACAAAAGATCCCTGTAACCCTTCAGCACCCACTAGGAATTAGTAAAGGGAGGTGGCAAAATAAGGGCTGTGTTTGTAGTGGTCAACTCTTTTCTTTAACTTTGTGCAAAACCCTAAAGCCTTGATCATTTGGCATTGAATGGCTTTAGTCAAAAGTCTTTGATTTCTCTCTGACATCACTTCTCTTAAGCTTCCTGTTTGATCCTTCAATGTTCTCCTCTTCAGTGGAGATACACAAGGTACTGCTGGCATAGAAAATACAGAATTAATTCAATCCCACAAGATAAGTGTGATGGGTTGACCCTGGCTGAACACCAGGTGCCCACCAAAGCCGTTCTATCACTCCCCCATCCTCAGCTGGATAGGGGAGAGAAAATATAACAAAAGGCTCGCGGGTCGAGATAAGGACAGGAGAGATCATTCACTATTACCGTCATGGGCAAAACAGACTCAGTTGGGAAAATTAACTCAATTTATTACAAATCAACCAGAGCAAGGTAATGAGAAATAAAACGAAATCTCAGAACACCTTCCCACCACCCCTCCCTTCTTCCCGGGCACAACTACACTCCCGGATTTCACCACCAAGCCCCCCCAGCGGCACAGGGGGACAGGGATGGGGTTTATGGTCATCACACGTTATTTTCTGCCGCTTCACCTCCTCAGGACGAGGGCTGATCACACTCTTCCCCTGCTCCAGCGTGGGGTCCCACCCACGGGAGACAGTCCTCCACGAACTCCTCCAACGTGGGCCATTCCCACGGGCTGCAGTTCTTCACGAACTGCTCCAGCATGAGTCCATTCCACGGTGTGCAGTCCTTCAGGAGCACACTGCTCCAGCGCGGGTCCCCCACAGGGTCACAAGTCCTGCCAGAAAACCTGCTCCGTGGGCTCCTCTCTCCACAGATCCGCAGGTCCTGCCAGGAGCCTGCTCCAGCGCGGGGTTCCCACGGGGTCACAGCCTCCTTCGGGAACCCACCTGCTCCGGCGTGGGGTCCTCCACGGGCTACAGGTGGATATCTGCTCCACCGTGGACCTCCCTGGGCTGCAGGGGGACAGCCTGCCTCACCAGGGTCTTCCCCATGGGCTGCAGGGGAATCTTCGCTCCGGCGCCTGGAGCATCTCCTCCCCCTCCTTCTTCACTGACCTTGGTGTCCGCAGGCTTGTTTCTCTTACATGTTCTCACTCCTCACTCCGGCGGCAGTTTCTCTCCGTCCCAACTTTTTTTCCTTCTTAAAAATGTTATCACAGAGGCGTTACCACTATCACTGATGGGCTCGGCCTTGGCCAGCGGCGGGTCCGTCTTAGAGCCGGCTGGTATGGGCTCGCTCTCTCTTGAACACAGGGGAAGCTTCCAGCAGCTTCTTACAGAAGCCACCCCTGTAACCCCCCCCCCCCCCCCCCCTACCAAAACCTTGCCAAACAAAACCAATACAATAAGAAAGCAGGAAGATTTCACTTCCAGCATACTAAAAATCTCTATTAGAGGACATATGAGTACTTTCTGAGTACATGAGCTCCTCACAGTAATCAGTCACTATAGAGCACATGGTAGATGAAACATTTTGTGCTTTGTATCAGGAGCTGAGAGAAGGCAACCATTGTGGATCATACTACTGCAAGATGCTATAAAGTGTTTGACTTCAATGACATGGTTCATTCAGAGAAAATGGACATTCAGGCTCAGGGACTTTCAGGATATGAAGAAATGCAAAAATCCAGCAATGTGTGGCAATGTATAACAAGGACTTGGAGAAGACCACAACATATAGTTGTATACTTCATATTGCTATAGTATCTCCCATTTGCAGGTTTCAAAGCATCTTGCCAACATGAAGCAGTTCTGCCCACTGTAAGGTAGGTAAATATCTAGAGAAGAAGAGCAAGCAGAGATAGGAACCTCTGAGGATAAATCCTGCCCCTAAGAGACAAGAGTGTCTCCACTATGAAGACCAAAGAACTAGCATTTTTTGTCTCGTTAGGCATTTGGGTCTCAACTTTAAATAGAAATTGCAAATAAAATAAGATAATTCTGGTATAGAGCTACCAGGATTAGTTGCTCCATCACCTTCCCAGGGATCAAGGCAAGACTGACTGACCTGTAATTTCCTAGATCCTCTTTCTTGCCCTTCTTCAAGACTGATATTTGCTTTCTTCCAGTCTTCAGGAACTTCTTATGGTTTCCATGATGGTTCAAAGATAATCAAGAGTGGCATTGTAGTGACATCAGCCAGCTCCTACAGCAGTTGTGGGTACATTCCACCATGTCCCATGAACTTGTGTATGTCCAGTCTGCATCTTCCTTAACCTGATCCCTCTCCACAAACTGTAAGTCTTTGGTGCGCCAGCCTTTCCCTGAAGTTGCAGGGACCTGGGGTTCCTGAAGGCAGAACTTAACCAGCAAACACCAAGACAAAGAAGGCGTTAAAGTAGCTCAGCCTTTTTCACATCTCTTGTCACCAGGTCCCCTGCCCCATTAAGCAGCAAACTGCATTTTCCCGTATCTTCCTTCTGCAACTTGTGTACTTGAAAATGCCCTTCTTGTTGCCCTTCACATTTCTCACCAGATTCAACTCCGGGTGGGCTCTGGTTTTCCTAAACCCATCCCTACAAGCTTGGACAGTGTCTTTATGTTCCTCTGAGGTCACCTGGCTCTGCTTCTACCTTTTGCAACCAAAGGGTTATGGGGCACATCAAAAGGCCAAACGAGCTCAGAAGCTCACTGAAATATGCACAGAGGGCTCTGGGGCACATGAAAATTCACACAAAGGACTCTGGTTTGCACAGAAAGACATGTGGATGGCTCTGAAAGGCACTGAAAGAAACATGGAGAGATCGAGAGTCAAATGGAGGGCTCTGGGGCACACCAAAAAAGGCACATGGAAGACACTGAAGTACACTGGAAACTATACAGAAGGCTCTGGGGCTGCTGGTTTACCCAAGACCTCAGTGCCTGCTGGCAATGCCAGCCAGGCAGGGCCAGAAAAGCTTCTTCCCTGGGCAGTGGCACTGGAGAGGACACTGTTCTTCCCCTTCAGCTCTGGGATCAGGTCCCTAAGGAAAAGATGGGACTAGGGACACATCCGGTCCATCATGCTAACTTTCTGCATCTTTCAGGATAGCAAAATGACTATTGGTATGGGATACTAGAAAAGAAGGAGGAGGAGGTCTACAGAGAAAAGCAATCCTGCCACTAACCCCTCTGAAATTCCCCAGTGCTGGCTGCAAAACCAGGATAACTTTTCAAAAAAGAGGCTACTACTTCAGTAAAATCTAAACACTGAAAACAAGTGCTGCAACAAATTTAATTTTACCCTGCAAAGCAGCATCTCTCACATGAAAAAAAAATCATCTCATTCATTTAAATCTGAGGAGAATGGCAAAACCAGACTACCTCCTGGAATTACTATTTAGTAAACGGAAGTCATCTTCACACATCTTCACAACCTCTCAGTGTTAATACAGGAAACGTGGTCAAGGAGAACAGCCTCCTCACATATATCCAAGAGCACAGGGCTACCCAGAGCCAGTTTTCCCAGAGTCGCACCTCTGTGCACCCTCTGTCAACCCTGATTTCAGCAACAGCTCTCCCATCACCTCCACATCACTGGAAGAGGATGTGCTTGGGAGACCAGGTGCTGCCCAAGAAGTCCCTCTGGAAGTACGAAAAGAGGAAGCCCTGTTCTGCTCCGTCCCTGGCACAGCTCCAACAAGAAGGACATGTCAGCCTGCTCACACCAATTGCACTCCTGTCTGGCCTGAATTCCTCATCCCTGGGAGTAAGGCTTTCTATGAACCCCCTGGCACTTTTGGACTCGTGGTATTGTCCAGTCCCTTCTTTCAAGACGCCCTTGCTGCTCTCTCCTGTCCCACTGCTTCCTTGGGTCCTTATTCTGATAAGGAGGGAAAACTGGTGCATGCTGGTCTCTTGAGAGAGTCTCCTTAGTATGGAGGACATAAAGTCATGTGAGGGGAAGATACATAGATCCACTTGGATCTCTACATTCGATCTGTGTGTTGTCACAATACTTTTAACATTTAGAATTTTCATTCAATTACTTTTTTTCCAATATCTTGTCTTTATGCCAAATCTGGAAACAAGAAGGCAACACCAGCTTGAATAAGGGGCAACACAGTCCCTTCTAGACTCCAGTAAGAAACTGGTCATGGAGATATCAGAGTTTCTAGTTTTGCAAAGGAAAATAACATGTTGGC
Source organism: Astur gentilis (assembly GCF_929443795.1). Lineage (NCBI taxonomy): Eukaryota > Metazoa > Chordata > Aves > Accipitriformes > Accipitridae > Astur > Astur gentilis. The sequence goes on from NC_064911.1 coordinate 5,593,056, forward strand.
AATATACATTAGGAAACCGAGTGTCACAAAACTCCAGTATCAAGATGGGCAGAAGAGTCTCCATCCACAGGGCTCTTTTTAAAATGGTCTGTGATCCACCTTCTAAGAGGTGTTTTTCAGGGAAAAACAAACACATAGGAAATAACATCTTGGGGTTTGGGTTTGTGGGTTTTTTCAATCTCACTTGAAAGAAAGGAAAGGAACAGATGAAGCTTTATGAAGAATGATCCCTCCAGTGTGCCTCTCCAAGTCCCACACAGAGTGGAAACATAAAACAGTCTCAATTCCATGTGACTCCAGCTGAAGATGCATGTATTCCCAGAGAAAGAAGAGTGACCATAGACTTTCCTGAAAACCACTCATCGACAGAGTTATTCCAAACTATCTTCATGAAGAGACAAGACCTCACAATTAGGCCCTAGGCAGCTCTAGGAGGCTTGACCAAATAGGACCTGAGGAGCTGCTTGTTTGGTCAGTCAAAGCTACAGGAGCAAACACACTTACTGTGGGGACACGAAGTCACCCCCAGCAAGCGTCTGAAACACAGTCATTTCTTTGTGGGCTATGATCAATGGCATCAGCCTTGGCTTCTGCAACAGGTATGAAGACACATGAGTTGATATCCACAAAATTACCCCTTTGCTCACAAGGGTGGAAAACCTGTCCACCACACACACAACGAGGTGCCCCTCTGCACCTGTGCCATCAAGTGATCTTGTGTCAACACCAGCCCCTGTCCAAACCAGTACATGCTGCCCAGCAAAGCATGGAGAATGGACAGGGACACTGCCAGGTTTTTTGCAAGGGCAAGTATCAGGAGACTCCATCAGGAGAATAGGTCTTTCCTAAATGCAGACTAGCATAGTGCAAAGCATTGTATCAGTGTACCTTTCTGGCAGCTGGCTTCAGCTCACTCTGGCGGTGCTTGAAAATTGAGCAAAATGCCCAAGTGATGGGGCTAACGCCAAAGTCTCTCCCAAGAGTCAAATGGCTGCTTTGCACAGCTGGGGAGACCTGGCAGAGCCAAACCACTAAAAGGTGTGACAGCAGCAGTTGAGCATCCCAGTCTGGAACCCACTGCAAAGTCTGTCAAAGGCTAGTCAGTACACCTGGGTCAGCACAGCGACAGCAACACAAGGGCTCTGGGCTCTGCAGGGCCTTGATCCATCTGTGCCTCCTCATCCTGCCCAGAGGCATTGCCCAGGCCAATGAGCCTCTCCATCACCTTTCCCTTTTTATATGGCAAGGTCCTGCTAGTGACATTTCTGCAGAAGTGAAAGTACAACATCTAGCCCCAGGGACCTCATCTTAGCTGAGCTCATCTCTAAGGCATCACTTTCTGGAAGGAGGGCAGGCATCAGGGGAAGCACCATGAAAAACCTGCCTTAGGCTTATACTTTTTCCCTAAGCAAACAAGGACAAGCTACTGGGCTGGATCTTTGGTCTGAACAAAGACAGCTGTGTCAACAAGTCTCTCCTGAGTGCAAGAGATGAACTCTGCAGAGGCAGGCCATGTCTTTGATCAAATTTCTAAAGAATTAGAAGGAGCACTGAAAAAAAAGCAAAGTTTATACCAAGGAAAGTTTTTGACAGGTTGCCTGTCTTATCCACTTGTTGAATAAAATCTTCAAAAAACTTCATTATCACTCTCCAAATCCTTTCCTTCTGACATGGGTCACACAAAGACTGTCATGGTTACCCCTGTGCAGCTCAACACCTTCTCCTGAGGAATACAAGGGCTCAAGATGGTCTGGGCATAGTTCCCCTCTGCAGCTTGTATATGTTCTGGAAACAAACTGCTGAGCAGCAAAGTCGTTTGAACGGCCCATCAGCAGTCTCAAATCACCTTTCAGCACAACAGCCCCTCTAAAGGCCACTGATACCTTCCCACCATGATGATTGTCCGTTGAGTAACTCAGTAAACATCTTGTCTTGGGGGGTCAAAGTCCCCACACAAGTTTCCACAAAGACTGCTGTTCCTATCAAATAGCAAAAGGAGTCATTTGAAGGGAAGAACCCCTCCATACACAGTCCCACCCCTTTGGTGATCACAGCCACCACCAATGCAATACTAGAGCTGTTAATGGCCTTGGTGGAAACTACCCTTCCCATCACTTAGAGAGTCTTTTAACTACAAGCTGGCTGGCAGGGCCACAAGGAATGCTGGCATTTGACTTCCCAAAGAATGGGGAAGCATAAATGTGGAGCATCAACTTCATCGCAGTGTGATTCAAAGAAACACCTCCAAGAAGTTTCTCTCAGACAGTTGTCACCTCAACAGCCACAGATCTGAACATGTTTTGCAGCTGCAACAGAAGGGGAAGCACAGGGCTGAATTTTCAATCTTACCAGGCTGCAGTTTGATATCATAGCTGAGCTTGTTCTCCACCATAAACACTTGTCCAGGTGAAACATGGGTCTCAAAATTGAAACCCTCATTGTTCAAGTAACAGAAGTAGTTTTTCTTAATGTATGTATTACCCAGGCCCGTTAACCTGGGAGTCTGAAAACAAGTGCAAGAAAGAAAGAAAATTAAGTATTTTTCAGGTGGCTGACTTGGCAGGGCACACTCAAGGTGATCTGTGGCCTGCCCACTGACATTCAAAGGGGCAAGATGGGAGACTGTGAATTCTGGGATTCTTTTCAGTGTGCTCTGTTGCTCCCTGCATGAGAACTTGGGGGTCCGTGGGGCGGTGGTTGTGGTGGGAAGAAGGGTCTCCCAGGGGTAACCCAGCCTCTCTGCCCTTTCCTGCGTGCACTGCTCCCACCTCCTGCCAAAGTATCTGCTTTTACTCCTGTGAGAAAAAATGAGAAATGAAACACATGGTGCTGCAGTTATATATTATTAGTATATCTGTCGTGCTGCTGGAATGTATTTTCCTGCCGCACTGCAAACCTCCCTATTATCAGGACCCATCCCCACACAACCTGCTGACCCCCTTTTAGGCAGATAAAACCAACCATCAAAGTTCAAAAACAAGCACAGGAGGGAGTAGAGCTGAGGAGTGTAGGTGGGGAAAGGTCAAAGGAGTTTTTCTTTTGACTTCAGTGACTTTGGATGAGACTCAAAGAGGCCTGGACTTGCAGTCTGCTGAGATTAAGTGTGAAGAGCAGAGATCCTGATAGGGAGATAGACTGAAGCCTTCAAACAGCATCAGTTCCTGGAGACTGTGAAGTGACTGTTAGCATCTATGCTTTAATAAAAGGAGCCAAGAGTGATGAGACGAATTACGGACCCGCCGACCTCACCTCAGTACTTGGAAAGGAGAATAAGAGTCTAATTAAGGACAGCATAGTCCAGCACTTGGACAAGAAAAATCCCTGGGGGTCAAAGCCTGCACAGTTTCTGTAAAGAGAGCTAGTGCTTCACTATTAGAAAAAAAAGTTAATATAATAAAAAGGAGAGGTGATATGATGGGCATCATCTGCTTGTATTTTCAAAAGATTTTTTATAAATTCCAGCCAAATAGATCATGAAGAAAAGTAAACAGGCAGAGGGTAAAGAGCAATGCTACATTCAGTATTAAAATCTAGTTAGACTAAAAGGAAGAAACAATTCAAGCTAGAAGATCCCTCTAGAAACAAATGTAGAAAGTCAGTGGAAAAGCTGGGCAAGTTGATTTTCACTGAAAAATACTAATTCATCAAAGCAAACAAATCCTGACAAAAGGCCTGTTTCCTTACAAAGTAGATACATCTATAACTCTCTGCATTGTTTCTACATCTGTACGATAGAAACAGCTCACTTGACTGGGTCTGAAAGAAACATCTGCTTATCAGTGACTTACAGTAGCTGATTTAAAAGGGCATTTAAAAATGTGAATGATCAAAAGAAAATGTTTTGACTGATGCATTCAATTTTTAAATTATCATTAGTAGAATTGCCTTGGGAATATGTGAACTTTTACTTTTCCTCCCCATTTTAGGAAGGAGAATTTTCTTTCCTCCTAACTCTTACAGGACAGGCAGCCTTCCCCTACCCAGCACTTGCCAGTGGAGAGATTTTAGCACCAAGCCCAGTGAGTGTTTGGGAATAGTGTTGCCCTAAAGCAAAGGGTTAAAAACTAGGAGCATCTTCCACTGCATGAGACTCGCTGTTCTCAGCCACGGACAAAACAGGCCAGCTTCCTAAGGTCTTACTCAAAATTCAAGGAGGGAATTACTCACACATGTATTATTTCAGCCAGAGAATGTCCACCCCCTTGGTTCCCACAATGTACCTCAGAGATAGCTGGCATGACTCTATTAGCTTAATCTTCCTCTCACACACACGGTAACAACAATAATGTTTTGGCAGGCACCACAATTCTCACATAACACATGCACTATCCATTACATACTCACCTCATTTTCAAGCTGCTGCAAGTATCAACACAGGCTTATTGTTTCCCTCCCTTGTTGTTTTTTGGGTTGGTTTTCTGTTGTTGTTTACAAAATATTGGTAAAGAAGAGGAAAGAGAAATAAAAATAGGGCTAAAAACCCAATCACCCAGTCAAAAGCAACTAACAAAAGTTGAGAAAATATATACTGCATCTTTTCCCCAAAGAATAAACAAAACAAGGTGCCCAGTGCAAGCAGACGGATCTGATTCAGCAAAAAGCAGATTGTAAGGAGTCATGGAATATCTAAAATTAAGTGGGTTGAAAAGAAAAGGATTAGCATATAAGCAGAAGTCTCTCTTTATGTGCTTATAGCATCTGCTGGTGTTCCAGCAGCAGGCCTCCAAAGGTCATTTAAGTTGTCCATTGATTCTTTGAGAAAACTAGCATGATTTGCTTGAAGTCTGTAAGGAAAAAATAGCAGACATTTTTTCCTGCTTTCTTGGTAAGCAAACCAAGAAAGCTCCAAACCAAGAAAACTTCCAAACTCATGGCTGAGCCTGCAGACCAGCTCCTCAACTGGCAAAAATTGTCATATTTCAGCTGAAGAAAATGGATCGTCTAGTTTAATGGCTGCAGGGAATCTGGCACACACAGCTCAGCGAAGATACTGCTGTCTTCTCTGCAGCAATGCCCGACTGCCATTTTCTCAGTGTCTTGGAAATTAAACCCCATGAAGTGGATACTGAGGAAATTCCAGAAGACAGGAGGACAGCCAGCCCCATCTGTCCACACACAGCAGAGACGCACCAGAGACCCCAAAGGTACGGTCTAAAAAGCAGAATAGCTTTTTTCTCTCATCAGCTATAGATGATTTTTTGCGCCTCAATACAGAGTAGGTGATTTACTTTCATGTCTTTGTATAGAGCAGGTAGCCTTTAATAGTGGAGAGGACGGTCTGAAAATATACCTTTATAAGCACAACCCTTTGTTCAGTACAAAGCCTTTTTGTCATCAGTTCAGTCAAGTGCAAAAATTTGACATATCAAGCTGATTTGCAATACATTCAAAAATGCTACATGGTAGTGGGGGAACACTGGGAAGGAGAACTTTTATTAATTGCCTTTTATTTATAAATATTGTAAATGCATTTCAGAGTGAGCTGTTAACGTGTCCTCAGGCTGAGTTAGAGGGCAGAGGGGTAAACACTCCCATTGTTTCTTAGCCAGAAAATTATTACTTTATGACCTCTCAAATGCCCTGACTGCTGACCTCTGAGGATATTTAGCCTGGCAGTTAACATCTGTGGTCCCATCAGCAGCGCTGAAGTAAAAGGTACTTAATGCAGAGCAGCTCTTTTGCAAGGTTAGAAAGGATCAATAGGAGATGTGTTTAATGTGGTATCACTATCAGGTCTCATCTCACTTTTAAAACTGAAATATCCACAGTGGGACATAATCTTAGTCACACAGCAAAGAGATCTTTAACATGGTGAGATCCCTTTCTCCCAGGTCTAGAAATGTAGCTCAAGGCACATGGAGGAAATTACCAAGGTTTGGAATAAATATGTGCTTTTCAAAAAGAAAAATGATCGGAGGGAGGCTTCTGGCATTTCAGTCCCACTGCGTTTTTTCTGGAGCTTGAACAGTTCTTGTGGAAAACAGGCAGCCTTGCAATAAACTGTGAACAAAACCAGGGTAGTTTTTCCCCTGGGTGCATGTGTATCCACTGCCCGAAGCTAATCCTCTCTGACTGCAAGGGAAAAAAATAACAGTATGAGGGAAGGTAGCTTCCCCCAGAAAATTCAGTAACTGCAGTTCCTACAACAAACCTGTCCAGGCTCCCCAAAAAGAAGTACAATTAAGCTGTTCTTTAAGTACGTTAATTCAGTCTAGCAGATCTTATGTTACAGCAGAGGGTAGCTCCTTTACTTGCCTTTCATCCAACTGTAGCAAACTACGCATCAAAACGTGCTTCTAAACCCACCATTGCCTCCTTACAACATTTATTGGCTGTAAAACACATACGCTTACTGTTCCTGCTGTGGTCAAGGGCAGGACTATGGGGCTGGGGATTCCCACTACACCTTCTCGTGCCTCACCGTGAATGCCCAGTGGGACTCCCAGCCCACAGGACACCCCACAGTGCCTACACCTCCCTTTGGGCTCAGCGAGGTCAGGATCGTCACCCAGCCTCTGGTAACATCGAGTGGCCAAGCAGCAGCTGGTGGGAAGAGCTGGCCCCCCTGGTTTAGCCAAACTCTGGTGAGTGATAGGAAGTTGGTGAGTGTGCTGACCGTGGTGGAGCCACCCCTTGAAGGGTTTTATGCTCCCGTACAGCTTGTACGTGTACTACAAGCTGAAGTGTGCAGCTCTATTGCTATTCCCCAAAGGCATCTGCTCAGACGAGTGATTCAATTGTCTGGCTTGGAAACTTGCTGATAATTACAGTTGTTACAGTTTTCAACCCAAGTTGCTGAGCTGGGAATTAAACAGCAGCTTGTTTTCATGCCTACATGCTAGCCACTTTTTACTGTCCTTAACACAGCTGTGTATGTCAGCGTTGCCCCTCTCGGGCTGGATATACATTCTTAGACAGGTTCAGCTATGCTCCCCTCATGGCTCCAAGAGGCACTTGAATGCCCACATAAAACACATTTAAATTCTCGTTCCAGCTCTCTTTTGAGACAGATGCAGTCACTCTGGGGCAGAATCTGCAATGGTGAATTTAAAAATGGAATTGAACCAAGTGTGTTAGGTTTGCAATATGATCGCTGAGGGAACAGGGAGGAAGAAGAGATGCCAGGAGAAGGGCTGCGCTGGCTGGCAGTGTGAAACACAAGTCCTAAGCAATTAAGAAGTAGGGATTGTATTCACTTTATTTATTTTTTTTTCTTTGAAGACAATGCTATTCAGACCTACTTCATGCTCTTTCTTTTCGCACATCCCCCAAGCACTGAAGTGGGATGTATCCCTGACTCTAGAGCCTATGCTAAGCATTGCAACTCCTCCTCTCCCACTGACCAAGCAGGGAACAAGAGCTGGGTACCCCCGCAGAGCAGCAGGCCTGAACTCCTCACTGTGCATGTAGGTGCCACCAGAGCCAGCACATCCACCGTATGTGGCAGAGCGAGCGCAGCCTTTTGCTCTTCTAAAATCAACATCTCCTGTTCTCTAATAAGAAAAGTGTTGTTGGAAGAAGCATGAGTATCTCTCATATCTCTTCTCCCCCTCACATATATATATATTTTCTTTAATTATCAGTAGATTTGGATTCTGGCAGTGCTTTGAGCGAGTGTTTTATGCAGCCACAGAGCCCATGAAAAGGCACACACCGTCTGTCTTCAAACCAAACCAGCCCTTGCAGTTCTGACATCTATCCACAATCCTTTGTGCACTGCACTCAGATGCAGCCCCAGCAGGCTTCTTACAGTTTAGAAAAAACATTTTTAGTGCTTAGCTAGGTCAACATGTGTGCCAAGAAGGGAGGAAAAAGGCATGGGATAAAAACCTGATCTCGTTGAAGCCAATGGGAGCTTAGTCATTTACTGCAGCATGGGGTAATATTTCAGCCTATGTCCCAGCTTTTGAAAGCACGATACAACAGCCAGATTATGAGTCGGTCTTTTGTAAGATCATAGGGACACACGAGGAATATTTGGCACAATTGCACCGAGGCCGTGCACAGAAATTTCTCTGCTGTGTACAGGTTTTCTCCTCCTCAGGATTTGTCAGCCCAGTAGTTTTATACTGATATCCACTGTTACTGTGTCTGCACACTTTTTCCACAAACTGACAGATTTCACTGATTCTTCTGGTGGAATTGAGGGCATTTCTGGCCCTTCTGCCCTGATGGAGGGTGCTTGCCTGCTGTCAGGCTGTGTGTTTGATAGAGAGTTTGATCAAGCTTTGGGATGAAAACACTGATGGGATTATGAATATGATAATAATATAGTGGGAAAGCCACCGTAGTAAGCATTTAATAGCATTAAAGAAATGAATAAACAGCATACCATTTCTCAGCATTAGGCAGCCTGTGGGACTCCCCTGTGGATTCTCCTCAGACCATTCACCCCAGTCCTCACGGGCTTCCTGTGGGCTTTGTCACCACAGTGGCCCAAGGAACTGTATGGCAAAGCGATTCCTTAAATCAATCAACATTTTGGCCTATCACTTTATCTTGAAAATTAGGACTGGAAGCACAAAAACTTGAGCACACCTTTAGCAGGTTTTGGTAGCCTGAAGCAAGAAGGTGGTGAGCAAAACCATCCCAATATCAGCAAGTGCCTGTTCACCCTCACCATCAGATAAAAGTGTCATCACTTCTCCCTTTAGATGTCAGATGTTTGGACTGCTGCAGCTAGAGAAGATGAAGCAGCTTCTCCTAGCGAGTTTAGGTGACATAAAGTACAGCCTGGTGGAAGGTGGAAGGGAGCGCTAGTGTCCTCCGCAGAGCAGAGTTTCCTCCAGAGAATTCAGAATTGCCCTCCAGGTTTTCATCCAAGCACGCTCTTGTGCTCCTCACCCCTTTGTGTTTGCCAAGTTCCTGATTTTTAGCAATACCTCATTCTTTAGAAGAAGCAGAGGTCCTATCTTGCCCTGAACAGAATATGCATTATGCATGACACTAGGGTTAAATTACCTACTTCCAGGGGGCTGGCATTATGGGGAATAACTGCTAGCAGAAACCTAAAACCCTATCTTACTTTTCTGCAAGGTGCATTTGTCAGAGTTGCCGCTGGCAAAGCCAGGGTAACAAGAGCTGTGTGCCAGGATGACTCAGCCACTCCTGGTGCCTTTGACTCCTGCATATGAGAGGGACACCCCAGGCAAAAACCTGCTGGACTGTCACCCTGGCTGACACAGCTGCACCTCCCCATGTTCTGTCAGCCTCCTGAGACAATACAGATAAAAACACACCAGCTGGCTGTGGTTAAGCCTTGGATTAACCATGCCTGGAGAATGCATTCAGAGACATGCTGCCTTTCTAACCTGCTTGGTGTAGATAAGGCCACCATGAAGGGAGCAGAAGGCTGGGTTCCCTGCAAGCAGAGCTCAGCACCAGCCCAAACTCACTAGTCACCTCCTGCAAGGTGGAGTGGGGAAGGACCAGGCTGCACCGGTCCCAGGTCAAGCAAGAAGAGTCCTGCCAATCTCTTCAGGGTGCAAATTCACTGTGGGGCAGTGGACGAAGCCCAGCCCCTGTCCCTGCTGGATGGAGGGGCTTGTGCAGCAGCCCCATTCCCACAGCACACATGGGCAAAAGCTCTGCTCCCCTGCCTTTACAGACCATTAAAAGGCAGGTGGCTTCTGGAGGGGCCACCTCTCTTTTTGTGTGCATCCCATGGAAAACAAGTGAACTCCAAGGGTGAAATCCTGGCCCTGGAGAAGAACAAGGGGGTTTTGTTGTGGCCTTCCAAGTGGCCAAGTTTTCAGCTGACATTTTTGCCTTCTGGTTGCTTTAACCTGAGTCATAATCATGTTACAATTGCTAACGAATGACAGTTACAGAGCCCATAAATGTGAGATCACTCTCAGCGATTCCACTAACCTCTAAGTGGAGCCAGTCCTCAGGGATGGATGGAATTTCACTGAATTTTTCCATTTCATTTGTATAATGAAATCACTCTTTGGCCTCTGCTCTGTTCTTTTTGCCCTTTTCGGACTTAAGGTGAACCCTTTTGATATCAATCTCGAGTGTTCAATGGCACAGTCACTGATAAGCAATAACTAGGATAAAGAACTTGATTTTTTTATTAACTACTTTACATTAAAGTTTCTTTTTGGTATTCCCCAACCACAGCATATATTACTGTTAGAGTAATTTAGGAGTATTCAGCTTTACGCAATACAAAGCCTCTCATTTTAGTTGGGATGCTTGCTTTGCATTAGCACCACATAAATGTGTCTGAAAACATTAGCGCAATTGCAACTAATAGGGCAATTGCAACTAAAATGATCTAGAAATATGAATAGCAGGAGCCAAATTTTCACATAAACACTGGATTGAGTTGAATCATGACATAACATTGACAATCTACAAGCCCCCATGCATCAAATCCAGAGGCACAAACATTTTCACATACACAGGCCTTTATTCTGTTAAGAACTTAATCAATTTGTCTGCAACACAATTAAGTTGGCACTAACAGGATTGCTTCTGATCTACATCCGACCTGCCAGCCCCAGCTAACATACCTATTTTCAAAAGCATATTATGCAGGAATCCATGGTGATTAATTCTACATGTCAAAAAACTGGAAGAGAGTAGAAAAACATAGCAATTGTTTTTGTTCTCCTACTTACTCTCCTAGAACTCTGATGCGTGAGATATCAATGTACTCCATCTTAGATGCCATTATTTTCTTTACACATACATTCTTTATACACACAGCGCTCCCACAGCTGCACATTTATCCTGATTCAGTGCAAAGCTCAAGGAGAATCTATGGTTTCAGGTAGCCACACCATGCTATAAAGAGAGATGTGAGTTTTACATCTCAGCGTTGGAGGAGACTTATCCCTAGCTTTGCCAAAGAAAAATTAGTCATCTAGGTAATGTGCTCTTGTGTGATCCTACGTGAGCCAATGAAAAGACCCATGCTAGATGACAAGGTTGGATTACTGAGAGTCTAAAAAAATCCTATTCCTAAATCTCCTTAGGCCTGGGTCCCACCACGAGGGACAGAGCCAAAAGCCTCAACTCCTGTATACCATGGGCCATCAAGTTTGCCACAGAGACCCATCTCAAGCCCAAGAACAACTGTTACTTTTTTTCTTCAGATCACAGTTTTGGAGGACTGCAACACCAGGCTTGAGTTTGTTTTGGTGGTAATTAGTGGCTCGGATATAAATCAGGATTGAACTGCTGGGAGGTAAAGTGGGAGATACCCCCAGGGTGTTTAATGCTGCTGAAAGACTGACCCCGAACCATACAGACCAGTATGAGCATCACCACTGATTTCAATGGAAACAAGCTGAGTCCTGTGCCTGGCTTGAAACAGCGTTGTTAGTTTAGTATTTCCATGAGCAGAGAAATCTCACATCACTTTTAAAGGGTTGTCATACCCTTTATTGATGACTGTCCCACAGAGTTCAGTGGAAACTGAATCCTATGGATTTGCATGGGTGTGAGGTATTTAGGCCAATTTTCCTTTCATAAGTGACATTTGTCCCTTGTACAAATTTGCATGCATTAGACTATATTAGAATGTACTCAAGGAAATGAGTACGTACACTTACTAGGCTGTACGTGGGAGATTCAATGCATAGTGAAGGTAAAATTTTGGTTTAGATAATATCTAAGGATAGAATTATGTAAATTTTGTACTATTTAGACAACAGAGAATATTGCCTGTAAAAGATGTTAAATTGATATGATAGCCCGAAATATGGAACTCTATAAAAGTTTGCAGGCTGATTCTAAAATACATGCTACAAGTTTTGCAATATAATAGTTTTTTATCCCTTAACAATCGGTAGTTTTACTCCTACACTGGGCTTTCTGTTCCTTGGCAAATTTGCATTCTGTCAGATAAGAATAATAGACCCTGATTCATGAATCGTTTGCATTTCACAAAGATAAACTATCTAAACCTCCTGTTAACAATGCAAATAGTTTCTTTCTCTTTGTCCTGTTTTTCTCTCATAAAGACATGTGGACAACTTTTTTACACATTATTTATGCAAAAAAAGGAAAACAGTCATCCCACTGGAAAGTCTGCCACATAAGCAGCGTCCTGAGCTGGTTTCTCACCAGCAAGTTAGTCTATGCCACAAGTGTCCTGTGCAAAACAACTATGCTGTCAACCGGTGTCAGACCAGAGTGATTAAAGTCCTGCTACAGCCCTTTGTGTCAATCCAAGGCTGGAAATGGAATTAGCTGCTCTTAATGAAGGATAAGAGGACAAGACTAAATAAAAAATATTTCTGTTTTGTTTGGAAATGTTTTCTGTCTCTCACTTTTGATCCTAAATAGTTAGGCATGTTCTTAAACTTTAGCCTGTTATTTCACTGAAATCTAATTATGTTCAACAATAGCATTTAGCTGTGGTTTTCAGAAGCACCTGGGCGACATGGATGCTGAAATCCCACTTTTAAAGTGCCTGGGGAGGTCCATTTGAAATTGGGGAGATTTCAGTGCTTGAACAAGAGCATTGCTGTGGTAATGTAGCTAAGAATACAGCTGCATGATAGTCCATCTGCAGCTCTGGAGAAAATGCATCACGTAACATACCCTTCCTCTTCAGTATCAGGTATTGTGAAAAAAACATTTCCTCTAAGCACATAATTTCTGTATTTTAGATCAAGCACTTCACTAGATGGGCCTTTTTTTCAGGTTCAAGGTCTTACATATTCAAAGTCAGTTTCTTTTTCTTTTTTTTTTTAGTGAAAGAAAGAAAGAAAGAAAGAAAGAAAGAAGAAAAATAGCCAAAGCACTCACATGATATTTAGCATTTAACTCTTTTTATTTCCATTACCTTCATCCTCTAGCTCCTATAGCTAGAGATGGACATATTTCCAAACTTATAAAAAAAAAATAATTCCTTGTCCAGAAAACAAGTAAACAAGCTCCAGGATCTTGCCCCAGAAACCCATATCTTGTAATAGCACAACAAATATGGCATTGCTGTGATGATGCAAACGTGAATCAAACTGCAGCTAGACCCAGAAAGCCATGACTTCTGTGCTCTCATGCTCTTATTGCTCTCTTGTTCTCAGACTCAATAGCCACGTTATCACGGGCACCTTCATGTTTTAAAGAAAACCTAATCAAATAACTGAAAAACCCTGCTGGAAAAAAGGCACTTGACAGCTTAAGGGAGGAGGGACGAATTTATTGCCTTTTTGTTTGCCAGGAGTGTGGTTTTCTGTCGGTTTTACCTCTGAATTGCAGGGCATTTCCCAAGCTTTTTAAGGCATCTCTGCTGTCTGCTGATAGACATCACCAGTGATTAGAACGGAAGGTCACAATCTTAATTATTACTCTGCTGTTACAAATAAGCATCAGTAGCAGACTCTACTATGGTGAATGTGGGTTTATTACCATGGCAGCTTTCTTCGCACATTTTTAATGAGAGAGTATTTTGTCTTCACTCACTATTAAAACCATTTGGAAAGTATAGAGAAGTCTCTTGCCAACATGATTTTAGCTATTCATGCAAAGCATCGATATTTCAGAGCTTCGTTCAGAAATCCAACACATTTACCCTTCACTGCTGCTGCTTCCTCTACGCGACCATCGTTGGCTAATCCCTGTCTCTTGCCAGACTGCAGCCGTGTCACCAGCAAACACCACATCAGAAATGAGGAGCTCTAGGGTGATGCAGCACACAGAGAAAGACATAAAGTCAAATTTAGCTCTTTATTTCAATTCTAGAGCACTTTCACTTCAGTTATATCACACACGAATGAGTGTAACTGGATTTTTCTCTCATTTAAAGGGATGCAAGGAGGAAACAAACCGTGAAGACCATGCACATTGGAGGTTTAATCAAAATCAAATAGGCAAGGGCAAACTGTTACATCTAGATCAGAGCCTCAGCTGCTGTAAATCCAGGTTGCTCTGTTGCCTGTGGCAGGGATGTGTCAGTTTTCCCCAGCCAAGGATCTAGTCCAGGACCACATTCATAAGGGTGGTTTGATCTTCTGTGTATTTTAGATGTGTATAGAAAGGATGAAATGCTTTTCACAATAGAAGAAAGATAAAAGTAAGAAATAATAATTGAGAGTGGAATAAAAGGAAGGAAGATCTTGCAGGTTTGTTAGGCAGTCCTCCAGCCTCTCTCTCCCTCTCTCCCCTCTGCAAAGAGAAGCAAATTAACTGTTTAACAAAGGGATCATATTTCCGGATATGACAGGAGGAGACAGATTATGAGCAGATACAAATGAAAAGTCTTGTGCCAAAAATTGAATGCTCTTAAGGAAGACTAAGTATCCTGGGCAGCCACCAGGATTGCTAAAGGAAATGAGGAAAGAAATTAGTGAAGCCTTAACCAATTTTTTCCAATTGCCCCCATGACAGGTTAGGCTACAGAGCAAGGCAAAGGGAGCAACACAACGCGCAGACTTATTTCAGCCATGTTTTTTATTATTAAGGGGTCATGAGATACAGCAGGTAGTTAGAATCCAGTTGGCTCAAAGTTATTTCCTGGGGAAACAGTTTTGTGGGATTTAATGAAGTCATGATATAATACTTTGAAAAGACTCATTTAACTGGAGATAGCCAAAATGGATTAGGCTGAGGGGCAGTCTTGCTTCACAGCTGTTTGCAAGTCCTAGAAGACATTGCTAAACCTGTCTGGGAAATGGTTTTCCCATCTTGCAAAACTTTTTGAGATTTTAAAATCTTTTCCTGCCCTGAATCAGAATGATAAACAAGACTTTGTAACATTTTGTTCTGATTAGGGATTTTAAAAAAAAAAAAAGAGAGAGAGAGAAGAGTGAAAGAGGGAAAGAAAGAAGGAGAAAGAATGACCCACTTACTTGTGCCAGAGCCAGGGGGACTCCTTTCAGGTAAGGGGAGCTCACTTCTTGGGTAGAATCAGGCAGCATCTCACTGCCCGGCTGCCTACTGTGCAGGCAGTGGTCTCGCCTTGCCCTTCAGCCTTTATCTGCCTTCTCAGTGTTTTCCATGAAATTCCACTCTTGCTCTCCTTTGCCTCAAGTTTCAATTTTCTGTTCCAAATCGGTATTCTCCTAAAGAAAGTCATACAGTAAAAACAAAATTCTGGGCTAGGTATTACTATCTGCATTATAAATGAGAATTGTACTGGGCAGGTAAACTCTCCTCTCTTACAACAAATGACAACTCTGAGGTTTGTTATATCAGCAAAGAAAAAAAATCAAGTATGTCTTATTGACAGAAATGTGCTTAGAACAGATTATCCGAATACCTTCCAATTTGAGCAGTTTAAGGTTAAATGACACTTCAGAGGCATTTTCTAATTTTAGCTAGG
Organism: Astur gentilis; assembly: GCF_929443795.1. NCBI lineage: Eukaryota > Metazoa > Chordata > Aves > Accipitriformes > Accipitridae > Astur > Astur gentilis. The sequence continues at coordinate 5,608,333 of NC_064911.1, forward strand.
TGGGAAGATGGTCCTACAGCATAAGCAAGTAGAGCATTTCTGGTGGAAATATTCTGATCCCAGAATATTTCAGTAGCCAGGAGCTCTAGCCCAAACTTTGCCATTAAATCTCTGTGTAGCTTTGAGAGGGGGAGTAAGTAAAGAAACTGAGATGGATAAGCTTTCTGCTAAACAGTGATGAAAATTATAATGTCTGTCTCACAAAGGAGTTGTAGAGAGGAATTAGTTAGCATTTATGAAGTAGTTTGAAAAGAATACATAATATTCTATAATCTGTACTCTGGGTCTTCAAAAAATGGAGGCCTTTCATGATACTTGTTACTTAGAAAGTGTACTACTGCTTCAGTGTCCTGTAGTGCCACTCATCCAATTTTACATCTGGTGTTAAGTCACCTATTTCAACACCGTTACATCAGACATGAACTTTTTTCCTCGTGTCTTCAAGCACTTCATTTTACCCTATGCTTCTTTCTGATAAAATCATTAAGGTGAGGAGGATTGGGTGTGAAATGAAATAGGAAATTATAATGTGACATACTGCAGCAATTCAATGTGACAGGCTGACTCTAAGCCAAACATTTCTAATGACTAAAGCACTTTATTAAGTTTGAATGTCTTTTAAATAATATTTTAAGACCTGTACTTGTTATTAGCAGGCACTGACTTTAATGATGAGATTAAATCTACTCTTGTAAGACTGTCTGTGTCTCAAACAGCCATATTCACTGACATATTATGCATTTCACTAGACTTAAAAACAGCTTTACTCTTGATTTTTCCAGTTACTGTAACCTGGCATGTGCCTGCTTCACATTGCCAGAGTGGCAAAGAGCAGCCATAGAGACCTGCGAATGAAATCTGAGTTATCAGTCAGACTTTTTAAATGAATCTCAGAAGGAAAGCACAGAAACTCTTGGTGCTCACTGGTGTCCAAGGATGACTGTGTTTGCTTGTCAGAGCAATCTTGTTTGGGAGGGCAGTATGTTAATACAGAACGGTATACAACACTGCTATTTTTCAAATAAACCCTGACACACTGGGCCTGCTGAGGAAGTTCAGCGAACGTGGGTTTTGGTTGTAGCTGGCCAGAATAAATATAATAAAATCAGGGCATCTGTCAGCTGAGGTGCAGCTCAAAAGGAGGACTGAGAGGAAAAGAAGCACTGGCCAAGGAACATACCTTGATCAACTAGAGGGTATGAATTTTAATACAAAATGGCATCCAATTTAACAGACTGTTCTGACTCTCATTTTTTTTCCTGGTCTAATAGCTGGAGTTTCCCCTCCTAGATCCTCCAACAAGTTTATTAGAGTTGGAAAGAGATAAGAATGGGATGCTGGACTACAATAGCAAATCCATAAACAGCATGTCTAACAGCCTTATTAACTATACTTTGGTGTCCCAAAATTTGAAAAAAACCCATATGCCTGAACCATTGTTTTGTCAAAAAAAGGTGACTTCCAGCTAATATATTTCCTGCCAGCTTTTAATATTTCCAGGGGAATAAGAGCAATTTTAAATCAACACTCTACAAAAGAGTATTCAGCTTGAGTCAGTGTAACTGGAAACGCATACAGGGTTATGGTTCATTGAACAGCCAGCCACTAAGAAAGTGGGATTTGCCTTGTTTTTGCACTATTTTCAAAGACATGCTAAGCGTCATGTATATATATGTGATAAATAGGAGCTTTATTCAGAAAGGATATTTGTGGTTAGCTAACAAGTTCTCAAATCAAGACATATGTATAGAAAAACACCAACTTCGGTTCTCATTTAATATTTCTTTCCTGTCATTTTTCCTAAACTTGATGGTGGCAGCAACCTTGCCTTTCACACCCTGTAGAAGATTGTTACCACCTTTGTGCCTGGGCAGCCTCTGCACAGAGAAGGGATGTGAGCTTGACTCCTGGCTCACACGAACACGACACGGTGCTCCTTCAGCTGCCTGAGCACCGCAAGACTGGCCACACCTAGCAATTATTTTAATCATGCCTTCATTTTACCTCCTGCCTGTAGCACTCAGCTGAGTTGGAACAGCCCTGGTAATTACAGTAAAATTAGATGAGAAGCAGAGCTAAAGCATGTGTCCTCTGGAGGCCACTGCGCAGGGCTCTGCCGCTTCCCCGCAGGATGAGGGCATCTCCCTGTCCCACATTTCTCCGGTTTGCTCCACTCACTCATCCGGATCATATGGAGGACACATGTTTGGACAGAGAAGGAGGTAACATTGTGTTTTTCCTGTGCAGAAGGACATACTCCAAACAACATCATCACATCCTGATCCACTGCACTGGCTGTGAACTCATTTTGTTTGTTGATAAGAGCACAAGTCAAAGAGATGAGGAGAGAGAGGAGGGGACAGGGGGATGTCTAATGAACACTAAAAACATACTTTATTTATGGTAAGCCCCCACAGGTCCCCTTTAGCATCCTGGAGACTTGAGAGGAATGTAGACTAAGCCCCAAAAGAGACACTTAAGTGCTTTCCTCCCCCTTGAGCATCAGCCGAGATTGAGAGAGGAAAAGAAGGGGAGAGTAGCAATAGCCTCAGAGGACCAATGCATAAAGTGCTGGTTTCCCTCGTGCAGCTGATGGGCTGCAAGGAAGGAAGAAGAGAGAAGAAGAATCATCTGAGCTCTAGAAGAAGGGAGAAGTACCACTTTCCAGTACCTGTTTTCTTGAACAACAGATGCAAGATAACCGATTCCTTGAACCAAATGTCTGTACTTTTAAGGCCTGGTCCTGTGAATGTTTACCCATGTATTTAAGCTGAGTACTAAGGGGAAGACTTCATTTAAAAAGAGACAATTTATAGGCATAAGGGGAGAAAAACTGGGACTTGACATTGAAGTGGTGGAAATTGCTTTTAACTTCAATTATGATCAAGAGAGCCATGAAAGCAAAGAAGAAGTCATAATTGAAGGCAAGAATAGAGCAATATAGCACACAGTGTATTCTCCCTCTCATCATTTCAAACTCTTGATAATATTTCACGAAGAGAGTGGAGAAAAGCTAAACTTTTAAATGGGCCAAAATGAAGATTTTCAGCCTGCAAATATGCATTCATCGTCCAACTTCACCTCCATGAGTGGAGCCACGGATGTTAGGTTAGCACATATTTCATGTTTGTAGAGATGGGTGCAAATATGTGAAACACTCATACAAAAATACAGTCGCTTTCCTTGCACAGCATGTGAAAAAGGAAGAACTGCCATGGACATCACAAAACAGATTCCCATCATTTATTCTATTCTTCTTCTCCCACTGAAGGAAAGAAGGAAAAGGCTTAAAAGAAAAGCAGCATCAAAAAAACGAAGAGTCCTCAAAATATTCTGCTGTTGAAAAAGCTCCTACTCTGATAACAAAAAAATCATTAGTAAACTTCAGACAACTCTAGTTTTATGTAATCACAAACCAGCCAGAGAAAGTGAAGGAGTTCGTTTGGAGCTCAGGGAGGGACTTTCTCTTCAAAGTAAAAGAAGCTAGAATACAAGTTCACTTTCTTTCTTTTGTACTGTCAGATGTTTCATACATTTTATGTGTATCTACTGCTTCTTTACCCACAAGTAACATATAAGCATTTATGCTATGCAGAGCATAGCACAGCCTACTCAAAACCATTCCCCAGATTTTAATATTATTTGGAAGTTATACTTATTTCATCCTTTTCTAAAGAACACTAAGAAATCTGAAGAAGAAGTTTCTTGTGCCGTTGCTATCAGCTAAACCTGACATTCTCCCTAGCACGCTACTGCTCCTTTGAATCCAAAGTCTTTGGGATTGTGTGAATTGCTTCCATTAGAAGAAAAGGCATTTCTTCTGTGCAGTTCTGCTAATGTAAAGAGAGCTGGCAATCTGCCTCCGTTCTCGGAACGCCAAATGGATCAGACACCTCCATACACTTCTCTAAAGCACTGTTCAAGACCCTTCCCCAGACAGGAGCTCTGCCCCCGAACCTCTCCTCGCTTTCTCCCTGGGCAGCAGAACAAGTGTTTCTCCAGCTGCTCTCCTGTTTTCTGTTTGTTTCTGGGGTGTTTATGAGTGGTGTTTCTCTTCCTTGTATGGATGAGCCGAGGCATCCAGAAACCTCACCCTCTACACCCACGCAGCACCCCCCCAGCCATGCCTGCCTCGAGCCACAGGTCTGCCTTGGCCTGCCAAGACCAGGAGGAGAGGTTTTACCCCCGTTAGACTCCCTCTTGGGCACCCATTGATTCCCAGCACAGCACCGAGACGTGCTGCTGTGACATGGTGCTGGGAGCGGTGCCAGCCCCATGCCGGGGGGAGCAGAATGTGTGGGCTACAGGGGCTCGCACCCCTTCACTCTTGCCAGTCAGTCCAAGCCCTCTGTAAATGGGTGCATTGCTCTTTAATTGGCATCATTACCTCATGTAATGTTTTCTAATTATATTATTGATTTTTTCCCCCTGTTCTTTTAATGGATTCCCCTTCCAATTCACCCTCAGTAAAGACACTGGCAAGTAGTGCGGATGGGTCTCCAGGGAACTTCTTCCAACTATGTGTATTGCACACAGCATACAGGTGTTTCATTCTGCGTTGGCTTCTTAGTTAGCCAGAAGCAATATTGTTTGGGGGATGGTGGAGAGAGCAAGAGACATCACGGTCCACTAACACGGTCAGGCACAATAATTACGGCTCTGTAATAACAGGCAGAATTATTACTGTGCCCAGACTCCTTTTTCTCTGCTTCACAACTTAGAGCAGCTGCCTGTAGAGCTAGGCAGGAAACAGATCTCATATCCTGAAAAAAATTTTGGCGATTTAAAAAATATTCTCATTGCACATTGAAAACACCCAAGAGCTTTTAACAAAAAATCAACCTGAGCATCCCACACCCAGCGTAGAGTAGCAGATAAGTAGCGAAGGCACTACAACCTCTGTGTCTCTGTAGGTGCAACCAGGTAGATGTTAGGGGGCTCTGCCCATCCTCTGAGCTGTCAGGACACAGTCCCATAACACCAAAAGACATGCTAGAGCCCTGTCCTATGTCTGAGCTAGCAGCCCTTGCTGAGCATGGATTTGGGGAGGGGAGGAAGGAGGGGACGTTGCTTCCTCAGCTGGACAAACCAACTCAAATGACCCAGTTTCTCGGTTCCAGGTATACAGCTCATGCACGCCCAACCTAACAGCAAACCTACTCTGCTGGAAGGTGGGTCCAAGTTGAAGACATGAACCTTATTCTACTCCGTATCGGGCACATGCTGTAAGGACAGAGCTACTGCCCTTTGGAAGCTCATACTACAGGAGTTAAAGCTTGAGCTTCACCTGCTATCATTACAAACGCATGAGTCTCCCTGACACAGACACCATTTTTTTCTGATGTGTTTTATGTCCCTTTGGAATCAACTGCATCAACAGCATATATATGTTAAAAATAAACATATAGTAGAAAAATTGTTTACTCCAGGAATGAGACCAGTATTACACCGGAATGGAAGTTCCAGGATAACACCAACATGCTGGTTCCCTGTGCAGAGCAGCTCTCAGTGAGCCCATCCCTGCAGACCCCATGCTGCAAGAGGAGCAAAATTTCTGAGAAAACTAGAAGGGGGCTTTAAAGCTGAGGGGAAGGTGTTGGTATGAAATGTCCCCTTCCCTATTCCAGCTGTCCTGCAGAAAGCTTGGGGGTGAGTGGTGGCATGAAAAACCAGTGAGGACCCTTGTGGTTGGTGGGGCTGTGCAATAAACCCCAAGACTTCTTTCCCCTCCAGCTCACTCAAGCTCTTCCCAGCAGAGCTGGCTAATCCCATGTGCTGGGACAGCACAGCTTGGGGCTACACATGCTGCTGCCTTGGGTGAGGATTGCAAAGAGGGAGAGCAAATAGGGCCCAAGGGTTTGGGCTCAGGCTCTTCCGAATCTGTAACCTCCATGGTGACACCAGCAGGGCTGAAAAGAGGATTTGCAGCCAGCTTCAGGGAGTTGCAACGGACTGGCTTTCTCGTTTGTTGTGCTGTATAGCCTTATACACGGTTTTAAAACAGAGAGAATACAGGCTGCTGCCTACAAGCCAGCTTCTTAACTGGCACAAACTGCAGTGGTGCCATCACCGTCAGTGAGGCTAGCCTGGCTAGCAGCAAGGTCCAACTCTATCCCCACGTACCTGCTGCCCTGTGCCGTTGCTTTCCATGCACTTCCCACACATTTAGTAGGGAGCCAAGAGTACGACCGCTGTGGCTGGAGGCGAGGCTGTCAGTGCTGCGACGCCTGCACTGCCCAGATGGTACCATCTGTTGCATGCCATTATGCTCTTGGCCTCGGCCTATTTTTTCTCAACAGACTTGATGGAGAAAGAACAACATATTCTATTCTTCCAACAATGGTATTGCTTTGCCCAGAGCCTAATTACCAGCATGGTTGCGTAAAGCTGCTGTTCCTCGATACCCTTCCCACGTGGATGTTCCAGTACAAGCACTGAGTTGGTTGCTATTTCATTATTCGTTAAAATTTTGAATCGCGATTGAGTATTTGTGCAAGTAATGCACAGCATTTGAGAAGAGTAAACAAAATGTTTCCCTTGTTGAGGAAGCTGATGAGAGAAGTGGGACAGAAAGAGAAAATGCAGCCCTAATGAATACCATTTGCAGTTAAATGAAGCAGAAAACCAAAAGGAGAGTCTTTTTGACTTTTGGAGCTCCACGATACTTTTTCAGCATTGTTTTCCCACATTGAGGCAAAGGACCGGAATGGATTATCAGGGAGCTGTGGCCATGGGTTTTCACAGCTGCCATTAAAAGTCGCTTTTGTAATATGTCTCGGAAACACATCCCACAAAGTACCAGCCACCTGCAGGCTCACCGCCAGCCACTTCTGAGCTGAACAGCCAGGCTGCTGGTTGCTCTGTGGGGAGGATCAGCTCCGCTGCACTCTATACTGGGTCCTTTTCCCTCATTTCCCTCCCTGCAGCAACAGGCAAAACACAGGCAGGCAGCCTGGCAGCCTGGGGAGCTGCACGGGTCTGCCAGTACGTGCGCCAGCTGATCTCCCTCCCGATACTCCAAGCCTCTTCCTCTTAACACCCATCGAAGGAAACAGGATGAAGTGAGATGGATACCTGGGACCATGTAACACCTCTGCCTTTATTCGGCTGCAGTAGTGTCTCACCAACAGGTCTCTAACTGCAATGGTGCAGCAATCAATAAATTGCATAGCTGCCAATTCTTTTTCCAATTAATTCTTAAAAAATACTATAACATATGGCTTTGTAGTATAGAATTAAGTTTCTTTTTCTGCACACAGTGATAATAGACAGTTTGCTGCAAAGTATTAGATATCAGCATTTGAAACACAAGTTCCTTGTTTGTGACTGAATATACAGTACATTCAATGCATGCTTTGATGAAATGAACATCCAAATTTTATATCAAACCAGCAGGTTTGATGAAGTGAATTGGTTTGAAACATCACATGAAGAGCTAGGCGGTAATGAAGACTAAAGAGTTTTAAATGTTTCATTGTTAATTTGTCCAGTCAAATAATTCATATTTCACAAGAAGTATGAATTTCATTGGAATTTCATAGGTGGTGCAAATGTAGATATAATGTGATGTAATTTTCTCACATTCCCACAAACTCAGTTTCTCCACAACAAGGTAATTCCCTTCCTATATGTGTGTATTGAGTCTTGTACATCTCCAAAGGGTCAAAGCCAGGTGCTGCACAGCTCATGTGGAAACACCTTCGGCTAGCCAGGGTTAGAAACAGCTTTTCTAACCAGGGTTAGAAAAACCATAGTCCTCTGGAGCTGGGAAGTGCTGGATCCACCTTATAATTCATTGAGTTGTATGACAGAAACAGTCCACTGAGAACAAAAGTCCACTTGGCCCAGTGCATATGGTGGTGGTATCCAGTAAGGGATACTTAGCTGAAAAAATGAAACAGGGCAAGACTTAAGATATCATCCAGCTTGTAGGAATAAGTAGCTTCAGGCTCCCTGAGCTGGAAGGTACAGACATTTAGTAGTTATCAGTGTATATATTGATCCCAGATCGCAAACTACATGGAGGTGCAGACAAGTGAAGGAAGTGGAATGCAGCATTTAAATAGAAAACGTGATTATTGCATGCTCTGTCATGAATAGCGATAGCTGAGATTTATCTGCTGTGTTGAAACAAACATTTGCCCAATTATCAATGCATTTATCCAATCCCAAGGAATTAACAAAGTTCAAAGAGATGCAAGTAGGTGCATTCCCAAACATGTTCTCTGTGATAGAGAAGCCACTAACCAACAATGAAGGTGTCAGACCCACAGGTGGTGTGAATTATTACCCCCCTGCTCCAGGGTCAGCAAAAGTCCTGCCCAGAGCTATGTATTTCCTAGGATGGGGGTGCCTGCTTGCCTGTAAGGTCTAGCTTGGGAGGCAGTTTTATCTGGATCCCCAGGAATGATCCTTGTTAGGTAGCTCTGCTTGTTAAGAAAACAGCAGGAAACTACAGCATCTTCAACAGCGAAGAGCAAGAGGTGGGCTTTTTCTTCTTTGCTGCAATGAGGTTAAGGCAACAGCAGCCATTTGGATAGGACAGCATTGGTATAGTTGTCAGCTGTTTGTATAAATGAGTCCCTGGATGGTGTCAGATGGATTTTGCCAGTATGAGATAGGGATGTCTGTTCAGGAATTAAAAAGTCAAATCATTCCAGGCTGGAAATTCTCCTGTTAATTCCATTCCTTCCAGAACTGCAGTCACAAAAAAAAATTGTGTCTGATGCCTATAATGGTGTATTTTATTGCTTTGGGGCATAGGTGGCAAGGGAGAGGTGATTTCTGGTCTTGTGCCATGCCCACATATAGGGGATTTCTCAGGAAAGATGTTCGCTGGTGATTTCTGAGAACAGAGGATGGCACCCACAAACTCTGGATTAAAATCCTATACAGAGCTTTAAAAGTTGCATTTACAAATGGTGAGAGAGAGCGCCTGTCCTTTTCTTCTGCCCTCTGTCTCAGCATATGTGATGTTACTTTTCTCCTAGTTAAAGACAAACAGAAAACGCTTTCAGCTTTGTTGGGAATTCATAAACAAAACTTGTGGCTTCTCAGTTATTAATCAGAATATTAATCAGTTATTAATCAGAAATTTTATGATACCTTTAACTTCTCCAGGCTAACTTATGTGGATGGCTAATCCTCATTACAGAGCTCTTCATGCATAATGAGCCAAATTCCACTCTCTTAAATGGGTGAGGTGTCACAGATCTTTGCAAACTTGCAATTACACCAGCTCAAAACTAGAGATGACCCATCCTTCTACCTACTCAGGATCACATTAGCACCTCATGACTCATTCAGGACCAATGCCTCTGTCTGCAGTAAACACTGCCTGAGAAAAGGTCCCTGCCCTTAGGGATTTACAGCCAGACACACTGAGAGCGCAGAAATGCCAACAGAGGATTAGCAGGTAACTGAGGGCATGTGACATTAAGTGGTCTCTATGGAACTAAGCTATATTCCAAACCAGCCTATGTTTTTTAAGATTATATCTCTTCATATCCTATATTGTATTTTGCAACATGTGTCTGTGTGGGACAGTTACCCCAAAGCCCTTTCAACAGCTCAGGCAATGCAAATTGTAAATTATGCCTACACTTCCAGACATTTTTGGATCCTTAAATCACAGTCGTGGGTGCAATGCCAGGACAGGTAGATGCCCCATCAGCCCTTTTCAGAGCTAGATCCTGGCCAGCTCAGGGCTCATGCCACCCTGAGGATGTGGCAGCATGGGCTTCCCAGTGGGGCCAGCATCTGCCTTATGCTCCCAGGGCTTCCAGCAGGCTCCGCTTGATTAAACTCAGTACATATTTACAGCTACCTCAGCTGCAAACACTGCTGGTGTAGGCATTTTCTCAGTTTCAGAACCTTTTGCATCACCAAGAAGCCAGTCCCACCCACCTGCCTTAGTACTTTGGCAAGACGATTTCTCTGAAGGCATAGGGCATAAGGCATCCCCACACTGACCCATCAGCATTACAAGCTGAACCTTTGTTCTACCATCCCAAAGAAAATCCCTAGGAAATAAGGGCTCTGTGAGAGCCTAATCAGGCTTGAGCTCAGGTCATTTTATTTTACCAGGTGTTAAAATTTCCCTTTGTGTCAGGAGTCTGTTGCTTGAGCATAGACAACTAGTGCATGGTGGTCTGTCCACCTAGTCTGCTGCTGGCCATTTGAAGTGCCTTGGAGCATTCAAACCATCCCTGTCAGGATGTTAGATGTGAGCTATGGAAGTCCTGCACTCCTTGGAGCAGCAGCTTGGATCCAGGAAGATGCCCTGGGGCACCTGAAACAACACCAGACACCCGTGTGTGGGCAGAGTGTCCCTCCCTCACTGTCTCCACCCTTACAAGCCTGGCAATGTATCTTACTGGGCAAAGACCTGGCCCACACACAGCAGCATATGTGTTCCCTGAGAATATGTTAATAATTCCTGCTCTTTCCAAATGGAGTATTCATGGCAACTCTGAAAAAACAGTCTTAGAAGGAATCCTTCAAAATTATTGTCTCGGCGTTCAACACATGCAACAAGCAAGTAGAAAGTTATGTGCAACATGCAACCAGATGTTCCCTACAACATGTATGTCACAGTGAGAAAGTGAAGCCTACCTTTGCCTTTGTGCAGTGTGACAAAAAGAAGAACCACTGCTGTTGGGCTGCCCTTTCCACACCAGGAAATTCTGTCTTTTACATGCAACAAGAGCCGTCCTTGTATTCTTTAGTCAGGGATGTTGTAACACCATTTTGCCATTCTTTACTTCAGCTCCATTTTCTTTTGTGTCTCGTGTCCTGAGCCAGGATGGAGTCATTGCAGTCATCAGGGGTGTTCTGGACTATGTTACAAAGAAATGATGAATTTATGCTTTTATTTAGTCTCAATCAGTGGAAAATAAAAGCAATGCTGATGTGTCAAGCAGCAATTTTGGCACAAGTTGCCAGAAAGACAGGATCTGGGAAGGTTTGGGTAATGTCCTGTTGGGTTTGTCAATCTACAAATTGTGTCACAGTTGGTAATGTAGAATTTTACTGGATTTTTTAGAGAAGTAAACTGGCATCTTGTTCACCAAGATGTGCAAACCCTTCACATTGGGGTGTAGAAGGAGGCTGCTGAGGAAGTATTCATCTTCTGGTTAAAAATGCTTAACAAGAAATTGGTAGATTTTAAGTCATACTCATTCAATAAAATTTGGCATATATCACTAAAGTTCCTCAGTGTATCAGTGAATGTACTTTGTTCTCTTAGGCATACACTTTGCACATAGTATTAACTCTACTGAGCATCTGTTATTATACCATGGCAAAAAAGTGTAATGTAATTGTTTATAAACACCTTACTAAATATTTGCTTTTTTTCAGACCTTGGAGCTGCATCAAAAAAAGGGAGGGGAGAGTCACCCTGAAGACCAGAAATAGAGAAACTCATAATTTGGGTGATAAGGCTATAGGCAGAGCACATAAAGGTAAAAAAAATAAAAATTAAAAAATCACTGTTTTATTCCCTGCTCTTGCATCCCAGCCTTCAAAGGGTCCATAGTCCTGACTTTGTCCTGTCAAGTTGCTTGATGAGCGGCTGAGGGAACTGGGGTTGTTCAGCCTGGAGAAAAGGAGGCTGAGGGGAAACATTATTCTCTCTACAGCTACCTGAAAGGAGGTTGTAGCGAGGTGGGTATCGGTCTCTTTTCCCAAGTAACAAGTGATAGGACGAGAACAAGTGGCCTGAAGTTGCACCAGGGGAGGTTTAGACTGGATATTAGGAAAAATGTCTTCACCAAAAGGGTTATCAAGCATTGGAACAGGCTGCCCAGGGAAGTGGTTGAGTCACCATCCCTGGAGGTAGATGTGGTGCTTAGGGACATGGTTTAGTGGTGGACTTGGCAGTATTAGGTTTACAGTTGGACTCGATGATCTTAAAGGGTTTTTTCCAACCTAAATGATTTTATGATTCTGTGAGAGATGATCTAAACACCCACTGGCAGACGTGTCCTTATGGCAAATGCAAGACAACTTATCAACTTTTTGACCATGCCATAAGATAACAGCATGGCATGAAGCAGATGAGATGCAGTTAGTGGGTGCGGGAAGCGCCCTGCAGTGCTTGCAGGCCCCTGTCCCCCACTTCCCAACCCATGGCAGCCCCTGCACCATGCTGGGGCTTCAGCACAGGGCTGCTCTGGCATAGGAGAGAAGCTGGTCAAGGGACTGGGGTCTTGGCTTGGGCTGGAGCAGCCTTGGACAGACTGTTGGGCAGGTCCAGTGAAGGGAGGGGAGGGAAGGCTGCATGCTCCCCATGGAAAGCAGCCGAGTTAACTTTGGGGGGGAAGAAAATAGAGGCATTGCCTATATTTCTTACCTGCACTCAGATTGCCTAAGGCCAGCCCTAGAAACATCATCTTCAGGATAGATCGTGCTTGTTTACAGGCTGTTTGGTCTAAGTGGTGTTTCTTTAAATTGTTTTCACCACAGAAATCAAACATCACTACTGGTTTTACATAGATGAAATACAGGACACAGAAGTGAGCAGCTATTTTCTTTTTACAACTTTGGCAATACAAATGTAATTGATTAAATGCCTGAACTCCAAACTGACAGACTTGGCAGCACGCTCCCTCCGGAGGATGCTGGATTCACCCCAACTTTTAAGAACCAAGTAACACTTTCTTGATTTCAGAGGGTGCTGGGGAGGACCTTGGCCCTTGCCAACAAGTGTCTGCCTCCCACCTTTCCTCTGCCCTTGTCCCACACGCACACAGGCACACACCGACATTCACATCACTCATGCACGGCTGCACGTTAGCTCAGGTCCTTGCTCACTGTCATGTCTGAAGTCCCTGTTCATTCACTTTACTCTTTTATAGAAAAATAATTGATTTAGTCTTTGTGGAGGCAACATTTCCCTTCTCACTTTCCAAGGGTTTGCTGTCTGTATATTTATTGTTTTCCTCAGTGGTCTGGGAGACCCTATAGCCTGACCTAACTGTGACCCTTGTTTCCTGTTGCAGATAAAATATTGTTAAATGGCTAACAAAGACATCCCCTCCCCCCCCCCCCCCCCCCAAAAAAAAAAACCCAAACAACAAACCCAGCTGATACTTTTCACTTGGGTAAAGATAGTAAACAGTCAGCTTGTGCTGTAACTCTGAGACTTTGTAAATTGCCTTCACTCCATGACATCAGATCCCTGCTAGTTTTGAAGACAAATGTTATGTCACACATTATATGCACAGTCATTTTTTTCAAAAAAACCCAGGCCATGTTTCTGAGCCACCTGGGCCAAGATAAACACAGGGGAGAGCATCTATTTTAAGGGGGTAGGACTAGACATCTCCTGTGCAGCGGCAAGTGCTGTGTGTGGGCAGGGGAGGGGCGGCCAGGTTCAGGGCACAGCCGTGGGGTGCTGCAGGATGGGACGCTGCCATAGGGTGCTGCAGGTGGGGTATCCGTAGGGTGCTGCAGGTGGGGTATCCGTAGGGTGCAGGTGCCCCCAAGGCAGCCCCAGCAACTCCCCGGACGGAGGCAGGGGCAGCCCCAACAGCCCAAGGATGGCAGCGGGGCCAAGGACTCAGCTCTTTGCAGCCCTGGCAGCAGTGAGGGCACTGGGGTCCAGCACAGCCATGGGGGGCTCCCCCGAGTGAGGGCTGAGCTGATCTTCATGTGAGAGGGGGCACAGGAAGGCTGGCCCCCAGGAGAAGCTGGCCTTGGCTAGTCCTCGTATTTTCATTAACGTAGCCATAGCTTACAACATGGCCCATTACAGACTTTGCCTGATGCTTCCTGGTTTAGGATCCTATATTCCACGCCTTATCCTGCTATCAGCCACAGGTTTCCTCTAAATATTTACATACATATGCATATATAAATATATATACACACACCCCCATTCAAGCCTTTCTGAGGAGGAAGCCAGGAAAAGCTTTACTGTTTCTCTGTAATAAAAAAAAGTGTTGTTTTCTGTTGTTTTCTTTGAAAAGGTCCAATTATTTTAAGACAGCTACACCAGCACAACTCTGAGAAAAACGTAGTGAGAGTGACCACAATATTTGGACTTAAAGCCAAGCTTCCCCCAAGGGGAAGCGTGAAAAACCCAAACTTCCATGTTGGCTAATTAGGCAGACAAACCTCAGGCATGAAAGCTGGAGGTGGAGTTCATCACCAGCGTTTTGGTACAGGAGCCCATGTTTAGTATAATTGCTGTTAATATGAAGTTTCCTCTTTGTCTTCCTTGCTTTTGGGTGCTGGTGGGGATGCATGTCAGAGCTGTGGGGGGTTGTTCCTATTCCTCATCCTTGATGAAAACCTGCGTGGGCCGTGTTTCCCGAGATGGGAGCAAAGCGAGACACTTCTGTCGGCTACAGTTATTGTGTAAAGATACTCACCCCCAAGTATAAAATGCTGACTTGGAAGAGCTGTGATTATTTTGAACTGGTAATCATGCCTTCCTGTGCCTGGGAGTTTTAATTTGAGTAATTCAAGCACTATGTTTGGAGATTCAATTTTATTTTGAATCTGTATGCTTGTTTACCTTCTTAAAGATGTGTAATTTTTATTAGAAGTTGTTAAGAAGTTGATGAATAGGAGCTTTACATTAAAATTTATACTTCTTTTGGTCAAGTGGAAGAATACTGTAGCCTGAAATCTATGTAGAGCCTTATTTTTTAATGTTATGAAAGAGTTAATTATATACTTCATTGTCACTGGATAATTTATTGTTTTCTTTGCCTATGATTTGTGGCATGTCCTGTTTGCACAGAAATTGAGATCCAAATAAACTGCATGTGACAACTTTTTGTATATTAGTTATTATCAGTTAAAAGAGCTGGACACAAATTGTGAACTTAAATGTTTTGCGTTTGACTGTTTAAGAAAGGATTTAGTATCAGCAGTTATTTCTATCTTTTTAGCTCTAGTAGGTCTCACCCCATCATGCAGTTTTTATGTGTTTTATGTAGCTTGGAAGAGGAACACGGAGCCTCTGCTTCTCCAGCTTAACTGTTTCTTCCCAACCTAGCTGAGCAGGGTGAAGCACAGTGACTCGAAGCAAAACTGCCTTCTGTCAGAAGCTTCGGCAAGTTCTGCCTCCAAGTGCTCCACCAACAGCTCTGTTTTCCTTGACGCTCCCAGGGCAAACACATAGTGCTTCCTATTATTAACTAATTGCTGAAGTTTACCATCTAACTCACTGTGTTCAGAGAATGAATGTACAGCTGAACATGTGTCATTTTATAAAATGTGTTCAATTACATTTTTAATTCATTTTGTATTTATGTAATTCTTGATGTTCCATCAAGATATACGACTGTGGATTGACAGTGGCTACTTGACTCCTCATGAATTAATTTGACAATTTTAAAGGGAAAATACCATAATACTTGACGTACATCCGCTGTCAAATGTCAGGGAGAAGCCTGTCACCCTGCAGGGGTGCTGCAGCTTGGGTTGCACAGCTAGCAGCAGAGGGTCCTTCTCCTGTCCTGAAATCCAGGAGTAGGACCTGACATGATGGCATGGGAGCTGAGGTATCTCACCAAACCCAGTGCCCTCTGTGATAGATGAGTGCAAAGGAGGCAATTGCATTGGATGTACTGCAACAAATCCTATGTCAATATCTGTAGTCATTTTTATAGTATTTCTAATTGTTATTGGCTTCTATATAGACCAGCTTCAGATGAAAAATAAGGTTAAGAAATCTTTGGGGAGGTTTTCTTAAGAGGTCATGCTACCATTTGTTATACTTTCACACATACAATTGCAAGTCATCTCTTTGCCAGACGCACTATGGAAGAGGGGATGATTTATGCTTGTTAGCAGAGAAGAATTCGTAACTTTTTATTAATAAATAAAATAAATAACCAGTCCAATTTCATACATAAGAAGAGGTAGGCAAGATTTTTTCTATTTTATCTTTAATTAAAACCTATTCTGAAAACAAAATATTTCCTAAAGACCTGTCAAAGAAAAGTTTATTATTTTAATGAAAACCTGTCAACCTAGACCTGAACTTTTGACCAAAACCAGCAGCTAAAACAGAGCAGTATGCATTCATTTCTGATAAAGGCACTTGAAGTGATATGGTCCTGCTTTCTGCAGAGGAGGAGTGGGCCAGAGCAGAGCACGTCCAGACCTTCTGTATTTTCACACTGACATCTGAATTCCCATTTCATTTGCTGTCCTATTTTCAAAGCTTATAAAAATCTTAATGGGCTAAATCACGAACAAATATCTCTGCATAAGATTTAAAATATCTATCTGGTGGTAAAAGAGGGGCAGGGTGTCAAAAAGGTACTACTTTACCTGTATCCTTGGCTCAGGTCCAACAAGACCTCGCCTATCTTTTGGAAAGGAAAACCTAACAGAAAACATGATAAAACGTGTGTCAGACAATTTTCCTTCTGAAGTGTTGCTCCAGAGTCAACTGAGAGTTCAATAGTTTCCAAGCGTGTGTGAAGAAGCAGCAACATGATGGATATGAGGGAGGAGAACTGAAGGCAAGATGGCAACAGTTAAATGTGTGGTTTGAGCGAGTTCAGTATTAATTTAGGAGATTGTGGTCATTTCAGACAGAGAGAGAGAAAAGGGTGGGGAGTGCTGCAGAGATGATTCTTCTAAAAGCTAATTTCTATATTAGTTATTATTGGAGAATGGACTTGATTCACCCCCTCCTTTCACATTTTGTTAGGAAAAGTGTATTTTCTATTTTGAAACGGGTGCTAGTTTCTTGAAGCAACTCACAAATGTCAGTGGCAAAAGCATCTTCAATTTCCAAAGAAATGTGTCCAAATTGATTACTTCATCTGCTTTTCTCAGTCTATGTATGGCCAGGTATAAAAGTCAAGAGATTCACAATCAGATCTAAAAGATACGCTGCAGCTCTCCCCAAAGTGTTCTGTCAGGGTGAATCTGCAGCAAAATTGGGTATGCCTCATCTTCCACGAAACACAGGCTGAGAAGAGCAAGTCAATTCTTCTAAGCAAGAGAGTAAGTTATAGAGAAACAAAAGAAAAACTATCTCATTTTGAACTGTCATTGTAAAACTTCTAAGGCTGAAACATGGAAAGACCCATCATGCTATCAAATAAAACAGATATGCTTTCTGATTCAGATTTGGCTGCAAATTACATGAGCATACAGCTATGCTGCTCTAATTTGAGAATGTGGCTATGCTGCTCTAATTTGAGAATGTGGCTATATTTTCTTCTAAGGGAGAGACTTTTAAAGTTTGGCATTCTGCAAAACAGCCTGTATGGTAAGTGTACTCTCACATTCATATGAATCGTGTTGTTTAAACTAAGTAAACAAAAAATCGTGGCCAATAGCCATCACGTTTTAATAGCTATAGTTCATGGAAGGAGCATTACCCAGAGCAGAAATCCATTTAAAAGCTTCAGAGCTGCTTTTCCCTACATGCACGCACAGTATACTGCTGCTGGACAAATAGATAAATGTAACCTGTTGGACCTGCAAATCAATTTCTGTATTGTTAGAGACAACTGAAAATGAGTCTTTTGCACTATTGACCCCAGACAGGCTGGGCATTGGTAAAGCCAGGTCAGCCTGCTGCTTCCTTTATGGCCAAACGCTGATAACCCCTTTAAATTATCTCTGACTGAAACCTGGAGATTGTGGCAAGGAGGGAATAAGAAACGCGAGAGTTTCCCGTGCTTTCCTGACACACCAGTTGTGACAAAAGCAAGGGGAGCCGAGTTCACAGTGGACCCCGGCACAGCCTTTACCGCTGAGCTCTAGCAAACAGGCTCCAGCAGGTTTTGCTGGGGCAGCTGGAGGGGTTATTGCCCACAGGTGTTGGTCCTGGCCCTCAGAAAAATCCCCACCCTGTCTTTGGGTAGTTACAGCAGAGTGGGTGGTGTAAGCAGGTGAGTCAGCCCCTTTTGACTGTGAGGAAAGTGCAAAAAGTCTGGGGTTGTTTCAGCTAGGGAAGACAAGAGGGAGGGATTACTGCCATCTAGCATGAAAAGGGCTGCTGCAAAGGAATAAAACCATTCTCTTCAGTCTTGGATAGCAGAAGTGGAAGCAGGATGGGCAGTAGTTGCAGAACAGGAGGGTTAGGTTCAGCATAGACAGGCTTTCCCAAACACTAAGGGCAATGCACCACTAAGAGGACTTATCTGAACAGGCTGGTCGCATCATCTCTGGAGGCTTTTAAGAACAGACTGGAGAAGTATCTGTCAGGAACAACACAGGTGGTGCTCCTGGTCTCCTCCAGCCCTATTTTTCTACCATTCTAGGACTTTGCTGAAACAATTTTTGAAAACTTGACCATGAGGGTAAGCTTTATGGGTTACATCTCCAGGAAGTACAGTAGGAATGCAATTTCCAACGTGAACAGTGTGTATACTGCTATTGCAGGTCTGTACAGCAGTAGGTGTTCAGGTGTCTTTTTGCTATCCATCTCTGCACCACTGAAAACTACTCTCTACAAAGCTTTGAGGTGAAGAGGCAAGCCAGTATGTAGTTCTGAATATGTCACTTCCAGAGAGAGATGAGACATTAACAGCCAAATGAGAAAATCAGCAGAAAACCAAACTGCATCATCCCATCCATAAGTTAAATAACACTTTTCTTCATTTCTACATTGTGCTTTATTTTCCCTCATTTTTATCTATAACTTCAGAATTCATTTTCTCTTCGCTGAACTTAGTGCAAGAAATCCCAAGCGGCTAAAATCAGCTATTACCCTGACTAGCCTTCATGAGTATAAAACCACCACAAAACTACTCTGGCTGTGCAGGCACGAAGAAGTTTGTACAAATGGCTAATGTAGACCATGTCAAAGAGAGAAAAATAATTTTTAAAATGTAAAAAACAAGAACCCAAACTGCAACATGCTGTTAATTGGCACCATCCAAATGCCGATGTACATGTTGTCCTTGCGGTGGAGGGCAGGCAATTGGTGTAGTATGTTAAAAGACGTCTGTGTCTTTCTTTGTAAATAAATTGTTTAGAGTTCTCAGATTTCTAGCTAAATGGTTGTGAAGTTTATCAGGGCTTGCAGATAGTGTTGGTTCAAAATAGGAACTTGCAATTATCACTCAATTACAGTCCTTCGAAATCAGACAACGAGGCACCATTGGCACAGCCCCAGGAAAACATTCAGTACAGAGATACTAATCAAGATGCTGTTCCTAACAGCTAACAAGAAATTCATTTTAATACATTGTACACTGAGCAGTTTGATGTTGTCAGATCAATTTGCCCCTTGGATTTTGCAGAGTCCCTGTGAATAAAGTGTAAGCTAAGGCTCTGATTCATTCCAGCTATTCCATTATTTACTAGCATGTCAGAAGATTTTGCAACTGATCTTTTATGGGGGACTTAAAGCATGTTCTCCAGACAGGGGAGGGAGGGCATCAAAAAAGCTGCTGAAAGGTAGTAATTCAGCCCACCAGTCATCCATGTCAGCTCCACAGAGCTTTGCCTCAGTGATTTTCCCAGTTTGGAAGGTAGTGGTTGTGGGTACAGCTTGGCTGGACTTTTGCATGGAAAATGCAGTCTGGTTTTGAAACAACAGGGACCTCTCCCACTAGCACTGCCTGGGGGTGTTTTACATTGGGGGTCTAAGGGAAGACATAGCAATGAAAGTGAAATGGGAGAAATGAGACGACTCATGAGATGAGGTGAAAGCGTAGCTGTACAAGTCAGGCAAATTCTTCTCTGTTTAGGAGGTCCAGAGGGGCTCACCTCAGACCAGGAGAGCACTTCGGCGTGTGTAAGAATTAAAGCAAGTTGTCATATAAAGTGTGATGATATTGACTGTTGCATTAGCTTAAGGCTGTAAGTACCAGGCAGACAGAAATGTGTGACATTGCTCCCCTAGAAATATTTCATAGAGGTAAGATGAAATAAGCTTGCCACTAATTTCCTCATAATCTTGCAAATGCCGAGAAAGACATCTTCCATGTGAAGATCAGATTAGTGGAAACTATGAACTGGCAGTGGAAAACTGCTTTCTACAGAACCTGAATCTGAATTTGCTCATCTAGAAACATGATATCATTTCTTGGAAGGACCCAAGAAAGTCACAGAAACATGTCACACTTCTCCATACAGTACCTAAATTTAAATGCACAAAGAGGTTCTCAGACATGGTTAGTTTGTTTCTTTGTATTTTGCCAGGCTTTAGAGATTTGGAGTGCTGAATAGCAAAACTGTAATACAATTGCAAGATAACAAAATTAAAGCATGAAAATATTTTAAAGCATTATTACTTAAAAGGTAAAACACTTTGATTTGAAAAAGTGCTTCCTAGATTCTTATCTGATATGTCTAAGCTTCTTGTTCTGCATGAAAATAGATTCCAGCCATGCCAAGAGAGAAAACTATTCAAAACAAGCCATGTTTACCAAACTTTCCTACAATAAACACTGCCATCACACTTTCAATGAACTCCAGCAGTAACACTGTCAGTTTGCCCCTAGTGCTCTCCCACATGGCGCTGTGAAGCCCATGGCCCAGTGAATTTGGAGAAGGTTGTGCGCTACAGCTGCCAGGAAGCAAGTTTCTGAACATTGGACATGTAACTGGATGAATCAGCTAATGCCGTCATGGGATACAAGGGTAAGGGCTCCTTCCTGATATTTCAGGTGATGAGTTGGGTATTTAGAAAAAAAAAATCTTGCTCAATTCTCCAGAAGCCTTTCACCATTCAGCTGGCCCTTCCACCTCATCCCAGCCTCTGACAATGAATACGAATCACCCTGTGGCCCTGCTGCAGTGTCTCGCTTTCAGCTGCAATGAGTGTGCAACACCAAGGAGAATGATTCTGCTGCTGTTCGATTTGTAACAACTGGAGCAAAGCTATGGCAGACAGCAAGGGAGTTTCCTCCCTCTTGCTGTCTCACTGAAGTCGGTTCCTCATGCCACTGTTTCCTGAGAACCACACATTGATGTCTGGGGCTATTTGCAGTTACTTCTGCTCAAAGGCACAGATGTATGTAATGCAAGATAAACAAATGGCATAAAACAAATACCAAGCTCTCTGTTTGTGATTTCTATCCTAACAGGAAGAAATGGTCATCACTTTGCAGCTACCATCTCTCTGCGTGCCCCTCAGCAACAACAGAAGAAGAATGTGGTTTGCTTGGGCTATGTTGTTGATTGTCTGCACCTTGGCTGCCACCAGCTCTGCAAGTTGGCTCCACTCTGGAAAAGAACTGAGAAAAAAAATAAATATTTAATACAGTCCAAGTTTCTCAGTTTTCATAATCTGGCTTGGCCTTTTGGTCAGTTTTAGAAAACTGAGGTGGGGAAGAAAGTATATTTTCCAGCAGACTAATTCCTCCATTGCCAGCTGCACTGGCTTCCTTCGCTGACTTCTGTCTCTCCTTTCTTGTAAGTGAAAAAAACCCTCCAAAACTAAAAATCCCCTGGCTCCCTGAAGGGAAATTTTAGCCTCAGTTCAACAGGTTTCTCTGCAGGCCAATTGCTCATATGCATTCCCAGTCTCACTTATTAACAGCTGGAAGAGAAAGAATGGAAGGGGCTGTGCACAAAGAGTGGGATGAGGAAAACAGGTGAACATGGGAGAGAGAACAGCTGGGCTCAGGAACGGACCTGCACTCTGCAGAGGAGACCAGAAGAGTTAGGGTAAACTGTGTTCTGTTTTTTTCTCTCTGGAAGCCGAGAAGAAAAGTGGTGTGACAGGATCTGAGTCAGCCACAGCTCTGGGATGGCTATCTTCTTCTTATATAGAGCTCCTCAAAGAACGATGAAACTACAAAACTGCTAAGAAGGGAGGTTATAAACAAGGATACATATATTTGTAAACAGAGAAAACAAAGTGACTAAGCAGGAAATTAGAAGTGTTTATACCCATCTCTCCAGCTGTGCACTGTGTCTTTGCAGATGGGTTTTCCATTTGAGAGTCCTGCCATCAACTTGATGACTTTCTGAATTTGCAGCAGCCATTGTACAGCCATTTCTGGTCCCTAGGAAATCTTTTTCAGTCCTTTTCGAAGTCTGCCTAGGTGTTTGCTGCTTTCTTCTCTCAACAATCAGTTTCTTTTACTTTGAACAATAGGCTCACTGCACTTTCCAGTGACTATTTCTCTTACCTGCCACCCCCTGTCTTGTGGAACCCTATCCCTCTCTTTCCACCTGACCTGAGGAAAGGAAAAGGAAAGACAATAGAAAAGAGGAAGAGAGGAGAAACACCACCACAGAAGAAAAAATAGATACTTGAGTCAAGCTTGAGCTACACACAAGGTTGCAGGACAAGTGGAGGAAATCAGACTTGGCATGACCTCATGCCTTAATTTATCACTTCTCTGCACATCTTCTCTGGTTATCAATCAGACCTCCTAGAAAGATACTCTAGCTTGCCTGATGACATTTAGGTAAGAGGAGGAATGAAAACAAAAGAGGAAAGCCGTGTCAGAAGACGGCATTTTTCATTACCTGTTGTTTCTGGAGCCCTTACACTTTGCACTCATTTGCATTAAATGTAATTCAGAAAACTGTTGCTGTTTTTCAGCAAATGACTTAACTGCATTGAATTTATTTTAGAAGTCAGCTGCCCTCCTGGAAAACATCTGTGTTTATCAGGAAACCAGTCTCCCAAAAAGTGTAAGTCAAAAACTTACTCTTTGTTTGCTGCAAGCCAAAAAGGCTTATGTTATGTGAGAAATTTCCACAGGAAAAGGAAAAAAAAAAATCTTGTCTTCAGATGGACACAAATTTATAGTCAGATGAATCATAAATGTCACGCTCTGAAGGAACTCTGCCCAGAGAGTTCCTTTTCCTGCTAATGTCGTGCGTCTGACTTTGTGGTTCACTGCTTGCATATGTCCCTGACTGACATCCCCCTAGAAATTTCAGTGAAATTTCAGAGAAATTTTCCCCCACTCTGTGCCTGTCATTTGTGTTTTATTACACTTCCAGCTGGGTTTTTCAACTTTCGCAAAGAAAAACGCATGGCCCCCGTTCTTGTTCTGGGCTGAAATGTAAGTGGGTGCGTGCATGTATGTGTGTATGTACACACATGTATATACATGTATAAAAAGATATATGCTTGTATATATGTGCATATGTATCTGTATATATGCATATGTATCTATCTCTCTATCTCTCTATATATAAGCCATGGAGCTTTTTTACAGGCCAGCAGGGGAAAAGTGTCAGGTAGGGTCTTTTTCTGGTAGCGATCAGAAGAACGCACAAACATTTTGTACCTTAAGGGGAATATTCTGAGTGGAAGTCACTGTCTGGTTTGCGTCCCGTTAATTTGGTTTTGCCAGGGTAGCAAGCTGAACACTAATTTCTCCGAGAAGAGTGAAGTCACGCTCGGTGAAGGCCCCTCAGGCCCAGAGGCTGGTGCTTTTGAGGCGCGTACAGAGACAGGGACACTCCGTCTCCCCCGCCACGTCAGTTCGGGTTGAGTGCCCCCTGTCAAGGCTATCCCCCTGTGGGGTACAGCGAGCTGTGCGCGGGGCCTCAG
The DNA here is from genome assembly GCF_929443795.1 of Astur gentilis. Classification (NCBI taxonomy): domain Eukaryota; kingdom Metazoa; phylum Chordata; class Aves; order Accipitriformes; family Accipitridae; genus Astur; species Astur gentilis. The sequence continues at coordinate 5,631,785 of NC_064911.1, forward strand.
CCCTGTCATCCTGTCTCCCATTTGGGCTCATTTATTAAGAGAGCCGGCAGGAACCAGCCATGGGGAAAGGGGGATCTCTCAGTGACAAACCCAAGGCATAACGAGGCTCTCGGCGGCCAGGCCTTGTCAGGGCCGCCCGCCCCGGCGTACGCTGAAAGCGAGCGCTCCAGCCCCGAGGCCGGACACCTCCTTGCCGGGGGTCGCTCCTGGGGTGCTCTGTTTTGCCGCGGGTGGGGGCTGGTTGAGGTTTTCGGGCTTTTGTGGTGGTGGTGGTAGTTTGAGGCTGGGCACGGGTTTGGATTATTTAGGTTAAATGAGTCTCCAGTGGTCAAGTACTCACAGCAAAGGCCAGACCACAAAAATCAGCATGCTAGTTATTTACCATAACCATATACAAAACCACAAGCAGCAAAGGTTCCCTCAAATACATCAGAGGCACTGCGCATCTCTTTATTAAAGCCTGTCTGTTTGTTACGCTTCAGTTTGCCTTTAAATCGCAAATAAAAATGGAGAAATCTAAGTCAGCAGAAACAAACCAGGGGACAAAAATAATAACAAATGAAGCAAAACAAGGTTATGCAAATCATTCCCTCTCCCTCAAGTCTTTCTCTTTGCTTTAACTTTGAATTGATTTTACTCCATTCCAGCACTGGAGATTAGTGATAGGCAGCTATAAAATTCTTTTATTCACTCATAAATAAAATATCTGCACTGTTTGAGAGTTATCCACTCCCTTTGACAGTAATGAACTTGCCACACATTTTAGTAATCCATTATAATCAATCCAAAGTCCTTCGGCCAGAGGAAGCAGATACCTGGTTAGAAATCAACTCTCTCTGGCTCTGTGTCAGTGACACTGCTCTGCTGACTCTTTGTATAATTCCTATTTCTGTTTGGACACCCAATCTAATCAGACACACATTTTTTTGAGGTACCTCTTCTTTTTAATGGGTTTTATATTTTCAGTCTTATGAATAATTTCCATCTTTTTCAATCAAGAAATTAAGTCTGACTCCTAAACTTTAGGTTTTGTACACAAACCGATAAAAATGTTGAGGTCTCCTTTGGTTTTCGTTTCCTTTTTTTTCAGCCCTTCTCAACCACAGCCTTTTTCCTTGACCTCTTCCAATCCTCCTCCCAGGCCGCTGGCCCAAAATGTGTTGTTTCCAATAATATTTCCTCGGAGCCCAGGGAGCCGTCCCTCCAGTGAGCTCTGTCCAGCTGCTGACTCCACAGCCAGTAGCAAGAGGGTTTTCCCACTCAAAAAGAAAAGGAGATTGAAGTGGATTGGCATTTCCAAATTATGGGAAACTCATAAATGAACAATTCTTGTAAACATGACTGGTTTGGCAAAAGGGCCAGCAGTGCTTAAAAGCTGCCGGATGGTGGGAGGCTCTCGGGCACTTGGGAAGAGGTAGAGCAAGTGATGTCCATCCCTCCATCCATCTTTTCCAGGGCTCCCTTCCCCAGCTGAGCTATTTCTTTCTTCCTCTTCACTCAGACATAGATAAAGTGATCTGACCTTCCGTGCAATTATACTGAAGAGGGATTAATGGGTTTATTTACTGCTCTTTCTCAGAAAGTTTTGTCATTATTGATTAGCCCATCAATAAGAGGATTTGTAAAAGCACAAATGCAAGTTAGGTGCCCAGCCACCATCTGTGCCTTTGAAAAGCTCTATTTGTGGGACATGTGGGACAATATATCTTCATGCTTCAATATTATATGTAGACCTGATGGCATTTTCAGAAAAAAACCTATTCTCACTTGATTTGAATTTGTTTGCAAGTTGGGATCAAACTCAGCAGTTCATGGCAAACATGAAAATGAAGGAAAAATTGTTGCGAATGTGCACTTTAGTATTTTGGAGACTTCAGAGATCACATTCACAAGCATTTTAGACATCAGTCACCCCTTCATGGATACATGGCGAAGGTAACCAAATTTCGTGCTCTGCTATGAATCAGGAGAAGGGATATCAGCTTGTTTACTGCACAGTGTCATAACCAAAAGCCATCTCCTGTTTAAGGCAGGCACTGATTTTTAGGGGTTATATCAACATTTGGCCCCAAACTGTAATTTTCTTAGTTTTCTTTAGCTCAGGAAGCAAATAAAAGAATTAAGCAATTTTTTGCATTGTCTTAATTCTGGAAATGTCCCATTACCTGAATGAAATCCACCAAAGTTGCTTTTAAGAAGTGCAAAAGCAGGAGAAGAAATAATGGCTAGCGATAAGATATATCCAGGGAAAGTACTGAGTCCTCAAGTGAACAATAGGAAAAGATCGGTCAGGCCCTGTCTGTGACACCCCAGGCAGGTTAACAGACTCATTTTTTTAGACTTAAAGACAACAGGCAGTCCCAAGTGCCAAAACCTCCAACCTCCGAAGGTCAAGGGAAAGAGAGGAGAGTCAGCTGCTTCTGGGGAGACTGAGCAACAAGTAAGGGGATTAGGAGGGCAACTCATATCTCCCAACCCAGATGTGGGGGGGATATGTCTGTCTTCTGAATTTGCAAGGAACGTACAAAGTTTAGGTAAGATCAGAGATGCATGAACTTCTGTTGTTTTAAACTGTTTCCTCTGCATGAGCATGTCTTTGGGTGGATGAACAATGCACTGGTTTTGGAAAGCTGTTCTCAGTCACATCAATCACCGGTCACAGCTGCCTGGAAGGAAGTCTCTTTCAGGTGCCCTGCACAGTTAAGCTCCATGGTTTGAGCCAGATTGATAAATGAGATAAGGGAAGGGCTGTAACCCAGAGATTTGCTCCCCTTCAGAGAGATGAGGAACATAAAACCCTCACCAAACAGCCAGGTAAAATGGCTGTTTAGGGGGTAGCTGTTAAAGGCTTTTGGAGAGGTGATGCACAGTGTTCACATTGTGTGGTTTGGGATTTTATAACAAACGAGCAGTTTGCATCTAAAGAGGGAGCTACGTCTAGTACTTCCTAAGCAGGTGCTGAAGCAGATGTGATCAGTCAGCAAGGCTGCATTTTTGGTGGCATGCCTTAATGCAATTTAATCTTAAAATTCAGTGGGGTAGACCTCAAGCTTGCACTGCTTACATAGCTCACGCTAGCATTCATTACTTCTTAACTGCAGAGAGATATGCCAAGCTGGTTCTCATTTCTTCCCACAGAAGAGCACGGATCTTTGTTTTGAATTTGCAAGATCCAGGCTTAACTGGTGTCTTCCTCATCCTCCTCCTTTACCTGGGACTAGGAATGGGGAATATCTGTGGTCAGCTATCAACCCCATCTCGTTCTGTACCAGGATGCAGTGTGTGGAGGGTAGACTTTGCATGGTAAACCTGAGGAGCTGGTTTCCCTCCTCATGGTTTGGTAATGGGCTTGCAAGGCTGGCTCCTGCAACATGAGGAGCAGCTCTTGCAGATAGACATCACCTAAAACTGTTCAATCTCTCCTGAAGTGTGTGACTTGCAAGATCGACACCCCATACCCCCACCCAACATAAGCATCTCTGGCCCAGCCAGGAGGAGCCAGGCAAACAGCAGGAGGGCACCATTGATTTCAGTCAATCTGCCCTAGCTGAGAATGTTAGACTGCAGATGTGCATCAGCCCATGTTCAGACTAGTTCAGATTTCTTCTCAAATCTAATTTTAGACTTTGTCTGCTATTATTTATTCAACAATGTGAATGAGATATAGATCGCCTTCATTGATTGCCGCCTTTCCCTTCTTTGTAATTGGCCTATTCTTTCTTGAATATCTCACAACAAGCATATTACTGTACTGTGTCAAGACTGGAAGAGAGAAAGAAACTATGTTGAATCAGAATATTTTTAAAAAACTAATTTTTCTAAACCGTATTCACCCTAAATTCATCACGTTAGTCATAGACTGGAGTTTATCATTTCCTCTGTGTAGAACTAGTTGCAAATGTGCTGTTGCAATCCACACCACACTTTTTTAACAAGAATAGAAAAATGTGGCCTGAAACTGATCTTGGACGGTCCTCAGCAAATGCTGACATTCCACTATGTGGCAAGAGCTTACTTTCATTTTTGTGCTGCCACCTGTACAATACTTCTGTCCCCTTTTTATTTTAATTCTTGCAGTATGCCATTAACTTGGCAGCAAAATAAGTGATATGCTGTAAATACCATGTGTCCCATAAATTCCAGGCAATTAATTAGGGTAGGCAATATTAATAGTTTATTAGCCTCGCTTTAATAAAGTCAGGAAGATAACTGACAGCTCTTTTGCTTGACTGAGAGAGCTCTGGTTACAGGATCTCATTCAGAAAGACTAAAGTCACTATTTGAAGAAATTCTGTAGAGAGAAAGACTGTAGAGAAAACAAATGTGAAGCAATTTCCCTGTGAGGACTGCCATCACAACAAGAGCAGTGTCCCTCTAGGGCACCCTATGGATGTTTCCTTTTGGTCTCAAATTCATTCCAGGTTGTGACTGTATCTGTCATTTCTGCTCCCCTGTATTTCCCCTTTGCCATTGCTGCCACTTGCTTACAGTTAGTAAACAAGTGAAAAACATGAGAATAGATTATGTTCTTCTGTAATATCAGGACTAAAACCCAAAGACACCAGCCCCCCCAGAAACCACACATGCTGTGAGAATGAAAGCAGCCCTTGAAACTCTGGGCAGATGAACATTTTCTCTTCGTGCTAGAGCCTCACACCCTTGGGGTCTCATTTTGCAACTTGCTGGAAGAATGACTGCAAGATGAAGGGATGAAGCAGCACATAAGCACTCGGTGTAATTAGTCTGCATAAGATACATTGAGACATAAAAGGTTGATTATCATTGTTGGGTTGGGAGTTGTACATTTTAGAGGGAAATTTTTCTGTCATTCTCCTCACAAAACTGCCACCAGATCCAACAGGCACATTTCAAAGAATGGGAAGTGCTCGGCAAAAAAATTCCAGATCTAGTACAAAGCTACTACTTTGACAATTTTTCAGAAAAGAACGATGTGTTGATGGTGCAGCTGAGGAAGTACAGAACCAGTATGCGACTAGCCACCCTCCGGTTCTGCTGCAGAAAGGTGCGTGCGCCTGTCACCTACAGCTCTAACATGAAGTAATTTGGTCAGTGGGAAATCCTGGGTACCGTACTTCAGCAGAGGTGTTGTGTCGAGCCCAGGCATCCTGCCCACCTGGACATATTCAGGTAGTTCTGACTGAGTAAAAAGTGGGTTCATTGCCCCATTTCAGGTAGGATATTTTGATACAATAGACTCCACCTTGGGCTTTATTTTTTCTTTTGGTGAAAGTTAATTCCTTTCTAGGCAGCTACCACTAGGCCTAGAACAGCTTGAATTTTGGACATCAATGCACTCAAAGAAGAGGAAATTTCTGTCATATGTGGAAAACTATCTATCTGTGCTAGTTTGCCAAACAAAACCAGTAAGAACTGGGTTTCTGACCCTGAGATTTCTCTTTACATAGATTAATCATATTCCTGTCATTGGGTGTCTGTGAGACAGGGAGGATGCTGACGTGGTTTGCTATAACTCGTGGCAGATGAGGCAGAGGCATGCTTGGAGGACAGCTTTGGGAGGAGGGATAGAGTCAGTGCCAGCATAGTCTAATCAGAGTGGCTCACAGTGGACTTTTAGAAGTTGCATTCTTCAATTTCTTCCACTTATTATTGCTCTTGAATACAGCACTAGAAGTGGACTATCTATTTTCTTACGTTCTCAGTTCAGACAGACTTCCACGGCGGATGCATATTCAGGAAAGGCATCCTTTTCAGAGGTGTGAGCACAGAAACCAGAAGGTGACTCCCTCTGAGTCACGGGCTTCTCTTACCTGGTATTCGCAGGCAAGGCACTGCAGCACTGGTAGGCACTTCTGGCTCCTAAGAGAAAGGTGACCCTCAGGAAAGATGTCTCTTTGCTGTCAGCGTAGGGGAGTCTGTAATGACACAATATGGGCTGAGAAGGGGTGGGAGGGTAGAACAGTAGCTTTAACATAATAAAAAGAATGACATCACTGTTTCTCAGTCTGGCTTTGTAAGTAAATTCCTCTAGCATCTGGGCTGCTCAAAGTCCACTTACTTTCTGCAGAAGCCAGGAAAAGAGACAGTGTGTTTTCTGTAAGGATGTGGAATAGCTGCCGAGCTTCCTCTAGTTTTCTGGAAAGGGTTGGGAAGCCCAGTAGTGCAATGCTTCCCAGAGGTGATGTAACTCAATGTGTCACTAACTCAGGGCAGTCCTTAGATGACACAATCCATCTGTTAGCAAGAAAAACAAGGGCAGTTCATACTGCACCTGGTGCGGTAACTTCATGTTGTTGAAGATAAGTAATTGTGGAGGTCACTGAACTTGGTGCTTTTGATTTTATAATTTAAAATAGCATCACAGTCCTAAGGGCAGGGATTTCTTTAACTTCATTCCCTTTATTTTTTAAAGGAAATATACAATTTTGGAACGAGGTTTAAAACATTTCAATAAATTGGCAAGACTTGAAAGACATCGAGGTGATGCGGTGTCCATCAAGTTATGCTGTACTGTTGACAAGAAGTTGAGAGCTGATAAAGTCCAGCTATCTGACACAAACATTTCAATTAAATGCAACTGGGAACTAACATGCATGTCTAAGAACATTTATAATTATGTTAGGTAAAGCATAAAAAAATGCCAGTGCCCATGACTCCCCACAGAGGTAGCCTTAATGGAGGAGCCCTTAGACAGAGAAGGGCTAGCAGATCCCTTCATGAACCAGAATTTTTTTCTTAGATATGTTCACTAGGGGTGATTAACTCAAAGGTTGTTCAATGGAAATGTCTACAGTGCTGGTGTCCATGTCAGTACTGGTTGCACAGACTCCTGTTAGAGCCCTGAGAGAAACAGGCTCTTCTAGGACACAACTCATCTCCTCTTCACCATAGATCTTTGAATGAGGTGGACCGTTTGCTACAGGGCCTCTTTCTCCCCACTCACTGTAAAGACAGTCCAGACAACAAACTCAGACGTAGGTCGCCCAACATCTGAGGTCAGATGAGATGCACTCTACCCAGGATATCCAGAGGCATTGCTATGACCAGACTGGGGCAAGCCATGCCATTGCTGAGGCATGCATACCACTGTGGGCAGCAAAGCAGCCCCACTGCCTGCACTTCTCTCCCAAAGGCCTGGAGAATCTCTCTGACTGCTGCCTCAGGTGCAAAGGGTGGCAGCTTCCTCAGGAGTAAGCTGTCTCACCAGGGCTTAGCTTTGCATTATATCCAGGCTCTGCCCTTGGCAGAAACAGCACAGTTTGTTTCATATTCACTTAATAAAAAGAATTACCACTTCTGCAAAAAGGGTGTCTTGATCATAGACTGGCAGGTTTAGAGATCCATCATCTCCTTGCTCCAGGCTGCTAACCTTCATGAAATGTCCCCAGTATTTCATATCCCTGCTGTGAAAGCAACACAGGGGTGTTGAACAGTTTGGAGGAGTCCCCATATTGTTTCTCTCAGCCTCTTTTCTACCTGGGAAGCAATGAAAATACACGCTCAGATTGCGGTGAAGAGAGGTGCGGCAGTCTGGACCCAGTGGCTGTTAGTCTTACCCCAATTCACACCCTCTTAGCAGAGTAGGGAACAAGTAGGTCCTGCTCCTACTCCTCTGCCTCCTTCCCTGTCCTGCCAAACACTGCATGGGAGATGCATGCAAATGAAATCCCAACTAAGTACTGGAGTCTGGAGGACTTGAATCACGTGCCTGAATCGGGGAATTCTCATTCCTCAATTTGTGATTCAGAAAACCTTGGTCCCCCAAAGGTTGAATCCAAGACTGAAATGTTTGTTTGCACCACCCTGTGCCAAAAGCATGTCCATATAACCAACCCAGCAGCAGCAGTGTGATGCCACCTCTCGAACTGCCACAGGAGAATTTAAAGCACTAGTGTAACTGATCTCCTAATGATGGGCATCTTTATCAGAAAAAAATCCTGTTGGTGCCACAGTAATCATTATTCAAACTTAAGAGAAAGCTTAGTTTATAAACATATTTCACACTGAAGAGCTGCTCTCCAGAGTTGCTTGAGTCAGCCAGTAATGTGCACATTATCTATGTAAAATATCAACCCACTGACAGACATAATTACTGAGTTTGTATAACACAGAGGATAAGTTATATTCCCGTGTGAATCCTGAAATGACAGTTTGTCTTCATTCAGCCTGTGGTTTCCCTTGCCAGGCTCACCCTGTGAAGTGGTTACATGTGCAGGATGACAGGCGCAGAGATGCCTCACTGTAGTGGGTGAAGTGGAGGGTACCTGAGGTCTAACCACAGAGATTCGATACATCTTAGTGGTTGCATTTTAAAACTCTGTTTGCCCAGTTCCTCAAGGGGAGTGCTGTGTGCCGGTCCCACTACTGCCATCAGACCAGCAATGAACGGCTGCTATGGAGGCTCACAAACTCCCTGACACAGCCCTGATGAGAGGTGCACACAACTGGAGTGCATGTCAGGACCCATAGCAACTCCTGAACAAATAAGACAGGTGGCCCAGAGAGATTTATAAACAAGTGGAAATGCAGATGTCCTCAGAGCAATTAAAATATGCATTTTTTTCCCATTTAAAATATGAATTTGATGAGAAATAGCGTCTAAATACATCAGTGACTATTGAAATAAAGTGTGCAGGATGTTTTCCATCTCTGAAAATTATAAATTGATGGCTGCACCAAGAGGGTACTCATGGGCAGTGGTACTGCACAGATCCTATTTCTCACACCTCTTCCCTCAGTGCATGTTACCAGCCACTGCTGGAAGCAGAATGCCTGCCACCTCTGTCCATATGGCCATATGTCAGTTCTGGTGTAGCCTTTTTCTAACAGGCAATGACACCTCCAAAGGTGTTTTAACCTGAGCACTGCCAAAGCATTTATCAGATTACAGCCTGGCAGAATGGCACACCTAATATCCAGGTTCTTTCCCCTTGATAAATTATCTTTTAGCATCCCATAGTCCATAAAGAAGGTCTGGTGTTCTGTAGGCCTTCTGATTTTCTCCATTCATTTTGTAAAACATAATGATATATGCCTACACAGCTAATTAGACAGATAATACTATTTGCAACTTAAATAATGTCATACTGCCTTTTTTCTGGGGTGAGACAAAGAAAAGGCCTATCATAATACTTATATCTGATAGGATAGACAAGGTACAAGGAGATGTAGTAAGGAAAACATGTATTCATGATGTCAATTTTTCTGAGTTAAAATGTTGTGAAAGCTTGCTTGTTTGCTCCACTCCCAGCTTCAGGCCAAGTTAGTTACAGCATTGCAATAGTACTTTTCAAACTGAATTTCAAAGCAACATCTCTTTAAAGTTCAAAAGTTAATGCTGATGATTAAATCAACAAATGTTTATGGAAAAAAAATTAGGAAAGAATACAGGGCTAGTTTATTAAGTCTTTTCCAATTCTCCAAGTTCTCCATGTGCTAATACCAGGTCTCAAAGGAGGGCAGCGAGAGAAACTGAATGGCACCTTTTGGAATGGATTACTAATTTGAATGACTCACTCATGGTCTTTGCAATTCATGGTTGTGTCCACCTCTGCATGCATCAGGTTAACTTAAAAAAGAGACAACCTAAATCTTCCCCCCACTCAGATATAGAACTCACTTTCACAGAGTGCCATAGATACCAGAAATATAAATCAGAAAAATTAGGAGGAGAAAAACTTTGTCAAATGATATTTCACACCAAGATGCAGATACAACTTCTGACTCAAAAATTTCAGAAGTCACACATTGCTGAAAGCTGGAAGGATGTACACTGGGTGATGGTAACACTGAATGCTTGTTATTTTCTTTAGTGTTCACTGTTAGTCACTGCCAAGGGCCAGTCAACACTGACTTTTGGTCTTACTCATAGTGGCTTAGATTTTATTACCAAAATTTTTACATTTTCTTCAAATTAACTACAATTTTCTGAAATTTAGAAACAGTTTGGTTTCCTTCCCTTGCTTTTTAATCATATTTTTTCCTACAAGTCTAGGTTTCTGACCTCCATGAGGACATAGATGTGAGTGTGCCCGTAACTCCATGGATAATGCCAGTCTGGCAAAACACCTATTCCAGGACCACCTGCAGGTTTCTTTCTGCCTTGCCAGTTTTATGATTTTGCCTTCTCTCATTAGTCATGCCTGTGCTGAGGACCTGTGCTATTAGTTAGTTCATTAGGTAGTTCAGCATATCCCAGAGGAATAAACTTCACCCCTCAGGATGGGCAGGGCCAGCACAGTTACAGCGAGCATATCCAGGAACTCCTGTGGTTTCTGTGCCTCCTATGGTGCTCTAAATTTTTTTTCTTAAAATTAAGGGCTGCTTTGTGCTCTGGCTCAGCCTCCAAGCTGCTGTAGGTCAGCACAGGTCTATCAAGTTTAATGGTAACAAGAAGACAGGGCTCGTCTTCTCCATTCAACAAAGCAAAGCTTGGGGTCACCTTCATGAATAACCAGTGAGCAGGTCATATACTGAGCAGTTTGCGATCTTCGTGGTTTCCTCAACAAACCATTCAGTATGCCCAAAATTTGTCATCTTTGGTAACTATTTGGCTGTCATCATTGATGCACTGATTCCTCAGAAAGATCAAGAACTGTATCTACCTGCCAGGAAGGAAGGGAGGAGAGCATTTCCCAAGGAGCTGCAGCTGTTCATCCCTCCCATGGGGAAACAGGGAGCTGGGAGTGTCCAGGGCATGGCTGAGGACATAATTCCCAATAAAGGGCTCAAAGAGCTGTGAAAGAGCCAGACTTGGCATTTTAACCTCAGCCAGCTGAAAGAGGAGCTTGTTTGTCTTTTTCTCTCTTTAAAAAAATACAGATGCTTTCCTGGTACCAGCTGCTTGCTTGGGTTTGCAGCCAGCATCCCTGCCACACCACGCTGCCATTACCGGCCCTGCTCCTGGGAGAGGACTTTGCCAAAACCCAGAGCCAGAGCCAAGGCTTCTGCATTTTCCTGGCCAGGCTCCTTCTGGGAAATCCAGCCGGTGCTGCGTGTCCCATTCGTGTGGGTGGGAAGAAACTGGAGCTCGGAAACAACCTGCCCCAGCCAAGCGCTGACAGGAACAGCCCCCGCCACCCACGTCCCACCACCCCACAGTCCACAGACAGGTCAAACCTCCAGGATTTGCAAATTTTGCCTGGGTCACTACTAGTGCGGAGAGCCAGCTGAAAGCAGCCAGGGAAGAGAAAAATAAGGAATTAAAAATGAAGCATAGTCTGGACTGGCAGAAACGTAGGTCTACATGGCTTTGAACAAGGAGTGAACAGAATTTTTGCACAGAGAATAAGGGAGTTCAGCTTTGTTATGAACACGTTGCCAAAAGCATTAACTTAATACACGATAGGGGATCAGCAAAACTGGCAACTCCCTGTCCAGCTGAAGGGTGTAGTTTTGTGTTACTGAGACAACTGCTGCCCCTTTTAAAACAGTGTCCTCTGAGTCACCACACTCACTGGAACGAAGATTTAATTTGAGGCATTCTGCTGGAAATCCTAATCACCAGGGTACACAGTCACTCTCACTTTTTTTGAAACACAGTATATGTTTAAGCATTTTCTGCCAAATGGAAGAGCTTCCAGAGAGGAAGCTTTCACCCGAAAGTACCCTACAGCTGAGGCTTGTGCATCGCCCAAGAGACAAAGCCTGGCCCCAAGAAGGCAGAAGAAGGACCAAGGCACTCCTCACCAGGCTGTTGAGTAGGAAATAATCACCATGTGCCTGGGTTTTGTGTGAGTAGTGATGGGAAGGAGAAGTGTGGCAGAGAACCACATGTTTTGTTTTCAAGGATGTGCATACAGCCGGTCTAGTTGTGATGGCTCCAAGCTAAAGCCTGCTGGAACCGTCTCAACTAGAGTGGTCGCATGCACAACTTTCAGCTGTATGGAAGACCTTTGGCACCTCAGGAACATGCTGGCAAACCTCATTTGCTTCCATATTCAGATGGCAGACAAGAAAGAGCTGGATGATCTAAATTTGGGGCTTACACAGGTACAATATCAGCTAAGCCCCAAAGCCTTTTTGGGAATGAAGCTGTTCATGTCCCTTGGAGCACAGATATGGCTACCACACACACTAAACATTTTGCTAGACTACTTTTCCATTCAAACATAGTCAGCTCTGTACCACTGCCCTCTCAGGCAGTCACACTGCTGTGAAACAGGCATATTGAGCTAGAGTTGCCCAAACAGTGCTCTGAAGCCAGAGTGACCAGGGTGAAACTGTGCTGCAACTTCTGCTTTCTTCATGCTAATAGCTACGAGTGAAGGAGACAAAGAACCCCCTGTGCTGAGCTATTTAGTACTTTTCCAGCAACGTAGCCACCCGCTTTGCACAATCCAGGGTGTTCAGAGCCAAGGAATCTGGGATCCATCTGGCTTTGGTCAGAGATTTCCAAAGGTGTAGTTCCCCACATACTCCGACTGTTCCCTGTACTCTCAAAAGTCAGACGACGGTGGTCAAAACACACACACTTGCTTCAGGAGGCTGTGCAGTGTTTTGCAGAGATATGGACTCAAGCTGCACCCCCCCCCGCAGCAGGGTGCCCCAGGCACCTTCACCCCCTCACAGCCCTTTCTCCCTGCCTTAGCCTGGGCAAAGGCACACACACGGTGTCAGTAGGCTTGTAGCCTCCCATTACCATTGAAACTAATAGAACTGATGCAATGGCGAGAAAGTGTTAACTTTTTCCTCGGAGTGGGAATATGGTTGGCACCTGGATGTTTAGCAGAGCAACTTTAGACCGGGCAAGAGGAGGATCCTCTAACCCTCTATTATTGTTTTCTTTGGAAAAGCTTGGGGTTTCATTGTCAAGAACAATTTAATATGATAAGTTACAGTGTTAAAAACCGTGCACAGGAACAGATGAATAACTCTGTATACTGTCTGCTCAACCGTGATGAGACTGAAGTCAAATATTTGAGGTTTGCCACAAACCAAGATGAAGCTTATTTACACTAACAAAGGGCACCCAAGGAACAGTGGTGGCCTTAAGTATGCACGACGTGTTTATCAACACCAGATATTTACCTTAACTTTTATATTTGGAGAGCGGCTTCCCACATGCTCAGAGTCATGACCTACGTGGTTAGCTTTGTCTTGTCTTGCTTCTGTACAGCACATGCTGTGTATTGTAGGAAGAGACCAGGCTCAGAAAAAAAACATGCGCAGCACAAAATAATACCCCCGAGTATTCATGGAAACCATCCTCCTCTATTATATCCCAGACCATAAGACTCCAGAGCTTTCTGCCCTTGCTAAGTTCTCACAAAACCTTCCAGCTATTAACTATAAATTACTCTCTTTCTCAAGGACTTTTTTATTCAGAGAAAAGATGTTTCGTTGCCAACAAAGTGGAGTGAGCTTCCCTCATATCATGTCTTCTGGCAGCTCCCACAGGCCCTTGTTAGCACACTCTGGTGGTCATGGGGGAGGGCTTCCTCAGCCCCCATGCTGGGCCAAGTACGGCCAGCAGTGGGGACACATGCAAAAACGTGGGCTCTTGCAGGCCCAGAGCAAGAGTAATTTTGCTCTGCAGCAAGGCCTGGAGAACCAGGTGGGAGGAGAGAAGGGGCACCATCCACAGAGAAACTGCCAGGGTGGAGAAAAGGATGCATTGCTCCTCACTTGGCCCTCCTCCTAGGGGACGTGGAGAATGGCTTACCATGACATGCTCCCTAGGGACAGCTTTTATACTGGGACCTTGTTATTTCTCCAGCCGACTGAACAGCCTAGGTCTTTCCATCTTGCCTCATGTTTGCTAAATCACTACTTACACATGTCATCCTTTCCCTAGACTCTCTCCAGCTCCCCTGATTCAACAAGGAGGATGTGAGTGTTGCTTTGATGATGCACAAGGATCCAAACCAGTCAGCCCAACAAGGGACAGCAAGTTCGGAGAGAAGGACGCCCACCTGGCTATCAGTGAGGAGAAAAAAAATCACCTGATTTCCCCAGAACAGGGAAAAACCTGAGGACAGAGCACCTGAGATGTCCTCGGACTTGTCTGTAGACTGTGTCCTGCTCAGTAACTCAGTCAGCAAGGGTCTCTGTGGCTGCCTGAGTCACAGGAAGGCGTTAATGCAGGTTGCATCAGCAGACTGCTAATTCCCTAAAACCTCCATCAGAGCAGGGGGTTCTTTGGTCCAGTTGTCCACAGACAAGGGTCTATTTTCAGCTGTGTTGGGTTCCTGGGTCACACTGCACAGAACAGGTTATTAAAACATGATGGAGAGATGATCACTTGTTTCTCGTCAATATTTATGCAGCTTAAGTTCATCTGGTACAAACCCCTGTACTGAGGCAAGATTAAGTGTAACCAAGCATCTCTGGAAGAAGATTGTCTAGCTAAGCCTTGAAAACATTTTGGGAAGGAATTCCATGATTTTCCTAGATAACTGCTCTATCATTTCACTAATGTTTTTTTAAAAGAGAAGAACAACAGCAACAAGAGATTTTGCTAATAAGCAAGGTAAAATTATATTTGCTGCAGATTGAGTAGATTTCTTTTTGTACTTTCCTAGGTGGACTTGAAGAAAATTGATTGCCATCCTATAACAGCCTTTAAATATTCAAAGACTTTATATATCCTTCACCAACCTTTGCCCTTGACTAAGCCCCCTACTTCCTTTAATCTTTCTTAACAGACCGTGTTTTTTAAATTTCTTATTGTTCTTCTAGCTCTCCTCTGGCCTCTCCCTAATTTGTCTACATCCCCAGGCACTGAGAGCATTTGCATTATCCACTCTGATCTGAACAGCAGTTTCCCCTCCCTTCTAGATTGATCATTAAAAGCATTTTTCTGCATTATGTTATCTTTGAACCTCAATGTGAAATTTCAAAATGAGAATAACAAACGCCACCAATAACACATTTGACTAATGGACTTGCAGAAATTTCAAAGCATCCCAAAGCAGTCCTACCTTGCCTGGGCCCACAGGTGTCCCTGGCTGGAAACAAGTCCAGCTGGAATGACAAGGTAGCTCCCAAGCTCCAAGCTTCAGGAAAAAAACCCCACATAGACAACAGAAGCTTGATTAAGATTTTTTCATCCCTCAACACAACTGCTTGAGATTTCGGGTACATCAGACCTTCTGGTTCCTCAGAGATCAGTTACCTGTTTTCACTTGTTTAGGATGAAATACAAATAACAGCAAAAGAGAATATAATGTCCAAACTGCAGTTGAAGTAAGCCAGTAGAAGTACCCTAAATCAGCTCGGTATATCTTGTGACTGAGGGATCACCAAGGAGAGACTGACACCACCAACAGCTCTGTGCTCCAGCTGAGGAGGTCTGTATGGGAAACCACAGGGCCACCACCACTACTTCAACATTATTTTCTCTCCCTTTTTTCTCCTGACAGAGTACAACAGAATGCTGCTGGGCCTTTTCTGCCACCCAGGAAGGAGTGAGATGCTTCTATGAGTGTTTTTTCGTGCAGAAACCTGCAATTCCATAGGACAAGATCCTTCTCCATAAGGTGGAAGCCATGGGACCTCTCTTCTCTTTATCGGAGGCCCAAGGATGTTTCCTCTCCTCATTCATCCATGAGAAAATGTTTGATGTGAAATAATGAATGTGGGGTTTTGCTTTAATCTGCAAAATCAGATGCTGTTTATTTTCCAAAGAACTCTTGGAAATAAGAAGAGATGGGAATACAAAAAGAATGCCAAAATTAATTAAATGGAAAGTTCAGCTGTTGAATACTGCACAGTTAAACTTCCTGGATCGCCTTAGAGACCTGTAAGCCAAACACGGGACATCATTGCTCCAGACACATTAAACAATCATTAACTTCCCTGTGTGAGGGAAAATTATTAGGTGTTGCTCAGTGCACCGTGTAAGAAATTACTTGTATAACCAGAGGTTGGCTGTGAAAAGCAAAATCCCACAATGTAGAAGCAGAGCAGGTTGTACACTTATGCAGGTAACACAAAGGAATGTGTGTGGCACAGCCCTCCCTCTCACCCCAGAGTCCCTCCGACCCCAGCCTCCCCCAGGCCCGCTCCCCTTCCCCTAATGCTCAGCATTGCTGCCTGCTGCCATTAGCGTCCCACCTCTGGTCCTGTGCAGGCTTTATGAGAGTACAGGCTATCTGGGGAGTTCGTTTTGCAGAGTATTTTTACAGTAATGAAGGTTGACTGATGTGGGGACAATGTGCCTGAAGCTGTAGAATTTCACATCAGCTGTTTGTTTTATCTCAGGGCTGGTGTATTGCCTGTAAAATATGAGAACTTCCAAACACGTTGGTGAATTCTGGGTTCCACTGAAGGCAATGGCAGAAGTCCACTGACTTTTCTGAAAGTAGGGTGTTGCCCACAGGTTGGGAAGCTGTGTGGGAAGAGAAAGCAAATTCTTATCCCTGACTATAGATTGTAGAAGGAAAATAGATGGTAACTTCAGTTTATCTTGTCTAAAAATTGCATTGACCAACTTCACGGCAGAGCATGAGGAACTGAGGATACATGACAAAAGACAGGCTATGCTTCCTGGCTGCACATTCACGACACATTTAAGCACAATGTGAAAGAAATTATGGCTATTACCACAGCCTGAGGTTTGATACTGCTATTGGAAAACCTAACAATTTTGTAAAAGTTACTACTATTGGACAGATTGTCAGCCTCCACTGAAATCCCTTCGTACCACCAGAGTAGAACTGAAGTTCCTTAGACCAGTCATTAGCAGCTAGTTGTAATGCTTGGCTAAAGCCAAACTTACTCAGCCCATCTTCCCCATGTAGGAGCACATCATGACCAAGAAAGTGAAGACAAAGCAAAGCACACCCTGACGATGCTAGGCCTTGCCAGCCTATATGTAATGGGCCATATGGGACTTTCCCAGCTGATAAATAAGCTGGCAGAGCAGGCCTACGGCTGCTCGGACTTGTAGGGGCAGCTGGTTCAGACCTCGGAATCAGCATCTGAGTCAGTAAGGCAGGGTACAGCAGTGCACGGCCAAGGAGTTTCTGACTACTGCCAAACATCCTCATTCTTTTTAAAAGTGTTTTACTGTCAGCAGGGTTTGAATAAAGTCTCGTCTCATCCTGGTGTTGAGGTGCCCTGGAGAAATGGCATGAATACTACATGTTCAAAAATATATTACGTAACATGTTTATTATTTACCTTGTTTTCAGTTAATTGTTTTTTTGCATGGACTAGAAAGCACTACAGACTTTCAGATACTGGCATTGTCTAGCACACTGTATTAAACCCCCAGGGCAGGCCTAATTGGCTTGTGGTTGCAGGTATGTTGCAACTGACTTGGCTTGAAGTTTTGCTGGCCATTTCATTTAGATTCATCTTTATTTGCTCCTTTAAAAGAGGAAGAAGGCATCCAGATTTTTGGGGGTGAGGTCAGTGTGAGGTTTCTTTCCAGACACAGGGGCCATTTTCTCCCAAATCCTTCAAAATGAATTGAAACACTAAAAGCACTTCAGACCATGAAGCATTAATTCAGGGGAGCTTGTTCTCTTGAACCGTCTATTTAAATGGTGAATAATTTCGGTATTTCATCTCTTAGACCAAACGTTACATGTCATCTTGTGGACCTTACACTTCTGGCTGTTGCCAAGATTGCCTTACAGCAGGGCAGTCCAGCCTCTGAAGGGTAGAAAAGGAAATGACAGAAAATAAGTTGTGTTTCTCTATACGCCTTCTCTAAACACAGTTTCTGTACACATGCAATTATTTCAGCTGGCTATACGACCTCCTTATCTCACAGTGCTAGGTCTGTGCTGCCACAGGTGGGAGTGCCACATCAGAATATATGTAAGACATAGACAGTAGCCCTCTGTATGCATCTGCCCCTACATATCAGCATTTCAGCATGCTCCTTCTGGCATCCACTTCTGTACAAAATTAGCCCTAATTAGATCAGCATAAGGCTTGGTGGGGATGCAGTTATACTGAAATAAAAATGCCTTGTTGTGGTAAAACACGCTCTGCTTTCTCTGTAAGAATAACCCAGATTTGTATAAACATCTTTATAGCTGTGTGATTGCATCCGAACCATAGAGGAGTGGGGGAAAGGTAGAGATTGGTTTACTCTAATTATACCAATAAGGCTAGAGTAGTACAGCCTTTCTGTATAGGCAAGGCCTTAAGGTCAGAATATAAATGTCCACTAAGTGGTGACCTCTGAGAGCTGGTAGGTGAATTATGGCTTTGATAATGAAGGTTTTCACTGGACATAGCAGTCAGGACATAGCTATGTAGGAATGCAGAAAAATGGCAACAGGAATATAATTTAGCAGAACAACTCAGGAAAGTATACATAATAGGAAAACCTTATTTTTCCACATCATTGAGGGTGTTCTTGGGAACTCAGGACTGGGAAGGGCATTGTGTATTGGCAAGTGCAGCCCTTCAACTACCTCAGGCAACAGATCCTATAACCTTTCTCGTAACTGACCGAGCTGTATCCTGAAACTGCTTACCTAGGGAGGGAGGAATGGTGCTCTACATTTTGCCTTCTGGGAGGCTGACAGTTACTTGCATTGACATTTCAGTCTGGCAGCACAAAAGCTGAGTAATGCAGCAGAGTACAGTGGCGGTGCCAGGAGTCTAACATGCTCAGCTGGAAAGTTACTAACAAAAAGGCAGGGATTTTCAAAAAAACCTAACAGAGTTTGGCTCCCAGAAAAACTGCGTTCCTAATTCTCTTAGGAAAATCCTAGCGCTGACTGTTGCAAAACGTACACGTATGCCTCCAGGGCTGGCACCTTAGTCATTCAGAAAACACTCCCAGTCTCATGCAGACACTGCGAGAGGTTGAGCGTCCCTGGCAGCTAATGAAAGCTGAGCCATGGACGATGACCATACTGACCAAGTGTGGGAAACCCAGAGGTTTCCACAGCTTGTGAACCTGTAATTGCATTTCCCAAAATGTTGATTAACACCCACTGTGTAAAGAAAGAAATTCCTCCATCTGGGCTCTCCATGCAGAACCCACCCAGGGATGGAGCGGGGGGAGCAACGATACACTGCTGAAGCTGTGCCCTCACAGCGAGCCCCGCTCCTGTGACTCCCCCAGAGGAGAAGCTGCACACAGAGGTCTGCGCACACATCTGGCAGAGCCCCACGACTGCCCCAGCCTGTCCCCTCTCCAGGGATGGGGACCAGGCGCCTGGCATCCCCTCTCGCATGCCTCCCCCTCCCGGAACCGTGGGGAAATTCAGAGAGACCACTTGGCAGCCGCACTGCTCTTTTTCCCACATGAGCAACAGAAGCATAGGCATTTGGGGCATTTCAAATATCAGCTGCACGGAATATCTACATTTGGTCCTCAGTGAGATGATGGGGGCAGCTCGCACATCAGGAGACTGATTTTCTAGGTTCAGTGCAGAAGTTTTGCACAACTATACGTAGGGATATAAAGCTTTTCCAATCCAATATGGTTGAGAGCAGCTTGCGAGACGTGCCAGGGTTAGAGCTAGACCTTTCCCTGCCCCTTTCTGTGACTCTTCAGAGCCACTCTGACCCAGTCCTCAGAAAGTCCCTTGATGGCAACAGGGAGAAAAGCTGGCAGAAAGCCCCGAAACTGTTAGCTCCCTTCTTCTGGACCCTGGCAATATCTCCGGCCATATTTGAAGACCACAAATGGGGAGCCAACGAAAACAAACACCGCTGGGTGCCTCCACAGCACACACTTCTCATGGGATGTTTTTGTCAGGTTGGCCCAATGCTGGGCACAAGCCTCCGCCCCGTCAGACTTAAGCAGCTTCCTTTCCTGTGCTCTCCCATCATCACCTTCCCCAGAGAAGACCCAGAGGGAGTAATAATCTCTACAACAACTTGAATAATTTATTCAAACTTTCCTTCTTCCAGAGATAGCCAAACTTCCTTGGCCTGGAGCCAAAGATCACAACTATTTCAAGGCTTTTCTCTCCTCCTTCCCTCCATCCTGGGCACTAAGCATCCTCCTCCAGCACCAGAGGCAGCTGAGCTCAGGCTCAGCACCCAGAGCCACTCAGGCCCTACCAGAGGTGACAGGAGCTCATCAGAAGTCAGGTCTCACCATCCATTCAGAGGTAAATTTATAGTTGGACTTTTTGTCCAGGCTGACTTCTTGCATATCAGCAGAAGAGCAGCCAATGAATTGCAGGTGACCAGGCAGGTCCCACGAAGGCCTAGGGGCTGGGATAAGCAGTACCCTTCTGATTTTCAGCTGAACTTACCTGGCTGAAAATCAGACTTGATAGTCTTCATTGGACTGTACAACCACATGGAAACTCAGAGGAAAAGGTGAGGTAGTGAGGGGGAAAGGGAAAGGAGCGAGGTTACTTAAACACTATGGTTTCAGAAAAGGTTACTTGAATCCTGAACCCAAACAGAACAGCAGCTCTTATTTTAGTTCAAACCAGTTACTTTCACGATTCGGGTGATCAGCATCCCCTGACTTCTCTGCACCTATGTTCATCTTCACCTCCTCCTGACCTGCCTGACATGTGTAAATAGCTGTGGCAGTACAAACATGAGAGCTGAGGGGTAAGGAAGGGGACATTTTTTTAATTAACATGAACTCGAGCCTATCACTTTCTGTCCCAGTCTAAACACATCTCTAAAATCCAATCTTGTAACTCAGCCCTTGGTGACCAGTTAATATAGCGGACAGCACAATATGCCTGTTCTGCAAGGATAATTTGGGAAATCACGTTATACCCTATGGCTGCAGATGAAATGCCCACTGGGGACACCATCGGTGTGTTTGGTTTCATACTCTTGATGGATCATCAGGTTAAATACAAAGATTTGAGTGAGATACTGGCATTGTGCGATACCAGAAGGGGACGAATGCCTTTCCCTTCACCTTGGTCCCATATATTCTTCCTACCTGCCAACATAACCCAGCCTACCTGCCATGAGTCTTTGTTTCCCTGTGGCCCAGTGCACCCTTTGGACTTATATCTCATCAAGCCCTGTGCTCTGCAGGCCTTCCCCAGACTTGCTCCTGCTGCAGCATGGGACCATGACCTCTCCCACCCTGGGACCTAGAGCACACACTGCACAGACCAGGTCCCATTTCTGCCTAGAGCAAACTCCAACTGAATACTTGAAAACAGCTGGCTTTTCTCCATCACTTACACAACACATCACCAGTGACCAATGGCAAAAATTGGACGAGAAAGGAGCTGAGTGCCATCAGAATAATGCTGTTAAATAAAGTACACCGTCTTTCTTGGCATCACACTCCTCATCCCCTTCCTTCCTCTGCAAGGGCCACAAGTGTAGCATGGACATGCCAGAGCTGTTAATGGTGAGCAGGTAATGCTGGCAGGAGATTAAATGTCTTTTGATTGAAGTCAGCGCAAAGACTTTACATTCACTTAAGGTCCTTGGAACAGGCCCTAAAAGAAGCTGATATGCGTGGGATATTTATATAGTTTTAAAGGAAAGATTATAACAGCTTGTAGACAATTTAGTGTCCTGGATCTGAAAAGTGGTTTTTTTTAAATTACCTTAAACCTGAAATTTTTTGATTAATAATATCTATTTAGAAGAGTTCATAAATATGCATTTAATTGCTAAACCACTGATGTCTCTATAGCTATAAACACTCTACCGGTTTAATAATGTACATTTTAAAAGCTTCCTATCATCAGTATTTACACTGCAGGGTCAATAATTATGTGTAATTCATGCCTCTCATTGCAGAAATTTTTTTCGAAACAAGTACCAGCAAGTTTTACATATTAAATTCAGCTACAGGGATACCTTGGCTAAGGTACACTGGATAAGATTGCCTAAAATGCTACGCATCAGTAAGGCTGGACTAGGCTTAATAGCTTAAAATAAAGGCTTAGCGAGTTAGGTCAGCTTAAAAAAATCTTTTTTCGTGCATGTTGTTAGGGTAAGCATCTCCTGGCCATGAGAAATTATTGTGGTCAAGAACTTAGCATGATGGAGAAGGACATCAGACAGGCTCAGGTGAATAACAAGAGTATGTGGAGTTATAATAGCACTAACTACAGAGAGCATCGTCAGAGACATGAGGTATTGGAGTAGAAACCCATAGGGAACATCCAGCTATACAAGGAAAGTAAATTTTGAGGGTGGAGAAAACTCTGT
Organism: Astur gentilis; assembly: GCF_929443795.1. Lineage (NCBI taxonomy): Eukaryota > Metazoa > Chordata > Aves > Accipitriformes > Accipitridae > Astur > Astur gentilis. The sequence goes on from NC_064911.1 coordinate 5,653,832, forward strand.
TGTATTTGCCTGATGTAAAGTTATCTGGAAATTTGCCTGTAAGATCAATGCCTCCCTCTTTCATAGACCCTCAACTAGCAAGCCTAAGGAGCTCATGAGCTACGGTACATCCCACTTTTCAGTGCAGAGCACCCGAACACTACAACTTTTTTTACAAAATTTATTGCACATCTACCCAAACTTCCTTCTCCCTCCGTCCTGTGTGTGTTTTTTTCCCCGTGCCTTTCTGCTCCCTTTCTAGGCCTTTTTACCCCAGTGTCACTACTCCTGCATGTAGCACCAGGCCAACGTGCCCAGGAACCAAATTTGCAATCCCATAGGTATTTGATCCAACATTTAGGCAACATGATTTCACTCATGATAGCTCTTGTTGATTCAGGCAAGAAGAAAATGGTTGTGATTCAGTCTGGCTTGGCAGTAAACATTCAACAAACAGTCTTGCTATTAATGATAAGAATCAATGTGTCTCCAAATGAAGAAAACTGCCTAAAGCCTGAGCCTTACGAAGAGGGGTCAATAAGGAAGGCCTTTTACATTTTCTCTGCATGAGTGTCAGGGTCTGGATGAGAAGTTCCCCTTATGGGTTACTCATCCAGCAGGCCCTCGTCTCTCTGGTTTGCCTGCAACTTGTAGAGAGGACAACTGGCTTTGGGGCATCCCAATCCCACAGAAGCACCTCGGCAGGAGGTCTGTCTCTTGGCCTGATGTGTCCATGCTGGGGCATTTTGGGGTCAGGAGCACACACAATCTGGATGACTTGAAATGGAAACCAAAACTCTGGCCCCCTATGACACCCACCCTTCTGCCAGCTACTAGATTCAGTCCAATGACTGTTGAGATGTGACTCAGTTTTAAACATGTTAGCAATCCTAATAAAGTCCGTGGGTCCAGACATGTTACCTAAAGAAATCTGTGTATTCAGGCACTTTACAGGATTAAAGCCTTATTAACTTTCCATCACTGCTAATCTGGAAAAGATTTGCCTTGAAAGACATATGCACAAAAAGATGTAAATCAGAGAGTGCGTGTTATGAAGGAATACTTATTTTGGCTCTTATGGCTTTGGTGAGGGCGATTCACAACCTTTATTTTCTTACATAGGCTCCTTGCTTGACATATTTACTCTGGTCCTAGCTTGTGAGAAGACTTTGCTTAGCAAATTCTGGATGTTTCTTCCCGTTATTCATTTAGTAACTACAACCCTTCCACCATCGATTAGTGTGTTGCAATATAGGGTGTTAATCGACTTTAAACATTTAATTATGGTTTGTTTGAGCACAGCATTTTACAAGCACAGTGGTTCATCACGTTGCTGGAACAAGTACAATACAGCATCTTTAAAATTATGCACAAATAATAGATTAGTTTCAGCAGTACTTTTTCAGCAGCATTAATAAAATCTCTCAAGCATGCACAGAGCCAATGGCCAGGAGGATTCTCAGGAGGTCTTTCATACAGGATGCACATCTTTGTTACGAAATTCCTCAATGCCTTTTTGCTGTCTCCCTAATGACCAGTTAAATGGGCTCCCATGAGAATGCCTGAGTCAGAGCCAGCTTGAAAACTGCTGAGGAAACATCCTCTCTTACTGGAAATGATTTCCATCAAACTGCCATGTACCATATTTAGACTAACGGATCAGTAACGCCAAACAGAGGGAGCTAAGTTCACAGGGCTTGGGATTCTGCTCTATGTGAAAAGAGATTGCCTTTGTCTGGCCACAGTTGCTTTAGGGCAGGCAGTCCAAGAGCTCTGTAATGCTCAGAAACAAATTCCAGCGGTGAGCAGTTGCCACCAGGCAAAGTTCGAGTGGGGCAGGCAGCATTCAGGAGTGGTAGCTGACCTTGTTGATTCGGATTTAACCTGCAAATGAGGTATCAGGAACATCTTCTAATACCTAATTGTGGGAGACCTAGTCTAGTCCGTCAGCCTGTACTAACCACATGGTTTAAATCCAAAGCACTATTTTCCTTACTTATGTGGCAAATATATAATGCAGAAAACTAATTTTCAGCCATGTGCTTCCCCTCTCAGTGAATGCATACAACAAAGCAGCAATTAATAGAGCATAGAGACTTCTAAGGTCACTGGAGAAAGGAAAAAACCTGCCCTGTGTTATGCAAGAAGTCTAACATAAATCTTTTTTTTATTATGCTTTTCTTGCTTAGCTCAGTGTCTATTAAACAGATAACGGTAGCTGAAAGCAAACCACATGCAGGAAGTTTTCTTTATTTTCATATAATAAAGGTATTTGTTGAGTCTGGATTGCTTAGGTAGCTGTCTAAAGCATTTTTATTTTTAGAACTAGTGAAAAATGTTTACCAAAGACTGGACGGAAAAGTGACTCCCTGGCCCACCCCATGCTTGTTCTTTGTATTCAGAGGACAGTATTTTCAAAAGGCCCTGGGTTTGCCCAGTTTTCTCATGAGCAGCTGTACTAGCTTTGACATTATTTGGGGCAGATAAGCAGCAGCTTTGAAAATCCCAGGGTGGAGGGGACAGGGCAGGAGAGATGGTCAGGGGGGGAGCATATTCAGGGCTCACTAGACCCCACTTCCCTCAAAGACCTGAAAGAGACTCAGCCACTTCCCTGCTGTTCATAAACATCTATGAGTGCCTCAGTGAAGCATGTTTCTCATCATCCTTCTGGGCTACTGGTCCTGCCAGGGGTTGCTACCTGGTTTTGCTAACAGCCACTGCATTAGCCCCAACAGAGGAGCTCTCTGCATCAGCTCTAGACACTTGATCATAGAATCATGGAACGGTTTGGTTTGGAAGGGACCTTAAAGATTATCTAGTTCCAACCCCCCTCCCATGGGCAGGGACACCTTCCACAAGACCAGGTTGCTCAAAGCCCCATCCAACCTGGCCCTGAACACTTTCAGGAATGGGGCATCCATGACTTCTCTGGGCAACTGGTGCCCCACCACCCTCACAAAGAAGAATTTCTTCCTTGTATCTAATCTAAATTTACCCTATTTCAGTTTAAAGCCATTACCCCTTGTCCTATCACTACAGGCCCTTGTACAAAGTCCCTCTCCAGCTTTCTTGTAGGCCCCCTTTTAGATACTGGAAGGCTGCTACAAAGTCTCCCCAGAGCCTTCTCTTCTCCAGGCTGAACAACCCCAACTTTGTCAATCTGTCTTCAGAGGAGAGGTGTTCCATCCCTCTGATCATCTTTGTAGCCCTGCCCTGGACTTGCTCCAACAGGTCCTTGTCCTTCTCATGTTGGGGTCCCAGAGATGAACGCAGTACTCCAGGTGAGGTCTTACAAGAGCAGAGTAGAGAGGGAGAATCACCTCCCTGGACCTGCTGGTCACACTGCTTTTGATGCAGCCCAGGATACGGTTGGCCTTTTGGGCTGCAAGTGCACATTGCCAAGTCATATTGAGCTTCTTGTCAACCAACACCCCCAAGTCCTTCTCGTCAGGGCTACTCTCAATACATTTTCCACCCAGCCTGTATTTGTGCTTGGGATTGCCCCGACCCATGTGCAGGACCTTGCACTTGGCCTTGTAGAACTTCATGAGGCTTGCATGGGCCCACCTCTCAAGGCTGTCAAGGTCCCTCTGGATGGCACCCCTTCCCTCCAGCATGTCGACCGCACCACACAGCTTGATCTCATCAGCAGACTTGCTGAGGGTGCCCTCAATCCCACTGTCCAATGTCACTGACAAAGATGTTAAACAGCACTGGTCCTAATACCAATCTGCGAAGAACACCCTTCATCACTTGGTGCTCTCCACTTGGACATCGAGCCGTTGACCATAAGACTTTGAGTGCGACCATCCAGCCAATTCCTTATCCAGCAAGTGGTCCATCCACCAAAACCATGTCTCTCCAATTTAGAGACAAGGATATTATGTGGGGGGCAGTGTCAAATGCTTTGCACTAGTCCTGGTAGATGACGTCAATTCTGCTCTCAAGCCACAGGGGTATCAGTAAGGTCCCAGCCCACAGACATCTTCCTTCCCTCCCCCTCCACTCCCAAAGACTAGAAATTGCCATTTTTATTTTCTTCCCTTCCAGGAATAACATTAATATTGCAAATTCAAGCATTCTGAAACTAGGGGCTGCTGTAATTAAGGCTATTTATCTTTGATTATGTAAGAGATGTCTAGGTCTGAGCAAGACTGTCTGGGTTTGAAATTGGATTAGAAGTCCAGGTTGCTCAATACCAATAGGTGGGAAGAATGGTTCCCTACCCAGCTCCTCACCTACAGGTCTAAAAAGGAAGACCTAAGTTTGGGTTTAGGTTAGGGTCCAGACAGACCTGGCATGTTCATTCTGTGATCTTTTCCATAGCAACTGTGATTTGCTGAATGAATGGAAGAGACCAGCTCCAGGCATGAACCAAGACAGCATGGTAAAGTAGCATAAAGTCTGAAGTACATTTGCTTTATTTGCTGCAGAGTTTGGAAAGTATGAAGCCAATGAGTCAGGAGACCAGAGGAACAAAAAAGCCTGACTGCTGCCTTGGGGGAGATGAATTCTGCTCTTGCCTCTGCCACAGTGTGCCTGCATGATGTCAGGTCTGAGGATTTATCACAAGAAGTCATGCATTGCTCATTTTCTGCATGCCAAACCTAAGACCTTATGGTCTGACTTGCCAAAATTTTGAAACTCATAACTTCAAAGTCAAATGGCATCTGTTCTTGGATGCTGGTGTTAGTGTTAAGTAGACTGCAAAATAAAATTCTCAGGGTCTTCGAAATGGAGTATTCAAACAACTAGATGATCTGCAACTGTAAAACAAGGGTATTATAGCTTATACCCTTTCCTTTTAGCAGGACACTAGGAGTTAAAAATCACTCTTGTTTGTGGAGTCCATGCACAGGCTACTGATGTCTACCACAGGAAATGCAATGAGGAAACTGATAGCCATATCTTCAGAGCAGGCTTTGAACATTGTGCAAGAAGTAAAGCCTGGAATCATACATTAGGCAGAGGACAGAACTAAACTTCTCATTATTTGTGTGCAGCCCATCCTGTGCACTGAAGGAAACAAAAGCTCAGTGGAAAAAATAGCATGCAGAGAGTGACTGAAGACTGTCCGAAGGCAAGCACATAAAGGCTACAAATAAAGGTTGCACAAGCATCCCCAGCTCAGGCAACGGCTAATTTCTGAGGCCTTGACTTTGCAACCTTAATAATGTTCTTTTAACTCTAAGAGGTTTTTGTTTGTTTGAGGAGGACAATTGCTTTCAGTCATGCAAGCAGATTACCAACTAATTCTTTGCTGACTACATTCAAAGAAAGGATCTGGTCCTGTCTGGCTAGGTTCATACTAATAAATAAAACAGAGACAAGGGCTGCTTTCTGGCCCAGAGGCTAGGTGAAACCATATGCTACATCCATACAGTTAAATCTCTTCCTCCCCCATGCTCTCTCCACCCAACAAGAGTGGTTACACCTGGACTGGGAAGAGACTTTAGCAGGTACCATCTCCAAACCTCGCTCTGGGAAAGTGCTAGTTGGCACAGGCCCAAACCTGACCAGGGAGTTTGGTAGTCGTTAATAAATAGAAACAAATCACAGGCTAGCACTTGAACCTGTGCCCTGGGTCTGTCTTGTTTGCTAGTGTATATATAAATATATACACACACACACAGCTGGAGATATGTTTACGCTACTAAATAAGGTTAGGGCCACATCCCCAGCTAGAGCAGTGGCCTTCTGACTTTCTGCACTGCACAGGTATTACTATGCTCCTGGGCTCTGTGCTAGAGCTGTCCCACTAGGTCCTGGAAACAACACCTGAGCATGGTTACAGCTATTTCCAGAAGCTATTTTGAATAGGTGGTAGGGACAAGATTGACAGGACTGACTTGTTCTGCCCTGTGCATGACTCTGGCACCATCCCAGCAGGCTCTGCATCTCCTGAACCCCACATCCTTACCCCACGCACCAGGGAACAGCGCGCACCCTCACAGTCTTGTTACCTAAAAACCCCTCCCAGGGGCTGCAAACACCCCTTTTATCTGCATAGGACAAATTCATCCTTCTGGCAGAAGACAGAAAAACACCCAGGGAGATGGTTGAAGCACACCAGAGAGCTGCATGGGGATGCAGAGAGATCACCCGTGGCCATGTGGAGGCCGTAGGCTGGGGGGCAAGAAGCAGAAGACAGCAGGGGCCGCTGGTGGCAGCTTGTCCCGAGGTGGCCTGGAGGCCTGCCGCTGAGACCATGCCGACAGCGAGCAGCGGTGCCAAGGCAGATTTCAGAAACTGAAATCTGATTACAGGCACGGGATGCCAAGAGGCACGGCAGCGTGGCTTGGCACCCCGGAGGGTACTGTAACAAGCTGCACCAGATGTTTGGCTCCAGTGACGAAGCTGTGCTTTGGCAACCTGCGACCTAAAACTCCAGGGCTGGGAGCTACCCAGCAGCCAGAAGGCCCCCAAGACCCCACGCTCACAGAGGAGTGCCGGTGGCTGGGACGTGCAGGGAGCAGTTGAGGAAAGGGACAGTCCTCCAGGCATCTGTCTTCTCCACCCTTGTATCCAGGTGCAGGGACACAGGCAACAGTACAGGTAGACAGCAATAGCACAGGTGCGCTGCTCCTTAATGGTGCTGAGGGAACAAAGACGCTCCCTCCTCCTGGCACACCTCTGGAATGGGGCTGAGGATGCTGCACTGCATCCAGAAATGCCCTTGCCCACCCCAGCCAGGTGAGAGAACCCTGTTCTCCCCAGGGACACCAGGGGTGGGCAAGCCCAGCCAACTTTACAGTATTTATTTCCCTTTTGCAATGTTACAGAACTGATTGCATCTCTTCTCCAAAGGGTTCTCCTGGGATCAGGGGCCCTCAAAACATGACAGCAGATGTTGGTCTTTTGGGGAGGTAGCCCTGAGAGCCCCAAGAGACCCAGCTGAGAGGTTGGCAGAAGGAGAGTAGAGCCTGTAAGCCAGATAGCAATGGGTTTGAGTTGTTCCACTGAGTGACTAGATGCACAGAGATGGTGAGAGGGAGACATTAAATGTATTTTGCATGACTGGACATGTGAATATAAGCAGAAATTTCCTGCTTACTGGAAGGAGAGAAGGAGAGAGGAAGGACTGAGGGAAAGAGGAAAAGGAAAAGCTGTGAACATGCAGAAAGAAGTAATCCTGAATTCTTTTTACAGCTCTTGCAATCAGACTAGAGACCTTGGTGGAGCTAATGCTGCAATGGGGTACATGATGGCTGCGATGCTGCTATCTTCTGCCAGAGAGGCATAGATGAATCCTCACCATTGTCCATCTTTGCTGGACTCAGGCCCCCAGGCTGAGGCTGGGTACTCACCTGGCTCCATGGTCAGGGAGCCCAGATCCGGCAGCAGTGGCTCAGCAACCTCACACCATGCAGGCAAGGATGGTGGTAGCATGAGACACACAGCCCTGGTAGCACTGCTGTCCCTCCCGTCCCTCAGTTCAGGGGCACCAGCCACAGCCACGGCACCCAGTAGTGGTGGCAGCAAGTATGCCTGGGCATGTCAGCCTACTTAGAGTCCCAGTGCTGCCCTGGGCCAGGACGGGCAACCCCTCACTGCTCTGGCCACTGCTCCTGCTCCCATTTCATAACAGCTGGCCAGGCCCTTTCTTCCTGCAGGCTCTGACCCCTGCAGAGATGAGGCACAGCATGAAGTTGGCTGGCTGACCTCCGTGCTGGTCAAAAGCCACATGACTCAAGTACGGCAACACACACCAGTGCAAAAATTGCAGCTGATGGTTTTGCAGTCTTCTGCCATGATCACGCCTGGTGCAGATCTGAGGGTCTTGAGCTGGTGCCTCAGCAAACTGTAAGGGTCAGAGGTGTCTGGTAGCAGCACAGGCTCCCAAAAAGTCGCAGGTGGCGCATTAACCAAACTCTGCCAGTAGCCCTCATGGAAATGGGTTGCTCCTTGTTGCTGTTGGATGTAGTGGCATAGACACAGCCCTAAACATGAGTGTGGGTGTCAGCACAGGTGGCTGCAAGACAGAAAACATTCTGAGCCCTTCATAGGCACCGAAGAGCCTGCCACACTGTGTTATCCTCTCTAAAATGTAGTAGAGGAGAAGCTGCTGGGTGGCTAGAGCAATTAATTTAGTTGCCTTATTATGAATTCAGTTTTGGTCTGTTAGTAAGAATGCGGGTGAAAGTTATTTCATGTTAGGTTTAGCCATTTGACAGCCGGACAATTATTAAATTTTCTCATTTTCTGAAATGACCTGATCACCTACTCTATAACAAATTGTCACTTTAGATTGTTGTTTTACATGACCCGGTCAAGTTTTCTTTGTGCTGCTATGAATTTGTTTTATCTGATTCAGAGTTTTTATATATCCACTGACAATTGCCTCTCAAATTGAGAAATATAAGCTTGATTCCCTTACCTCTTACGTGCCTGGACAAATAAGTTCACTTGCTTACACCATGTGCTTTGAAAAAAGAAATGCCTAATAATAAAAAATAACTGAAATCTGTTATACTGGCAAATATCTTCTCTTCCTATTTATTTCATATTTTAAAAATTTGTTCTTTCAAAAGGTATAACTGACTCAGAGTTCTCACACTTATCAAAGCTCTTAGCTGAGGCAGAGTCAGATTTGACTGTGTACCCCATATAACAAATTCAAGTCAATATAATAAAGGAAAAAAAAGGGGGATTTTAATACTTAAATTATTAACATGTATATAATGAAATTTTGTTAATAATGAAACTTCATCTGTAGGATTTTTCAGCTCCTTTTCATAGTTGAATTTAACTTCCCCCCTTTCAATTTGTGATTCAAATTATAGATTATTAAAGTGATTTCTTCCAGCAAAACTGGTCTGCTCAGTATGTTCCAAATCCTGCCTCTCGCTGCCCAAAGAAGAGCTGATCTGCGTACCACACTTTCGCCTTCTGGAGCCAGAGGTGCACCGAGCTCCTTCAGCTGTTTTGGATTCAGTGCCATGGGTCACGGCACTAACCAGGCTTTAAAGCAACTCTTATAGCTAGACACAGATGAGTTATCCTCTCTGCACAGGTATATGAAAAGGGCTGTTCTCTCATACTTGTGCCACGTCACCTCATTTTGGTTGTGAATTAACCCCAGATTCCCAGCTGCAGGGACTGCGCACCAGGAGCCAAGCTCCCTGACACAGCACAGCGAGGCACCAAGCCTCAGCCTGGGAAGCTGACTCCAGGCTAAACACGTGAGTGGCCGTAGGGTTTCTTTTCCCACTCATGTACTGGTACTGAGGGGCAATGCCACAGACCTCCAGAAATGGCACTAGGGCCCCTTTTCTCCACACTAAGTGTAGGGTTAGAAGCAGGGACATTCCTTGGTACCTGCTCAGCAACTCCTATGACAGGGACAGGAGCTGATGGGTGAAAACACACCTGTGAGAACCAGAGCAGGGCTGATCATTCTCCACCAAGTTTGTAAATGCTCCTTGGCAGTCCCGGTGGGCTGGAGACTCTACTTAAAAGGATCAGGTTATAAAGTAACCACATCTTTCTTGGCTCCTAGGGATGTTGTCAATAAAGTGCACACATGCCCAAGTGGAGCACAAGAAGAGCCCGTGCAGAGATACCAGCACTAGTTCCAAACAGCTACCAGAAGCAAAACAGCTGCATTAATGAGGCCATCCTCACGGGATCCTCAGCGCAATGGAGAAATGCTGTAATAGCATAGGCAAATTATAATACTGTTATTTTCTCTCGCCGGTGCCCAGGCAATGTCAGGCTTTGGTATGAGCACAGTACTTTTTGTGCCACGTAAAAGTATCCCGTGTCTACACTTTAATTGGCCCTACCCTGATAGTCACATAAATGTGTATTTCCCTTTCACTTCAAAGCATCTACTGCTTTCCAGGAGCAGATTTTCTTCCAGCTCCATTGTCTTGCCCAAAATCAAGATGTCGAGGTCAATCATTGTTCAGCTGCAGCAAGGAAAACAGATTATATTACCTGGTGGAACTAGGTTACCCCCAGGTATAGGCTGGGGCGTTGTGGGGTTTTTTTTTTCCAGAGCTGGAAATTATCCATTACTGCATACTAAAAAGGAAATTGAAAGCAGTTCATTTTTCCTTTGCTTCTGCTAAAACAGATGAATTGGTGTTTTAGCTCTGTGGAGAAATTCACAGGACCAATCAAAAAGCCAGAGTATAGCTTCTATATAATTAAATTGTAGGCAGTTATATTTTCCAGCAGCAGGTATGTTACTTGAAATGAACCTCCATGCTGTGTATCTGAGCAGTTCCAATTAAGAAAGTTCTGCTTTGAGATCTCGCAAGCCAAAACACACAGTATGGCATTGTGCCCTCAGCTATTAAACTGGAAATACAAACCACTTTTTTGCGGTTCAAATAATCTCCAGGAGATAGCTTTACTGGAAGTTTTAAGTCATATTCTTCACATCATATTCGTCTAAATTGATGATTTCCATGACCTTTTCATATAATTACAAGAGTGTTGTGTGTCCATTTTGATTAAATGGTTCCATACGCCATTATGTTGCAGTTGTTTTTAATGTTGCTGAGGTAATTAGGTGCTCTCTTCTAGCTCTTCTCACAGGAGACCATGGAGGACACACTGATTTCTTCAAATCAGTATGTACTTTTTATTGCATTGCATTATCTGATATTCCACTCAGCTGATGTAATAAATTGGTCCATAAATTTCATGGACGATAAGAAAGAACTGATCATAATCACAGACAGAAATTTATAAGAAGACCATTAGGAACAGTAAGCCATACACTTCTGTACTTGGGCTTCCTTGCCATGTAATATTACAAATGAATGGCAACTTTAATGACTAGCAAATTAAAATTTAATGGACTTTCCGTTGCCGCCTACTGTCTGTGCTTTATTTGAACTCAAGGTAGAGAGCCTCTATTTTCATTTAATTTGGCTGTCTTGTTGGATGTTTTCCATTCAGTTAAGTGACCTAGAACATGTATTTGCTGGCATTGCTGATAATAATCAGTTGATAAAATCAGAAACGCAGATCGTCCAATTCTTACCTTATATTTGTTATTGTTGTTATTCTCAGCTACCTTTTTCCCTCCTCTGACAACCCTACCCTTAATTCTTCAAAGTCAACAAAAGTTGTGTCTCCCTGTAGAACAGGGAGATGTGTGCTTTAAAAGCCCTCAACACAACACAGTGGGTGCTGTGCAAGTGATTAGGTAGGCTTGCAAAGTATTAATAGTAATTGCATTACTAATTTCATTAGCCCTTGCATTATCATTAGGTATTAATTATTATAGTTATGCCATTGAGTGCTAATATCAAATGCTGACAGCACCAATTCCCTGAACGCATCTTGTGGTTGCTGAATGTGATCACTGCTCAACAGACTGCTGCTTTTTGACAGCTGCAAGGTAACCAACACTGCTGTCTGTGTTTAGCAATCACCATACACCACTAAAATCTTTCCTACATAAATTTAGTATGGAATTTAGAATTTAAAGTTGAGTAAAAGCCAAGCAGTCAAATCACAGCAAGGAGTCTCTGCTGCTAGGACTAGGAACCGAATACAAGGCAAAAATCAAAGTCTAGATGCTCGCTTTTTGTTGGTGGCATGAGCCATACCTCAGAAAAGAAAAAATCTGCCCAGAGGACTAACCTTTCCTCCACTGATCACTCTTCACCCTTGGGTGACTCTGGATGGCCAGTCCAGGCAGCAGCAAAGAACATCCCCATTGCCTCTGGCAAGAGAGGGGACAAGGGGACACGGTGGGGACAGCAGTCTCCTCACACTTGCCACTGGCCTGGCAAGGAGCAGCGGGGCAGCTTGGCCCTCCTGCTACTTGAGCTCCCCCATCCTGAAATCAAAATAGCCCAAAAAACTTAATGGTCTTTTAGGCAAGCGGTGCCAGATCCCTTCTGCCCACCTGGCCAAAATGGCAAGGACAGATTGGGCAGCTGACTGTCAGGTGCTCTGGAGCCCATGTGTGCAGCAAGGAAGCTGGCCTTCATCATTGTTGAAAGTGTTGGGCAGACCTGAGGTTTCTTCCCTTGACCTCTCCTCCTTCACAACAACTTTGTTTTTCACATTTTTAACTTTTGCTTGTTATGTCTTGCTTTTGGTTGTATCTACATACAACATTTCTATGCCAGCTGGAGATGAAACATCCTGCTTTGCACAGGGCTCAGCAATAGTTCTTCTAGTTGTTTAGAAAACTCAAGCTTACTTTCAAATTAAATCTATGTAAACCAGGCATTTAGATAAGGTTTACATGTGGTACAAGCTTCTTGCGTCATGTACAATGTGTCTGCCTAACAATGGAGCACTGGTCCTGGTGGAAGCCTGCGACTTACTGCAGGAAAAGTAACCATGCTGAGTAATAAATAATCATTTGCATTGAACCTATATTACTTTCCAGGCTATTTTAACAGTATACTACTATGACATTCTGCTTCCCTTTTATTTTTCGACTTCTGGCCTGAATACAATAAATATGGTTGTTCAAAACACAGCAAAAGCACGTTACGTCTGTCAGTCAGCCTGATCTGCAGCATCCACAGAAAGATGTTTTCCAGTCATAAAACAAACAGTAATTCATTCATTCATTGCAAATTCCAGCAAACACTTTAGAGGCCTCTTTGTAATCCATTCACTGCTTTATTGACCCAGAATCCTCCAGGGAATGTCATAAATCCATATAATGTATACTACCGTTTGTGTCTGGATCCTTGATTTAACTGAAAGATATGTTTAAAAATCACACAGAAGCCATACAGTTCTCTTTGGGTCACATACATAAAAAGTAGCTCAGATAGATTAATTAATTCTACAAAGGCCGCTCAGTTTTGCCACAATTCAATAAACTGCTCAACTTTAAGCACATGCTTAGATTTCATTGGCATGAATAGGACTTAACCACATATTTAAATTTGAGCACACACCCAACTGCATTGCCTCGCTAGTCAGGAAACCAACCTAGTTCAGAGTATTTAAGCATGTGTTTCTATCCATGTGACTTATCGCTGGATAACAGCTCCTGTGCTTCAGCTGCCTTGCAAACACACATGCTCCATGCAACAAAAGTGAATTTGCTCAATAGGAAGCGGCTGAGGTAATGCCTAAAAGTCAATTCTATTTAATGACTTTGATGAATGAAAGGGTCAAAAAACCTGCAAGGCCATGAGCTGGTCAGCAGGATCAGAGCCCTGATCACACAGCCTGGTGCCACACAGAGGTACCCCAGCTGGCTCAGGTAGCAGAAACCACATTAGTGATGCACCCTGCCAGGGTTGGTACACCATGAGCCTCCCCAAGGCTACACCAGTCCCAGCAGAAACCTGCATCAGCCTAAATATACAACCTCCAGGACCATAGCCAGCTCGTTTAGGACTACCCTGGACATCTCTCCAAGGCACATCATTGTGTTATGGTAACTTACTGTTAAATGTACCCTTTTGAGCTGAAATCTTATACAGAGAGATCCTACGTGACGGTAAACTGCTCAGTCATCTTTTCTCAGGCCAAACTGTTCTGCTTGGATTTCTGCCCTGACAAGCACAGAGATCACAGAGATTTGGAAACCCACATTTTTTTAAGGATGGCAGAATATCAATGCTTTTCCAGTTAAAAGCAAACACATTTACGAGTCTGGCACGCTGGACTGGAGAATTTGGCTTTAACAAAGAAGCTTATACCAAGACAAATAAAACAAAAAACCCCAAACCCTCTCTGTGCTACCTTTCTCCTATAGGTAGTAATTAATTAATTGCAGAACTCTCCTTCAAGGGTTCCCATGCTTTTGGTACACAGGAGAAGTCATATTGTGCTGTCCTTACACAAGCTGAGGAAACCTCTCATTTGTGGCTCTAGATAATGCAGGATCTCACTCACAAAAGCTGCAGCTAAAATTACATTTCCTGTTCTTTCTGTATTCTTCCCAGCAGACATTCGTTCCTGAAAACGTCTGGACCTCTCCAGCGAGGTAGCCATCCTCTCCTCCAGCATCTGCTTTCCTGCAGCAAGAATCTTCCCAACGCCTTGACGAATGAGTCTGAAGATCCCAAGGGGCATTACCTGGAACAGTGATGCGCCGATGTGCCAATGTGCAGCAGTGGTGTACTCAAGCCCAAAGTCTGTACCTTCAGCCGTTCTATCCCCAGTTTCCTAGGGTTTCTCACCGATTTGTGTACCTCTGCGCTGGAGTGGCTCCTAGGAGTGTCAAAATTTCTCCAGAGCACAGCACAGCACAAGTACCCCTGCTTTTGACAGGCTTTGACTGCAAAACTCCCTCAGGTCTCTCTACATCTGGGCATGGCAACTCACGCTACTGGGGATTAAGAACAGTGACAAAGGACAACTCTTTCTCCAGAGCTAGCGAGGGGATTATTTCATGTATTCTGGATCAAATGGTACATTAACAGTACCACAGGAACTGGCAAGGAACTGGTGAGGAAACGTCCATTAATTTAACATCTGAATGATCACTGCCTAACACTACATAAATGTAATAAATCACTTCACTTAATCTTGAACAGAAGTGACTGTTCTGAAAAGAGCCTTTTGTTCAAGGCCCAGTGGTTTTGAGATGTGAATAGAGGACTAATAAAAAAGGAGGAGGCTGGGAGAAAATTTTCTTTAAATGGGAGTTTTACTTTGACCCTCCGAGAATGGCAGTCTGGTGAAATATCTGAAGTTTTTTTTTTTATTGAGCAATAAACTACAGTGAGGTTTGAGTCTGTGGTGTCTCAGAGAAATTGTTAAGCCTGGAAATCACATGGCTGAGTGACTGGCATGGCAGAAATATTTGGCACTGCAAACAACTCGCAAGACAAATGAGCAAGAAAGAAGAATTTCTTACACAAGTGTAACCCAATTAATGTCAACAAAAACTTGTAAAATTTATGGTTCAATTTGTCTCGGGGAAAGTGCAGAACTGACCCTTTCCTGTACCTTCTGGGCAAGTTCATTAGCAAATTCACTGGTGTCTTGTTAACTCTACGGTCCAGTTATACAGTCAGGGGCAGGTTCACACTCCTACATCCCTACAAGTCAAGGTTAGAGGTGGAGTGTCATAAAGCTGTTAAAAACACATGACCTCTTGGATCAAGTGCATGCCTCCAGAGATGCAGGTAAAACACACAGAACCAACCAAAACCAAAAGCTGGTCTGGAGAACTAAGGGAGAAGGAGACCCTGGTCCAAAGCCTACTGAAGTCCAAGAAGGTATGACTTGACTCAGTAGCATTTGGATCACTGTCTAATTCAGGTGCTTTGTTTTGCATGCAGGCAAGGTGGACAACACAGCAGAACCCCCAGAGATCACCCAGAAAGACCTCTGCCCTTTTGCTGCCACACAAACTTTTTCCTCTCAAAGTGCCTGCCTGCACCCCTGCCTATTGAGCTGAGCATGCAAGCACCTGCCTACATCCCTTCCAGCAGAAAGGAATCTGCGTAAGGGCTTCAGTGATATGTCAAGTTGGGGAAAGAGACAGATCCCATCATCATGACATCAAACTGAATGCAGTTGGTCACACTGAAAACAACAGAAAGGAAATCACAAAAACTAGTTCGGACCTTTTAGCAGCTCATCCTCATTTTCAACAAAACAAATTCCTTGCATACGGCCAGATCTTTTTGGCGCATTAGTTTGTGGCCATTTCTTGGGGTGCTTTATGTACTTATTTAAACCAGTTGATAGCATAATATCTTTTTTAGTGTTTTATACTGTTTGTATGCCTCTTAGGTCACTGTGTAGTTTTGCTTACATGTTTGCACAATCATTTCATCTAAGATGCAAAACTGGGTTAATGAACAAAAAATTTGCTGAGACCACAAGAGGCGTATTTGCGTACTTTCTCAAGAATGGCTTTCTGAAAAGTTGTGCATTTTTCACTGAAAAAACCCAAGATTTGTGAAAAGGAATTTAAACACAGCTTAATTATTCTCTTAATGCAAAGGTTGCTGAGGGTCAAATGGAGAAAATCCCTCAAACAAAATGAATCTAGGTAAATAACCCAGCATTTCCACATCACTTCCCCTGTTTAACTTTTCATCTCCTGCAAGACTGCTGGAATTGCTGTGCATTATTATTATTGTAACACCCTGGTGGTAGTTTGACTTTTTCACTTTGAGAAGGATAATTGTTTTCTTTAAGCATAATTACTGGCACAGGTTATATTTGATCACTTTTCAAGACTTTCTTCTCTTTACACTTTTGGAGAAGTTCCTTGTAAAGTTTTATGGACTCTATTTTAATTCTCCCTGCTAGGTTGATTAGGTTGATTCATTTCTTTCCAGTTTTGGAAGGTTGGTTTTTTTCTTTTGCCCCTCCCCCCCCCCCCCCTTTTTTTTTTTTTTTTTTTTGAATGGTGGTGTGCTTGGAGAATTGGTCTCAGGCTTTAATTCTCAAAACTGTGTATTTCACACAGTTGTACCTATACAATCTTTCAGCTTGCTTTTCCACTCAACTAAAATTGCATATGCATTATTAAATTCTTCCCAGTACATACTTTTCTACAAGGGGGCGGTCATGCCTCAAGCTGTAGTCCCAAGAGTACAGCTAGAAGACATGTGGAGTCAGGGGAGCTCCGCTGAGACCCATCTATTTTACGTTGAAGATCTTCAAACACCTTTGCAGCCTTTACCAAGGTTGTTCAAGATGTCCTCTAAAATACAGCTGATTTGAATGACTACATTGGAAGTCATACTAAATGACTACATTGAGAAAACAAGGAAGTAAATGAAATACCAGATGTGGGTAATCACAGGAGATTCCCAGTTTAAGATGCAGAGTTTGAATCCTTCAGTACCTTACCTCTGGGTCACTCTGCCAATAAGCATCAGCCTTCACTGGGATGGATTACCTGAAGAGATAAGGGCCCAATCACAAATTTGTTAAAGGCAATGAAGAATCTTATCAAAATATCTGTAGTAACACCCTGACGTCCTTGTTCAGGAAAGCACAAACTTTTTCTAAAGCCCTGAGTACAACTGTAGCCCAATGAGCGCAGGTGCTTTGGGAAGAGCTTAATTTTGCCCTGCCATCCTGCCTCCCCAGGAGGAGGAACCAGCAGAGGAACCAACAACGAAGTAGGTTTGAGGACATGTGTGCTTTCCCTGAGAAATGGTTCATGAAACAGCAACTTGCTTCACCAGAAGACGTGAGCCAAAGAAATACTTATTTCCTGCCAAGATTTAGCAATCCCTTCCTCTGAGTTATGTTACTTCGAGGTCAGGGATGGATAGCAGTCACAAGGACATGACAGTTTTAAGATCCAGTTTATTATTCTTGCCACTTTATTAGAGCTAGAATGAGGGAGCTGGATATCATTAGTCAGGGGAATATTTCTATATATCTGACTGCCAGAGTACTCCCTTATAGACCTGGCAAGTTGCAAGGTGTCAGACTTTGAAAATCTATTATATGCAAGCTTAGGAGTTATTTTTAGAACTTTCTTAAAATTTATGCAAGATTTATGTTTCCTATTTTTCCTTCAGACCTGTGGTGTTGGCTCAAACTAGCGCCCTGAGTCAGAAAGCAGATGCATACTGTCAGTCACATGAACAGCACTGCAGAAGTCACTGGTACCACTGGGAGGGCTGCTGGGTTGCAACCTAAATCATCTGGCTTCACAAAGAGATTGACGTGAAGCTGCACTTTTGAAAAATATGTGCCCTCCTGCAAGACTCAAATTCTGCATATCCAGCAACGCTGTGTTAGAAGGACCAGCCTGACAACTCTTTCAGGACAACCTGCACCACATCCTTGTGGCCTTACCCTGTGAGCAATGATGCCATCTCAGACTCCTGTTGTAAAATCCTTATGCCTACCATGATGGATTCACTGTGTGTCTGATTCAACACCTATTAAATACCAGTAGAAGGACTCAGACAGACCTACATGGCAACCAAGTAGGGTTTCTAGTTAGAAAATGGTGGAATGCTTTTATAAACACCAGCAAGTTTCTGCGTGGCAGATGGTTTACATCATGATACCATCAGAGGTTTATGGTAAAATCTGCACTTTGTTTCATATAAGTTACTTCATGTGACAGAGAAGAAAAAAAAGGGATCATTTAACTTCTTTTTTACCCTGAGTCGGAGGTAAGCCCTTGTAGGAGAAGAACAGTAACACACTGTGGACTGAACGACCGCAGTTCTGTAGTTGTTAAAACCAAACTGCAGTTCCCCCAAATACACTTCAGACAGAAGTCATAAAATACTGCATGATGTTATTTGTTTATTGTAAAATGCCAGGAAAAATAGGTTCACCTTTGGGCATTTTTAAAGGTAAGGAACCATAAGGTGTGAAAGCATGCTGTCAGAAGTCTCATTAAGAGATTATTTACTAGTTCAAAATGAATTTACATTGATCTTTTGAAACTATTGCTAACCACAAATGCATTAAAACTAAACAGTCTTCATTTACTGAGAAATAAATGTGTCAGCATAACCTTGACTTTTGTCCAATGCTGTTCTGGCTTTTAATTCACAGGAGCTCAGTGTTAAGCAGTTTATTGCTTGTTGTGCTAAAACACGCTAATTTAATTGCTAATATATTTCCTTCCTGCAATCATTTTCAAAATGGTTATCTTGAGAAAATATATATTTTTAAAGAACCACCTTCAAAATTGTAGCAGTGCTGGGATGTATTCACTGAAATTATTTTCTGTTACATATTAGGTATTGCTTAAAACAGTTTTAACAGAACAAGCAGGTAAAACACACTGAAAGAAATCTGACTGCTCATCTAGATTACAAGAAGCTTTGGAGTTTTGTAAAACAAGTATGCACTCTTTAGCATTTAAATTGGTAATTTAATGTTTACATTGAAGCAAATGACAACTTTGTTAATGGCTCCAGACCACCATCTAAAAAATAAGTGGTTTTTATTTGTTTGATAAATTTATAACACACACTTAAAATACCACTATGCATGCCTGATTCAAAGCCAAACAGAGCTTACAAGTTCACTTCACAGTGGTCTTTGGACTAAGCTTCTGTCGCAACAAGTAATCCAAGTCCAGAGGGCAAAGAGGAATTCCACATTTGGTTCCTGCCAGTATCCAGTATGGATTTGTCATCGGCCCCTCTTCTCGAGAATGGTGAATGAGGCAAAATAGCAAATTCACACATGGCTTTTCCTTTCCTAGCCCATTGACTGCAAGCGCTCAGAGGAAGCACCAAGTTCTCTAATTTAAGCAAGAGCTTTAACAGTCTCGTCCTTCTACTTTGCTGTCCTAAGGTAAAAATAATCCATTTTCAGCTCCTGCTCTATCCAACTTGTCACTGTTTTGTTATTACTACAGGAACCCTGTCAGGTAGATTTACCCCTGTGGCACAATGCAGAGAAAATCCATGTTGCCGAGGGAGTGTCTGGCAGGAAGGGCTGCTCCATGAGGGCAGCCTGGAGCTGGAGCTGCCTCTTCGCAGAGCGACCTTATCCCATGCCATTGAGGAAAGGCCTGGCTGGGCTGAAGTGGGCTATTCAGAGCTGCACCTGCCAGCTGGGTGACCTCAAAATTGCAAACAGACCTACTCGCTGTGCTTTGGAAAGTCAGTCCTTCAATCCCTATGCTCTCTGCAGGCTTAAAGGAGCCTTTATATGAGGAAGGGTGAGGACGCCAGCCTGGCACAAGCTAGGGTGGCACTTGTACAGCTGTAGATCCAAGATCTGCACAGCAGCTGATTTGAGTCCAAGCACCTGAGACGCTTGCAACTCTTTATTTTAAGCTGTGAGTGACAAAAAAATCAGCACCTGAGGGTGATAACCATGTAAGCACCCTATATCATCCAGTCCCCACGAGTAGGCACGGTGTGTTTAGTTTGTATATGAATGAAGGCATACAGCACGTGGCAGACTTTCTGCATTAGCACCGTTCTGCTGCAAAAATGGTAAACGTATATTGGGACATACAGTAGAGCCTGCAAGACAATGAAGCAGTTTTTCTGCTCAGTCTCAGGTGAAATAGAAAAGCCAGGCTGGGGCACAGCTCACAGAAAGATCCGGAGCAGAGTTCAGAGAAGAGTAACACTGAGAAGAGATCTCATGTTGAGAATTATCATCTCAAGATGATGGGGAAAAAAATAAAAGAGTGGACTGTTTACTCTAGAGGAGACAGCTGTTGGAAGACACAATAATCGCCCTTATGTCCATAACAAGGCTGTTGCTCTTTGTCACAGCACACAGAAAGATAAGCACAGAAGGAAAGATGCCTGTTGGAGTTTATTAGACAGAAGCAGGAGATCAGGCTGCCAGGAGAAGCTGGGAGATCTTGTCAGGTTCAGACAGTCTCTCAGCAAATGGCCTTGGCACAGTTGCTCCTTCCCCAGCCTGGAGGGTGGGTTAGATTGCTTCCTAAGGGACCTTCCCGTCCCCCGTCTTCATTTCATGAAAGGGAAGGTTTGGCCTCATGGCCGAACTCCTCCACCGAGCAGCCCATCAATCTTTGCATTTAGTGCTTGTCATAAAATCACTATAACCATTTCATTTTTTTTCGCCTAAGTGATTAGTTAACTAGCCCGCACCCCGTAGCTGGCTGGAGAGGTACGCCTGAGAGGGGCTGCCATCCAAGAGCTTTTACTTGCTGTGGTTCTTGCCTGGAGAGGACATGGCCTCAGTGGGGCCAGACCTGGGGGCAGAAAAGGTGACCCCGTGGAGGCAGGGCGGCAGTTGGCAGGCTGACATGGCCAGCTCCTCTGGGCTGAGCTCTCCATCTGCAGAAATGAGATCTGCTCCACTGGACCAGAGCAGACAGGCCATTTAAATGTCTTAAACCCCTATGACTCCTCAGGTGCTACTGCATTTAACTCAACTTACAAGGTGTTTTCTAGATCTGACTGATGTTCGACACATTCTTAAGGTATCAAAACATTGTTTCGTCAACATATAGATATTTTCACAATTCATACATGTAACCAAAACTTCTATGGAAAATCTTCAGTCATAGTGCCTCAGACTGTATTCAAACTTTTATTATTTGTTCTTTCCTCTAGATATTGATGCTATGACTCCCTCTCCAAACCCAGAAATTATATATTTGCTTATTGTTAATGCTAATTTATACTCCGCTGTTCCCAAAGTCCCTCAGAAGCTTGTGAATGCAGGTGTGAATAGAAACGTCATATTACTCAGGGTCATGAAGCCCACAAGGATAACTCTAATTGGAAATTACATTCTGCCCAATTAAGAGATCATCATGGGTTATGGGCCCCAAGATTCTTGCATGCTTGGCAGTAGAGAATAAAACACTTGTGAAAGTTGCCAAGGGAATTATTATGTAAATTCTTTAAACCTGAGAATTAATAAAGTGCTAAGTGATGGCTACAAGTTATCTTATTTATTCCAATGCTGACCCTTCATTTCTACTGGACAAAAACATAAGGTATATTCTGTTGGCTTTGGTACCTTACCAAGTTTAAGAGAGTGGAGGCTTCCAGTGAGCAGAAATAGTCTATATTAGTCTTTAATAATTCTCTGCTCTGGTCAGGACAGCCTTACATCACTGGCCACATCCAGACAGTTACATGTCCTGCAAACAGATATGTGTCCAGAAGGCCAGTCCAGCAATGAAAGGCTGTTCTGTGCAGGAGTCCAGACACCCGGGACCACAAATACTTGTATTGTGTGAGGCATTGGCTTGCAGAGTCTAGGTCTTCTTTCAAATTACTCCTGATTGCTGTGTATTATAGGTCCTGTTAAGGTCCACAGTACAGGGAAGAGACCAGCAAGAAGAAGAGTTCAACATATCCTGCAAAAATAATTATAGGAATACAAAAAAAAAGAACTAAAAAATATGAAATTTATATTCTGTATTATAGATCTACAACATGGCTCCCCCTTTTAACAAGAGATGACCCTTTAGGGTCAGTTGACCTGCCTGTGCACTACCTAATAAACCAGTAATATTCACCCTCACCTAGCCCTTGTGTCAGTTAACCATGCCTTTCCCTCCACTCCCACCCCCCTCACCTTTCCATTTGCCATCTCAGCTGTACCTGGCAGCCTTGGTTTTATAAGTTAAGTCACAGAAAAATACTTTGCAGCTGTCAGAAAAGTGCTAAAAATCTTCACTTGTTAGCATAGGATCATTCAATTAAGAGAATAAATAGTGACCCAGAGGTTGATTAGAACTCACTTTGCTTCCCACATTTCCACAATTTAAGATGGAAGTAATAGAGGAAATGTTGTGTGGAGAATGCTCACATATTCCCTGCTAATGGTGGAAATACTTAAGTATCATCTGCACAGAGCTAATATAAACCAAAGTGGTTTATTACCACCGTTTTGTGATTTATGACTCACATTATGACTTTATTTTGAAATGGTTTCATTAAAAATTAATGTGTGGTGAAGGAAGAATGCACAACAAGTTACAGCGATCGGGTTCTATCGGGGGCAAGGCCACTCAGTGATTTATTCCTTATAATCCACCGAAACAGGCATTTCTGTGCTGCATCTATTCAGATGCTGCATGATGCAGCGTATCGTGCTGGAACTTCCCAGGTGAGGCAGTCATGCTGTTGTATCCAGCTGCCAGTGCTGTACACCGTGAGGGCTTGGGGTTCGGGTCTTTTTAAGATCTGAGTAGTTTATAATGAAATCTGAATAATTTATAACCAAAGTTCTTAGCATTGATTAGTGTTCTTTTGTAACAGAATGTCTTTTTGATAATGCTTCATTCCTTTAATGTCTTATGAAAACTCAAGGAACCAGCTATTGCACAGCTTAATGGAAAAATCAGCTTTCATTTTTATCAGGTATGTAATGGAGGATAAGTATTAATATTTTTTTCCTCTCTCAGCTATGCACAGCATTAACACGGAGACAAAAGAGGACCAGTCAGGAGACAAGTTAACAATCCTAAGGAACCTCTTTCCATGCCGGGCTCTGGGAAGCTGCTCTCCCTGAGCACAGCCTTGCCAGGATCCCTCACTGGGACAAGGTCCCACCAGTCCACCAGCAGAAGCATCCCCTGCGCCCCATTCTGACCTCCTCCCTGGAGGAATCATGCTTGGCTACTTCCATGGCACTCTTCCCGTCATCAGCATCATTAAGTGACTCACCATCACTTCATAAATTAATAGGCCCACATGGGAAAACGGAGGGAAAGAGAAGTTGTTGAGAGCAATAAAGAGCGTCAACGGTTGGGAGAAGAGAATTGAACCCAGGAGGCCTGGCATCCACAAATATCGTCCCTTTCCAGGGGCTGCAGCGTGATCCAGCTTTGACAAGTTATACCTTCTGAGAGGTTCAATCTACTTTAAGCCAAATACATACATACACATACAGTTTTAAAAGCAGGTGTTTTAATAATATGCAAGCGATAGGAATACAACAGTTCCTCCACATTTCTGAATTTTGTTTATGTAGATTGACACAAGAAGGTGTGTGTGAAAGAAGAATATATTTCTTTTGGTGACATAGATGACATCCACTTCAAATATCTTTATAAAGAATTTTTTGTACTAATAGTGCCTCATTTGAAGAAAAAATAGAATCTAGGTTTAAAGTAAAGGCAGTAAAATCATCAGCTCTGGATTCAAATGTAAAAATTTTCAGAGAATTAGATGTTTGACTTCTTTGTTGTAATTTCTGTTTGGTTTTGAGTTCATTATTAAATGCTGCCAGGGCCATATGCAATATGCAGGGCTTCAACTGGCGTCAGACTCCAGACACTTTCTTATTTTGGGAGCGTGTTCACCTAATTTAAACATATTCAGAACTTCTTTTTCTTGATTTAGACTGTAAAGCAGAAGAAGTTTCGCTGAACTAAGGCCATTATGCTCCTAGTAAGAATATGCCCTCTGGGATTTAATGTATATTCTTTACGTAGACTGATTTCAACCCTGCAGGTAATTCATCTTAACTTCCCTGGCTGTTCTTCCTTATTCAGCTGGATACTCCAATAAACGCAGTGTTCAGAATAATTGCACCGTTTTCTTCATAAATAACTTATTCTTCTATGACTAAAGGGATTTATTTCTAGAGGCTGTTTCTGAATTTATTGCATGAGTATAGAAAATTTCCTTCCAAAATCCACATCTTTCAAGCAATTCTCTCCTTTATTGATACCCAAATAATGAGAGTCTGGTTATCAAACATAGGCAAACACTTTGCAACTAGAGGAGGTGATGTAAAAGAGAGGGGGGGAATATTTCCTCCATTACATTTTAAAACTCAGATTTTGAGAAAGAAATCCATAGGACACCTTCTGGTGAGCAGCTTGTAACTGACACTTCCCCTGACAGGTTCAAGGAGTGCTGAGGAAAAATGGCACTTAAGTGGAACAGCTTATCAGACTTCATCTTTTGGGAAACAAACTACTTTATGCTTTGCCTCTGCACATGCTTAGCTTGATGGGGCACCAGTCTACCATAATGTTGTTATCATTATTAATAATACATCCGTGCAAAGCTGTGTATAAAAGCTTTCCCTTCCCAGGAAGGTTGCACAGGACTCAGGACCCTGGATGTTACCCCACTCCCTGGGAGAGCTATGAGGGGCGGCCAACCCCCCCCCCCCCCCCCGAGCGGGCTCCCCCAAATGATCCGACCCCACCTGCAGTGGGGCTGAGGCAGGTCCTGCCTCCAGGCACCTCCAAGGAGCTGACCCAAGGACCTGACCCCCCCCCCCCCCGGGCTCCTCCAAGCCAAGGTCTGGGCACCCCACTTCCCCGCCCCAGGGGCAGAAAGGCCCTTTAATACCCCTGTTTCACCGGGTGCGCCGAGCCAGAAATCTCAGCTCGGGCTAGAGGCAGATGGTTGTTTATCTCCGGCCAGCATCCTCCTGCCAAGTGGGTGGTGGCAGGCGTTTGGCACCACATTTCCAGGTCTAATTCCAGAGTACTTTAGTGCTCATAGGAAATTCTTTGTAACATTCCCTTTGCTCTAATATTCAATTAGCTTTCAAATGAGTGAAGAGCGTGGATGAGCTGAGATGGCCATTTTACCAAGTACTGTGCCATCACAAAGAGTTCACAGACAGCTGTTTCAAAGTAATTGAAGTCATAATGCGCAGAAAAATGACTTTTCTAATGGTTGCCTTGAAGATTTATTTTTTTTTAATGTAATTAAAAAGTAGATTTAGAAATATGCTCGGCAACCCGAAAGATTAAATATTAATATGGTGCATAATTAATAAATGATACATCTCTTGATTACTAATGGGTTATTGACTCTAAAAGCCTAACATTATGGTATATTAGGGCAAACAAAGGCTTTGGGGGAATATCTCTAAGTTTCCAGGATGAAGCTGCATCTTTGTCCTTCTAAAAAGTTGTACACTTCTTTCAACACCCTCCAAACCACTGAAAAATGGCATTAGACTGAAAGGTATGATTATTACATGATTGGAAAGCTGTGTTCTTATCATTTATTCTACACTGGAGTCGCACCCTGCAGGTTCTTCTGTCGACGGAATTTCTGCCTCAAAAGGTATTTTGTCTTAGAATAGAAATTCATCACATTGCCATTGTTGTTATCACCTTACTCCTTCCAAAAATATTACAACACTTTGCTGAAGTCAGGTATCAGCACTGGTGTCTATGCTAAATGTACCCTGGTAATCAAGTGAAATTGAGAAGGCTGTGAAATATTAACCAAAATTCTTGATATCTGTCAAAATTTCAAGACAAACTGTTAGCAATTTTGAAAGATAATACTTGTTTTTGCAAGAAATTACAGTAAAATAATAACAGCATTAACAATTCCGGGTTGTAAAATTGCAGAGCCTGGAGAGAATACAGAATTATGACTTTAATTATAGTAGTAGATCCATTTGCCTCGCTTGTTTCAAACATCAAACTTGCAGTAAGATGGTCACTAGTTGAGACATTGCTGCCAGCTGGCTTTTCTTGTACCCTTAAGTCTGAGGAGGTAAGACTGGACAGGAAGATTCACTTTATCATGGAAGAATCTGAGAATGACAATACAAGCAAGTGTAAGAATCTGAGAATGAGAATACAAGCAAGTGTTTTAACCCAGGAATTTTATCCCATTTGTACTCAGGAAAAGAGTCCAACTGAAGCTAATGCTGCCTTCCAGCTCGGCAGCATGTTTCATTTAAAAGAAACGAAACAGCTGTATTTCATAACCATTAAAATATCAGTGTCCATATCCCAAAATGCCAAAGCAGTGATTTGTCTGCTCTCTCAAGGCAGCTCTTTGCTGAGGAGGTGTCTCAGACCTGAGGAGCAGCTTGCAGCCCACACGCTGCCAAAGGTTTCTTGAGCGTCCTTGGGCAAGCAGACAAAACCCGGGGTGGTTTTGTGGGAGCCTGACAGCTCCTGTGATGGATCTGTGGGACCCAACCTCAGTGCCCTCCCTCCCTCGGGCACAAGGCAAGGCTGGAGCCGAGTCACCCCTGTATTCATTTTGTGATGGCCACCAACCACCCAGGTGCTGCTTGGCCACACTCCTGCCCAGCCAGTCATTCCACCTTGTGCGAACAATTGCTTTTATTTTATTGTATTTCCCTCTGTCCTTAGCAAATAAAATCCTACTTTTTTCTTCAGATTATTTATATTATTTATCAAGATTATGTCCAGTTTTAATCCTGACTTCAAAGTGTGCTTGCAGCCCCTCCCTGTTTATCAGCTACAAATGTAATCCGTGTTAGGGATGATTACATACTCATGCCTATTTAGGGTCCATTAACTTTAATTACATTAAGAACCCTTTTATTCAGGGGGGTGGAGGTGGGGGGTTCACTGTTACATCTTACCTGGCTCAGAGGACCAAAAAAAAAAAAAAGATAAAACTCTTTATTGATAACCCACAGGGTTCTTGAGATGGATTTTCAAACATTGTTATAGCAGTGTATGTATAATAATGCATGCATAAATAAAACAAAATGTTTTAATTTAATCAAGTGCCTAAATACAAAAAAGGGGAGAAAAAAAATCTTAAAAATAAATTCTGCTTCACAACGATCGAGTGCAATCCATGGTATTCCTAGCTGAGGAGGCTTTTAGAACAAAGGTCCTGACCATATTGATAAGCTATTAATACTCACTTTAACCCACAACTAAAACATTCATTGTCCTTTAAATGTTTGATATGTACAGTGTTATCATTTCAAGCAGCAGTATCCAGAAAATCTGCCCTTTCAGTCCGTTCTCGCCTATGATAGGCTCAGGTCTTTCGTTCAAAGCTCTGGGACTCCTCTTACAGCCTTTGCTGCTTACAAATAGAAAATAAATGCCCTTTGGAGGTCAGAATAGGTGACATCAATAAAAAAAAAGACAGTTTTCAGAGCAGGTGTTTACACTTTTACACAAGTTTTTGTGTTTACGCACCAAAGGATTATTCCTGAGAGGACATGCTGTCTACCTGCCAGCTAAATACACGGCAGAATATGTATCACTGCATTAATTAATAACTGATAGCATGTACCTAGACCCAGCTTACACCAGAGCATGACCACAGTCTTAGTTGCCTTTTTAAATTATCAGGTCTTGTCAAAGTATTAGAAGTGAAGGTGATAATGAACTAGCTGATGTATTCTTTTTAAACAAAAAAAAAACCCACACAAAACAAAACAAAACGAAACAACCTAAAAAACCAAATTTAAACTATTCCTATACAGATGTAATAGGTCTAATGAAACAGACTAAAACAGAGGCTTCATACATTAGGTTGCATCAATTTTATGCTTCAAGGATGTTGTAGAATTGAAACAAAAAATGTTTGTTCTCCTGTGTTAGGAACACACAGAGCTAAACCTGTTTCTATGGACTGTATGATATGATTTGGTTTCAAAATTGTGTCGATTAATAGAAGACTACTTCTAGAAGTGTTTGATACATTGCATCAAAAATTCTACTATGTACAGCAATGTACAATGTACAGCAAGGATATTTATTTTTTAGTACGTGAAATATCCCATGCACATATTTACAGAGAGAATTCATCTGAACTGATTCTTACTTTGGGTAATTTTGTTTGGCTTTCATAATATTCCCTTGCAGAATACAGAATAAGTAAAGCACTACATTTTTGTGACTCTACTTTTATATTTAGTCCTCAAATCAATGTTTTAACATTGGCTAGTAGACATTAAAGTCAAATCCTGTTTATGAATCTCACTGAGACATCCAGCATAAAGCCAAAATGACTGTACGAGGGATCACTTTCTGATTTTTCTGGATCAAATAGATATCTTGCTTAACAGAGGATGCTACAAGACAAATCACAAGCAGTTCTGAGTACTTCTGGGCAAAAAAGTCGCTTTCACGCCTTGGTTCATTCAGCTTATTTCTCTGCTTTTTAGTCTTGGGATGGCAAACCCACTTTCTCATTGCAACAGATACAGACTAGTCAGCTATCAGGCAAGCTGCTTCTCTAACTTTACAGCACAAATTCACCACCTGTTTTGCTGTTGTATCCTACAATACTTTTTTTTTTTTAATCTGATTTATTTGCTCTGTTTTGAGCTGAGATGCTCTTACCCCTGAACAGAATGACAGGGATGAGCAATTCCAATGTGTGCCCCAGCAGTGTTTGGTCTATTAAGTTACAGAAAATGCAGTATATTATTAAACCGTTATATTGAACAGCTGCATTTTATCCTGAAGAAAAGCTTTGAGGGAGCTGCGTTTGGAATGGCTTCTGCTTTTTTACCATAGGTGGAAAGCTCAGAGTAGTGAATTGGCTCTAACTTCCAAGCTGGCAGAAGAGGAGTACTTCCTATCTCAAGGGAGGGGTCTGGCCATTCTTCTTTTTTATCGTTCCCTCGGCATCTTAGCCACAAGACAGCACAACCTGTCGCTGCTCCAGTAAGACCTCTGTCCTCTAGCCCTTCGACAAGGTAGCAACACCACAAGACCAGATCAGTCAAACAGCAAACGGTGTGGCAGAGAAGGGCAGGTTACGTAGAAAAATGTTGCAAACGTAACAATAAGGAAATAATCCCTTGGAACTCTTAGGGTATATAACAATAAAACAAAACAAGCATGTGCTGGAAATTAAATCTCCCAGCCGTATTGATTGCTAATGGCCTTTTTAAAATTTCAACCTTATTTACTATGTAGAGATAAGAACTGACTCTGAGCACTTTGTCTGATTCAGAACCTCATATAAGAAATCTAAAGATCACTCAAATTAAGAGGAGACGGCTAACTGCTCCCCTGGGTTATACAGAAGAATATTTTATTTTCGCCCATTAGAGCAAAAGAATTGTACAGAACAGATTCAGTCCAATCAGAGATACCATTTGACAAAAAGTGGCAGCTGCTTTTGTTTTTCTTAAGGAGCATGGAAAAAATACGTCTGTTTCCATTAGCACTACCCTTTCCTCTGTTGGTTTTTCTGATGCTTTATTGTTGTGATTCTGCAAACTCTAGAGCTATGCAGCAAGTGTCTCTTTAAAGGTAAAATAACCTTTTTCAGGTTACCTGGTCTAAAAGATAGCAATGCATTCATTCACATTTAAACAAAGTGAGTTTCTGGCAGAATAAGAATGTCCTGAATTGTAAGTCATAAAGCAATACTCTGAGCAAGAGAATACGAAATACCTGCTCTCTTTCTAAACAGGCTACATATTTTCTACAGATCAACAGCACTGAAATCACTGTAGAAGGTACTGACAGAACATTGAGTAAACAGCACTGATTGAAGGCTCTTATTAACTGTATTTTAGTTTTATATTCCCCGTGTGACTCGGCATCACAAATATAGCTGTCATAGAGAGCAACAGAGCAAGAAGGGGTGTTCTTTCATTATTTTGAACTTTCCCAGCAGGATTCACCACTCTGGCTTTTTTGAGCAACTTGTGGTTTGGAGCATGCAGACAGTATGCATTATGTACTAGCTTGCATATTTCTACCTTAAATAGGAGGTGTAACTCTAAGAGACTGAGTAGACCTGTTTGCAAAATATGAGTCACTCCAAACCTCAGCATGAAACCTCAAACCAAACTCTATACTTTAAGATTAGAACTGGTTCAGGAAAGTACTTCTGTCTTCTATCTCTGTAGAGAATAGGGTTTATGGAAGGAGGCCAGCACCTTGGTACAGGATTAAAAAAAATGGTTTTTTTCTCCCTACAGGCTGACAGAACATCACTCAAAAGCAGACTGAAAAAGAAACAAAAAAACTCTTCCAGAAGACACCGGTTGTCAGCATGTTATCAGCATGGAGGGGTCTGAAGGGCTGGAGGAAAGACATCAAAATTAAAAGATAAACACATCCAAAAAGTTTTATCTAATGAGCGCTGTCAGACTCTATCCTGAATCACCTGCATTTTCCAGAGAGAGTAGTAGCAAAAGGACTTGGGCAGAACAAGGTAATGCCACATCTCTCCTTCCCTTCTGCCACAGATCTCCTTCCCAAGGCACATCCACCGGCTTCTCCAGGCAACAGCAACGGGGACACCCACTGCAGAGTCCCGTAGGGTCTCAGCAACGGCAAGCAATCTCTGCAGGGCTTGCATGGCCGTGGAGAAGAGTCTACAGGCCCAGCCGCAGACAACCCTAGTGCAGGTTGGTGGTACAAGCCAAGACGATCAAAGCCAATTCAAAACCTGTGGAAGTCAGTAAGAGCCTTGTCATTGCCCTAAATGGGCTGGGGAGATCGGGCTTGCTCCGTTTTACGCATGTGCTAAAATCCGGTGGTTTTCAAACCTCACTGTCGTTTTTATGAAGTAACGAAAGACTGGCTGACTCCCGTGTCTGGAAAGAGCTTCAAGTACGTTCTGGATCAGATTGAGACCTTCTCGTATTGGTGGTCCCTCTGCTCAGGCATTTGGGTCACAAAATGCTTTGCAATCAGAATCAACACTCTTGTTCTTCAGCATCTTGGTTACTGCAGAGGAAGTGCCAGTATCAAATCTTTCCAGTGCACTGGAAAATTCTCCCTCCATGATTCGATGAAGGCTAAATCCTTTTTTCTAAAAATAACCTAATAACTAAGTATTTTCCACCATGTTGAGAGCTTCAAGAAAAGGAGAATATAATCCAGCAAGGTTGTGAAATAAAGACAACAAAAATGCAAATTTGTCCAAGTTCCTTAAAGTCTGGGGTTTTTTCATTTTATTTTTTCAGTATTTTTTTTCTGATACATTGAAGAATGTAGTGCCTGGTATACAACTATATCAATTTACTTCCTATTCCTAGAGACAGTTTTATTCACAAAGAGAGGAGGGAAAACGAAAGAAAAAAGGAATAGTTTTTATAACATTTCAAATTTTCTAGAAACATTTAAGGAAAGTCTGAAGGAAAATGAAGCTTTCTAGTGCTACTTAATACACACATTCAAGCAGAGCCCTTACCAATGGCTATAAATATCTGTTTGTGCTCAAAGAAAGCAAAACTACTTTTTGAAGAGAGCTCATTAGGAAAAAAACCCAACATTTTTTTATTCTCTACCACAAATGCAATGCCTTCCTCCATGCCTTTAGCTGGTAGTGCATGATTCAGGAAGATGGCAAACTAAATTGTCTTCTGCAGGATAGCTCCATAGAAAAGAAATTATTCTTTTCAAAGTGGTTGGCAGGATTGCATTATCATTTCTCAAGTGCCTCCCAGTTTTGTAGATCCTGAAACAGCTATTAGATGTTTCAGCCTAACAGACTCAAAGTGTTGTGCAATTTCTCTGCAGCCACAAAGTGGACTTCAGTCCGAGTTTGCAGACACCGGCCAGTCAGGTCTATCCACGCAACCATGACACACCTGCCCCAGCGCACTCACTGTATGCACTTTATTCATTTACACCACTTAAAGGAATCTAAAAAACATCCTTCCGTCAAGGAGGTAAAATCGTGCAAAAAATCTGCACTACTGCCTCGTAAACACACACACTTCTTAGTGCTGGAATATTTTCTTTTAGATCAAAGGAAATGGTCCATTTGACCTTTTTTTTTTTTTTTTTTTTTTTTAAATTGCTAGGAAAACTTCCTATCAACTCACTTCTTTTCCCCCCAGACCAATCAGCAAACTAAAAAAAAAAATCTGTCGTTGGCATAGATCTGCCATGTTTTTCATTCCCCTGTGTGCTCAGTCCTGTTACGTGCATCTTCTCTCCACAAGACGCAGCAGTGTGTGCCAGAGTGCAACCTTTCTGGAGGCCTGGGACACAGAGAACGATGTTTTTCTACTTGCAGGTTAGCATTATGATACAGTCCCACAGCAGCTGATCGCACGCTACCTTCTCAGGCCCATCTCGTCTCTTAGATCGCAGGTTTAGAGTTCTCCTTTTTAACAGCAGTATGTTGAACGGGCGCTTTTGCACTTTTTTTCCTCTCAAGGTTTCAGCGATACCGCTGCAGCCCAGCCCTGCACCTCCAGTATTCGGGCCCTCCTTCCCTCACCCAGGCTGCACCAAGCGGGCATCTGTGCCACCACATCTGGCCACCACCATCCTCAGAGGTGCTCTCCAGGGCACGGGCTGAGCCCAGGCAGGGCCACGTAGGGGTCTCCTGAACTTTTTACCCCACCTCATTTACAGCTGAGCATCACTGAACTAAGCACGAAGTCACCTTGCTGACTGAAAGCGACGGGCACACCTTTCTCAGGGACCTTTCTAGGAACGGGGCCCAACGTATAGGCTTAACTCTGTGCTTAACTTTTATGAGATGAGCTGTGCTCGGTGCCTTTTCAGCAGGTATCATCTTTTGCTGCCAACTCTGCCTTGCTCCGAGAAGAAGGGAAAAGCAATTACGAGGCTCTTCGTCCTCCTTGTTAATCACAGAATGACACCAAAAGGCCAAGAGAAGAAATGCAGGCAGGGAATGCGCGCTGAGCTCTTTTGGAAAGGCAGCGTCCAGGCAGAGAAGGGCCGCAGCGGAGGAAAAGGCGCGGGTCCTTCTGCAGGAGCGGGGATGGTGAAGCCTTCCTCAGCCCCTCCTTCAAGTTTGAGTCAAAGCACTCTGAGTTTCAGAGAATTTCTCGTTTTAACATTTTCGGCTGTATAAGCCTGTAACAACAGAATCCAAACAGAGCTCGTTCGGCGAAGTGAAAACGGCTGTGACAGCAGCAAAGGGGGAGAGACACAAAGTATTGGGAAAGTTATAAACTCCCCTTCAGAAAACGAGAACTCCTCAATTCCCTTATTGGACATACCATAAAAAAAAAAAAAAACAAACACAACAACAACAAAAAACCCTCCACACATTTATAGGGGAAAAAAATGTAAAAATACACAGGGTTGTAGAAACCGACTGTCAAAATAGTTTGCAGGCTCCACAAACAAAAGCCAGTACCCTGAAGACGCCAAGATCTTTCAGACTCCATAGCCTGAAAAAAACCCTCAAATTCCCCAAAACCCACTCATCCCAGGAAACTGATCCTGGCAGCTACTGCTCTGAGGTAGCTCCCGGGTTTGGGCTCCTTCACAGGCTCCACAAATCTGAAGAAAGGAGCTGTAAGGGGGATGTGCCTGTGAACAGATTTGTTGCTGAAAAACTCAGAATAAAGAACTTCTCAACACCACTTGAGCCAATCTAATCTGGAGGTGTTTTGCCACCGTGGCATTAAAGTGCAGCACAGCACTGGGGATGAAGAAAGAAGGCCCAGCCACCCACAGCGTCCTGTCCATGAACTCCTCTTACTCACAGGGAAACCATTCCAGAACCAAGCCACCCAGCCCCAGGGGACAAGTCCGACAGAGCATTTGGGATTCCGCTAACAAAATGCTATCATAAACTAACCCACTCACCAAGTTTCATAACTAGGCTTCCTACATGTCTACAAGTTACCACACACATGATACACGTATCTATTAATGCTCACAGTTTCTATCACCTTATTGAAAGCAACCTGCCTTTGACCTAGAACACAGAGATTTCACCAAGACCTTTTCAGCTACAAGTTAAAAAACATGTTAAACCTAGCACCTGAGCACTCTTTCCTATAGGTCTTTCCTATTACAGGGCACAAATTCTGCTAAGAACCTTGTCTCTAATCACTCGTGCTAAACTTTTCTGTGACAGATTAAGCCCTTAAATCAGAAAATGTGAAAGGGAGTAAGTGCTGTTTGTTAGCACAGTTGTTGGCATGTGGCAGGTTAGTCGCCTTTTAAAGGACTGCTCTCTTGCCTGAGACCTGCCTTTAGCAGGTATGTGCTTTCCTGAGGTATTGCCTTAGATGCAAGCAAGAAAAAATTTTTTACTGCTGTAATATAGGTTATGATATTTAGAAAGGAACGTAAAAAGTCGGCAGGGTATGGCATAGATGACAGGTTGGGCAGGCAGCTCCCCAGACAGAATTTTAAAAGAAAAGTAAGGAAAGGCAAGGTATAGAAAACATTAGAAAATTAAGCAAGATGCAACTACGCTATGTATTCTTTTTATTCCTGCAGCATAAGTTAAATCCTTCATTTTTAGTGATTTCTAAATTTGGTAGTTTCTCGGTTCCTTAACTCACAGAAGTGGTATCTTTGATCACCCTGGGATGCTGCTGTAAGCTTGAGGTATCTCCGCTGGAGCATAGCTATGTCAGAGGAGAGTAAACCCGCTGCAAACTCAGGGCCCTGATGTCGTACCTAGTTTCTCTCACAGCACCACTGTGAAACAGCTCCAAAGAGCAGTGCCCCGACTCCTCCGTGTCAGACAATGCAGTCGCTGCTCTGCGTGGTGCAAGCTTTTGCCCGGAGCAGTCCCACAGCACTTGGGCAAAACAAACCGTATTTAACTGTAGCTAGAAAACTGCTTGCTTTATCTGTCGTGGTGATGGTGTTGTTCAAAAGCTAACCAAGTAATAAAGGTAGCTCAGATCAGTATAGGGAGTAGGCTGATATTCTACAATACTAAAGAGCAAGCATTAAGTCAGGAGGTGGAAGGAAGGGAGGGGAATTAACACCAGTTTAAACACTGTCAAGACAAGGCAGCTTTAAATGCAAAAGGGACTAAAGGTTAAGGTCTTTGCTTGATTCACTGTTACTTGATACCTACAGGAAATTAAACCACAGAAGCTCAGGTCAAAAAGCATTAATAAAAGCAAGGAAATTCAGAAGTTTGGAAAAAATGTTATGATACTTTAATGTCATTTTCCCTGTTTCAGGGGTGTTCAGGCGAGTGTATCACATTGTGTACCACACCGTATAGGCTGCAATATGTAGCGTGAGCTGTGGATTTCAGTGTTGTCACTGAATTTTCCCATATTGGCTGATTCCAAGGCATAGTGGAATATTACTCACATACAATCTTCATGCAGTTTAATCCGAACAATACAGTGTATAGACATTCCACCATCTGTTAGGAATTGTGGCAACTCTGTAGGGCACAGCTGATAATGTTTGAAGTAGAGATCCTTTGGTTTGGGCAAGGAGCTGTGGTGAGCAGCTTGCTGCCTTTGGTGGAAAATAAATGCTAAGTTGCTGGAACAAAGGAGAGAATGTTTTTCCTTGTATAGCCATTTTAGCTAACAGCTTTGCATTGGCCAAAAGCACGTCGCATGGTCTAACTAACTCACAGCAGAAGCTTTATGAATTAGATAGCCAGTCTGAAATGGCACAAACTAGGCTGTTCACCTTAAAAATGCCTGGGTTTGCAGTCGAGAAAGTTTTAATCAATGCTTTTTCACTGGGGATAAGTGGAGCACGATGGCCACCTTTTACCTGTAGTGCCCTTTGCAGTCGTATGGGAAGCTCCTGATCTTGTTCTTCTCTAGGTCTACTCTATGGCTGGTTATTGGATACGTAAAAGTTCATGGGTATCATTCATCATGTAATGCCTATTGCCCCTTTCCCACTACTTAAAAGAAAGCCAAAAGTCTGTATCATCATGAAGGCATGCCCTGAATGGAAATCTTTGACATGAACAGTGCAGTGGAAACACTCAAGCTGCTGGAAATGGCCAAGAGAGAAAGAAAAACCAAAAAAGCCAGCAAGAACAATACCAGAGTGTACTATATGATAGTGAATCATAAGCTTAATTCAGTTATAAAGAGTATCCAGCAAAAAGCTACTTGAGACACAGTGTATGTTCCCCATACACAATAATAAATCAAGATCACTTAGTTGAGCTGCTTTGTTATAAAGCAGTCCTACTTCTTTCTTGAATTAATGACTTTAAAAAATCCTGCTAAAGATTAAATAGCTGACTTTAATTTCATTAAGGGAAAAAAGGCATCATGTCCCATATCCAGTCTTTTTTCAGCTTTGTACAAGGCCCTACTCTGTATTTGGTTATTGGGTCAAAGGCTGATGAGGCAGTGTCTTTAGAACTACTTCTGTTTCAGGGAATGCTATTCCCCAAAGTATTTAAAAGACTTGTTCTATTACTCTTACTGTAGTAATTCCCACATCAATACAGAGCCCACTGACTTCCCAAGAGTTTTGGGACTCAGCTGTGCAGATGAGCATCAATCGTGACAGTCTAAAAGCTAAATTAATGGGCATCATCTCCCCATGTCCTTATCCATGCAGGTGACAAAGACCAAATGCTCAGGCCCCCGTTGCTTTAGTTTTGGACCTTTATTTGAACTGAGCCTCCTGGGCATCCACTGTTGTCTAGTCTTCCCCCTCAAAAAAAGAAAAAATTAAAAGCTTCCCAGGAGAGATGGTTGCTGTCTCCATTGTGCAGACACCTTGGATTCTACGAGCAAGCACCATGGCCAAAGTCCTGCCGTGAGAAGTATGCCCTTGCAGAGCATAGCGGGTGAGCAGCTTGCTCTGGCCCTGGCCATACTGTGCTACAGCTGTGCTGGAGGTCACAGCCTCATGAGCGATGGCTCAGGGATGTCAGTCACAAAGGACCACATACTCCAAATGTTCACAGCACACAGTACAAACCCAGCACTGGCCAAAAATAAATGTTCAAATCGGTTACACACGTCTTAATCATCTGACATGTTTCGCTCACACCGTTTCCAGGATTTGAAGGATTCAGTTACACAAACTTCCTAGTAAAGCAAATGTTGGGACAGACCATACCTCTCTTCACATCCCCCCTGGTGCACAGCCAGAGCTACATAATATGTTTAAAAGTGAAAAACAAAAAGAGCTTCTCATATTTAAATTTATAATTCATTCACAAAGCATTCTCTGTTTTCTCAAGGTATATGAGAAATGATTATGCACTCAGCTATCCTGAAAGAATTAAAAGGTCATCAATTTGCTGTCACTTGTACTGATATGGTTTAATTACAGTCTAAAAATATATTGAACAAGCTATCAAAGGAAGATTATATTGCTGAGATGTGTTATTATTTTAACAACAAACCAATGTCTGTTGGGTAGGAGGAATGCATGAAAATGTGATCTGAGCATATTTTTAAATGAACATGGCTGATATGAATCTAAATCTGCTATACTGCAGCATTATCTGAACTTTCCAATCAGAGAAATGTGCTCAGAAATAATGTGCTCAAGAAATCATACCTGGAAAGCCGTTGTTTCCACATAGTCCATCTCTGGATCTCTGGCAATGCTAGTATAGGCATAGCAATGCTGTCAATTAATCACAAGTTCTTTCCTAATGAATAAACATTAAATTTTAAAATAATTTTTTGAAGACAGAGAAGGGGGTGCAGTGGGAAGAACCTGGTAGCCAGTTAAAATACATGGTCTTGGAGCCACAGCATTATTATCTGTTAGCATAACACCCCTGTGTTCCATGAACCTACATAAACTTATACTTGTTATGGATCTTGCACATCAAGAATATGCACGAAGCAACACATAGTAAATTATTTCTATGTAAGAACTGTTAATCATGTCCTATGACTTTTTTTTCCTCCTAATTTTTCATAACCCTCTGCAAATTTGGAAATTTTGTAGTTCTTCCACTACTGCCCAAAGAGACTACCTTTACTGGCTGACTACTTATCTGTGCTGTGGTCTAGCCAGCTTTATAGGTAGACAGTTGTCCTGGTGTGTTTGAAAGATGCTAGAACTACATAAATAGTGATTTCAGTAGTATTTATGGTACTAACAATAGACGGACAGCTCAATTGCACTCCAATGGATCAGGCTGTAAACCCAGTTTTCAGTGGTCCTGATCCAGGTTCTGATCCACAAGCATGAAAGCTTCTATGGAAATACGCAAAGATGCTTTCTTAGGTGTCTGTACACATAAATACACATACAAATTCAGACTCAACAGATTACTTAAAAATTCATTAAAATATCTGTTAAAATATTGTGTAACATTCCCCAGCTAAGTCTTTTGTTGCTAGGTACACCTCTCAGGATCTATTTTTGAAGCATTTGAATGTTACTGCACATAATTCAGAAGTACACTGATTCCACAGTAAAAGACAACTCCTATCCCCAAATATTGTATCCGTACTCAAGCCAAATGATATCCAGCTGATTTGTTTTCCAGCATACTCAGCCAGAGTATCTGCAGTTGAAATCTTAGGAGGAAGCTCAAATAAGAAATTAATTTTATTGTATCCTATCCTATCATAAGGTAAAAGTGTTCATCCTCCTGTCAAAGCAAGATGTCACGGAAAGGTTCCCTCAAGTGGAATAAGGATAGGGAAGAAAGCTGAGTTCAGCAAAAAGAACAACTGAATACAGGGGATTTAAAAGATTATCTCAAGGACC
Source organism: Astur gentilis (assembly GCF_929443795.1). Classification (NCBI taxonomy): domain Eukaryota; kingdom Metazoa; phylum Chordata; class Aves; order Accipitriformes; family Accipitridae; genus Astur; species Astur gentilis. The sequence continues at coordinate 5,692,236 of NC_064911.1, forward strand.
TATTTATTTGAAGTTAGTCTGCCATGCCTGTCGAAAGGCCAATTTTCCCTTTGCTTCTCACCATGACAAAGGAGGATGGAGAAACAATAGAAAAGGAGGAAATCTGCCAGGCCTGAAACTCTGTCCCTCAACTTGGCTGCAGCACTGAGACTAGAGTCTGCCTCATAAATTTTGTAGGATTAAGTAGAGACACAATAAAAAGGCAGTTTCAGAAGAAAGGAGTGAGTCAAGGGTCCACAACACCATGTGGAATTTGGGTGCCCTTCTCAAGAGGAGTCCAAACTGTTCACACCATCCTTCAGAAAATGTCCTATCAAAATCATCCATGTCAAAACACAAGACATCTAAAATCGCTGAGTCTGCCAACAAAAGACTAGTGTCATCAAGTCACAGGATGCTGAAAGCCTGAATGACCTCCAGGTAACAAGTCTGGAGGCAGTGAGATAGCCTGAGGTGTCTTGCAGAGCCAGTGAGCGTACTGGAGGGAGGTGCAGCCCAGGCAGGAGCAGTACTCTGTAGCACACCAAAAGCCAACAGCAGCAGATAAAATAACACCAATGGCACCATCTTCTCCCTTCATTGATGGTGCCATGTCTATTAGAGCAGACACTCCAAGACTTGTTTAGGTCTGTGGCTCTGCCAAGAGCTCGTGTTCTCATGTGTTCCCTGGAGAGCTGCCAGGAGAGAAGCTCTCCTGCATCATGATTTGTGTTTTCCCTCCTGATTAGAAGGAGGGGGCTCATCATGGCACCCAGCTCCAGATCTCCTGCATCCTGGGGGCTGAGGGTGGAAACTGCACTCAAGGCTCAGACCATCTGCCTGTCCCACTTCCAAACCAAAGCAAAGAGAAGCCACCTAGTCTGGTGCTGTCTTTGCCATGCTCCTTGGCCAGATAGATGGTATTGTCCTAGCAACATCAAGGAGCGTTTCCCAAGAGACATGCTGATGGCTGAAAATGCTGTGGACAGAGCCTGTTCTTCACCTTGGCTGATTGCCACAGCCCCACAATGACAGCAGGGGTGTGACAGCTGCAATTCAATGACCGGAGAGGTGACTTGCACACAAGTAGCACAGCCAGTACATGCACCTCATAAAGCAACCCTCACAAGGAAGGTAACACTTGAAACCTGCAAGACAAATGGAAGGATTGACACATAGTTGAATAACAGATTCCTTCAAAAATAAGCCCTATCAAGCAGGCTCAGTGAGCAGATAAGAGCAGAAATATGAAAACTGGCATTCAGGAGGTGCAAAAAGGCATTCCATAGCAGACAGAGTTTAATCTCAGCAGTGAAAGGAAGTTAATCTCAGCAGAGGAAATGAGTGTATGGGGCACACACTGCCCCATGTAACACAGGCTGTGCAAAACATTGCCATAAAGTTTGCATACACTGGCAAGACAAAACACATCTCCAGTATGAGCAGTTGGGCATAGGTGTGCTCACAATTTGAACATGTGTGAAAACAAATACTTGGAGCAGAGTCCTTTTCTCCTTCCCAGCAGAACCTCAAAACACACTTTGAACAGCCGCTCTGAGCATGTTTTGTGAATTAGTCTCCCCTATCAAGGTTTAGGTGTAGTGTTTCCAAGACTGGAGTCTTCTGTCCTGCACATAGTCATACAGGCAGTCAGGCAAAGTAGATTTAGGGCTAGGTTTAGCAGCTAATGAAAAATGTTGTCACACACAATATACAATAGTGTTTCACTTTTTGATCATTTGTCATGCACCATTCTGGCCTGTGAGCTGCAATCTGAAGACTGAAGCGTCTCCCAAGGCAAGCAGAAGGGATAAAAGCAGTGTTTGAAAAGTGCCTAGAATGCTGGGGAGGATTCTTCCCTGAGATGTTTACCTAAATACCATTTTTATCTATCTTGGAGGCATTTATTTGGGCATTATGTTGTTCTCCGTGCAAGCCCAGGAGTAGTTTTTAAATTGTTGTTCCTTCTTCTTGTTATGCTATCACTGTGTTAACCTGACTAAAATGAAGGGAACAACCCTATGGTACTTCATCTTCCTTCCCTTTAAATAAAAAACCTATGAACACAGAGAATTAGAAGCCCTCCTTCTCTTGCCTTGTTACTTTGTGCTTATAGCTCAGTGTGGGGTAGTGGGCCTTTTTCTTCTGAGATATTCCTAATAATTGCCACAAACTTCTCCCACTAACAAGGCTGGATTTCACAGCAGAATTTGGTTGGAAAAGCACCACAGCAAAACCTGGGACACTGTCATTGCCCGTGGGAAATGCTCTTGTATCAGACCGAGCGTAGGCAGCCACATAAGGAACCAGAGGGCTGCACAGATTTGTTGCACAAGACAAGTGTCAGCCCTCAGCATGCAAGACCTCGGTCCCTACCACCTCCTCTTTGCTGAAACGGTTGTGGTTGGAAGCTGTTTACATATATTAAGTTTGCAATCAGCCCTATGTAAAATACCACCAGATTGTGGTCAGTGGTTGTATGCAGACTTTGTCATTTTGCTTACTGACCACACGTTCCCATTGATCAATTCTAAATTGGATTATTGTTAGGTTTAAAAGCGCCTCAACAGCAGAAAGTGGCGGTGGAGACTGGCAAAGCAGAGATGGATAGCAGAATAAACAGGGAAAGTGACAAGATTTCAGACTGAATTGATCACTGTCAGCGAGTTAGTGGTCAGCTGTCTGACCTTTGGTGCCCAAACCAAACATCAGAATAATGTTTAGACAAACACATTTGATTTTTGAGGTAATGGGTATGTCAACTAAATGACAAACCTTAGAAAGGTCAAAGGGATATCCATTTTTCAGACTTTTTTCAAGCATTAATCGTTCATTTGGGGAACAGTGTCTTTCTAAGCTGGGCAGAGAAAGAACTTCACTTTCTCTGTGTGTGCGTGTGTGCTCATAGGCACGGAAAATTGTTTAGCCACAGCCACCAGCCCCATCAAACCCAGCCCGTCACTAACCCCTGCCATTCACAGCCGCATTTTGCTGCACACAGAACTACCCTAAGTGCAGCGGAGTCCAGATTTTGGGCTGTGAAGGAGGCTCAGCAGAGCTTTAACCCTCCCACCGTTCCCCGTAGCAAGTGTGGGAAAGGCAGCTGTGCCGACCACCCGGGTGAGACCCGCGCCTTCCCCACTGGCACTGGGAGATGCCTACGGCACAGCGCGGCACAGCACCGCTCAGCCCCCCAAACCGGGCTCCCCCCGTGCCTTCTGCGCCAGCCCCTAGGGGCTGGTAGGATCTTGTGGCATGTATCTTCTGTACAGCGAGAAGTAGTAAATGAAAAAAACCTTGATAGATTTAGAAGAGGTTAATAAATAAGAAAGCCTAAAGGGACTGGCATGTCCTTGTGGTTTTGCAGTCCGGGATCTGGTCTTTGCTGCTGCTGTAGGGACAGTGCAGGGAAAGACACAAGAATGCTGATGATAAACTAAGAAGAATGAATAAAAATGCTAATCCAAACAACAAGAAGGCCTTTGAGATTTACCATTACTGGCTCTGGCTCTCAGACTGCTGTTTAAACAGTCTCTACTTACCTTTGTCCTCTTTTTTTCTAGATAATTTTCTTGACAAGGTGTGAAAGCAGCACAACATGTTCCTACAGAAAACACCAGCAGGGTCTTTTTCATGGTGTGTGTATTAGAAACACTTGGGAAACAAATTGTTTTTTCTTCTTCTTAACCGATTTCTTCACACATGCACCCTGCCCCCAAAAACCATTTGCAATACCATTGCCGTACTAAGGAAGGAAGAAATACTCTGGGACTGGGAATAAGAAGCACAAAGGGAAAGCGACTGTGAATTAAGAACAGGAGAAAGTTTTCCCAACCCTGCCATGAATTCCCTCTCTGTTGTTCTCTCTTCACCTTTCACTCTTGCATGACAACAGCATTATCTGTTACTCACCACAGAAGGATCGGCAGCAGCTACCCCCCTACTTTCAGCTCTGTGCCTGATTCCACTGTCGGATGCGAGAGGGTCAAATTCATCCTTTTAAAGTTCAACTCCACCTATTTGGATGACAGTTCATGATGATGCAGGCAATGCTCTTCACATGAGTTACTCTGCTATGCACAGAAATTCACCATATCCTGCATGTAATACCACTCTTCCAACAGGTAGGAAAACTAAAAGCAAGTTTTACATAGAAAGTGAGGGAATATTTGCTATATCCTAAATAACCAAATTAACTGTTTATCTTCAGGCATATAATATATGCCTGCGAATGAGAAGGAATATTTTTAATTTCATATTCTCAGTGCCTTGACATCTAGGCCCTGTCCTAGCTGCTGTAGCTAACAAAGTTTCATAGTAGAATTGACCAAGACAGAAGTTTTGTTTGGCAAGAAGACTTTAATCCAAAACAGAACATTATGAGACAGAAATATTCTTTTCTTAGAAAACTGAAACTTTACAATGCAGTACTTTTAAAGGCTGTACAAGGTAATTTCTCACAGTCTTGACATAATCATTCTCATAATCATGAAAATCTCACCTTTAAAGCATCATTCTCTGAAGATTATCTGTTTTGGCAAAACTTTTGTATCAACGTTTTGCGCACATTAATAATTGGAGAGGAAAACAGTGTTGAGAATAAGGAGTTTCCTCATTATTACTCCTACAGTCTCTATGTTTCAGCATAGGAATATTTTACCATGGCCAAGTGTTAGCTGAATTTAGCTCAAACTAAGAGGGAAAAGAGATGTAAATACTCGATATGAGATTCAGTGACAGGCCGTGACTTTTATTTATATCATATATACCTATATTTACAATCAGGTGTAGGTAGCGTGCACTGCAAGGGTATATGGAGCCCCCATGGTAATCCACAATGGGCATTACAAAGTGTTTCTTGTCTGTTAAGGGACTATGTTGGCAGAAGAGGTAAGGCACACAGCTTACTGGATCTGAAGTTTTCCAGCAGTTTTTCTAAAGCACAGTTTCCAACAAAACCAGATGGACCCTGGAGGTAGATGGACACCAAATTCAGATTATTACTGTTTAGACATGGCCTGTGGCCCTGCCTCCAGGCCCACCTCATCTCCACCCTGGTTAAGCACTGAAGTTGCACTTTTTGCTGGCAATTTGGGTCTGGTGGGGGAGGAGTTTCCCCAGCCTCAGTGCTGGCCCCAGCACTTCATGGGTGCCTCACAGTCCCTGAACTTTCCATCACGGAGCCTTGGTCACTGAACTGCAAGGCCCAGTACCTGCAGGCATCCTTCCTTGCCTAATCCTGGATCTGCATTTGACCACAAATGCTAGAATGTCTGTCTAGAAAAAAAATACATTCCATAAACATCCCAATATGGTTTCTCAAAACTTATCTAGGCAGATTACCCAAATCTTCCAATTTTTCAACTAGATCTCATAAGCGGGTGACTTTCAGAAAATGTCACAGTGAATATAGACCCTGCATACTCCTTGTATGTCCTAAAGGCTATAGATAAGAAACATTGAAAGCCCTATGATAATGGCACAAATTTTCATGTAGTGAGACATGCTAAAAGATGAAACCAGAGTGCAGTACTCCCCTTGATTTATTCAACATGGCCATGGTCACAAGGTCTGTGATAGCAATATGCCAGGCCCTTGAGTTGCTTTGTGGCCATCTGGCAGGACCAATGAAATGTCCTGATTCACTGGCCTCCCTATGGGATGGTGATATCTCGCATTAACAAAGGGATCCTTACTTGAGATTTCCCATCAGCCTACGGTGGTAATTAATGTCCCTGGGCTGCATACACTTGCTGGTGAGTTAAATATTGAGGGGTTTAACAGATGTAACTAAGCAGTGTGTGAAACTTGTCCTTGCCAAACTGAAACACAGGAGTGTCTGTCTGGATATCAGGAAACAATTTTACTGTGAGTGTGACTGAGGACTGGCACACATTGCTCAGGGAGGCTGTAGAGTCTCCGTCCTTGGGGAAACTTAAAACTGTCTGGACACAATCCTGGGAAACTGGCTGTCGGTGGCCCTGCTTGAGCGGAACAGTTGGACTAGATGACCTCCAGAAGTCCCTTCCAACCTCAGCCTTTCTGTGATTTTGTATCCAGAATACCAGTGAACTCTACTCAAGGCTGGAAATCACCCCAAACTTTCCACCAATTCAATTGCATGATTTTAACAAGGGTCTACAACCCGGCCTCTGCAGCACAGTGCTGTTATGGAAATAATTGACTCCACCATGGCCAAGAGTGTAACTTCCATCATCATACATTAGTCATCATCAGGACTACGACAAGCCTAACCATTAGTACCCCAAAAAGCCCTCTGGATCTGGAGCCCCCAGCAGCAATTTGCATTATAGGAGATCAAACTGACACTCTGAGTTTTCAGGCCAGATTTGGCTAATCCTTGTCCATTATGCCTTTGAAAAGGTCCTTGCAAATACAGAGGCTCTGTATTGATTGTCATTACTTGTATAGTGGCTAGTATGTAGCAAAGCATAGTGTAATATGAGAAAAAATATTGATTTCAAGAAAGTTAATATTATTAAAAGGTAGTTGTATTAATCTCTTTCTTGAATTTTAGTTGGGGGTTTTCCTCTTAGAAAATCAATGAAACTAATAGTCTTGTTATAGCAGGAGCACTTGTTAGACTATTTTTTCACTCCGACGCTTTTAAGTTATGTTAAGAGCAGAAGAGCTGAAAGGCTATAAACTTATTGACTGGGACTTAGAGGACTTGAATGACTGAAGGCATTATGTTCATTGTCTTTTTGCCACCTTATCTGGCAGAGAAAAATTTTAATTAAACAGAATTTGAATTTTATCTGGTTTCTGTTTGCACCAACAGTATTTCAGGGAAAATCTCATCACTCCAATTTACTTCAATGATACTAAATCGGATTTGTGTGAGGACTCAAGCATCCCCCAAAAAGAGTCAACCTTACACAAACCTACTTCTGCCAATGCCTGGCACATAGAAATAACTGATAAGTAAATGTTTAATACTTCACTTTATAAATCCAGTTTTCTATCTCAACAATTGCTCAGATTTTTTCCATAGTTTTTGTTGTGTATATAGGAACAGCTCATTTCACCTTCTCACCAATGCGTCCCTGCATAACTGACAAGACCAAAGCCAGATACAGTTTCAGCTGAAAATCAAAATCTCCAAGTTTAGCAATAAGCCGAGTAACCCTACGGTGGTGTCATAATGACCAATTTCTGTCTTGACTCCAACACAGAACCTGCCTCCTTAGCCAAAAACTTCTTTGCCTCATCTTTGCATCTAGGTTTTCCTGTACCTATTTTTAGTGAAAACAATTATATAGACAATAGATAATAGGTGTGCTAAAAGTCATTTTCACATGAAATATTGTAAAAATAGAGGCAACTGTGGGTTCTGCCAGTCTCATCTCATGAGGCAAGTGCCACAGATGCAACCATTTTATGTCACCCTTTCCCCCAGTCTCCTGCATACTCAGGTGTAGAAAATAACAGCAAAGAGGGCTGGCAGAGCTGTGATTTTTCTGGTTGGCCATCTTTTGTCACAAGACGATCATATGGTCTGTAGGCAGAATGACATGATAAAGCTGATTGATTGCTAAAATAACCGGGTCATGGAAGCTACATATTGTGATCTTCACCGAGCACTGTGGTTGAAGTGTCAACTAATACAAGTCATGGAGGAGCTTTCCAAAGGTGTAAACGGATGTTAGCTGCCTAGGCCCAGTGAAAGGCTGTCTCCCTGTGGCTGTTGTTTGTCAGTGAAACCAGTCTCCTCCTCCTTTTTCCTTCGTAACACTCTGCCTTGTAACTCTGCCTGATCTCTCTAAATCTGTCAGTGCAATTATCTGCCATCAGCTATATACTATCAACAGGAAATAAGTGTGCTCCATCTGATAAGAGGAACACTACAATAACATAATTTGGAGCCAGATGAGGCTTGACAATAGCCTATCTCCCCTGCCTTTGAAAATCAAAGGTATAATTGGCAGAACCACTTCCCTCATACCAATTTCATAGCCAAGTAAGTGGTTTGCTCATGTGTATGTGCACTCATAAGCACCATACACACCCTTATACTGAAAACTGGTCAGTTATTTTTGAAAAATAAGGTGATAAATGGCTCCTGATCTGAATCATCAATAATTAATTAAAAAAAAAAAATCTTAAAAAACCTTCTGCTTCCTGCAGTGCAAATTAAAGTGTTTCAAGATGCAGTAATTGCCTACAAATTAATTTATAGCAAAGATAAAGAGGGAGATATCATACTGTTCTTTTAACATGCTGTTTTCTTGCAGCCATCTAATAAGAATGTCTTGCAATGAACACAGTATGTAAACTCATGGCTATCAAAGCCGTACACACCAGTTATATTCTACACCCAAATTGCTTTTCCTGAGGATTTGTTGGCACAGGAGGTGCTGTAGCCAGGGCCAGTGTGTGACAACCTGGGAGAGTGAAGTGTATGGCCTTTCCAGTACTGATTGTTCTGCAGGGCCAGTAAAGCTGACACCGTTACACCAGAAAGGAAAGGAAGGCCACAGACAACCCTTCTTTTTTCTCTTATTTCCCCTACATAGTGGACCAAAAACTTAAACTGGAGGGATAATAGATGCAGTCTAACCTCTATGACCAACAGCATCTTGGAGGGTGCCAAGTCCATTGCAAAGTGTTGCCAAAATCTCCAGCATTTCCAGGAGAGTGTGCCTCTCCTGGTGCTCCCACACTCCCATGAGCGCATATTCAGTCCCTTCTCAGGGGATGGACAAGCTTCAGGAGCATAGTCTCCATTTTTCCTCTCCTCCTCCCTCTATGCTCACATTGAGCAGCTTGGCTTTCTCACTTGGTGATTGAGCAGGGTCACCAGAGCACTCCCTGCGGCAGCTGACTGGAAGCCAGGTATAACACGGCACAATTCTTATCTCCCACACGCGTCATGCTGAGGACACGAGGGATTAAGCAGCACATCCCAGCCCAAGTACTTTTGGTAGCATGTTGGGCCCCTGAGCCAATATATGTGACACAGTCCACCTTCGGACATATGTTTATGCCGTGACCCTTGCATGGACCTGCAGGGCTGTGGGCAGCTCTCAGGACACTTCCCACACACCAGGGGCCTGACAGCCCCTTGCTGTATGTACGAGGCGTGTCTGACAAAACACCCTCCTTCCATCCAGCAAAGCAGCTTTCCACTGCCAAAACACTGACAGTGCAGGGAGGTGAGGACAGAGGAGGATTAGCCATGCACCCATCAACTCAGACATGAGACGATGCCTTCTTCCACTGTCCTGTCCCATCCCATCCCAAGGAGCTCCACAAAGCACTGACACAAAAACCAAAGAGATCAGGCTCCTGGTGTGCAGGGATTTCACCTCTATGTAACATCTTTGGCTGCTGTGCGGTTAACCCCCACCAGAGCAGTGGCAGGATCAGGCCTGTGGCCAGTGGCAGGTTGCCCCAGACCTGCTGCCCAGGTGCTCATCCAGGGAGCCCCAGTTCTCATCTAGGACAGGAACTCCAGCTGAGGTGAGGTCCTTCTTTTTTTTTTTAAGTAAATACATTGAAAACACAAAATATGATTTGCAACCTGACTGTGAGTACCTTTATTGCTATCCCATGCCCGAGTCCAATAAAGCACACTACTAACCCCCTCACCCTCTCCCCATTTCTCCCCTGCCCCAAGTAATTAATTCCTTATGTCCACTGATCATCAAGAGACATGGTGCCCTTTGCAAAGAAAGATTTAGCAATATTAATAGTGCTCAGTTGCCCAATCTCTCAAGGGCTGCAGCTAGAGCTGGCGGGAATATTTTCAACAAAATGTCGTTTCATTAAAATATGTTGTTTATCAAAGCTGAAATATTCTGTGGAGACATACTGGTTTTGACAAAGATTTCTGAAGCCCAAGGTTTCAGACTAGAAGCATAGGGAGGCCTGTATCAAAACCTGGAGCTTTTCAATCTGAAAATAGTGATTTTTGACAAAATTCCAAGTCAGAAAAATGTTCTAAAGGTTTTGTTTTCATTCCAGTGTGGAACAAAAGAATTTCTGGAACCTTAAAAGTTTCATGACACTGAATTTTTACTCTCTGGGAAGCTCCAGCAAAAATTCTCTTCATGTGAGGTGATTCTGAATGAAACATAGGTGTTGATGTTCTTCTGTATGTGTGCATGTGTGTATTAATTCAATTTATATTGTTTATGCTTTTGTTTGTTTGGGCAGCTGGTTTCTGTAGCCATTTGTTAAGGTCTTGCTGTGGATCAGCTGCGAAAGACAGAATGACAGAAGAGCAATACCCCTCCCAGGAGTGGGTAAGAAAGAGAGGTCATTTAAGGCTTCCCTCCCCCTCCGCCCTTCTCCTCCCTTCTGTTCCCTATTGCTGGACTTAAGATTAATACTTCACGTGAGCTTTGGTCTCCCAATAGGCCATCTGAGGTCTTTTGCTACCTATGGCATGATCACTGTCTGAGTCGGGGGGGGGGGGGGGGGGGGTGTTTATTACTTTTCTCAAAATGCTATGATAGCTGAATTGATACAGAAGAAACTGGGCATTGACTCTTAAGTTTCAGCAGTGGATGATATGTGTTGATGGGTAATCATAGCTGTTTCTCCATTATGATCTGCTGGTTCCATTGTTCGCAAAGTTCAATGTACTTGACAACAACAAAAAACCTGTTCTCGAACATGTATAGTATCTATGCCATACTTGCAAAAGAAAATTACATAGCTCAGCAAGGATAGAAAGGATCATGGTTTAGGAAAGTCCATAAACCCTGTTGTTCCTCAGAAGTCCTGCTGAATTCAAAGCTTAAATATTTTCCCTGGACCAGGACCATGTTATGTTTTGTAAAATGGATAATACACAGACACCAGATATTTTTAAATTTGCCATCTCTGGAAAGTATTTTAATACAGTGATGGTAGTTAACATTCTTATAAGAAAAGGATGTCATCGACTGGGGAAAAAAAAAATCAGTAAGGGAAAAGAAACCATTTAAATGAGTTTCAGGAATTTCCCTTACTCCTGGATGCCTTTGCCCTTTACTTGTCCCTTAACAATCAGAATTATTTTAAATATGTCCTTCCACCATGTTGCTCTTTGAAACACTCATGCAAAGCAAAGGGGAAACAGACTAATATACCATGAAAGGATGACCATGAAGCTCATTAATCACAATCCACTGCCCAATACACAGTCTAAACAAGAGCTGTATTAAAATAAGTATCCTAAAAATCTTCCTTTTTTTCCCAATCATATTAGTACATAAAAATTGAACTGCTAGAGGATTGATTTTTAAGTTGATGATATGTCTTTCAAATGACCTCTGTTATGTATTGCAGTAATATTTACTTTGTCCCTTATCTTGACAAGTTACCCATAATAGCAGTGGTACAGCACTATAAAGTATTTCAGTAACACCTTTCTTTTAATCCTAACAAAAGCTTCTCCCAGAGTATTTATTTGGGCTGCTTGTTCCTGTAACTGGCAGAGCAGAACTGTTTCCAGCACATCCCAGAAGCCCTGACCAGCCCTTTGGACAATATCTCAGCATTAAATACCAACACCATTGACCCTGTAAAAAGGTTCATTTTATCAGTACCAACCTCACACTAACTCTATAATCACGCATATGGTATCAAGCCAGCATGCCGACTCAGAAGCACATTAGCAGTGGTAAGCACACAGCAGCTGGCAAGGGTTTCCACTGGCTGGGCCCGTGAGCACGGGAGTCCAGTGCAGAGGTTTCAGAGGGCTGGAGGGAGGTCAGGGACCCCTCTGACCTGTCTGCCCCTTCTCATCCCCAACCCAGCTTCCTGCTTCTCTTTCAAACCACTGTTGACTCACTAAATACACAAAGACATACCTCCACCAGTTTTCTGAGATGTAAAGGGTGGGCCTGGACCACAACCCAGCTGTGGACACTAGCCCTGAGCTGTGTGAACTTTCTGGGTCTCACCTTGGCAGCTCAGGTCCGGTCCTAACAAAAATTATATCAAGCTCTGCAACAAGTTTACTTACTTCTTTCTTCCTTTTTCCTCTTTCTTTATGCCTTAAGGATTTCATTGACTTGGCTGTTCTTCCAAAGGAGTATTTGCTGCCTTTTTGTAGATCTGGAAAAGGAAAATTTACCCTTGAAATTTTCCAGTCCTTACAAGATCATAAGATTCTCATATTTCTTGTCTCCAGAAAAAATGAAAAGTTGTCCCTGAATGCAAATCATCCAGTAGCTCCAAATCAGAAGGTTGGCTGCTAACAAGTCAAAGAAGAGCTATCTGGGTGCAGATAAGCTAGGGCTGGAGAGAGGGAGGAATCATTTAATAAAACATTGCTGAATCTGTTCATCTTCCTCAGCACAGAAATTTTCTTCAAATATCTGGTACTCCAAAAAGGAGATAGTCAAAAACCTAATGCTCAGAACATTTCATCTACAGGTCTCAAGACACTTCAAAAACCTTATTCCTTCCACTTAACAACAGTGAAAATGAAGAATAACTATGATCAGTGTCTTTTCCACTGATAAAACAGTGAAGGCGGCAAAAGCCCCGCGTCCAGTTCACATGACCTGCAATGGGCCAAGAGAGGGTTAGACCAATGGATTATCCTCAAGAGATTTCCTCTGAGGAGAGAATCCCAGGAGAACTAACTCCTACAAACACTTTATGCAATAAGCATATCAGAGGGGAGAAGACATTATGTCCAACTCATCCATTCTCCCGGGTGGTGGCTTGCAAAAAGGCTACGTACACTTCTAGCTCCCAGCGTGGGTGGCTTCTGCAAACAGATGAGGCCTAGGTTTAAAATATTTGGAAACTCCTTTGCATATTATGCTGTAAGAAAGATAAGACATTGTCTGTGCAAATTCTCCAGGACTCTGCAGGCTGCACATCCATGGGGGCTGTGATCTGTACAAAGCAAATAGCCTGTAGATCTCATCTCTATTAGCCCAGGTTTAATGTTCATCTGGTTTTGTCTTATTGTCCCCCGAGACAACACTGTTGGGAACAAATCCTTTAAAGCTTTATTGGTTTTGTGTTTCCATTGTTTCCTTGTCATGGGTCTGCTAGGCAAAACTTTTCTTTGACAGTGGCTGCTTCTTCCTAAAAGCTTATGATTCCTCCTTTCTGGACCAGCAGGCTCCATCACAGCATTTCTCTCTTGTAATTGCCTTGGGCCAATTTCTTCTAAAAGAATTAAAAATGCAAATCTAATATCATAATTGTGTAATATGATAAGCCTGACAGCTCAATCAATACTATCCCCCACTGTCAATAATACAGCTCCAATGCACGTTTGTCAGACCTGACCAATGTCACTTTATCACTGGCACTGTGGTCCTTCCACATCTATAAGATATGACATTTTATTAGTAGGTTCCTATCAATCAGATCTAATTTTTGCATCATAGAAATTCATTTTGTCGTCTTGCTGCCTGGCGGCACTGGGGTTGTTCTTTGAGCCAGGCGTCAGAGGCTTGCAGACATAGGCTTCCCCAGGCTCCCATGTTACAGCCCGGTTGAGGACTAGGACTGACAATAGCACACTTGGGTGTCTTCATTTTCTAGCCACAAATGACATGGGGTTAGCAGCAAAGGACATGGCTGGTAACCACTGCGGAAAGGGAAACCTGTGGATCAATAAGAGAATGCCCACTGGTGCTTGTACTGTTGGGTGTATCTCTAAATTAAGGAAGATTTAATGTGAGAGAACTTTTCACCCCCTGCTGAGCCTACAAAACCCATTCCAGACAGTACTTTGTTACTCAACAATGCCTCCAAAGTAGAATGTTTCTGAATATGTCAAAAGGGCTGCTGATCCAAAATGGAGGCAAACCAGAAGACACAGTAATTGTATTAACAAAGAAAACGTTTTTTTTCCCACCCAGCCACAACCACAATAACTGAAAGCAAAAGGACAATTTGCATTTTTCTAAAGTCCACACCCGGCCTCCATAAACATACCTCTTTCTGCTTGGACTTGCTTTAACATGCTACATCTAGGAAAGGTCCTTTTTAAAAAAGTAGGTTTTAAAAAGGCTTCTTTAAAATGTTTCATTCTGCTGTGCTTGGATTTGCTCTCATCGTAATCCTTTAATGTCCCTCTGACTCTGCTGACCCCTGTAGAATTGTACTTGATCTGTCCCAAGAATTAAAAATGGGTCTGCTGGGCTTCAGCCTGGACTGCACTGGTAGAAAAGTTACCCCCTCTGGAAAAAAAAATAAAAAAATGTTAACACAGAGTGAAAATGGAGTCTGACTCCTCAATTCTTCCTCTGAGCTCTGAAGCTCAGACTGGCTTGAACAGCTTGCTATCCCACTGTTATATGTATATATAGTATTGTCTTAGTCACCCACCTCAAATAAGATATTCTCGTAATTTTAAGCAAAGAAGCCAATGTCAGCACTTAAGTAAGAAATTTATGAGGTGAACATGCTTGTAAGGTTTATGCCTTGCTTTGGAAAATAGTTGTTTTCTGTTGCATCATTATAAACCTGACTGACATGACTTAACATCATATAAGCAGGGTGAGCAATAGCAGGGCAGAGAAATCCAATCACCCTCCCTTCTTCTGCGAGCACAGGGATTGCACATAAAGTTGTAAGCAAAAAGCCTAACTCAGGGCATATGTGTTTCACTGCACAAGAACAGACCCTGGGCAAGGAAGTTAAAAAAAGACTCAAGCAGAGACAGCCGCATCCTGGAGGTCAGGAAGCATAGAGATGAAGAGAAAGCTGCCAAAATCCAAGTTTAGTTAAACTTTGTGAAGGAAAGGAGAACAGCAAAATCTTCAGTTATATGAACAGAAGAAGAGTGAAGGCTGATGAGAAGAGAAGCAGGGCCAATTGCAATGTTGAGGATGGATTAAGGATTAAAAGTGATGCAGATAAACTAAAAAATGTTAAAAGAATAATTTGCCTCACACTCGGTAAGGATCATTAAATACAGAAAACTGGAAAATAAAGGATAGATAGCTAATGGGAATGCATGTCCAGGAAAAGAAATGGCCACTCTTTGAGATGAAAGCAAAATACAAAGATCTTCACGTCTTCCAACTGGAGACATTGCAATGTCCATCCCAGAATTCAGGAGGAAGAGGCAGGTGAAATGGCATACAGTTGCACATTGTTAGGAAGGATTTTTAATAAACCTGTCATAGCAGTGATCATAGCAAATCTTCAGAGAATAACAAATGCATCACTTGAGGAGTTTCACCCCTTCTAACTTAGGTTAACTCTGGGCTCATTAGTCTGACTTGAGTACTATGTAGAGCTTTAAAACAAATTTTGAAGGAAAGAATCATTAAAATCTTGGAAGAAAATAGAAAATGTTATTAAATCAACATGGTATTTGAAAAGATAATCTTTCCAGACTAATCTAATACCTTTCACATAATGTGATGACTGATTTATTCAGTTTTAAGTCAATGGAGCCTGCTGGATCTATTCATCTTTCAGTAAAACATTTGCTTGGTGCTGTATGGGAAGTTATTAGGTAATAGGAGCAGATAAAGATTATTAGAGAACCATAAGAAGCTAGTTAAAAAGAGATGATAATGAACTCTGTTGAAAGAAGAATGTTTGGATTGCTGGGAGGTTACTAGGTCTGTAACGAGGACCCAGTTGGGACAATCTTTTCTGCTATTCATTAATGACTGGTAGAAAATATAGCATGTGTGCTAGTAATGTAAAGGTAGGAGGGTTAGAACATCCTCCAGAGACAACTGGATTACCTTGATAGTAACTGTGTTAAGAAGAAATTTTGTGATCACATTTGTGAACCAAATAAAAATGAAAATTAGTAGAGACCAACAACAAGAAATTCGATAAGAATTAGGAGCTTATCAATTAGGTAAGACATAAGGTGAGAAATCTTGATATATTAGCTATTTAACTGCAAATCACCCAGCTAATGTGCCTGTGGAAAGGCAGGTGTGACCCAAGTACGTATGAGGAGAAACACTACCAGGAAAGATCTAAAATATTTGTGGCAAAATTTTGGACTTTCACTGAGTTATAATCTCCAATGTCCTTCATGTTCTGGCCCTCGTCTCCAAGGCCGATTAATGCAGCCTGGGAGATTGAAGGTGATTAAGGGAAGAGGAGTTGGGTTGAAGGACTTCTGCTTCTGCCCTGTATATATAGGCCATTGCAGTTTTCTTTATGGCACACCCATGAAAGGTGATGCTCTTGTAGCCGTCTTCTTGTCTAACCTCATTGTGCAAAACAAAGCAAATCCAGGCAGAGCTCAGTCCTTTTTGATCGTCCCCCATCAGCCATGGCCAGACAGTTGCCATTACCAGGATGGTGTGGACCCACTCCAGTGCCCAGTCACTGTAATTTATTTTTTTGGGGGGGGGGGGGGGGGGGCTGTATCTGAGGCCCAAAAATAGTAAGAGTGGTCCTTCTATAGCATGGCACCAAGGTATTGTTGGACAGTGGGTGAGGGCATTAGTGGGAGGGATGCAAGGAGATGAACAGACCTGTTGAGAGGGTGTTGGGGACCATACTATACAGCCAGTGCAGAAGAGGCACAGCCTCATCTCTGCTAGGATGTTGGAGCATTGCCCTTCCCATGCTAACCCTGAGCTGTGTCTGGGAATTGCCTGGAAAAAAACTAGTGCACTTGGTTGAGATGATGCCAGTAATCAGGCTCACAATTTGCTGGCATGGATAGTTGTATTTCAGTATCCAGGAACCACCTAGCATGCTTCATTTTACCAGTGTAGGCATTCTTTTAACTTCTCATGAGTGAATGAGAAACACTGTAGTCATTACACATTACAGGACAGGTGAGGTGCAAGACGCAATTTGCTTGACATAGCCTTTTCTTTATTTCCCTTAATCCTGCATCTCTCCATTGTTCGGTGAACTGTGCTCTACAGTCCCCATCTTTAGACTCAGCGATAGCATTGCATTTTCCTTTGTGTACTGCCTAACACAGAATAAGTGTATGGAGGTAGACAAGGGCTGATTTTATTTTCCTGTACCTCTGCAAGTGGAAACATAGTGTAACAACGTCAAAAATCAAGACCATCATATCTTTCTACAAGGGTACAAATAGGTCATATTATTAATGTATACATATTAAAAATGGCTTTTCCCAGTCAGAAGGCACCACATGGCCATTAATATACTTATGCTATCTGTTCCCTAGCAGACCACAGTCATGGTCAGCTAGCTGCAGATGAGCCTTGAAGTTTCCAGGCTAAACAGAAGAGTTATGAGCTGAGAAGGAAACTAAGAGAATGAAACAAAGTAAATGAAGCAAAACAAGGAAAGAACCAAAGTTGTTTACCATCTTTTATCTTTTTGCTTTACTTTGACTGAGATCTGGGCTGATATTGTGATGATACTGCTGCAACAGCCACATCAGCACAACGGTTCTAAACATCACAGCCACGACAGCAATGAGAAACAGTGCTCACAGCAGCTGGCAGGCCATGGGAGGGATATGCACCTTTTAGACCAGTCACCCTAAGTTGTCTGTCTTTCTGACCAGCAAAAAAAAAAAAAAAAAAAAGACAGCGCTGTTCATTTGGGGAAATGAGGGTGCAAGTTCAGAAAAACTCTTAACAAACTAAGAGTTTCAAATTGTTCTTGCCATGGGCTTTGCCTTTCGTTACAAACCCTAAGAAATAGGGGATGAGAGGAAGAAATTCCCATTCTGTGCTGTTTGGAACAGCGCAAGTATGGACTGCAAGATAACCCCAAATGAGGCTAAGTACATGCATACTATCTCTGATAGTAATGTCCGGTTGTAAAGTCAAGTTTAGATGAACTCTAAATGTAAAAATAATCAGAAACCAATGAAATGCAATCTATCAAACTAGGAATAATTTGCAGTTAAAAAAACCTTACTTCTGTTGTAGTGGAGAGGACAAATATACAATATTCTCCCAAGAAGAAGGCATTTTTTGTTCTCTAGTTAGGCTAAGAAAGCCTCGTTATTTGTCATTCAGAAGTCAGAGGAAGGGTGGATAATTTGTAAACTCTCTCATTTTAGAAGCTTTTTCAACATACAGAGAAATAAAATTTCAAAACCAGAAAAAAAAATCAAATCCAAGGAACTGCAGCGACCCTTACAGTGGCCTTCCAGTACTTAAAGGGGGGCCTACAAGAAAAATGGGGAGAGACTCTTCAACAAGGAGTGTGGTGATAGGACAAGGGGTAACAGTTTTAAACTGAAAGAGGATAGATTTAGATTAGATATTAGGAAAAAATTCTTTACTGTGAAGGTGGTGAGGCACTGGAAGAGGTTGCCCAGAGAAGTTGTGGCTGCCCCATCCCTGGCAGTGTTCAGGGCCAGGTTGGATGGGGCTTTGAGCAACCTGGTCGAGTGGAAGGTGTCCCTGCCCATGGCAGGAGGGTTGAAACTAGATGATCTTTAAGGGCCCTTCCAACCCAAACCATTCTATGATTCTATGACCCCTGAATAGTTATTGAAGAAATAAAACCAAACAATAATTTCTCACAGCTTCTGGGTTACCATCAGAGATTGGTGTTCAGTCACCTTGAAAGCAAGAAGTGCATGAGTCTTGAAGCTCGTCTTTGCTCTCTGGGAAGAATTCAGAGAATTCAGGATCTGCAGATGAGACTGCCACAGATGCAAGTTATCATCTCTCTGAGGACTTGCAACAATCCAAACTATGGTATTTAAGAAATATATCTAGGTAGCTGAAGCACCTGCTGTAATACAGTTCTTTGCATTCTAGGCTCTGCACTTCTGCGGCACTCTTTTTTAGTGTCATGCTAGATCTCCTACAGTGATCTCCTCTTTTGGCCAAAACACAGGAAAAAGAAAATCCTTCAATTCCAGTGTCACTCTAAGATGATCTGCACTCAGAAGCAAATCTTTTTCTTTCTTCACAACATGCTAGTGCCAGAGGTCAAGAAAACATACCAGAAAGCTTTGCTTTGGACTGGTGAAATAGTGTTTGGGATCAGCCCATGACACCATGTCAGTGCTCCTTCTAAACAAACTAAAACATTCCATTGTTGTTAAGTCCATCTCTTGCATAGTATATATGGGAGGAGCACATTAAAGGAGGGAGGGTTGTGGCAGGAAGGTCATCTCATCAAAGACATACCTGGTGTTGTAAGAAGGCCGCCTTAAGAGAGGTACAGATTTAGGGACCCTTGGATATCTCATCCATTTTCCAAGACATGGCAATGTTTGACAGCAAAGTTTTACATTTTATGGGCATGTGCTGGTCAGTACAACAAGTTTTGAATATCTATAACAAGGGTGGGTTTCCACCCAAAAAACGTCAATATGGATCTCAACAGTTCCTTTCCAGAGAATTCTACATACCACAAGTTACTGAAAATGTTTTACTGACATTCGTTTTCCCTTGTGTTTTGCAATGGCTCTACTTTACTCTACTCATTAGAAAATCAAAGACCTAAATTTTTAAAGTCACTATATAAAATAGTCTTCAGTTCTTTACACAAAGACAAGACTTCTGGAACAGCTTTTGTTAGTTCGTTGCTGAATATTTGCCTTCAGTTTCCTTGACTTGTAACTATCTCTTCTATAGGAGACCCTTAACAACCCTGACAGCATTGATTTTCAAATGTATGATTGCTGGTGAAATATTAAACCCTATTGATTTGAAATTCAGGATCAGTTGCCTGTTAGATACTCTGCATATTTTGGGGATGGACAGTTTCATTTATCAGCTCTTCCAATTGCAGAATAATTAGAACTCCATCATGTTCCTGATTTGAGATGTAGAAGTTCCCGTCAGATTACAGCATCTGCAATATGAAAAAGTGTTCTATGCATTATGTTTACTAATTGGTCAATTTATCCTCCCTATGAAGCTTTTTCATTAATTTCTCAGGAAATATATTGGAACAAAGACATCCATCCTTTCATCCACTGAAATTTCACATCGTTCTCTCTTCTTAACCCATGGAAGAAGTAATAGGACCATAATGGAGATTTCCACGATTAAAACAAAAATCAAGGAGAGGATCACAAGCATTTGAAACAGAGCTGAGCTAGCCGGGAAATGCCTTTTAAGGTAGGTCAGAACTTATGTTTAGAGATGGTGAGTGAAACTTGAGTGACACTTGTCATAAAACTGCTCTGTGAAAAGGACATGGTGATACAAAACATCACAAAGACACTTACTGTGGAGGACTGAAGGGAGTCCTGACTAGGCTGTCCTTTGGAAACTCAGATATACACAGCAACATTGACAAAAATAAGCATGGCTTATGGCTTCCATGCTAAGAAAAACATGTTGGCATTTACCTGTCTCTGTCTCCAAGGCTTGATACTCAAGGAAGGGAGACCTGACCCACTCAGAGCAAGTGAAGTTTTGCTGATTATTTCCATGGGGACAGGGTTTAATCTTTAGCAATTATTACAGCAATACTGAAGACTTTACCCACCTAATTTATTAACTCTGTCTTAGGAAAATATACAATAAACTAGATTCTGCCATTCTGCCTCACAAATGTCATGGAAGATTTGTGATGAAAAACTCTGTCCCTGAAAAGGTAAAACCTTAAACAGTGTTTGGATCCTAGGAAGTGATAGCTCAAGGCAAAGCTATATAGCATTGCAAGTCATTTGGAAGGGATGGGTATAAGTCCCATATGTTAACTTCTCCCAGGCCTCCTGACTCTGACCTTACTAAGTACAGTGTTTGTTTTTCTAGAGACAAGTTTTTAACAGAATGCTTCCTCCTGGGCCCTGATGCAAAAGTGCTGACACTTTTGGAAGTCAGCACATTAGTCGGTAGGTAATTTTTGCTCTGTCAAACCTAGAATTTGTGGACACAGAGATGGGGCAAGACATGGAGGGATGGAGGAGGTGAGAAGAATCTGTGGTGGACAGCGATAATAAACACAGGGGAAAAGAATTAAATCAGAGGAGGCAGTCTGCAAAAAAAGGAGAAGTTCAACATATATTACATTCCTGTGAAGGAAGCTATTTTCAACTTCAGACGGGGTTTTTGGTGTGAGGAAGAATGTTTATTTTGTCAACACACAACATCGTGCCTCAATGAGTCCTATATAAGAGCAACTATAGGATCCATGGGTTTTAGCAATATTTTCAGTTGAAATTCATCATTCTTTAGTGCCTTTAAACAAAAATTAGTTTTCTTTTTTGGTTTATATTTCTGGAAAGAAGCTGCATCCAGATTAAATTCATGAACACAAATTCATACAGTCCAAGCAGATAGGGATTTCCAGACCACAGATGAGTCTGATCCAAACCTCTGAACTCTGTGGAACTTCTTCTAGTCAAAGATAAGAGCACTTCACCAATAAGTAAAACTCTTAGCCTGCTTCCAAACTTCACAGTGGTTATGCAAAAATTTTAGAGGATGAGAAATTGTATCTATGAATCAGCTGCAATGCTAGCTGTTGTCATTGATAAATACATATCTGCAGATATCTAGCACATTCCCTAAGAAGTGTTATTTTTCTTTGGTGTACTATACATGCACACAGAGAATAGCTATAAAAAGAGGGTTAATAATGAGATGCCAGTTTACTCTCCTTCTTACTTATGCACACTTCCAGTAAGGACATAAAAGTGGTTTAGGATAAATCTTCTCAACAGATAGGACCAGACTTCATAAGTATCCTACAAGAATGAATTAATAAATGAGCCCATAATTTCAAATTTAGACTATGTTTCTCTGGGGAGACTAAGGCTAACCACCCCCCCTCCATTAGTTCTCTCTCCACATTGAGTCTCCACCTCGTGCTGACATTTCTATTGCTTTGCTGATTTATGACTCTTTTTTTAAACTTATTTCACTAGGAAAACAACCTGACTCAGTTCAGCTCATTTGTATCCATTCACAATCTTTTGGTTTTCCCCTAATAGAAAAATCCTGGTATCGCTTTTCACAAAAAAACTTCCTTTCCTTCTTACTCTATTTGATGTATTTGCCTGTGTTTTTTTCTGACAAGGTGTGATGAAGTGCTCACTGCATCTCCACAACTAAGGTAACAATGAAATGTGCATTATGTCCACGTTTTTCTTCCACAGTCTCTCTCTCCCCAGCAAATATTCTCAGAGAAGTCATCCTGATCACCAAGCCCCTAAAATCTAGCTGGTCTCTCTGAGTGTCAAACATGCATTTGCTGTCTTAAGTGACATCTAATAACTATTTCCATAACACACTGCCTGAAAGCTGAGTAATTAAGACCATGAATATATATTTTATCACAAAACCCCCTCTCTTTTTACATTGACTAGTACCAACAGACAACCAGAAACTTTTTAACTCCTGTATAGAAGACAAACCCTTCAAGATATCTCAGGTTGAGTAACAGATGACGTTTTAAAATTGAGACCAAAATGATAGCTTTGTAAGCTGAGCAGGGCTGAGGGTCCACATATGGTGCAAGGCACACTGGGGAGCAAGGTCGGTGGAGGATGTCCTGCAGGAACGCTGAGGTGGAATCACATCCATACACACCTCCACACTGGTGGGCACCAGGGCAGTGGAGACTCCTCTCCACAAGGTCTCTGTGCTGTCAGAGTGAGCTCTCAAAAAATGCTGTAGTTTTCAGCCATCGACTATTATATTGAATTAATATCATTCAAATTCTGTGAAACATTTATCTTAATGCCTGCCCATCTATATCTCATTAAACAAGCAAATGTGGAAGTGTCAGGTTTCTGAATCTGCCAGTACTGATGTCAGTACCACTTCAGGAATTGAAAGCCAGTATTTTCACCCTGTAAAAATGTTATATATTCAGAGTCTAGATTTATAAATAAGAAAGTAATCCTTATATTACTATGACAGAAGAGTTGCTTGCCTACTAGACAGCACTTTATAAAGAAACTTGGGGAATACTTGCCTAAATTTGTGGCCTCAGACATATATTTAATGTTAAATCATTCTCACCGACATTTTGCATCATAGAAGACCTCATGGTGAACACATACAGAAAAACTCTCTAATCTGAGCATTAAGTGCTTTCACCTTCCCAGCCAGATAGATTCTGCATGAACGTAATTAGATACCTAACGATACAGAAGGATGCAGAGTCCCATTTATGAAGGAACCTACATTTATAGGGCTATAGAAGTCACTGTGCGAGTGAAGGGAGTTGAGAAATACAGGGATTGCCTAACGTGCAGCAACAGTGCAGGGACCCTGGAATTGCACCCTCCACACTAGTAACAGCAGTTGGTGCAGCTGAGGGCTGCATGGACAAGCCAGCTCAGATACAGTGGGGCTGAGCTTGCGGGGTGCGGGACCCCAGCTGGGTGCTGTCTGCTGTCACCAACGCCATCCATATGCAAGTTTCTGGATGAGAATTCACTATTCTATGCAGGGCATTAATTCAAAACATCACCAGTGAAAACAATTTCTGCTCTCTAGAGGGAGGGCTGACACACACCTCTGAGAGGTTCGAAGGGTAGGCAGAGAAACACCGACTCCTAGGCAGCCAGAGTGAAGAAAACCGGTGGAGGATCCGGCCACCAGTTCCACGGGAAAGAAATGTGATCACAGAAGCACTGCTGGGATCTGAGGGAGCTTTCCTTTAACTGACCCTCAGCTAGAAACCTCCTGATTGCTTTGTCTTAATGTAGAGGCAGCAGAGACAATACATCGTTCATTATGTCATTTTGGTGTTTGGCTTTTTAAAATATTAATGAACAGTCTAGGCCTTCCTTTTGCTGACCACTGAAAACAGCCCTGTTCCCCTGAGTAAACCAAGGCTGACTCTTTAAGCCTGTGATTGAAATTCAGTCAAACCTCTGGGTGAATGGAAATCATTTGTTGCGTGACAGTGACATGCAGCAGCTCCTTTTTGTTTGCAAGAGAGCTCAGGGATTCTTTGTCTATTTATTGTCATCAGCTGAGGACACAGTATTGATGGTTACCCAAAACTCGGTGGCTTTGGAGAGGGGAGGCTGTACCACAGCTGCAGATTTGGCAGAGACAGCACCTGAGTCTGAACAAAAAGCATTTTGTTAGTTTCTGTTCAACAAACTCTGCACAGAACAAGGCAACCCCAGCTGTTTGGTCAGGAATCAGGGAGGCACGGCCAGGATGATTGCAGATGATGGGAGAATAGATATGCCAGGGAAGTATGGCCCTATCTAGCCAATCCCTCTGATGTCCTTCCATAAGTGTCTGCTACCGGTCGCTCTCAAAGACAAAATACCAAGCTAAAATGAAGCATTGCTCTAACTCACTATGACAGTGATGATGTTCTGGGCAGCAAAGTCAGACTGAGAGATAGGGAGGTGGGAAGTTATCTGCCTGAAAGAAACTGTTATGTAGAACAGGGAACAACTTTTTTGCATGGTCCTTTTCACCCATCACTGTCTAATCAACTGTGGTTGAACGCCAGATGCCCACCAAAGCTGTTCTGTCACTCTTCCCCCCCCCCATCTGGACAGGGGAGAGAAAGTATAACAAAGGGCTCATGGGTCAAGATAAGGACAGAGAGAGATCACTCAACCAATTACCTTCATGGGCAAAACAGAGTCCACTTGGGGAAAATTAACTTAATTTATTGCCAATCAACCAGAGTAGGGTAAAGAGAAATGAAACCAAATCTCAAAACACCTTCCCTTCACCCCTCCCTTCTTCCCAGGCACAGCTTCACTCCCAGATTCTCTACCTACCCCCCCCCCCCCCCCCCCCCCCCAGTGGCACAGGGGGACAGGGAATGGGGGTTACAGTCAGTTCATCACACATTGTCTCTGCTGCTTCATCCTCTTCAGGGGCAGGACTCATCACACTCTTCCCCTGCTCCAGCGTGGGGTCCCTCCTATCAGAGAGAGTCCTCCACGAACTTCTCCAGTGTGGGTCCTTCCCACAGGCTGCAGTTCTTCACGAACTGCTCCGGCATGGGTCCCTTCTACGGTGTGCAGTCCTTCAGGAGCACACTGCTCCAATGTGGGTCCCCCACGGGGTCACAAGTCCTGCCAGAAAACCTGCTCCAACGTGGGCACCTCTCTCCATGGATCCACAGGTCCTTCCAGGAGCCTGCTCCAGCGCGGGCTTCCCACGGGGTCACAGCCTCCTTCAGGCACCCACCTGCTCTGGTGTGGGGTCCTCCACAGGCTACAGGTGGAGATCTGCTCCACCGTGGACCTCCCTGGGCTGCAGGGGGACAGCCTGCCTCACCAGGGTCTTCCCCACGGGCTGCAGGGGAATCTCTGCTCCAGTGCCTGGAGCATCTCCTCCCCCTCCTTCACTGACCTGGGGGTCTGCAGGGTTGTTTCTCTCACATGTTCTCACTCCTCTCTCTGGCTGCCATTTCTGTGCCCCCTGCAACTTTTTTCCCTTCTTAAAGATGTTACCACAGAAGTGCTACCACCTTCACCAATTGGCTCAACCTTGGCTGGCGGCAGGTCCGTCTTGGAGCCCGCTGGTATTGGCTCTGTTGGACATGGGGGAAGCTTCCAGCAGCTTCTCACAGAAGCCACCCCTGTAACCTCCCTCACTACCAAAACCTTGCCACACAAACCCAATACACCAACACAGTATGAAAAGCCAAGAGGATGATGCTAGGGAGAAGATCAGCTAGGAGCAAACGCACTTTGCAGACATCTGTTTCAGTTTGTAGGCTGTCTTTCAGATGATCTGCTTTTTTGCCTCATCCATTACCAAGCAGCATAGTGTTTGACACACACAGTGACATGCCCTCCAAAAAATCTGCAGATCAGATTTGTTTCTTAAGGCCCCCTGAATGGGCAATTTATTTCTTCATGGAACTGTTTTACTCCTGATGCACACATGCTGGACTTCTTACTTCAGAGTTGCTCGGTCAGCTTTCTGTTCCAGCAGCCTTAGCAGACCCTACCTAGGCAGGCTGTATGAAGCACAGTGCAGCCACACAGAGACAAAAAGCAATTCCTGACTCAGTGAATTCAAAACGTTAGCCTGTCATGAGAGAGAAAGGTAGACAAAGTAAACAGGACAAAGAAGAAAAAGCAAAGTGTTGGTGAAACAATTAGTAGAGTAGCACTGTATGTTGCAATCTCAGCATAACACTAACGGTCTTCTTAAAAACAATTGTTTCTTCTCCTGCAAAGTTGATGTAAAATCTCAGATAGATGCCAGAATGAAGACATTTCCTGGGAAAGACTCAACTGTGGTACAACTTTTCCTCATTTAACGGTAATTGCCTTGCAAGATCTTTCTGCAGAAAAAAAGATCTCCTGCTGGAAAGCCCAGTAAGATTTTCACCAGGATTGAGTCTGCTAAGAAATCCCACATCATCTTTTTCTCTTGCATAAATATCTTTTCCAAGTTAAAAAAATATAAATAAATAACTAATGCAAGCTCCCCATTTACAGCTGAGACTGAGTGTTTGTGACCTTGAGTCCCATAGAGGTTAACCTACTCTGATTAACTTTCCCATGTTATTCCATTAAATAAAAACAGTTTTGACACCCAGAGACTAAGGCATCCTAGAGATAATACAATAACCTTATGCAATCATTCCAAATTGAATTGCAATAATTCATTTAGGTGACCATACATATTTGTTATGTGTAATATGAAACATTGCAAAATGAAATCAATAGAAATGTTTCTTGTTAATGAAGATATACTGTGCTGTTATGTGTGGGGTTTGGACTCCATATCACAGAAATCTTATTTGTATTCTAAACTCCAAGATATCATACTAGTTAAAAATGATGAAAACATTATTTTTGAATGATATGGCTGGACAGCTGGAAAATTATATCATGCATTTTGTTCCATGCCTTGTTCATTAAAAATGGAAGTTCAGACCACGTAACATCACTGGGAGTTTGGCTGTTTTCTTCAACAGCACGACAGGCTTTACCCTAAGATTTTTAGGCATTATTACTGGATTCTCAATGAAATTTATACAACTGACATGGATGTTCTGTTTTTGAAAGTTGTTGATAGAAGTATACCCATTCTAAATGGTAGATTTAGAAAACTAAACCTTACAAATATTTGTGATGCTGATTAGTTCCTATGAAAGACAAACACAGTATTATGTGTATGAATCCCTTCCGTCTCTTCCACATGCTGCTTTGCAAAACTCTCATGGAGCAAAATCAGTTCAAAAAAGTCCCTGTCCCTCTCTCACTAAATAGTTTCTAGCGCTCCTGGCTCTTATAAAAGCCATACAAAGAGATGAAAAACACTCCTACCATGAACTCTCGCTGCCTGCTTGTCAGCACACGCAGGTTTACCTTGATGTACAGAAAAGACCTTCATGACTTTGCATTTAGCTTCAAAGGTTGGGAGTCAAATTACTCTCAGTGTATTAGGCAGTGCACAGGAGATTGAAGACTCTGAAGACACCAGCTTCAGGCTCAGCCATGCAGATGCAGAGCTGGGCCTGAGGTTGTTAAACTCAGCATGAACTAAATCTGAGCTTATTACGCAGCAAACCCCCCTTGACAAGTTGCCTGAATTACCAGGTCTTGGCTGTATGCCAGACAGGCCAATGTGAAATGCAGCTAGATGTCTTTTAGTGCCCAGGCTACTCTGTTTCAAACTACTTGGAAGATCGCTATGTTGTAGTATGGACATACCCAGTGTCTTTGGCATAGCCTATTTCTGCTCATACGGTCTTTGCTCCGGAGATTCTTTGAGCCAAAAATCCAGGGGATTAGCAGAGCTGTATAAAGGGGATCTCTGGAAAGAACAAAAAAAAAAAAAAAACACAAAAAAAACCCAAACAACCCTGGACACAGCAGAATATTTAACAGCACATATTGCAAGCTGTCATCCATTTTCTTATTAGAAGCATGGGATGCCTTCATAGTCATTGCAAATATTTAGACAGCATCAAATTTACCATAAATTGGCTAAAGAAGGCTCCTTAATGCCCTAAGCAGAAACTTGTAATAAGTTCAGACAAGACAACACTGGAGGGAAAGCTGAGGCAAAGATTATAACTTAAGGGTAGGCAGTTTAAATTGCACAGAAGAGCTCTTCGAATGTAATGGAGAGCTATGGACACAGTGATTAAAGGAGGTTGAACTCTTTGACCTAGAAAATCAAATTGGTGACAACTCAGTATGTTAAACTACATTAAAATTTATGACATTGAAGAAGAGGATCAATGTGTGTGTGTGTGTATGTTTGTATAAAGCCTGAATTAGGAGATCTCTGGAGCAGGGGAAAGCAATCACCTGCAGGATTTTCAAGCATCTGAAGAAGCAAAGGTTCCACATTCAATTACTGACCCCAGAATGATGCGAAGGTCTCTTTGAAAGGAAGAGGGAAATAGACACAATGCCTTGAAAAAGAAAACTGTAAATGGTCATTAGAAGGAAATATCTGAAGAAGTTTCACAAAATAGCCATAATGGCTTTTCTGACTCAGGCAAACGACCCCGTGACAGCAGTAACCTCTGGCTACGGAACAGGGTGCTGTAAACTCAAACACCTTTGCTGCAGTTCAAGTGTCAAGCAGGCGTTTGTGCAGTGCAAAACAAACTTACTGTAGAGCTAAAAACTTATGATGAAAAGCAGTGTATTACAGCACACTTTCTTAAAGCAGGTTGTTCTTTTTAATTTCAATAATGATTTCTGAAATTAAAAGGATGCTGTCAAGGTAAAGTCATCTCTCAGTATAAGAAACACAAACCATGTACATTCTAATAGAAGTCTTTTTTTATTTCAAAAGTGGACATTAAAAACAATTTCTTTTTCAGTGGGTTTGCCTTTATCTTGCATTTTCATATCTTTCAGTCTGAACTAACAGTTCTATTTCTGTTTATAATCAACTCCATGTTATTTCTGATGGGGAAAAAAAGAAACTCTTATAGCCCTTCCCAATGTCACTTGAATTTCCAAGGGAAGCAAAGGTCAAAGTAAAATACAGGGAGTGACTCTTCCCTGTGCCAGTCTGATATTACTCTAAAACTACTCCTCAGCTCCATTTTGTAAATCAAAAAAGGGGGAAACTAATAAAAAGCAGACACAAACCCAAATCAAACCAACAAGAAGCGTAACTGCTCTGAAGTGACATGACACAGAAATCATTAAATGTACTCAAAGGGCTGCTTCTCCCTGCTCTTTAGTAGACACAGATGGACACTGGAATTAATAAGTGTCCTTTACTCACCACCCTGGCCACCACTGTCAAGACACACAAATAAAACACAGCGGCAGTCCCTGTCAGACATGGTTTCTACCTGCAGAATTTACGTGTTTTGTTCTTTGTCCAAAAGTGAAGAGTTTCAAGAACCTTTGTTCTTTTCCAGGGTCTGTCTCTTACAAAAAATTAAGAATGTATTGAAAGCTGGGATATTCACCATACTTTTAGGGGAAAGCGTCCAAAGAATTCTTTGGAATCCAATGAAATATTTTCATGTATGCCAAGTGGGTCACAACAGTAACCCCACAGTGGCAAAACAGACAGTTGTTACTTGCCAGGGCTGATGCTTGGAGGTTGCTCTGACTGCAAGTGGACACTTGGGTTAGAGGTGGGCTTCCTTCTACAGTGCCTTGCTTCCAGGGGCAGAGTCATGTCCTTACACCAGAAACAGGCTTTGAAATCTGCCAGTGTGGCTCGCTGCTCTTTTTCACCCAGTCCCCATGTGTATCCACTTCCGTGGTCAGGAGCTGAAGTCCACAGGCTTTTACACTGTCATGCTTTCCACTTCTGGCTCTTACACTGGCCTTCTGTGAGAGCTAGTCAGTACTACCTCAGCAAGAGTGACCCTGATAGCAGAGCTGATGTGTTTAACAAGCAATAAATTAAGAGTTTAAGCTGCTTTGGCTGAATATGCTTACATCTAAATGGCACCTTTGCAGTGCTGAAGGAATCCTTCATAATGATGAATGAAAATTCAATAAAGATTACAGAGCCAGAAAGGGAAAGAGAGCGTGTATGACTGCAGTATTGACACGCAGCCGGCCTTCTGCTCTATGTGCATCCCAGTTGCATGTGGATTGGGCTGAAAGCTGTGGCAGGTATTGGAAAGATGCAATCAAGGCACAGCCTAGCAGTGTGCAGTGGGTGAGCGAATTTGGTAGTTTGTTATGGTGATTCATTTAGAAAAATGGCCCCACTCTCAAGGAGACTTAAACTGGGTCTAGAATGAAGAGTACTTGAGCCACTAGAGGTGGTAAAATGAGTCTGGATTTTTCTAGGTAAGTATATTCAGCTCCCCTTGTGCACCCACTACAGGATGGTGTCTGTGTTGAGATTGTATATAGAAAAAGTGGAGCTCCTAATGTAAGAGAAATGCTTGGCCTTTACTCTCTAACTCCAGCCCATTTCCACAGGAGATGCCAGCTCTTGTTAACACTTAATGAAGAAGGTACAGGTGAAGACTTGTCCTCACCCCAGCTTTTATAAGTGAAACCATTAGAACAGTGTTCCCCAGTCTCATGGTGACAAGAATACTAAATCAGGGTTTGCAATATTAAGTTCATGAATTGATATGAGGGAATAGATCATACAAAAGACCCCTTCTATTGTGTCCTCATCCTCCTCACAAGGGGAATTTCATTCTTTTCCACACGGAAAAGACTCCCCTCAAACTGTTCGTACTTCCTCTCAGCTGCTCAATCATTGTCCTCTCCCATCAGCAAAAGATGTTTCTAACCCAGTCTGTCCCAGCGAACCCCAGTTCTCATCCACTGTTTCCCATACTTCTTCCTCTCTGATTTTTCCTCACAACCATCAGTCCAGCTTCGGACTTGTGACCTGCGCTTTATTTCTCTCCTTGCTTCACCCACACACAAAAGCGGATCGGAGTGGTCGCACACATTATATACCCGGCACGCTCCTTTAGCCTTTCACCGTGTTGGCCTCTTTCGCTCCGACTGTGCCGAAGAGCGGAGCTGGCCCCTGGCCACCAGCCCCCGGCCCAGCCGGGGAGCGGGGGGGGGTGCCGGCAGCCGTCCCGCGTGGGAACTGTCCACCGGGAGCCCGGTGCTGAAGGAGCCCAGAAACACGCACCCGCCCGCCCGCCGCTGGGCCCCGAGGGAGGGATGGCCTCAGCCGGCAGTGAATGGCGACCCTCAACTTTCTAGGGGCTGGGAGGGTTCTCTTGGTGCTCCCCTCCAAAATGTTGCCTGTAAGCTACGGGTAGGCTCTTCCTCCAGAAGGCAAAGGTCAGAAAAGGTCCTTCACTTCAGCGTTCCCCCAAACTTTCAGAAACGTGTCTTCTCGCCAAAAATGGGGAAAAACTTACCCCTACAATTCTGCCATCTGGTCTTCTGGGGCTTTCTTAATTTAAACATCTTCTCTAGCCTCTCATTACCCCTGTACATGTTCTTAGTTTGTTGGGGATTTTTTAGAAACTCAGCTGTGGCTTGTCATCAGGTGTTTGCATGACAACTCTTTGTATGGAGCTAGTTTACGCTAAGAATATGTAAGTGAAAATGTTCATTCTTCCTTGTGTGTGGCTGGCACAACATTCTGTTCTGCCCAAACAGATAGCCTTTCCTCCTCTGTTCCTCTTCATGGTTTATTCTCTGCTCAGATCTTAATTTAAGGAAAAAAATAGATTGGATTTTTCTGTCAGCAACTCCTCCTGACCTCTGAGACATCTATGAGCCAACAAACAGGGACATTCTGATGACTGAACAAAATAATTTTCAGCTCTGGCATTTTAACTATTCCATAGTGTTGTTACAATATGGAAGAAAAGCTCTCCCTTTCCCCTCCATAACTTTCCATGTCAAATGGCCTACAAAAAGCTTAACTAGTGTTCCTATTTCATGGCTGAGATCTAAAGATCCAATGAAAAGACAAATGACCTGCCCAGTATGTTATTCCCTTCACAAGCGCTGCCTTGCCAGCATCAAAGATATACCATTTAGTTTGGGTTTTAGTTGTTATTCACCTCTGGCACTGATGTGAAGTCCTGCAATGAATCATTGTTTAGATAGCTAAGGTTCTACCTAGCACCATGTTGTAAATATTATGACTAAGATGTATCAGAATGGCCAAGCCAGACCATGCTATTACTTTTTTTACTCTACTCAGGCCACTGGCAGGTGATTAGGTGATGTTTCTTACCATAATGGCTGCTCCTCTGCTCGTGTAGACTAACATAGCCAGCAAGGTAAGTCATAACAAAGGTAGATCACAGCACCCACATAATATCTGTTTCTTTCTTCTCTCATCCTTTTGGGTTTTTTCCCCTCCTATTGATTTGCATTATGGCCAAATATTAAAAGTCAAGATTCGGAGACATGAGAAGCAAAGCATTTTCTTCTTGCCTCACTAGCCCTTCTTCCCATGTGATTCAATTCCTTTCAGTTCTATTTTGCAAAGTCATCTGCTCTGCTGCTGCTTTTTGTGACACTATTCGTCAGCCGCATAACTCTCACAAGTAGAAAAGATGGGCAGAAATACTTTTCTCCCCAGGATTTATCAGTAATTGATCCACGTTCAGCTACTTCAGCTTCCAACACTTTTGCTCTCCAGCATGTTTCTTTTTCCTACTGAATTTTTCAGGACAGTCATTTCACATGGGGATATTCTATTGAACGCTTTGGGGTCATTGCTGGAAAAAAGTAGAGTGTAGGCACTTAATAAGGACCTTGGGAGTTTGTCTTATATTTGCAGGGGAGGGGAGGTTCTTGGTAATTTGTCCTACATACAAATTGCAAAATTACCATTCTTTTAAATTTGTAAGAGTCTGAAAAGCATAATATTTTCTACAAATCCTTCCAATGTAGGTTGCCCTGGTTTCATCTGGGGTAGAGTTAATTTTCTTTCTAGTGCCTGGTATAGTGTTATGTCTTGGATTTAGTAAGAGAATAATGATAACACACTGATGGTTTTAGTTGTTGCTAGGTAGTCTTTATACTAAATCAAGGATTTTTCAGATTCTCATGCCTAGCCAACCAGAAGGCTACAGGGGCACAAGAAGTTGGGAGGGGACACAGCGAGGACAGCTGAGCCAAACTGGCCAAAGGGGTATTCCATACCATGTGACATCATGGCCAGTATATAAACTGGGGGGAGTTGGCTGGGGCAGGGGCAGATCATTGCTCTGGAAGTAACTGGGCATCAGTTGGCAAGTAGTAAGCAATCACATTTTGCATCACTTGTTTTGTATATTCCAATTCTTTTATTATTATTGTCATTATTATTAATTTCTTCCTCTTCTGTCTTATTAAACTGTCTTTATCTCAACCCACAGGTTTTACTTTTTTTTTATTCTCTCCCCCATCCCACTGGGTGGGGAAGAAGTGAGCAAACGGCTGCGTGGTGCTTAGTTGCCAGTTGGAGTTAAACCACAACATAGGTAAAGTACACAGAAAATGTCTTTATTATTTCTCATTTTTATTTTACCCATATTTTACAAGACAAAAATCTGAGGTTCTATCTGGAGGGTTAGAAAGAGTTCAAGACAGGATGGCATTATTCCTAAGAGAAGACATTCTGAAAAGGAAGAGTAGATTTCAAGAGAAATTTTGAACTGCACCAGAACAGGAAGGAAGTTTCCATACATAGTTCTTCCCCTCCTTTTTAGGGTCAGTAGTTTCAGTGAGGAACCCTCAGTGCTCAGGGTTATATCCATGCATCCAGTGCTTTAGTATATTAAAAATGCATGCCTAAATTGTTCCCAGCTCTTTGGCAGATCTTCACATCACCTACTAGAAAATTAAAAGCTTCCCTCGTCTACTGTATGCATATGTCCAGAGTGTTAATTAGCCAAGATCCAGCTATTCTAAAACAAATGTAGAGAGGTTCTGCATTTGATGGCAGACGGAAGGAGTCATCTGTTTGACTCATTAAGTACACCCCTATTAAGTAATGCCAGCTACAGCTACACAGCTGGCTAGTATCAGTGCAGGTCTAGGTTACAAATGAAGCTCAGAGGACTTTTCATCTTAAGAAAACATCAATGCCCAAAAATAATTACCTCCAAGAGAACTGCATACATAACTATTTTGGAAAGTTATTTCTCATATCATAAGGCTGGAGGTTCAGGCATTCAATTAACTCCTACCCACAGAAACAAAGTCTGTTCCAACAGCAACATCAGACTTCACAGTACACAATAAAAGGAAGGACCATTTTAACCAAACAATTGTTTCTCAGAGATCACCTATAATAATTCAGCATATGTTTTAAAATGTGTTCTACAACCCTGCCTTCAGGGTTCCTATCAGTGTCATGAGGAACCTTGTGGGAGATGCAAACAGACATTAAGGCTTGAAAAATTTACATAAGGCTAGACTGTCCTTCTCCTGTGTACCTATGGCTGATATGTGCACAAGTAACAGAGGCTTTTGATAACTCACAGCCATATTAATGATGTCTGGAGAAAAGAAAGATCAAGGATATATCTTTGCCTCGGATGGGTAAAGTACTTTTAATAGAGTCCACATGCATTGCTTTATTCAGGGCTCTGCTTCAAGGCAGATTCAAGGCCAAAATAGGTAAAACACTGTAAACAGGAGGAAAGAGATCTATACCCTGTTATCTGCCTGCCAACCACATAGTAATAATGGAGATCATAGTCTCTAAAGCATGTGGCACATATCTCTACAGTTGGGACTTTTGCTCCAGAGCGAGCCATTTTCTCTCAGCTTTGCATCTTCTTTTTCTTAAATCTGAGTTTCCCTCACAGAAATTATTTCCAGGAAACACAACAGCTTGCCTAAGTTAGGAATTTATTTGCATGATGCTTCCTCTCTAATTGAGACAGGACCCTAGTGAGTAATTCAGCCCACCGAATGTTTGCATCACCCTGTACAAGTACCTCTTTTCACTGAGCATAGGAAAACTTCAGGTGATAAAGTTTCTACTTAGGATGCCTTTGTGAAGTACCTCTAAAAGGGACAGTCTTCTTGTTTAAGGGCACAAAAGAAAAATGAGGTGGTAGAATAAGAAGATTAACCCGTGTCTTTGCAAGTGCCCTAACAACAAGATAGGAGGAATCATCTTTATCTCAACATGATATAGCACATACATTTCACTTGAAGGAACAGCATAAAAGTGGCAATGAGAAGGAAAAATCCATTTATTTGGTGGTGATTAATTTTATCTTGATTTCAGATAAACTGGCTGAAGGGCAGAGCTCAAAAGGTTGTAGTGAATGAGGTCACAGCTGACTGGCAACCAGTCACCACCGGTGTTCCTCAGGGTTCAGTTCTAGGGCCGGTTCTGTTTATTATATTTATCAACAGTCTGAATGCAGGAGTTGAACGCACCATTAGCAAGTTTGCTGATGATACCAAACTGAGAGGTGCTGTTGACTCTCTTGAGGGACAAGATACCTTGCAGAGGGATCTAGATAGCTTGGAGGATTAAGCAATGA
This sequence comes from Astur gentilis, assembly GCF_929443795.1. Taxonomy (NCBI): domain Eukaryota; kingdom Metazoa; phylum Chordata; class Aves; order Accipitriformes; family Accipitridae; genus Astur; species Astur gentilis. The sequence continues at coordinate 5,727,399 of NC_064911.1, forward strand.
TTAATGGGATGAAATTTAACAAGTCAAACACTGGATTCGTACACCTAGGACAGAGTAACACCAGGCACAAGTATAAATTGGGAGAGGAGTGGCTGGAGAGCAGCCCTGCAGAAAGGGATCTGAGGGTGCTGATTGACACCAAGCTCGATACGAGTCAGCAGTGTGCCCTGGCAGCCAAGAGAGCAAACCGCATACTGGGGTTCATTAAACATAATATAACCAGCCAGTCAAAAAAGGTGTTTATCCCACTGCATTTAGCATTGATGCAGCCTCACCTTGAGTACTGTGTGCAGTTCTGGGCCCCACAATTTCAGAAGGATGTGAAGGTCCTTGAATGCACCCAGAGGAGGGCAACAAAGCTCGTGAAAGGGCTGGAAGGCATGTCCTGTGAGGAGCGGCTAAGGAACCTGGGTTTGTCTAGTTTGGGGAAAAGGAGTTTAAGGGGCGACTCTGCTGCTCTCTACAGCTTCATGAGGAGGGGAAGTGGAGGGACGTGCTGATCTCTTCTCTGTGGTATCCAGGGATAGGACACGTGGGAGTTGTTCAAAGCTGCTCTAGGGGAGGTCTAGACCGGACATTAGGAAGCATTTCTTTACCAAGAGGGTGGTCAAACACTGGAACAGGCTTCCTGGAGAGGTGGTCGATGCCCCAAGCCTGTCAGTGTTTAAGAGGCATTTGGATAATGCCTTTATATAACATGCTTTAACCTTTGGTCAGCCCTGAAGTGGTCAGGCAGTTGGACTAGATGACCATTGTAGGTCCCTTCCAACTGAAATATTCTATTCAGTATGCCAGGTAAGCACACATTTGTCTGATTTGCCAAGCTGTTAAGCAGCTTGTCCTCCTTGGGTATGTTGACTCAACACATGAAGACAAGGTTCTGGTATCCCTCGGCAAAAGCTCAGCTAGAACTGGCAAAAGCTCAGCTAGAACTCAGTTTGGCCACTGTTGTAAGAGACAACAAAAATTTTTTTACAAATACGTTAATAATAAAAAGAGAGCCAAGGGGCACATCTATCCTTTATTGGATGCAGAGGGGAACATTGCCGACAAAGATGAGGAAAAGGCTGAGGTACATAATGCCTTCTTTCCCTCAGTCTTTAATAGTAAGACCAGTTATCCTCAGGGTAGTCAGCCTCCTGAGCTGGAAGACAGGGACAGAGAGCTGAATATACCCCCCATAATCCAGGTGGAAGCAGTTAATGACCTGCTACACCGCCTGGACACTCACAAGTCTATGGGACCAGATGGGATCCATCCGAGAGTGCTGAGGGAGCTGGTGGAGGAGCTTGCCAAGCCACTCTCCATCATTTATCAGCAGTCCTGGTCAACAGGGGAGGTCCTAGACAACTGGAGGCTTGCCAATGTGACACCCATCTGCAAGAAGGGTCGGATGGAGGATCCGGGGAACTACAGGCCTGTCAGCATGATCTCAGTACCAGGGAAGATTATGGAGTAGTTCATCTTGAGTGCACTCACATGGCACATGCAGGACAACCAGGGGATCAGGCCCAGCCAGCATGGGTTCATGAAAGGCAGGTCCTACTTGACCAACCTGAACTCCTTCTATGACCAGGTGACCCGCCTAGTAGATGAGGGAAAGACTGTGGATGTTGTCTACCTGGACTTCAGTAAGGCCTTTGATGCTGTCTCTCATGGCATGCTCCTTGAGAAGCTGGCGTCTCATGGCTTAGACAAATGTACTCTTCGCTGGGTGAAAAACTGGCTGGCTGGATGAGCCCAGAGGGTTGTGAATGGAGTTAAATCCAGTTGGCGGCCGGTCACACGCGTAGACAAGGCACTTCAGGACATGGTTTAGTGGGCATGGTGGGGTTGGGTTGATGGTTGGTCTTGATGATCTTAAAGCTCTTTTCCCACCCAAGGGATTCTATGATTCTATGATTCTCAGACTGATGCCAATGCTCACCACATGCAGCGCAGAGGTACTAGGCGAGAGCTACTAGCCTGGGTCCCAAAAGCCATATAGCCCTGTTAGCAGAAGGCTGTGTCATAATTGTAACAAGCCCATAATCCCTTCTTCACTTTTCACATCTCAGTCACCCACTATGGGCATGCTTTAAATTAGATATTATACAGACAAACAAGAACATATGCCTGCCAGTGCCACTGGGGCACCCTTTTAATGTTGTTAAAACCAAAAAATGTTAACTTAATTTGATGACAATTTCTAAATCTAATAGATGTGCATCTTCACTTGCAGCAGGCTTTAGTTAACTTGTATCCTGGGGAAAGGTTAAGCATTAACTCTTGGGTTGTGATTGGAGGACTCCAATATTGGGATTTCATTAACAAGATTTATAGGAGTATTCAGTGACTGCCATAGTAATGGTTGTTATCAGTCTGTAACCATAGAAATATTTTCTATATTTTATCATTAAAGTCAAATCTCTTCTTAAATTCCAAAGCTGAACTTATTTGCAAAGTAGGAAGCCTGATTTAATGAGAAGTCATGACTCTAATATTATAACACTAACTCTTCTTTATCGTGAACCCTACTAACATAAATTAAATTAGTCCTAATTTCAAAATGCCAAATTCTGATGGTTTTTACACAGTTTAAAGAGTGCTTACCTCAACAACTCCAACCAATTTCCAGTGGAACATTTTAGTGATTGAAAAGAGAAACATTCAGATGAGTTAGCCTAACTCCCTGCATGCAACAGATCGTACAATCCATGGCACCCATTGTGTTCTGCTGCTGTGGTATTCATGGGGGGAGAAGGGAGGTGCAGCACAGCATGAACATGTCACCATGTGGCCCAAAACTAGTGCCATTAGTGAATGAAGCATCGGCAGTGGACCTGACACAGCTCCCTTAGAAAGCACCTTTCCTTCGTTTGCCACTGATGCTGTATTTTACCCTGACATATTTATCATCCTATTTTCAAAGTTATATTATTGTCATACTTATCAAACTGAAGCTTCAGCACCTTTCACTTACTTCTTGGAGAATTTTATTCACACTTGGGAAGTATTTGTTAACTTCTGGAGAGCATTTAAAGAACATAACTATGTCTGCTCACAGAAACTATTTTATGATGTTCTTAATTTTTCATGTGCTAAAATCAGTAGAATTTATAAATGTTTTCTGACATGTCACAAACATCTTTAAGTCCTAGCTGTATTCCACACAACTTGTGGGTATAGCTGGGGAAACTTTGTTCATCAAAAAGATATGTGCATGTGTAAAATCTTCCCATGCTTCCTACTACTCTTATCTACTGACTCACATATAGCTGGTTACTAAGTTCTGATGTTTTAGGAAGAAGCTCTAAATGATTTACTATATCTTTCCTTGCCTCTTTCTTCTCTTAGGCTCTGTCACCATAGCAAAAATACTGAAAGTAGTGACAAGTACAATATCAATAAACATAATAATAATTGATTTCTGGGAGATGAAAAATCTGAAATTAGTGGCAATTTCCCCCAAGAGTGTTGTCTGATTAATTTAATGTTCATCTTAGTCTTTCTAAGTCATTCTAATACTGCTTATCTGCTCAGCAAACCTTTGTGATGTGTCTGTGGGCCAAGGCCCAAAAGAAGGTGAAGTATTATTGCACATTCCAGCATTTTTTAAACTGGAAGCATCTTCAACCAAAAGATAAAAATAAAGGCTCATGGAGATGCTAAAACTTGTGAGTTTGTCCTACTTTTTTTATTTCAGTCATTTATTTCTGAAGAAAAAAATATGCCAATGTCTGACAGGAGCAGTAGTACACAACATTGTCCCATCTCATGGCTGCCACTCCTGTACCCGAAGAATTATCTGAAAGTATGAGCTGGTCTCAAAGAGCATGTGAGGAGTGATGGTGAAAGATGAGCTTAGACTGGAACATATGCAAAGAAGTGTTATCAAGATGATTAGGGTGACTGGGAGCCTGGGAAACAAGTGTAGATTTAAGGGACCTCAGCTTTATAACATTGCTAGATGAAGGTTATGCAGTCCTGTAGTTGTGGTCCACAAACTTCAGGAGGGAGGAAAAAAGATGTATGTTAATGAACAATGTTGGCACAAAAAGAAAGTGTGAACTAGCAAAGATTGTGTTTCAGCAAAGAATCTCAGTAAAGTTTTTACCTGTCACAGCAGGAGCAGTAGGAGAGGAAAGATGTGACCAGTTCCACTAATATGAAAAGTGATGCAGTTGCCCGAGACAGTTGGGGATGGAATGGTTGGGAAGCATCAGCATCTGTGCATCTGGGAATGACTCAACAGTTTTCCATTGCATGATGTTTCCTGATAAGCTATATTGGATTTCATTGCTGTTGCTGTTGCATTCTGACCAAAAAGTGTAGAGAGATCTCAAGCAGTACCACAACACTACAGTCAACCTTTGCAGTTAAAGTCCAAATACAGATTACAATGGAAGGATTCTGTGAAATCAAGAAATCACTGCACAACACAATTCTGAGACAGAGAAGTTTTCTTAGCAGCCTGTTGAAGCCATTAGTGATTCAGACACCACTAGAATACTTCATTACTGAGAGAGACAGCATTCATATTGTTTAGGTGATGGCATCCTTCATCAGTCCTTAATAATATCTAAATTGAGCTCTCCTTAGTGGGCTTCCTTTCTTCAGAAAGTAGGAAGAAACCCTGCACTACAGGAACTGTAGTTAACTGCCTGATTCTTTGCACCCAGTGTGGTTTCAGAGAGGAAATAAAGAGCATTTAGAGTGACTGAATCACATCAGATCTTCCAGACATCCTCATTAAGCTGTTATAATGAGGGTTGTGTTGTTTTCTTCATTTTCTCTCAATAGTGTTAGCTGGCAAAGACTGATGCCTTTAGCCCTCTAATAAATTAATTATTAATGTAAGAGTTAATAATTCATGTTAATTGGTACTATGAGCTACTTTCCCCAACAAATGTGAGCAAAGGTCAAAACTTGTTAACAGCAGAGGTGAATTCTATTTTTAAGTTTTCTGTTCCGTAATATATCTGCAAAATCAAGCTATAGCTTGTAAAAGTTAACTGTATTTCAAAAGACAAGCCTATACTGAGGGCAAAGGTCTGGTCTATTCACTTGGTTTCAAAGTACCATTAACTGGGCATTTGCACTGCCTTTGTCATAGCCAGATACACAGAGAATTTAGGATTGCCCACGTTGGATCATTCAGAAAGTATCTCGCATGTTGCCAGGACAGCACAAGCCTGAGCATGGAGCAATCAACAAAAAAGTAGACTGAGAAGATGTCAATTACTGAAGCGTCAGGATGTTATTTTAATACCATCTGGTAAGTGCATTACAGCACTGAGTATACATGTTGCCTTTCCTGAAACAGAAGAACCTGTTCAATCAGCATGGTAATTGTGAAGTTTACCTTAGTGGAAGATCAAATAATTCTCTATAATTATTCCTTGCTGCTCAGATAAGACAGATTCGCCACTCATTGTATGAGGTGCAGTGCTTTGATCACTGTCCTCTTAAATGCAACACAATTTCATGTGAGTGCCTGTCCCAGCCCCATGCCCTTCATCTGGAACATTAGAGCTTGAATCTGCTTTTAATTTGATAGGATGTTTGAACAAGGCCATGTGCTGTCGCATGTGTTTAGCAACCAAACGTTTTCCCATGTAAAGAATAAATCCACAGTCTTTCTTCAACAACCAACAGGAAATAATGTTTTTGTTTGTGTTTTGTTTATAAAACAGAGATTCAAAAAAGCAAAGTGCAGAAAGATATGTGTGGACTTTGGGAACAGCTTAAAAGCAACAAACAAAAAATATGCTTTTAATAAAAATAATCAGCTTTTCTTAATGGTTGTAATAATCTATTGTAAGTAACTTATATAACACAAGGCTTTCACTGTACTCATTAGAACTTGGCAACTCATTTTTTGGCGTTTAAACATGAGAATGAGATGGGACTCCATCCAACATCCACTGTCATCAGTGGGAGTTCTTCCACTGACTTCTGTGGGCACTGGATCCGGCCCCTGCTCAGCAGGACATTTCTTTCTGGGAAGAAAAAGCAATCTCTTTGGAAAGGTTTTCCTTTATGACATGGCCAATATAGCTATTTACTCTCTTCTCATTGTTTTGCAAAATCAAGCTGATGTTTTATAAAGAGAAGAAAGTACAGCTCAGGAAAAACAAGTATAGTTTTATAACACTTTGTTCTATTAACAGGAAGCGTTGCAAGTACTGATTGAAACCATCTCATGTCATCTGACTTCTGTCAACTTTTTCACTATAAGCATATACCATTTCCATAACATAACTGAAGTACAATTAAGCACACTATGGGAAAAATAACAAGTACATGCAGATATTTCATTGCTGCCATTATGTTATTAAAATATGAAAAAAGTGCACAGATGTGAAGCCACTGTTACACACACTGATGCTGAAGAAACAGACTGTTTCTCATTTCTTCCAATGGCAAATGCAGAGCTTGTACTGGCTTGAAAATGCAAGATGGGACTGCTGACTTTTGCACTCAGTAACAAGGATTCATCCTTGTGTCTAGCAAATAACAGGGACAATCTTTGTCACTAAGTGCAATTAACAGCTATTCAGCATGTGGCTTGGTGAAGAAACTGAAGCAAAGTTCCTAGCAGTACGGTATTAATCTTTTGATTTACAGCAGGACTTGGTTTTCCTCACTCTGTTCTTGAGGTATCAGTTTGACATGCTTCACAACCTAACCTATCCCTGGATACTGGTTGTGCAGTAACTACAGGCCTGTTCTTTTATAAAATCTGGTTAAAACCAAAGACGACCTTTTGGACAAGATGATATGTCCTGTCCAAAGTCTCACAAACTGTGTGGCAGGCCAAAGTACTTGAGCTTCCCAGCTTGCATGGCTTTCCTCTTTCTGGTACTATATGGAAGTGTCCCAGATTTCACCCAGGAATTTGACAATGTGGTGAAATAGACTTTTCTGTCTCCAGAGTCTACTGGTGTCTCAGCTGTCCTTATACTGCAATAACCTCAGACTGGAAGCTGCTGCCTTCTAGTACATTTTATGTACTGTGCCTCCCCAATTCCGGATTGCCCTGATTTGGGTTTGTGCTTTCAGTCGGTATCTTGATGACAAGTGACAGCACATCCATAGGATAATCTAATGTGGCTTTCTACAGAAGGCTTGTTTTATGAGTCCTTCCACTCACACCACCCGTTTGTAGTAGCCACTTGCAGAGGAATTTCACCTTGACCTCCTACCCTCATCCTCTGCATTGCTGGGGCAACCTTCCTGGATCTGGGGACAGAATATCTGGAGCTGGAGGAGAAGGTTTGGACTCTGCCTGTATCTTGCCTGTTGTCAGAGATATCACTTGTGTTCAGATTTGCCCGACACATGGCTATGGGCAACCTCCAGAGAACAGGAGGGAAAAGGACACTTGGCCAGCACTGAACTCAGGATGAATCCACGAGTTTACCACTCTAACGTATAAGCGGGCCTAGCAGAGCTGAGTTCTTTTAGCCTTCATTGCAGCAACACCAAAGGCCAACATGAAGCTGGCTCATGGCACATGCCAGATTTTGCCCTGCCGTAAGGCCTTCTTAAGGCCTTTTCTTCTGCTGCTACAGGGGAAGTCAAAGGAGACAGAAATTGCTGTTGCACGTCCCATTGCCACACCACTTGGCTTGGCATCTAACTTTTGCAAAAGGTCTTTCCTCCTGCTCTAAAGAGCTTCTCATCCATTTACATCCCCGTGTTTTCTGCAAACAGGTTATAGCCCTGTTTTTGTGATTGCCTGTAAAACAAGCAAACACACGCTCTTGTTGAGTTTGCAATCATTTCTATAAAATGCTTCAGCAGGTGTGCTTTTTTTTTTGCGTTTTAATATGAACTCAAAACAAAACTGTTTCTACATACAGATGTTATGAAAGTCTATCAACAATTTTAGTAACACAGGCCTGACAAAGTGAAAGCTCTGCACTGAAAGCAGGCAAATACTTATATTTCATATTATGATGTTTGCAGTGAAGCACCTTTAAAATAAAATGCAAAATTCTTTCCACCATTCTGGCCTTTTTCTGCTACCATTTTATGCTCTGGCTGTGCCAAGTGTGTACAAAGTACTATATATTATCTATTTTATTTCATAGCTCCTTAAACAGCATTGCGGAGGTGTAAACATTGAAATCTGGTTCAAACAGTGATACTATCATCCAGTTAACAGGCAGTGTAATTATACTAGGCACCAGTCTACAAAGACAAGGACTAGCTTTTGGCTGGGAGTGAGGTCTCATTTCTTTCTCTACCTCAGGGCCCATCCTAACGTGCCATGTCACTGCAGTACAAATCGAGAGTGGAGCCTGCCATGTGTACAGAAAAGCACAAGCAAAACAAAATCCCGAGCAAAACTAAAGTCCATGTGATGATGCCTTACCCTGACTCATACTCAGCTCTATGTTAAAATAATTTTTTCGTCCTCCTTAGTCCACATTAAGCAAAGAAGACTTTGAAGTCAAAGGAACCAAAACTCACAAGGAAAAAATCCCACAACAGACAACTTGTGAAAATCCTGCAAATACTTACTAGTAAGTATGCACATGTGTGGGAGGCTACAAACACAATTCTCTTTGTAGGCCTGGGATGTGAATCAGTGGGACTATTCATGGTAGAGGTACCACAGTAAGTGTTTGCAGGACCTGTCCCTCTGTGTCTTCTCTTCTCCACTATCAGTTCCCCAGGCCTGTAAGTGTTACTAATGCACAACAAAATGTAGCTCAGAGGGTGTTTAGTCAGGGAGATGAGTAGTTTCTTGTTCTCTACTCACATGGAAGGAAAAGGGACAGAGCTAAAAGGCTAACGTAACAGCCTGCTCTTGGCATCGGCTGTTGCTAATTTTCTTTGGCGTGCTTTGACTACCTGTCTGAAAGGCTGCTGCAGTGCAGGAAGGAAATTTTTCAAGAGATTAAACTATTATTGTTTCCTGTGTGGCTGTCTTCACTGTATATGAAAAAAAGCTTTAAGGGCACTTGAAAAGAGATTTGTCTGAATAGCAAAGTTGTTGTGATTCATCCCCCGCCTGCCTCCTCAAAGAGTCGGGATTTGGCCAATTTCCTCAGGAAAGTGGTTGATTAGGGCCCATGGATTTATCCACAGCCTACATATGAGATGTCATAAAGCTGATTAATGGTAAACCCTCCATCATAGGAAGCTCAGAGTTTAGTACAGCTATTTTCAAGGGCATGGAAGGAAAATAAGTCATTTGTATTTTTGCCAAAATGCTTCAATGTTTAAATGGCTCTTTGTGCTCCTGGCAATTAATGCTGCTGCCTATCAGAGGCTGGTGTATTTTCTGATTTTACAAGTTTGTTTGAAAAATTGATTCAATGTGTTTCAGTGTTTATGTAAGAGGATATTGTGGAATTAAAATAAAATGTTTCCACAAGACCAGCGTTTGTTGCTATCCTTGAATCTAAGCATGATGTTGGAAGCTTTTTTATGCCCCTTCCCAAGAAAAAGTTCACCTGGGTTTTCCCCAGAAGGCAGTGCTATTATAGTGCAACTTGATGAGTGCTTTGGGAGATAATTACCTGACCTGACAAAGAAAACCTGCACTGAGCCTTTGAGAATTCACTAAATGTTCCAAAACATGAGATTTTCTTATACTTCTCTTGTCTGACACTTACTTCCTTTGTCCAATCCTTCTTCCCACTAATTTCAGTCCTAGCCCTCACTGCAGGAACTATTTGCCAACTCTCACATATTACTTTGTTATTTAACTGTATGGTTGGGCAAAAGGAAACACAACGAAGCATGTACACAGACTTGGGGTTTTGGTTTGGTGGTTTTTTTGGTGCTGCACTCAATCCTCTGTGAGCTTGCAGGGCAGCGTTTGTAAGTGTGAGACATTGCAGGAAGTATGATTAATCCCCTGTAGCATCAGAACAGAGGATCAGGAAGGTGGGGAGCTCAGCTGCACCGCATACATTTGAGAGACCGTTATCCTTCCCTTCTCTAAGCACTTGCTCTGTTAAAGCAAAACACCTGAAGGTGGAAAGCACAACTCTGACCCAGTCTTAGGGCCCTCATGCTAGAGCTGCTTTTAGGGAAAGCAAACCCACCACAGGTCTTCCACCATTGTGTGGGACTGAAAATGTCTCTGAAAAACAGGACACATGCAAAAAATACTGTGCTGACTAGGTTGATCTATAACAGCAGGACCAGCTTGTATTAGAAAAGATCTCTGTAGATGAAAATCCTAACAAAGCCACTCAAATAAATCCCCCAGAAGTACCTAGTTCTGGTATTCGCAGAGATCAGAGACCAATGCAGGTAAGAAGACAGCATCCCCAGTCCTCTCCCGGGGAAACATTTCTAGTACCCTTTCCTGGCACTGCTGACAGCAAAGCAGCTTTTTCTCACACGATGAAGTAAACACTTTATGCCAGGAATAGGATGGAGGAAACCAAATACATCTGGGCATTGTGCAACATTATGCAACATCTGCTAACAGTAACTAACTTGGGAAGAAAAAACAGAGGACTCCTGGTGAACTGGTTTCCCAACTGTATTTTTTCAAGATATTATGATCCAGTTTCCTCTTCTTCAATACTTCAGTGTTTTGTCCCTAGCCCTCCTTCCTCTTCTTATCACACTTCTTTTTTCATAGCTGATCCCATTACCACCAGCCACTTCACTGCCATCATTCCAGTCCTTGCACCCATTTCCCCTGCTCCTCCTCTCACAACCCCCTAACCAGCATCTAAGTATTTTCCCCTTTCTGTCTCTCAGGCTCTCATAACTCCATCTTATCTCCTCATCTCACTCTCACTTCCAGATTCTCTGCTGTTTTCCAGGTCTTGTTGTCTTCTTACAGCCACAATGGGGCAATCTGCACCTTCATCACAACCAGAAATGGTCAAGCCACAACTCAAGCCACTACCTCTGCGTTTGCCACCATTACTACATTTTTACATGTTAACTTGCTTCTGTGATGTCGTCGTAAGGGCTTATTCTACACATTTGTTGAAAAATGTTGAATTTTAAGAGAAAACTGCCCAAAAATATTGATGGACAACACACGTTGCAGTATAGCTAAGATGATCTTCCTTTCAACGTATTTTACAACCTTCTGCATACACCCAAACACCTGAGCTGGTCAGCAAAGCTGCATTTCAAGCTCTTCAATTATATTAGCACTCAGAATTCATGAGCCAGGCTGGAAAGATCACAAAGGGCCTTGGTTTGGATTGGCCTTTTAAGAATAAAAGTCAGTGCTTTGCTTGGCTCTTCACCTTTTCTCCTGCAAATGTACAAGGCTAGAATGCTATTGCCTTTGTAATAACGGCAGGACCAGCTGCCATGAGACTCTGTGTGCACTGGTGAGCATAGGTGGAGTTGATAAAGACTTGGTGTAAACAAAGTGCGAAAGGTACTTTTCAGAGGATGTGTCACTGGGCAAAGATGGTCTTATCAGAGGCAGAAAGATGGTATCAGTAGAGCTGGTCTCTCAAATAAATATGTGATGTAAATAATAACATATGTTCTCAAGGCTTTGAAATACCTGAACTTTTAGCAAGGTCTGCGGCCTTTCAGCAGTTCCAACACAGCTTAGATTTTCTGGCTTAGAGTTCAGGACTGAACTCCAATGTGAAGTAATAAAAAAAAAAAAAAAAAAAAAAAAAAAAATTAAGACTACTACAGAGACTCTATTTAGAGCTTCCTGGCAGCAGGCGAGTAGTGGGGGGAGCTGTTTATCTTGACCAAGGATTTCCTTAGTCATTTATGAAAAACATTCTCTTTGTCAAAGATGGCTAGAAGTCACACAAAGAGTGGCACTCAGGAGGCTAGGATCACCAGGGCGTTGCTGGCAGTGCTGCATGCCCAGACAGGAGGAGTATCTGCTGACTTCAAACCAGGGCACTTGACGTCTGACAACATTGACAACACTGACGACGATGAGCCGAGAGAGGGAAAAGGTTATGCAGTTAATATTTTCCTGTAGGGAAATGTCATCGCCACCCACCCACTAGGCAAATAAAGATCGTAACAGAAGAGGCACAAGCAAACTGGATTACCAGCCCTTGCTGTTTGCACTAAGGGTTACAACTAGAGCACAAATGGGAAGTTATTTTCCCAACCCAAAGACATTTTTTAGGAGGCAAAAAGAGCCCAGACTTTCATGACAAGCTAGTGGGAAGAGGATGCTCCATCAAAATAGCCAGAAGCCAGTCACTCACTGCACAGCTTCGGGATGTGGGGAATGGGAGTTTTGTTGCTTGCTCCTCATTCACCTGAATCTCAACTGATCCTCAAACATTGCTGCAGAGAGAGCTGCCTCTCCTGCTCTGGGAAATAGCAAGGTACTTCATATAAAATGCATCCACAGGGCTTGAAAGAAGATGCGTATCATTCACTTCAGCTGAGATCCTGAATTACCAGGCAGCTCTGACATGCCCAGCTTTAGGTCTGACCAGAGAGTCTAGCTTGGACCTCAGTAACTTTTCTCATTATAAGTGCTTTCTTGAAGTTGGTCCTTTCTCTCTAAAAAAAAATGTCTGATTTTAAGACTTGGACGTGTTTCCTTGAAACCTTTCCTACTAACTTGTATTCTGGTTCTAGAAACATGCGCAAGAGTCAATTTCCTTGCACATGGTTTCACTGGGACTACAATAAGCCTTGGGGCCCACTCCTGCAAACAAAGGGAGTTTCTCCATTGTTTGCTCTGTAGTCTGGTTTGGGCTGAGTGACCAAAATAGCAGCATTGAACATGCTGCTATATGTGAAAATATAGAAATAGCTATATTTAGCTTTTTCAGGATAACCTACTGACCAACTTCAGCACGTGGAAAAATCTCCACAACTCAGCACTCACATAATAAATCCACTCTTTTTAATATATTAGTAGGAATTCTATAAACGCATAGCAGATGTTATGACCCTTCAGAAGACTGAAGTCTGAAGCAGCTATAAGAGAGTTGCCAGTGGTAACCTATTTTTGTTGTGCAGAACATGCAAAATTTGCTACTATTCAGAAATTCTGTGAGTAGATCCTCACTGGAGAAAAAGAAAACTGTAGAAACTGTGTGACATTCAGGAATAACACACCAGGGCATACTGAAGGGTTTCTGAAATCGAGCGTATCCTATTTTCTTGGATTTCATGGTCATAAACAGAAAATGTGGCCAGCTACCCCAAAACTAGTTCTAGCTTCTCCCCAGCATTCTAATTTTGCAGCTAAATGAAGCGCTCCCCGGCACTGCATTGTCACAAAGAAGATTTTGGCTAAAGCTGTCTCAGCCTTATTCAAGAATACTGTAGAATTATTCAGACCAAAGGAGCAGATGAAAAATACTTTTTTCAGGTAAGAGGCATATGGAAATAATTAGAAGGAAAATATAAAGAGACATCATGTCAAATGCAAAGTTTGCCATCTCTTCTTGATCATCTGATTAAATTTTATAGTCAACAGATACTGTGAGATGTTACAAGAAAGAAGATTTCATTTGGATCACATTTTTCAGACACTTTCCTGGTATTTGCCACCTGTTTCATTAACGTAATGCTAGAAAAAAGAGACTGCTAAATTGAGTCATCAACAACAGAAGAGGAGTAGTAAAAAAAAAGATGTAACTTGCTGGTTTACCCCAGTCCAGGACAAGTGAGAAGAGAGTAGGTGTTTTCTTATATCGCAGTATTGGTCAATTGTGCGTGCCATGAAAACAGCACAGGACATCTTTAAAGCAACTGGAATAACACAAAGTTCCCACTGAGAATGAAAGCTGTTAGCATGAATATGGCAGTGACGGCAGCTCTGCTCACCCTACCGTGAGTACAAAACCAGGAAAGACCTAAGTGAGGCATTTCTCAGAGCATATGATGGGTGGGCCAAGAAAGGCAGGGTGTGATGTGGTATGGGATTGATGTGACATGAAGTAACGAGAGTTTCATCTTCACTGGCCTAAAGTTTGTGCTGGCCCTTCTGCAGGATCAACATGAAGACAGGATCCTCCGCAACCTTGGCACAGAACAGAGTCCAAGTATGTTTTGTTGCAGATAGTTTGTTGAGCCTTGCTCTAATTAAAAGGGGAGTAGCAGCCCAATGTTTACCTATTGCTTTCCATGCTAGGAAGTGCTGGAGACATCTTTCAGGAACACCTCCATAATTTGCAGCAGGACCTCTGAATTTGACAAGCAGATGGTCTCCAGCTCAGGCTGTGTTTATACTTGCTCTTGTCTCCACTGCCTTCTTTGCCAGTCCCATACACAACCATTTTCTCCTGTACTTTCCTCTCCAAGGTGTCTGTCCCTTCTCACTCATTCTCTCTGTTTATTCAGTCTGCGTAACTGAATACCTGTGACGTGTGCTGTATCCCATGTCGATTCCCTGTTTTCTCTACTCCAGCTGTGTGATAATTAACTTTCCTTTTTCCATCTTTCTTCACTTCACCCTACCCACTTGTACCTGTGGGCTGTGCTTACCAGAACGTTCCTGGCCGTGGAGGGGGAGACTGGAGCTGCTGCCATTTCTCTGTCCTTTGTTCCCTCCTGGGGAGTGAGGGTAGGCTGGAGCTAATTGAATCATTATAGATTTGTTTAGATAGACTGATATATAAGGGGACACAAAAATAATATTATTCCTGTATTCTAATGCTGCCAACTATTTCTAACGTAACACATGGGGAATCAGTTGTGTAGATGAAGTATCTCATGGTAGGCTACAGTGATACAAAGGCTTTGCCAGCATTCATTTCAAATCACCACCTTGCCTCGCTCGGGGCCTCACACGAGATCGCTTTACCACCGTACCTCCCACCAAGCACGGCCTGCACCATGCCATTGCAGTAGATACTCAGTCCTTCATAAGGCAGAAGGGCAGGTAAACAGAGCGCACTGTTAAGTCAACACTGCTCTGAACTGCTGTTTCTTTAGAAGGACTCCTATGGCTTTGCTAAATCCATCGATCCTTTCCCAATTAGCCATACACTACATTTCATTCTTGACTTAGTTTCATAAGAGTGATTGTTCTTTCAGAACCATATAAAGCAAGATTCCAAAAACAAGCTTATTTTATTAAGCTCAATTATTAAATTTTCTCTGGCATTTGCTGTTCATATTTGCTGGTAAGCATTTATACCTTGATATTTTTTGAGTTCATGTGGAGTTTAACAATATGAATTTCTTATCAGTGAAAAGTACTGTGTTCATTGGCGGAAGCCAAGTACATGAAGAATTAACAGTTATCAAACTCCAGAGGGAAAACAAGTTCTGTTAGGGTCTGTTGCCAACTGTCATACTTCCCTCTGCAGACATGAATTTCCCTTTGTTGGCCATCAGCTGCAGCCAGTCTCCTAACATTCATTTCCTCAGCACACAGCATAGTCATGCAAGCCCTAGACCCCGGGTCCCAGTTCTCTTCCTACATCAGTCAAAAAGAATATTTATTTCTGTAGAACTGGGGTTGGAACCCTGACCAGAGAGAGGTGTTTCAGCACTCTTCTGACCACTTACACTTAGATATGCACAGGATCATTCTTTTGGACAACACCAGCTTTTATATTTGTTGGTAATTTGACTGACTAGACAGCAGAATATTTAACCAATTAGTAGCCACCTCTATGTTCCAAATATGGGGATCTTTGTTGAAATATTCTTTTACTGTCTTCTTTATAATTTCTTCTTTCAACAAATAGGCAAGATTTTCTGGGGAAAAAAAAAAAAAAAAAGGCAGACAGCTGATTTCCATTAAACACTTTTCATTAAAAAAAATTGTTTCATCAGAAAAAAAATTTTCCATAAAAAATAGTTGAATGGAAAAAATTCTTTACCAGCCCAAATATTTTCCCACTTTAAATAAGTAGTGTTTGACTTATTCTTCTGGGGATACCCAGTACAGATTTAACTGTTTTATTGCCATATCAGAATATCACAGATCTTTCCAAGATAACCAAAAGTCATCTTGAACATTGTAAACCCAGCCCAACTTGTTGATTTCTTTTCAGTCATTTTTAACATGTACGTTGGAGAAAGACACTGCCTCAGATGAACTAGAGCTCACACTGAGACCTGACTACTCTTCTTTGATCTAACCCTTTGAGAAGCTTCAGCAGCACTCAAGATGCCCAGAGGAAACTGATTTCTCTCTCCACTATAGTAGGATATACAGATATGACAAAGCTGTTGATGCAGGTGCTCAGCCCAGCCCTGTGTCTCTTCTCTTTTCTGCCAAATGCCTTCTTTCTCTTCCTTCCTTCCTTCACATTCCTAATTCACAGATTACTATGTATTTTTCATCTTCTTTTCCAAATTAATCTTCTTTCCAAAGTTAGAAAATAAGATCTTATTATAATTTGATAAATATTAAAATTGACAAAATTTACCAAGCAGCACTATTTATAGATAGATAGATACATAAATAGATAGATGAACTATTTTTCTCTGTTATTCAAATGAGAAATAAGCATGGATCTTTGATGCCACTACATGATAATTGCAAGGAAATGCTGACTTTTTAGAAATAACTGCTGTTTATTTCTGGACTGTGCTATAAGTTTTGGTAATGATCTGTCAGACTCCATAATAGCATGCAAAGTCTTTATAGAAATGGAATAGTGACTAGCTGTCATATAACCCGGGTGTTGCACATACCAAAGAGCAATGGTGCTAAAGAATGAGAATAAAGCTCTAGACAGCCAAAACTGATTAATTTTTCCTCTGAGTTGTGCAAAAGATTTCAAGGAGATCTAGAGCCAAGTTTCTCAACAGTTAGTCAGAAAAACGGTGCATTCCCTCCTCTTACTTGCTCTAGCAAAGAAACTAGTACATTTATTATGTAAGAGGGTAGACCGAAACAAAAATTATACAGAGTGCCTAAAAAAAAAAAAAATTAATTCAGATGAGTTGAGAAAAAAACATGCTGAAAACTGTCTCTAGTGTATATCACCCTATTTAATTTTAGGTTTGTCCTTCTACCTCAGTACATCAGTCTTTCCTTCTTGCCCAGATAAGAAACTCAGCCACACTAAAGAAAATAATAAAATTACATCCTGCCTGACCCTGCAAGCTATTCTACCTGTAAAACACTATTTTTACAGCTAATCTTTGTTTCAGGATCATCCCATAAAAATTTACTTTGAAGAAGAGAGTTCAAAAACTCAAAGCGATAGCAAGGTCCTCCTTCCTTTGGCATACAAGTGATACAGGTACCCAGACAGATCTTACTGGGATTATTCAAGTAAATAAAGAGACTCCTCAGGGGATCCAGTAACACAAGAGTAGTTGGACCTTTCAGCTTAAAGAGTATATTCACATAAGCAGATTCACTTATGTGCATAAGTGTTACATGGACTAAACTGAACGGTTATTTAATCCAGACTGCTTTGGACACGTTATACAAATTTTAGTCAATGCACATTACCACACTTGCTAAAAAAAAAAGTGTTTAAACAATGAGCTGAAAAGAGAGAAGAACATTTATGCTGTCTACGTATTACACACTATGTGGTATCTACTGGCAAAAAAAAAATCTTTCACAAAGCCAGTGTTTTGCAAAACTACATCAGCAATATTAATCATTTTTCAGATGGCAACTTTAGTGTTCTCTATTTCAACATGCCAACAAATTAGCTTCTAGTGTTCAAAACAAGGCATCTTTGAGCCAGTGAAAGATCTTTTTCTCCCCAAAAAATGCTCTTTACATGACTAAAACTGTGCTGGCAGAATAACTTGACTTTTCCAGATAAACTGAAATAAATATATTGCAATGCAATTCTGCAGTCTGCTTCCCAATGTGATTAATCTTGCATCTTCATTAAATAACAAAGGGACAGATTTCCTGCGTAAAATCAGTCAGACACAATTCTGTAGAGCAAAGCCTAAGAAAGCCATAGAAAAAACTGGCTGGTTTTGGCTGAGCATGAATGGTAGGTTGCAAGACATGCTGAAACACCATTCATTATTTCAAATGAAAATACAAGGGTATACCTAAAGCAATTATTAGATAATTACTTTTTTTTTTTTTTTTTAACTCAGACTTCTCATTGGTACTGGATTGTCTGCAACTGAGTGCAGCATGTCACAAAATGTTTTTATCACCTAGCTTAGTCCATCTGCAATACAGACAGACCCCAATCTATATGAAATATAAATGCTTAATTTTAAAAGATCTAATCCATCACAAAAAGATACGTTATAACATTGTAATCAGTGAGGTTTTGAGGGTTTTTTTCAACATTGTAAGTATAATAATTCCTGTGAACTGAGTGTTCAAAGAAAAGTAGGCACAGCAAGAACAGCTAGAGCAAGAATCTGTGGGATAGACATGTCAGCAGAAGACCTTCATACTGTGTCTATCCAAAACCATCCAATTCACTAACCTGTCTCCAACATTGGCCAGCAGCAGGAGGTTATGAAACGAGGAGAAACAAAGCAGGTCAGACATACAGGACCCTTGGTGTACACTCCCAGTCACATACAGTTTAGGAACTTCCTGAACTATACATAAATTTTGTGTATCATGACTTAAAAAACCCCCAGACTTCTGAAGTTGACAATATGCACAAAAGGTGTAAAATCTGGACCTCTAAAAACAGCAAGGTATAGGTTACCAAAGCATTCAGAAACTAATCTGACTGAAAAATATTGAGAGTTTCAAGGACAGCAATAAAACCAAATGACTGGGTGTTGAAGACTGCTGTGATGAGGCATAATGAAAAGTGAAGGGGAAGTTAAAAAATTATGGGGGTGTGATTAGAAAAAAAGGAAATTGCCTTGTGGAAATAAGTCTGAAAAGAGCATGGATTTACAACACAGAAGATTGAAGAGAATTGAGGATCAATCAAGCAATAAGAAAACATGTCACTGCCCTTCAAACTGAGGAGAGTTTGCCAGTGCCTCTGATTTTAAATATCTGTAGATCATGTGTGCATCTTCCAGCTCCCATTAATACCAGTGAGAGCCACCAGTATATATCTTCCACCACTCGTATGATTTATCCATACCTTTTCTTCTGTCATTGTGTCACTACGATTTATCTTACCCACTACTTTTGCAATGAAATTTATTCAAGAGGAATAGCTACAATTAACATGGGATCTAATACATTCTTACTTCCATTCTACTGGCACAAGAATGAGACATCAAACTAGCAAATGTTATTCTCAAGAGGGTGCACATATGTTTATAGCGTAGTATAAAGCCAAAACACTCTCCTCTAGGCCTCAGGGGCAGGGTACAATAGGCACATTTCCTTGTAAAATACTAAAGGTTTATAAACATGAAGAAGGGAATGAAGCAAAAGGCAGAGCCATGTGGCATCTATTTCCGTTGAAAATTAGATAAGTGAAAGTCAGTATGAGACTTCTGGGAAGAAAGAAAATGCACATAGGTAAAGTCTCTTGTCACAATATTACATGCAATGAAGGGTAAGCTCTATATAAGAAACAAATGAATACTTGATTGTAGACAACCCAAAACATTGTTCCAAAAATTGGATTAAACTTGTAGATACCAGGAAAATACAATCTCTTGGCATCTAAAGGCAGCTTTCTCCTTTAGCCTAGAGTCTACTTGATAGTTACCTAAATATACCAGCAGGCATTTCTGACATGTCTTTGCTTAAATGTGGTTATATAAAGTAATACAAAAATAAGTTTTGGCTTTCCTGCAAATGTGCATAATGGAAAGACAAACATTATTAAAAAGACCATCATTTTTAGTGATTAAAATAATCCACAACAGAAAAAAAAAATCTTCTGTAACTTTCCAAGTTCCCATTTATCATAGTTTTGCAAAAAGAAGCCACGGTAATTTCATTTTTCTTGACTTCTATTAAAAAGATCAATACATATGATTCCAAAGAGTCTCGGCTCATGAAAAGATGGAGCTAGTCTGTAATCACATCTGAAAGTATTGGTTGTCATTAGCAGTAAGATTGATCTGTAAAGACAGTCAGCCCAGAGTGAAAGTACTTAAAAATTTCCATTGGGCTATTGCTGAACAACACTGCCCAGCAACCTTTCACCTTGCAGATAATTAAATACAGATAACGAATTACCATATTAGAAGGAAGAATTGCATTGGGGATATTCAATAGATGCCCACTTTAGTAAAGCAGTTCCAAATCTCTGAATAATGATTTTGTTTTGTGCATAAAACCTAATGAGCTCGGACAGTATAAAGTCATTTTTCAACAGGCATTTAAATCTGACTTGTCAAATAAGATATTAATAAGTCACCTGAGGTACAAGAATTGCTAATGGTCTTGCAGCATGAACATTGCAAGTCCTCATACCGTCTTGGCTGTCAGAAGAGGATTGAGTGGGCCTTGCAAGGCAGAGCCTTCTGCTAGGAGTTGGAGAGGAATTCTGGTCCTACCGAAATTCATTGGCTTGAATGGGGGTGAAGAACGTCCCCTGCACATGACCTACCAGCCTGCAGGTGCCCCTGCCATGCCCCAGGAAGCCTCTGCACTGTTGCTCTTCCCAATCCACGAGTGATCTTGGAGAACAATGGAAAGAGGCTCAAGAATATTAGGCTGAAGTGGGGGGGTCAAACAGTCATTTTCAAATTGATCTGTGGAGACATCTTTATAACTGCACTGTCTCCAAGAAACCGCTCAAAACCAGCAGGTAGCTACTTTTGGTCTTTGATTCCCTCCATGCTCGTAGCAGTGTGACTTTGAATCGTTGAACAGTTTGGTCAGGAAGGACCTCTTGGAAGTTATCTGGCCCAACACCCCTACCCATACCATGGACAGCTTTGAACTTAGATGAGGTTGCCAAAGACCTTGTTTCACCTGTGCTTTGAATACTGCCAAGCAGGAGGATTTCACAGCCTTCCTGGGTACCACTGCCAGCATCCAACCACCCTCATGGTGAAAACTGCTTTCCAGATCTCCAGTCAAGAGTTCCCTTGCTGCAGCTTGTCTGTTGTCTACCCACGGGACCACGTCCCGGCACAGCCTCAACCTGTCCCTGTCCCCAGGGCGGTGTTTGATGCCTGGGGCTGGGGCTGCCCCCGGTGCCTCCCCAGCTGCCCTTTCTCCTGGCTGGGGCAGTGGGATGTGCCCTGGCTGCCAGAACCTGCCCTGCTGACTGCAGATGGAAGATGCTCCAAGCTCACTTCCCACCAAGTGGTTTTGCTTAATTTGCACAAGCATGCAGCAAAGGCTAAGCAATCTTCAAGCTCTTCTTCAGAGCCTGCCCTTAGCTGTGTCCCTCTGCAGCTCAGCACAAGCAATGGGACAGATTCACGTCTCCAGTGAAACCTCCACAGACCCCAGTGGGGTTGGATTTTACCAACTGTTACTGGCTCCCATGCAGATCCAATGTAGTTTGCATAGGATCTTTTCAGAGCATAGAAGGAGACCTGTTTGCTTGTTTGAAACTGAAAACAAGCACAAATATGGCAAGTTCTTAGATGTGAGATATTGTTATCTTTGACTTCCACCAAAACCCTTGGAACAAGATGATTAGTCAAGGACCAACAACCTTAGAGCGTTAGCAGCTTCCTCTGGGCAAGGTAAAGGTCTTACAGTTGAGGGAGAAGAATTGAGAAGACAAGAGAAAAATCTGATAAAAGATGAAATGTCAGTGGGAAAGGAAAACAGCTGGGGGGGGGGGGGGGGGGGGAAAGAAGGTAGTTCTGGAAAGAGAAAGAAAGTCACAGTAGTCTTGGCACCTGCCATGATTTGGGATGCTAGTTGGTCAACGCAGAGCAGGGGTTCGTGACTGCCTCTACAGGGTCTAGGGCAGAAAGTCATCAGGAAGAATCTTCATTTAGTTATGGAGAAAAGCACAGACATTGGGCTCCTGAAATCTATATGTGAACCCATGAGCCCAGGTGAAAACAATGCACAGCCAAGGAACACCACATTTCCCTTGCCATCCAAATAATCCCAGAAACATATTTATAAAAGCTTTACATGACTGCTTCATGTAAGCAATAAGCACAGTAAATTAAGTGTAATTTAGAGTATCCACATGGTTGGTAAGTCTGGGAAGGATATTCTCAAGCTTTTTGCTGAAAACACTGTAACACAAGAAGAGCTATTTTTTACTGCTTTTAAATAAAATAATGCAGGAAAGTATGTTTTTATGGAAATGCCGTAATGTAAGGAATGCTGTTTCCTGGTGTTTCCTGTAAAAATGTCAGAGAGAAGGTGTTTTCTTATGTAATTCCACTGAAGAAGAATGAATCTGGAAAGGCATTATTATTCTTTCAAAAACCAGAATTATATTTCCCTTCTAAAATGTGGTTAAAATTAGATCTTGTGGTATTATTTTGCTTCTACCAAAAATTCATCTCAAATCTTTGACAGGAGAGCATGGTTTCAGGCAGCACTTTCTAATCTTCCGTTATCTCTGAATGCTGTCACACCAGCACAGGAAAAATAAATACAGTTTTGATTCAAAAGCTAGTTAAAGCTGCTACGTAACAGCAAAAAAATACTTACCTCTCATGATATTTGCAAAAGCCAGGCATTTAAAAGTGAGGAAATTAACAGATGAGGACATTGCTTGTTTTATATTGGCTAGTAGGTAAGTGTAAAAAGCTCAGACAGTTCAAATAGTGCCATCTGCGGCTGATTTCCCACCACCTACCTACCCATATGAGCCACTCGGGAAACTTTGCAAGAGCTTGTTTCAGTGGATGGTGTTACAGCAATGCTCTTCAGCCATATCCCGCGCCCAACATAACCCGCAGGCTGTAGCTATAACTTATTAAATGCCAACAGGTCCTCTGCACTCTGGCAGTAACAGTGGGCACAGTGACCTCATCCTCGAGGCTTTTGGAGTTCAGCTTCACCATGGTCAGAATTCAGGCTTGTTCCCATTTTGAGGTTTCCTGAGCAAGATCCTGCTTCTTTTGATTTCAGTGAGCTCAGTAACTCATCCACTATTCGGTCTACTTCAAGGAATTAGCTATTGCACCACAAAAAAAACCAGCCTTGGCTCTTAGCTGTGGAGTGTTTCTCTATTGCTTTATCCTTAGTTTGTTATCATAATATTTTTCTTTAGAAATGTTATCTAGTAACTGTATTTATCAACTGACACAGGAACTTGATAAGGAAAAAAAAGAGTCTAAAATTGGAATAGATGTTGCAAAACAGGAAAAACTGGAATGCAAGATTGAGTCTTACCAAAATTAGGCTTGCACATGGCCCTATCAGTCTGTGCCACTAATGTGTTCATAGCTGACTGTTGTATTTCAGGACAGTTTTATTCTTTGTTTTTGGTTTGGTGTTACTTGATGAAATATTTTGTACCTAGAGTCAGAATGATGGTCCTTCTGTTGTGATGAAATGTTCACTTCTCCATAGTTGAAAAGATTGATAATTGTGTTTATCATGTGGGTAGTGTGAGATTAATGATCTTCTAAATTATTCATTTCCTTGCTCTTGAGTGCTTGAGTTTTGTAAATTATGCGATGGGCTAAGAATGTTATGTTGCTTAACAGTCTTAACTGGCTTTTCAAACAAAGAAAGGGGTTTTGGCATCTCTCTGGGTCTTAAATTGTGTCTTAAAATCCTTTATGCAAATAAAAGTATTCATTTTCAATCACACATAGCAGTACAGAAAATACTAATAGCTCCTTTGGAGACCATCTTATTCAATACTGATCTGTCTGGAGCTCTCCCCTTATCTTACAGGAAAACTTGCCACAAGACTAGGGAGGCAAATAAGTGATCTTGCACCAAACTTTATTGCATGCGTCACCTCAGGCAGCTACTTGTTCTCCATCCTAAGTATACAGCACAAGGACAGCCTGGGTTAGTCCTTTCACTTTCAGAAATATGTCTTCGCCACATATGGCAAGGGACACTTTTAATAGTTGACAGATTTAGAAAAGGTCTTTCTAGACTTCCTAAGCTACAAAGATCCAAAAGAAGCCAACAAGATCTAATGGACATAATTCATAACTTTGCCCATTTAGAAGTTACCAGTTTTAATCCAGAAGGATTCAACAGCCTTGAAGTCCCACTTTCATACAACTGCCATTTTTAGCAGTGCACGTATAAAATAAATTCAGAAGCAGGAGGCAGACTGTACACAGTACTAGCACTAGCGTGGTTCATGGTTAATAAGCTGCAAGAGCCAGAAGTGCTGCAAGCTGTTCCCAGTGAGGTGCGCAGGCAGGGCAATGAGGGGAGAAGACGGACTTTTACAAGGTGTTTGAGTGCCACACCGATTTCTTTCCTAAGCAACATAAACATACATTGACAGTTTTAAAGTGAAGTATCCTACAGGGGAATCTGAGACAACTTGCATTTTGTTTATTTGTCTGAGAGGGCGAAACTTGCACGGTGCCACCAGGGGCTTGGAACAAGGGCTGTTCTGGGTAATCCCTTTGTCTCTTAATTTGGATGTAGATGTGCATTCCACAGTCAAAGTCCAGGCAATGGCTGAAGAGAAAATTGCACTGAAAACATTTTTCTTTCCCTAAAGCAAGCTCAGGGAGGAACATTTATTTAATAAAATGGAAAATCAATATAATTTTAATTTTAAGAAGTCAGAGCCAATGCCAAGCTGTCCTTTAAGGAAGCTTGATAAGAATTCATGACCCTTTTTTTCCTTTGGTAAGAAAAATAAAATTAAAACCAGCATTGATTTAATGATTCTCCTCCAAGTTTGTTTAGAGCCTGGAAGTTTTGTTCATCACTGTTACTTCAGTATCTTTGTTTTACTTCTGCAAAACCTGCTTGATCATCATCATGTATTTACTACTTCAAATTATTTGAGATTTTGAATTTATTTATGCAGAAAGAAAAGAAGGCAGCACGATTACTGCAGAGTTATATACTCTGTGGGCTGTAACATGTTCAACAACTTAGGCATTCCAGCAAAAAGTTCAAATCCATTTGATTGACATTGTCAGAAGCAATAGAATAGCTAGTTCCCAACAGAAGAAAAAAGAAAAAAAAAAAGAAGGAAAGTAATATTTAAGGTGAAATTACACTGGAACTTACTTAATTCTGTTGTTGAAAGATGCTGCACTCAGACTGGAAAAAGTGCAGAAAGCAGTACAGAAAAGTTTTATTTCCCTAAGACTTGCTAGTTTGTTTAGCAGTTCTTCACATTTCCATAATAGGTGTCTGATAACCATGTTTCCTACAGGACTTTTTATTGTCATGGCTGATTGAAACAACCTGATTGTTAGACATGGGCTCATTTATGCCCCATTAATCCTAATGTAGAAAAAAACAGTTGTACACAAATTTGGCCAAGCTATGTGGACAGTGTTCAATCAAGGATGAACCACTTTCTTGGCATCAACCTAACATCTATTTGGAGAAGGCCTACTGAAGGCGACAGAGCTGGAGTTGGAACATATATGGCTCTTCCCTCCCTGGAAACTTGAGGTCTAAATCTTTGTTGCAGTTGCTAGTGATATAAATAGTGAGTATGTTTACATGACTTGGTGCATAAAATCAGACACTTTGATTTCAAGTGCCTTGCGGGGCATGTAAAGAGAGGACGCCAAAGAATTTTGGCCTTCTGAATGGAAATGCTCTTAAATCTTTGGGACTTTAGCCTGGATAGAGTGATGGCTCTCATGGGTGAGGGAGAACCAATGCGTTGGATGGTGCAGGACTCTGAGTCACAGATGGCCTCCCAGGCTGTTTTTGAGACATTCCCCTTTTAATGATCTGAAGGAAAGCCACGGCCGACTCTCTTGCTTAGTGCAAGAATCTTTTTTTAGCAATATTAAAATCAACCAACCTAAGTTTTCATTGTTACTGGTATTGAACCACACAGTGGAAATTATCACACCCCAATAAAATCAGCATTAGTCCTTAACATAGCAACACATTGAAGAAGTCCACAATGACCTTAAGGCCACAGTCAAACACACGGATTTCAGAATCAGAAAGAGACTCTAAGAGACTTATTTGATTGTGATAATAAATGAAAACCATGAAAGCTATACAGTTAGTAAAATCACATCATATTGCTATCCAAATCCAATATTTTTAAAATAAATAAATAGGTAGCCCAATGCACATTGACTGAAAATTAGGTTTCTGGAGAGAAAGTATGAATCTAGACTACATCTTTAAATAATGTGTGTGTTTGTGTGTGTAAGTCATGATGTAATCTCTGTAGCACAGCTGAGCACATAGCCAGCTCTGTTAATTGTTTATTTTCCTCTGCAGAGGGCCTGTCTACTTTATTAGGCCAGAGAGTTTTGAAGGCTAGCGAACTGGCCCTCCCAATCTTAGCTTGCCTTTCAAGTAGTGCCAAGGTCAGGCTGCCATTGCTACAGACTGGGGTGACCCATGGAAGTCCCGATGCTCTTCCCAGGATTTGGAGCAGACTCCTCCCAAGCCCAGCAACCAAAGAAACTGATGAAACCATCATATGCACAACGTTAGAACTAACTGCTTTTCATGTGCAGCATTTTCTACATGTGCTGAGGTTTGATTGTGTACGGGATTTTTAAAAATGTGACATGGATGACATGAATAATTTTCTTTCTTACATGTTGATGAAGGAAGACAAGAGGAATATGGTTTAAGTGCCTTTAACTGCTTTTTCCTCTTGAGTGTCAAATTAAGGGTTGTCTGGTTTCTGATAAACTCCCCTTCAGGAAGGAAATTTGATTAGTTTCCAAGGGTCTATGTGTGTGAGAGAGGTAGCTTATCTACCAGTCCTTGATATTCGTTATTTATATTCACTTGAATCTGGAGCGGAGCTAGTTAGAGACCTAAAAGAAAATTATCTTATGCTGATATTCCCTAAAAATTGACAGTCTGCTGACTTTATAGGAGTCAGGATAGCAAGAACAACATGCTTGCTATAAAAATAAGGGAGCAGAGCCATAATTCATCCCCCTCCAGTCCCACCACCACAATTAACCAGGGAATGAGAACGGCAATGTATCCTATGCTTTACGAAAAAGAAGATGTTTTTTGTGACCAGCATGTTGGCATGAGCGTTTCTGTGCTGAGCTGATTATGGAATACCATCTATCATGCTCGGTATTTTTGCTGAAGTGATGGAGATGTGTTAGAGGAAAAATTTTGCAGAAGTTGTGTGTTAAAAGTTATATGCAGGACTGAGTCTTTACTCTACCTGACATGCAGGTATTCATCTTCACTCCTTACTGAGACAGGCAGCATCCTTTTCCTCCAGGGGAGTGCTCATACATATACAGGCTATTCTTGTAATTAATGAGTCCAGGATAAGTTATAGCAGTGCTTTCAAAAGCCATGTCCTGCCAGAAGGCTTCCTGAAGGAAATATTCATGCCTGTAGTTATTTTTTTCTATATTAAAAGAATTTCCTTCATATATAGGATTTTGAGGAATGTTGATATGGGGCAATACTTGAGAACTGCAGATGGGCTTGGATGCAGAATGAACACGCACATACGTGTGCTGGTTATACTGTGTCTCTAGGCTCGAGGATGACAACCGGACTTACATATCAATTGACTTTGAAATTTGTGAAAGCAGGCAGATTTTTGCAGCCCTTAATGTGATATAATGGCATAGATTTTAAGGCTGTCAGCCCTTTTGATGCAATTTAATACAGGCTGGTTAAAAGGAGCAATAGGAAATCTATGTGAGCAGTTTCTAGCTGTCAGCTCCAATTTGCCATGACAGCCCATGATACAGCCAGCCTGCAGTGCTATTGAGCAGTTTTGACCATCTCCGAAAAGGGTTGATTTGAATGTGCATGCTCTCTGGTCTCTCCCCTAGAAAGCTACTGGTAAAGCTATCCAGTTCTCCAGCAAAAGAGGAGCGGAAAAAATCCTGCAGCCCCTGGGAGGATGCAAGAGAGCAAAGCTGGGCTGCAGCCAGCAAACAGCTCCCACCTGTCGGTGGAAGTGGTTTCCGTGCCTTCCCTATGCACAGGGGTGCCAAGAGCCAGAGAGGTCTCTGTAAACACACTTTATCCGTCGCACAGCATTGTACTCTTGTTGTATTGATAACATTCTTATCTACTGTGCCTGTTTTCACCCCATTTCATCTCTTTTCCTTTAAATCTAAGACAGTTTTTAAAATGTGTGGATCCGGTCTTTAGACAGGTCCCTGACAATAATGGAAATTACTCAGGTCCTACACTCTGGTATAAGGGCCAGGGACTACTCCTGACTAACAACCTCGAGTTCTCCCTTGCTTTCATGAATATGAAGGAATTAATTCCCTACAGTACTACAATAATTATTTTTACATAAGCACAGAACACAGTGCACATCATTCATTTTCCTTGCTTAAGGGGTAGTGTAATGCCATACTGCTCTTTGTCCATTAGTTACAGCCTGCCACAGTTAACTTTAAAATCAGGCTTTGGCACACCATATAAATAATAATACATTTATGCAATTGAATGCCTACGCAGTAATTCAATCAAGGGAGTTCTACCACCGGTCATAAACTGCTTAAGCTGTTTGACTCTCAGCTTAAGACATCGACAAAGGTCTTTGATTGAATTACAGACTTAGATTTACCTGCACATCTTCTATTATTCAATGCTATCTATATATGTGGTGAAACATCTGATACAATGAGTAAATCTTGAACTGCAACCAAAATATTGCTATCTGGGTGAAATCTTATGACGCTGACATCAAGGGAAGTTTTACCTTGGACTTTGACGAGACCAAGCGTGCAGCCCTTTTGCCTTTAATAGCACTGTTGTAGTTGCAGCTGTCCTATGATACAGCATTCATAAGGGCAGATAATAGCTTCCATTAGGCCAAATAATTTTGAAAAAAAAAGGGAGGGGGTAAATATGTGGGCGTACAAGATCTCCTTTAGGTCTGACAGAGCCTCAGAGAACAATGTAATGAGTTTAAGCAGGGAGCAACAGCTCTGAGTATAACCTAAGTGCTGCAGCTTGGGAGGAAAGCTCCTGACCTCACTCCAGCAGAGGATGGGATGGCACGTCACAGGGACTGCACCAACAACTGTACTGAATCCATGAGGTGTAGCATCTTAGAGTATTAGTTTCCAAGTTTCTCTCTTTTGAAGGTATCGTCTAGGTCTTCTCTGAGGATCAGGACTGAAGCAACTGTATGCAGAAAATGTTTTCTTGGAAGGTGTTTCTGTCCCCTATTGACTGTCTGTACAAATGGAGTGGCCATTTGGTTTCACCTATGTCTTCTCCATGGGAATAATTGGTATATATGGTGAAATACATTACATTCAGGTACTTGTATAAGAACCAGCTACTTAGGCATGTCTGCTGTGAGGAGAATTTTTTTTTTTTTTTTTTTTTTTTTCCTGAACAAACACAGTCATAAGCTTTGATGACCTGTGTGAATTTAATGTATCATTCACTCATGAAACACTGCCATTTTAGAGGAGCACTGCTGTCCCAAGGCCTCTTCACCAGCACAGAGGGTAGAAATGGCCCTGAGAAGTATCCAGCGCTCAAATGGCCTCCTTGGTATAGATTTCCTTTAGCAGTCCTAGACACATCCCAGTCCCAATTCCCAGAGCAGGAGCATGTCAGGACAAGCTGTGGACTGGCCAGGAAAAAAAGGAAAGAACCGTTTTTTCCCTCCCAAAAGAGCAGTCCTCATACAGACATCTCCCGAGCCTGAGAGAAATAACACAGACATGTCAAAATGTAGATTTGGAGAGAAAACTTATATGGCCCCTAGGAGTTTGGCTTCCGGTCCCTCAGACAGATCTGGTACTCATATCAATGTTTATTGCCAAATATAGATTAACAAAACCAGCTGCTCCCATCGCACGTGTGAAACAGGCTGTCGCTCAAGGCAGGCGAACGCTTCGTGGCTGTTGCTCGTGTAAGCAGCTCTGGGCCGTGAGTGGATACTTTCCATTTTGCCATTGGAAAGCATCGTACCCTTCCAGTTCTCCCTGCAGAGCAGAAAGGGATGTTACAGAAGAGTGCCTGCGGTTTTAAGGCAGTTCCCTGTGCGGATGGCACAACGGGGCAACTGCAGCGGCCGCAGCAGCTTTGCAGCAGGTCCCCTCCCCAGCCGTCAGGTGCTGCCGCCTACGTTTTGATGAGCTCAGAGGAGAACGTTTGTTAGATGGAAAGCGTGTAAAAGTTGGGGTAGACCTAGCTTTTCATTAGCCTTTGGAGATAACAGCGAAAGCCTCTCCCAGAACTGACGTGCACCACCAACAGCACCAATGTCAGCAGGGAAATTTTGTCCCTAACACCTGAACCCCGTACACAAACACCAGCAAAATATCCCTGTGAATGTGAAGAGCTCTGCTCGGACCCTTTTCTAGCTGTGCAGTGCATAAATCACAGAAGCTTACACTGTTTCTCACACTAGTATCAGTAGATCTAAAGACAGAGCAAAGAACTTCTTGGGGTCTGATATACAGTATCTTCAAGTATGCCTCAATATTTCTTTTTCAGAGGAAACTCAGCAGAAAAGTAGTAGTACTGTGGTATTTTTTTAAGTCCACAATCTTCAGAAAAACCACATAACAGAAAATGGAATATTGTGAGCAGCCCACATAATTACACATGATAGATAACTGTATTAAAAATTAAACATAAATTATTGGAGGCATTACAGTGTTGGCACAAGATGAAAAAGGTGCTTCATATTACTGAAAGGTTTAGCTAACTGCCTGAAAGTTTGGCTCAATAGAAAAGAGACTAGCCTGGATAAATGGAAAGCATTTATTGTTTGAAATATGGATTTTAATATAGCACAGCACAACCCCAAAACATCAGTCCTTTTCAATACAGTTAAAGTAAGATGGATCTTGCAGATTAAAGTAGCCAGCAAGATGCTCTTTGGCAGTGAGAAGCAGGAGAATTAGAAAAGGAGTCTCCTTGGAGCCACCCCATGTCTTTGGGGGAGGATTCTTCACCTCTTTTTTAGGGCTCCCCAGAGTCCTGCCCAGCTGTTTTCTATTTGAGCGCTGGGGCACACCGATGGCCTCGGCATGTGAATGCCCATTCTGCTCCTGAGGACACCCAAGTGTTGGACAAAGGGGAAAAATCCTGCG
The DNA here is from genome assembly GCF_929443795.1 of Astur gentilis. Taxonomy (NCBI): domain Eukaryota; kingdom Metazoa; phylum Chordata; class Aves; order Accipitriformes; family Accipitridae; genus Astur; species Astur gentilis. Next base: position 5,758,272 of record NC_064911.1, read on the forward strand.
TCAGGAGTAAAACAAAGCTCATTTCAGCCAGCCAGGCAGATCTAGAACTTCCCTAGACTGGATGAGGACATTGGCGGGAGTAGACGTTTTTCCATGGTTTTATACAGTTCTGTCACTGATCTAGAAAATCTTGGAGCCTCACATCAGATCTTTAAGGTCAACAGTATTTTATGAAGGACTGATTCCTTTCTGCATTTGGCATTGCAGCTTTTAGCAGTGTAGCCATCTGCATGTTCCGTTTTAGTAAATATTTTATTTTTCCATAATATTTTGTAGGTTTTAAATATTCATAAGAGTTTGATTTCCTGGAATTTCACTTCCAGCTCTGACTGGAAGTCAGTGACCAACTTAGAATTTAAAAAGTAGTTGAAAGCTGCAAATTCCTGGACAATCCTCAGATCGAATCTGGCTTCTGACAACAACGTGACTTTAAGAATATTGCTGGTCAGCTTTGAAACAGTACTGCTAAGTTGTTCATTGAAATTGGTAAAGGCAAGCAGATTAACTTCTGTACTAAAATCTCTGCTCAACAAGAATTACTGAGGAGGATTTAGCTGAAGCTGCTGACTAGTAGAAGAAAAAGAGTGGGGAGAGAGAGGGAAATGTGTAATGCTATTTTCACAAACAATTAATTTAAGTATTCAGGAAATCCTATGGTTTCCAAGTCCTTCAATGATCAGAGGATTTAAAATGTTTGTGAATCTGAAAGTGTCCTTGTGATTTTTAATATAACAAAAAAAAAACCCACCAAATAAACCAAAAAACCAGAAAATTAGGATCAAGTGATACTTAATATTTAGTCTTTGATATTCTTCTGGTATAAAAAATTTATCACTCAAAATGGAGCGGGGAGGAATGCAAGAACACAGTTATTCCAAAAATCTCTCACAGGTTTTTTAGCTTTCTCAGCTAAGAGCTATCTTTTTTTTCTGGGTTTCCACAGATCCTTGCCCAGTTTTCTAGAACAAAGGTAGGCAGGGACTATGATGTTGATAACTATTCCAAAATAGAAAACTAAATAATTTTCCACTCGACTGCAGGACAAAAATAGGACATTTTTGTCTCCAAGCTACTAGGTGATTTTTATATTATTATTATCAGAAAGGTTTTACAGAGAAAAGAGATGCTGTGGGAAAAAAAAAGGCATATGTTCACAGACTGTCCAAATACAGTAACTGGGACTTTTACCCCACAAACATCCGGTTTTTTACCTCTCCTGCTCCCAGCAGTCGGATTCCTCGAGTGCATGATACCTTGCCACAGACTTTGGTCTCTGCTGCCTGGCTTTGCTCTACAGCTTTGCTCTCCCCATGTCATCATCAGCACCACTGTGATGTAATTAAACAGTACATCCAGTGTCATGTGTGCATCAGCCGAGGATCTGAATGTGCTGTTTATTTGAGTGTATAAACATTTGTCTAGCAAGCTGGGACAGTGAGCTCACTTGTACCAGACATGTCATTTGTTCCTTGTCGTTTGTCCTGTTACTCATGCAAGTGTGACTCAAATGTTTTCAGAGAAAAAAATAAAGATGTGAGACTGATGTCTCACCCTTCAGAAAAGACCCTTTCAAAGAGGAAAGCCCGGGTAGCAGCCCTGAGGAACTTTATTCTGAGACATGCATTATCTATAGAGGAATCAACGGTGCTGATGATGGATCCGTGGAAAATATGTTATGATAATACCACAAGAAAAACTCCTTCCTCAGCAGACGGTGCAAGCCTGAGATAGCAGAAACTCCTTCAGAAATTCCAGATGGGTCTTACTCACTGGAGAAACACCAGGGAGAAGCTGCTCTGCACCCAGCTGTGGGTTTCATGACTCGAGGCTGCGTTTGCCAAGCCCGACCCTTGGGCTAAGGAATTCCATGTGGGGGGCAGGAACACAGCCAAAACCAGCCAAAAGCCAAAGGGTTTTCCTCCAGCTGGTATCGGATGGAGGGCCCAAAGGAGGCTCTCTCCAAGACGTCCTAGTTTATAAACAAAATCAAAAGAAAGCACAACACATCATCTGAAAAACTCAAGGTACTTTTTCAGCCACTCCGTCCTTCTTCCCATGACAAAGATCTGGGTCCCCATCCATTGTGTCACTGGAGCTAAATAAGACCATATAGTTTACCCAGTTCCAATGTACCTCAACCAAGAGAGTATTCTGACACTTACTACTTGGCACTGTCTGCTGTTCCTCTGACTAATTAGCACACATTTGTCTAACCACCATCCTCTGAAAATATATTAAAAATATATCCGCTTCTCTGTTTTTAGGAGATGCTAACTCCTTACTTGGGTCATCCAAGTAAGGAATTTTGCCTCTTCCCCAGAGCTGGTGCTGGCAAAGGGCAATGAGGAAATGGTGCAAACTCCCCCTTCTCTCCAGCTTATTGGGCTAGTTCAGCCCTTGTCTCGGACTAGAGCAAGACCAAAAGTGCTGTGATTTGCACTTTTGGATCTTATGACCTCTCTGAGCCTTGCCACCGTGGCCAGGAGGAGACTGGCCTTTCTGTGCCTCTCCTCCCTTCACCTGCTGCCTTCCTCCTGCAAGTGACCTGCAGGTTACACTTTGCTCCTTGCAAAGCATCCCCAGCATCAGAGGGAGTGCAGAAGAGTGAGAACATGCCTTATACCCTCTATCTCAGCGAAGAAGACTTTGGGGCCCCTTTGCAACAATATTACTCCATAATTGTGCTGTATTTATCCCATAGCTTTAGGAAGGAATTGTTCACCACCACAGAACAGACTTAAAAAAACTCCTTTACTGTCAGTGTAATGCAATGGACATTTGAAGCTGAGTTTTGGAAATCTTTTCTCTTTCCCATCTTCTCAAGAGGGGCATGTGCTGGAAGACAATAAACTGGAGTGTCTATACCTAATCATATAATATGTTTCCACTTCAGCTTCGGACCCGGACAGGATGAAAAGGAGAGCAAAGCAAGGAGCGAGAGTTACATGAAAAACGGTGAGGTCATTAAAAATTTATAGAGGAGGGGATCCAAGTGCAGTAATGAGACATCACACAAAGGCAATGGAGTACTTAGCACTAAAAACCTTTCTACATGCTATCTGGTTACCATCTTATCAACACGACACCCATTAGTGTCTGATAATAGTAACTAATCAGCTGTTCTGCCTTCCTTTATTTTCCTTCAGAAAATATCTTCTTCAGTGTGCAGTCCCTCCCCACAACAATATCACGCACTAAATAATGCATAGGATTGACGCCCTGTCATTCAGCCCTGATGTCACTTCCTGACAAGGTGATGGTATGTGCTGGGGGCACTCAGAGCCTGCATGGGCGCTGCTCCCATCACAGACCTGGAAAGAAGACCTTGGCCATTGGAGACGACCACCACCTCCCGTTATCACAGATCAGCTGAAGTTTTGGGCAGCGCCCCTGTTAGCGCTGGGATATGCTTCTTGCTGCAGTAATGAGCCTGCATGGAAGGAGAGTACCACCCCTGGCTTTCTCTAAGGAGAAATCCTTAGTTTCAAGCGATCTGAGGTCCTGATCATGAGCAAACTACATAAAACACATTTTGCGTTAAATTTGGTATTTCTAACCCAGGGCAAGAGACTGCCATCTGGCTGAGAAGCAGTATCACTTTTATATGCTCAAAGTGTGAGACTCTACATGGGTCTTTCGACATATGTCAGCGATGGTTTCCAGCTATAAAAAGAACTTGACTGTTTTGTTTATTTTGTGGTTGAAGCTTTGAACTGTTACACTGGGACGTGGGATTCAAGGCTCCCTACCCAGAACGGCCGCAGACTTCCCATGTGATTAAGACAAGTCATTTCTTCTCTCTTTCATTTCCCCATCCATAAAATGGGAGTGATAAGAGCTGTATAAATAATTGACTTTTAACTCAGAAGCAACCTGTGAAGCCAAGAAAGAAACAAGAACCTCATGCTTAGGTTTTCCCTGAAATTTTTAAAACACCACTTTCTTCCTGAAAAAGAAAATCAGAAAAATCAAATGCATTTTGTTGTAGGAGTTTTCAGTTGCATTTGGTATTTTCCCTCTTTTAAATTAACCCTAGACAAGCTTTGAAGTGAAAAATTATTTCAAGATGAAGGTTACAAGAAGTTTCACCATCAAAAATGGCATTAGGGACTTTTTGTCAGAAAGCCTTGTAATCCTATGACATGGGTGTACACATAGTTTTAGTGGATTTAATTCAGCATCTTTTTGCAAATATGACTTTGACCAAAAAAACCCATGCAACTCAATGCTCATATGGTATTGCTTGTCTGGTTAGATTGTGCATTGTTCAGGAAAAAAAAAATCTAAGCCATACTATAATTGATATTAAGTCTATCTAGGTATATTGATATCAAATGGACTTCTCAGCACTGTTTTACTATCATAGTATAAATTCAGACTGTTCAAGGATTCAAACCCATTCTCAAGATCCTTGTAGGCAGTGGTACATTCTCTTGTGGAGAATTTCAGTACAGCCAAATACAGCTCATCAGTTTCCAGCACAGTTCTGACACATGGAAATAGCCTTCAAAAAAGCCAGTTACCATCGAAAATGTTCTTCAGATGTTTGCTCTTGCAAGGTGCTGGGTATTCCCAGGGGACTGGAATAAAGGGTGGTAGGAATTCATGGTCTCTTTTAGGACAAATGAGTTCAGGAACAGCACCACCTTCAAGGATGAAACTAGTGCTTGCTGACTAGGCAATGACCTCCACGCATAGCCTCAAAAATTGCAGAGAGGAAATGAGATAATATGCACAAATATATGTGCTTCTAGTTTAAGCCTGAGGATGTGGTTTCATCACCTTCTTCCAAATGGAGAAGGGTGCATTTTGTATCATCCCAAGTATTACCACAGACAGATTGCCAGAAATTATGCTGGAGCATTCGAAACACTGATTGAGTCACTCTGGGACATCCTTTCCCTTGAAATCGGAGGAAGCTCAGCATCTCAGGTTTCTGACGTGCCCCTGCTCCAGTTTCACCATCTCTAAAGGGGAGGTAAAAGCAGGAGGCTGTGAGGATTAATTCATTTATATGGTAAAAATAGGACACAAATATTGAGTGATACCGAAGTGCAAGTGTGATGGTATCATTACTTCTTAGACAGTATTTCCAGAAATAATTCCATGCAGAGAGGCTATTAGGCACATTCCTTTGCTCTTACGGTGTAGCAGGCATTTTGACAATGATGCAAATGATTCCCACTAATGACTTAGTCTTGCACAGTAACGGAGAGCGCGGGTGGGATTCATTGAGGCTCATGTCCAGACTGCCTTTACACTCAATGAAACTCTATGTTTTTAAGGCACAGTTCATCTTACCTTACAATTCATCTATTTTAGGCATCATTGTGAAAGCAAGAGGAACAGCAACCTGACAGGGCACCTTTCTCTTCACTGACTACAAAGGGACCCTCATGGGAGTTACTAATTTATGCATGTCTACATTGTGGACCCCCACAAGAGGTTTAAAACCTACCCTACCCAAATCCTACCCACTCGCTACAGTGTCTTCCTACTAATAAGCCTAGTTCCTAACCCACAAGGACGAAGACCATATCAAAGGGGAAAAAACCCATACTTTGCAAATAAAATTGAGGTTCATATTTTGAGAATCAACCCTTTCAGTTTCAGAGCTCAGTCATCTGCATAATATGTGAAGCCATGAACAAAACCTGTTATCTAAATGATAATAGGGATCAAAAGGCCAAGATGTCACCTCCATCACATCATCTCATCTTTTATACTAAAGAACCACATGATTTCAGAGGAATAAAGCAATGCATATGAATTGATTACAATAATCAGTGTGGAAATTTAAATTGTGATGGAAGATGAAAGGGGAAGACTAATTTAAAATCATCCCTCTGGTGAGGTTTTTAGTCAGACATAATTTCAATTCGAACTTTTAACATTAGCTGCACGAATTAAGTTCTAGTAGAACTACTGTTTATCATCTAAAATATATTCTATATTACTTATATAACTGGCAATTTTCTATAAATATACATCTGATAATAAGAAAACACAACAAAAACCGTCAGCGCTATGGTCAGCTGGTGCTTTCCCAACACCACTTGAATTCAGCAATAGACTTAAGGCACTGAGGGGTTTTGCTTCATTCAGCTAATCTAGTTGAATATTTCCCAGCCAAATCCAATAAACAGCCTGTGAATAGGACTAAGCAGTGGGATATCTTTCGGCCTCCCAGCCGGGACCTCACAAAACTGGCAGTTTGCCACATACGAGCTGTGGAGCCAAACCTAACACCTCTGGCATGAGAACAGCCTCTTGCCATATGAGTTCTGCATGCACCTTGAAGACAAGCAATACAAATTCACTTCTTTTACTGTCATTCCCATAACAGCTATAACATAGGCTGAATCCACAGGTAGCCAAGATTATTTTCACAAAGTTAATCCTCGTGAGTGCAGGAAGAGCTTGCTCTTAAACTCATGACTCATCATGCACCCCCAGAAAGTTTGTAGTTCTGCAGATGTAAAGATTCTTCACTCCATTTGTAAAATATTAATTTCCAGGAAAATTAAAATCTTTCCTGTTTCTGATCAGGATTACAAAATTACATTTTGGAAGTGTTTGCATCTCACGGTCACTACTTTTGCACACTGTACATTGGTGGCACTCTTTTCTCAGCTAGAATGCTTCACCAAATAGAAGGAAAACAGCTTTGCAGACATACAGACTGTTCATATCACCAAGGATTAGCTGATAATTATTGACTACGCTGCACAGCTATTCATGCAATGCATATTGCTGTCAATCCCTCATCTTCAGCACGAGTGCTCTTTTAAACAAAGCCAGAGCCTAATTCTAGGCATGTGATATTGTCCAGAGGCTCTCCTTAGCAAGGGGTTCACATGTGTCTACACCATAGAGCAAGAGAGAGCCTGGGAGGGAGCTAGAGCGACAGGGCTATGCTAGCCCACACTACTTTAAATATTACCTCATTCTTTGGCTTTCCTTTGAACCAACCTAGCAAGCTCTCTCAAAGCCAAAGCTGCTGTCAAAGGACGGTCAGCCCTCAGCAGTATGAACACAGCGAATCCACTTAACTTGGCCCTGGCACCAGGGATTGGTCTATCCCTAACATATCTAATGAGGACATGGAAAAGGCAGTGGCTGATGAGCTGAATTATCCCTCCTTGTCAAACCTGAGTGGCAACAAAGCACAGAGCAAAGGATTACCTAACAAAAATCACATTGATCCTTTTGCATCCTCTGTTCCCCATCCAAATGGCAGATCTAAGCTTAATTTAGGCATCTGAGTATCTGCAGAGGATGGCAGAAATGCTTCCTCTTTCATAGGCAATGGAGAGATCTGTGAGCAGCTCCACTATTCCCTACATCCTGCTCAGGAAATTGGTCTTATTTTGCAACAGGGACAAAGAAAACCACATGCTTAAGAGCTTTCCTGAACTGCAGTCCCTGTGCCTCCATCTGCCTGAGATGAAACAAATCAGGATTAGTAATCATGACTGGGCAGTCACTTGATTACCCAGACATGTGACAAGACAAAAGTAGAACAGGACAAATGCTGGCAAAAGAATTCTTCATGAATATGAAGTCCATACTCCAGTTCTGCTCACGCAGGTTTTGGATTCACTGCCGATAAATATTCTAGCAGGGATCTTCATAGGCAGGCAAATATTTCCCAAACACAACAGTTCGGAAAGAATAACACAGAACATTCTTTAGAACAAATTTCAAATCCTTACGCAAGACCAACATGACTCCACTCTTGCTTGGTCAATGAAGAGCGGGATACTAATAGGCTTTTAACGTGAAAAGAAAGCATACTAGGCTCTAGGGTAGATGCCCCGATAGCATCATAGAATTCTTGAGTTGGAAAGGACCCATAAGGATCATGAAGTCCAACTCCTATTTTCATGAGATTGCTTTTGAACAACCTACAAGCTAAGAAGAAATTATTGGGCAAAAAATCTGTAAGCAATGGATAGCTTTAAGAAAAATCTTCATCAGTTTGTAGGTATTTCGTAAATCAAAGCAACAGCTTTGGACAGATGATAAAGTCTGGTATCTGGAGTGTCCAGGGGAAAAGCTAGGGAAGAGGTACTGCTGAAAATGAACATGAGAGCTGGATAGAAAATGGAAAGTGATGGTCCGCCTGTTGGCCCTGCTGAGAAGTGGTGATAGCATCCGTGGAAAAGGAATGGTTGTGTGAGTGGCAGTAACTCCCCTGTCATTTTTTTCTCTGTCTGAAGTACCTTGGCAAGGGCATCCTAAGGACAGGCTCCAGGTCAGGCTCCCGTCAAGGCCACATCAGCACCCCATTGCCAACATCCCGGATCCAGCTGGCAGGCAGCCCAGGAGCCATCCATGGGCCAAAAGCAGATGTGAGAGTGGGGGAAATTGCAGAGTGCCTCAGATATGGCCTCTCCACAGCCTTCTCCATCTGAACCACAGGTAATGGAGAGGTACCCATGCCACCCGAGGGGCTTGACGTTTCGACAGGGAAGAAAGGGTTGACAGAAGCCCAGAAGGGGCTTAGCCTTGTAAAGCTGAGCAAAGAGCAAGAGGAAGTAGAGCCAACACTCTGGAGACCCAAAAAAAAGAGAGAAGCACATCCAACCCTGGATACAGGAGGAGTCTTGGAGGAGGGAAGCTCAGGGCCTAAAGAGCCCTGTTGAAGGATCCATCCATCACAAAATCAACTGTCCAGCCAAGTAGGTATTAAGTCTGAGACTTTTCTTGTGTCTTTATCTTTTTATGCCAAAAATGTCAGCTATTTAGAAAAACATGTTTTTGTAGAATTTTCAGACATTTCCTTTTTTAAAACAGTTGCTGGTTTTTAAAGTCCAAAAGTTCTAAAATATTTCCCCCAAAAGCTTTATTTTTGTATTTCATAGACTCTCCTCTCACAGATCCATTTACGGATGTATTTTGTAAATTAATACATTTAGCAGGGTGTAGCTGACAAATGTTAAGCATTTCAATCCCTCCAAAGTGACTTTGCCCTCATGATTTTAATTAGAAGCCATGACAGGTTCAGGTGGAAAGCAATACTTTTTTGCTGTGCTTGATTAATTACGCTGTACGTAGCACTTCTCCGTGAGTCCATAAGAAATTCCAGGTTGTGGGGTTAATCCATTCTCTTCAAGAAATCATAGCCAGGGTAAAGGCTGCTGGGACACACAACCTCTCTCACAAATGCAGACTAGAAAGATGAAGGCCACGAGAATGTAAGATGCTCACATCTCTGGTTTCACACACTTCATGGGTTTTCTCCTTCCTGACCTGATCCGTGCCAGATCACATCCCACATATTCTTCAGCCAGAGTCTTGAGACCCTGTGGGCCACCTCGTCACATTTGTTTGTTCATGTTTGGCACAGTCTGCTGATTTAATAGGGAACCAGAGAGGTTCCCCTCCATAGCACTGTGCACAAAGGCTTTTCTAAATAATCTTATCACCAGTTTAGCATCAGATTGCAAAATCAGGACCGCAGAAGACATTTTTCTGTAAAGATCAATAAAATGTCTTTTATCTTCTGAATTGTCCCTCCTTGCCTTCATTTCCTGTCTCTTTCAGAATACAGCCTGGTTGGTTTGCTTTTCAGTGAATGGGGGAAGGGAGTGGGAGCAGAGAATTAATTTCTATTTACTTGGTTTGATTTGATGATGTTTCCACTATTAATGTCCTTATGAAATTTCTTCTTTCCTGAGGCAGAGGCAGCAAGGAAAACTGCATTATTTGGGGAAGTGCAGGGCAAAAAAAATTCAGAAAAGTACTTTCTCTGGCTGACCATTACAGGAAAAAAATAGATAATGAAATACCAAAGTACAGAAAACATTGAAGTTCCCTTTTCTTACATATAGAAGCATAAAAATATATATATTTTTATATATATATATATTTTCATATTGGTGACATTTAAATTGGTAGCATTTCCTATGACACACAGGAGGAGAAATTGCTTGAGAAATGGCTCATGCCAAGCAGTTCTTTATGCTTGATGTGTCAGCAGGGTCCTGGAAGCAGCCCTTAAAAAATACAGTGCATGTTTGTGTGCATTCAACACCGCCTTTGGGAGACCCTCTTCCTTTAGACTGCTCTGTGGGCTGTGTTCAGCACCCAATACATACCACAAGTGCAATATCTGCTTCTTCTCTTTTGTAGAGAGGTTACTACTGTCTGTGTAGGTAACTCTTTTCCTAGGGAAAATTAGCAGAGAGTATGACGAGAGACCCTGAGCACCTTGGAAGGAGCCAGGGCTGTGGAAATAAAGCTGACCACACAAAAATGTGTATCTTCTGTGGCAGAAATAGCGTAACTCAAGGAAAATATAGTGTAGCAAAGAGTACAGACACATTAAAGTCAAGACCAACACCAACACACAACGAATGTAAAGCTAAGATGTCCATAGATGCCTCCCAGGGGGGTATCTGCAAAGTCAAGACACAGAAACATAGTTGAAATTAGATCATTTTGTATGCAATGTGGATGCTAACAAAACCCAAATGGCAGAGTGCTCAAATAAAGAAGGTGGTTTTGACGGGAGGTGGGGAGGAATACGCTTTAAAAAAAGCAGTGTCTTTAATCCTGTGAGACCGGTGTTAGCTTGTGCTGTTGACCACAAGCTACCTAACCCCTACTGCTCAAAGTGACCCCTTTCCCTTCCAAGAAGAGAGGGGGTTTTTCAGCTCCCTGTGTGGTTTGTATTTTTTGCATTCAGAAATGGAAACATAAGAAGGTACTCTTCCTCTCCTGCCTAGACTCACTTCTGATGCTCTAACTGAGGAATAGTCCAGGCTGGTCCCGGATATCAGCAGTAATGCTCTTACATCATTTTATACACTGAAATGACAGACTTCTCAGCTGCCACAGACCCTGCAGGTGAGCTAAACTAACAGTAGTGTTCCCAGTGTGTCATAGACACCCCTTTTGGGAATGCCATTCTAGGCTTGTGTGAAATGGGAGGGTGGGGGATATTGCCTTAAACCTGACCACTTTTTGACAAGCTGATCCTATACTTAACAGAAGCTTGGTAAGTGAAAGCACCATTACCTCAAGTGGTAATGACAGCTGAAATTGATCTATTATGAGTCCTACAAATTTGAACAGTTACGCTAAATGCTATTAAAATGTATGGAACCTCTTTGTCTTCAATTATTAAATGGAGTAATTTATGAAACCTAATCTCAATAACCTCACTGTCCTACTGGCCATCCCCGATGAAAGGAAGAGTAAATGTAGAGAACAGTGGTATTGATCTTTTCTTAAAGGGGGAAAGAAGAGGATCAGGCCTGTTAACCCTTCACTGCAGGAGAAAGTGGTTCATTCGTGGTTTCTTTTCCCCCCGGAGGTCATGTCCTTCTTTCATTTCTGGGGTCAGGTTTCAGTCTGACAAGTGGTAATTGATTCCGCTGCTGGTTAGGCTGGGGATAAGTGGGAGATGAAGTTTCAGTGAAAACAAATAGCACTTCACAGGTCTGACCTTTCCTCTTTAAGCTTTTGTTGTGGTTTACTTGGGATGTGCAGCTTAAAGACTCTAAACCAATGGTGTCTATCTCACAAAGTTTCAGATAGTCGCTCCCAAGCTTTTGGCCTGGAGTTAAAGCGGCTTTTGTCTTTGGGTCTGCTGGCAACCTAGCCTAGAAAGTGGTTTTTTTCGTCTTCTTTCTCATGACTTTGCGTAAGACATGAGAACGCGGTCCAGCAGTAGCCATGACATTTTGCCAACAGGCTGAGGTTCACAGCTTAGGGTTTCAGTGTTCAGCAGTGCTGTTATGAGACAAAACATGTATTAAAATATAAAGGCAGCCACTGCTTCTCAAATCAAGCCATCCAAGGCAGTGGCAAATCTCTACTACCTCTTTTCTTGCTGCAGTCCTCTCCTTATACCAGCACAGCTGACAAATTGCATCTTGTACACAAAACCTACTTATGCTGTCTTGCATACTTAATTTATTCTGTCATTTAAGCCAGCTCTGAAGCAGGTCCCTGTTGCTCAGTGTGCACTTTTGCAATATATGCACATCTTGTCAAAGATCCCTGCTGGAAAGTGGCACTGAATTGCAGGACAGTGATTTCAGCTACACCCAGTTAATGAGAAACACTCTAACTCAAAAAGCAAAAAGCATATTGACCTGCTTGTGAATCTTTATTCTGTATATAGTGGAAAGAAAAATAGCCTCGGGGGCTCTGTTCAAATGCTTCCAGTTAGGGATAACATTTCTCAAAAGTAGACCTCTTTATTTACAAGCACGTCGTTACTGCCAAAGTCAGCCTGTATTTTAAGGTGTTCTTAGAAGAGTGCACACGGCTCATGTCTTAGCAGAAGCAGCTAAAATGTTGCAACCCTTATGTTTTGCCAACAGTAACAACACGTTTGCAAGGGGAAAGGTTTATTCAATCTTTTTTTTTTTTTTTTTCCCCTTCCCTCCAGTGTCCTGAATTTCCGAGAGAGCCCTGATGGTGCTTCTCCACTGCCTACAATTTTCTCTTCTGTCCCAGAGCAGCTGTCATTCCCAGTAGCACTGGCTCCTCCTTTGGCAGGGCTGCAACCCACTCGGCACTCCTCGGCACTGCGGCCAGCCCTCAGCGCTCTCACCCTGTGACATGAGGAGCTAGAGCCAGTTTAAATAAATCTGGGACCATCTGCACATCATGCTTCCCAGCCCCTCAGCCAAAGCTACACATTCAGCCCTCCTCAGCAGTCACAGCCCTGCCACGAGCGCGCCTGCCAGCCAGAATCAAAGCCACGTGGGGAGAGGTGGTGAGGGACGCACCACGTGAAAGCATTTTCGGGGAACCAGCAAGTGGGTGAGCCTTTCCTTTTGAACAGGAATGCAATATGCCAAAGTGAGCATGCCGATGCCAGGAGAAGTGGGGAGGCTGGAGGATGCACCGCGGAGCGGCAATACCGCAAGAGCCTGCAGGGTCCATGCAGGCACCCCGGGTCCCCTCCGCTGCTGACGGCCACCTGGGGTAGTCATGGTTCTCCATGACTTTGCACCATTAGCCCCACCAGGCCAGGGCTCGCCAGGCAGGACGGTGCATCTCCAGCCCCTCCAGTGCCCCCAGAGGTAGATGTCTCTAGAAACTTGCTTTCTCTGTGACAGCTCACAGTGCTCTTCAAGAGCCTGATACACAGCCCCTAGCTCTTTTGTTCTGCAGCCGAGGAGCTTCCCAAAGGAGCTTCAATATTTTGAATGCTTTTTGAGGGGTCTATACTGCCACTTTGCTCATAGCCAAGGACAAAAACATTCAGTACTTCTGCTTTCAAGGATTTCTTCTCATTTCCCATTAATATTTTTCATTTTCTGTACATGATAAGCCACAGCCCCGTGGCTGCCTGGCCTCTCTTTTATAAGACCAAACTAGAGGAAAAAAAATACTCTTTTGCCAGTATGTACTGAAAGAAAGGTCAGATACTGGCTGCCTGTGTAATGACCCACCATGAAGCAAACCCAGACTCATTACATATTGGTATCATTGCTTCGTTTGCTACATGGAAGGACAATATGCCTCAGTCACCGGTGTTGTGGATGGTATATCCACCACCCTCCACCTCCCACCCAAAAACCACCCCCTTAGCAACAGCGCTGTCCTACTGGCAACAAAGTTGGACTTCAGAGCATGTTCCCATGTGGCCGTCCCTGCCCAAGCACTGCGGTCTTGAGGGTGGGCAGCGGGCGAGTGATGCTAAAAATGAGACTCACCACAAAACTCCCATGCGGGGCTCGTGGATCAGCGAGGGAGCAGCCGCTGCAGGAGGCTGTGCTGCAGCAAGACAGTCATTCCAGCTGCCCAGCGAGTCCAAAGAGCAGGGCATGTCTGCTGGGGGTGCCGGTCCTCAGTTTGGCACGGAATATTCATATTGCAATATGGCTTGAACTGATTTTCAAGAGTGATTGGAAAAAGAAGCAGGAAGATGGTGACACTCTTTACATGTTAAAGTAACCATAATCAATTGAAGTAAAAGAAAATAAATCTCTGTCTTTTAATCTGGACAAAACCATTTCATAAACACTGGAATGTTTCTGAATTCTGCAATTGGGGCAATAACATTTATTTTAAAAGTCTGTAAAATGTATTGGAGAAAGTGTACCAGCACAAGAACATACAGTAAAATGCATAAGATGAGGGAAAATGACAAAGATCTTAAATCACAAGATGGTCCAAGTTGTGCATCCAGATGTGCCCGGGATCTTGTAGGCTGATAAAATCTGTGACATTGTACATATCGTAAGAAGGCTTTTATATTTGAAGGAAAGGGAACCAAAGGACATTCTGAAAAGGATAGTCATAATTGCTGAGGTCAAATCCTGATCTCTTTTAGCACAGGTAGGGCTAAAGCTAACCCAAGAAATATTTAAACATTTCCTATAGTAGCCATGCATACCATGAGATAGATATATATATCTATTTTTAAATGAGCATCACCAACTTTTCCATCCTGATGAAAGAGGAATTTTATTGGATTTCTAATACAAAATAATAAACAAATATAATAGAAAACATTTCTGAAAAGGAAATTCATGTTACAAAAAACCCTTGACTAATCATAAAGTGATGGATCTTTGAAAGGAAATACTTTGATTGCATTTTTACTCCTCTGAGAAGTCAGATATTTGGAAATAACCAGGATTTTTAAAAAATATTTTCTGCTGTGCACATAATAACAGATTGTAAACTCAGGAACTAGGGTCTTTTTTTTTTTTTTTTTTTTTTTTTCAGGTGAACCGTCTGTGTTTCACAAAAGTCACTCCATGAACTAAGATGGAGGTATTTCTGATTTTCATAGATGAGCAGCCTAGGAGAGAATTCACTGAATAAGGTTGGTGATACAAGTGCTATTTTGTCTACTTCCCTCTTACAACCACACTGAAAATAGTGCAACTCTGTTAGTGTTTAAGTTCAGCAACACAATGCCAGCTATTTGCAATAGGCATTCTAAAGTAGGGGGGGTATATATATTAATAAGCTTTTTATGTATTTATAAACTGGAATTTTCTCCACTTGCCATAATAATAAAGGAAAAAATGTATTCCGTATCCTCTCACCAACCCAAATAGGAAGCAAAGTGATGCTTGTGGTGGTGTCTCATGAGTTACCTTGGCATTACATCAGTATAATTGTGAGCAAAATGTATTACTATGAGCAGCGAGGAAGTGCAGACAAGCAGAGAGGAATAAAGGCAGGCATTCATATGTTCTTTATTTTGTTTTAATATTTGTCAGGTGCTATCCTTCACACTTAAGTGAAAAGAGTAAAAGCCACGTTGCGTGCGGTATGTTGTGTTGTAGCCGAGGAGCTTCCAGCCAGCTGGAACTGTGTCAGGCTGAGGAAACGCAGCATTATTGTCTGAGCATGAAATGGTCTGTATCATCAAGAAAACTAAAAAAGCTGTCCAGCTACCTCATCCCAACCCACTGGTTGTAAACGCCATCAAAATTGATTAGCATACCATGCTCCCTTTTGTAAGTATATGCTGTCAATAACAAAGAAATAGAGGCAAAAGCGTTTGCCAAACAAGCTGACCTGAGCCACACTCCCAAGGAGAACTGTAAGAAAATAAACTGTCAGGTGGTGCCTTGTAGCTGTTGGCACCGATTCATCCAGGCTGGGAGTGACTTGGCTGGTGACTCCATGCCCTGACATTTGTGACCGAGTTAATCTGTTCACCTGCAGGAATAACATCCCTGAGTCAGATCCGACTCGGCCGCAGGCTCCGCTCAGGTGACACGAAGGGCTGGTCCATGCCGCAGGCTGGCTCGCAGGCACTTTCACTGCTGCTTCGGGGTCTAATAACTTATCTTCTTCCCTGAGCCACAGAAAACAGAGGAGGGCCACAGTGCAGAGTATTCAGATCACATTTCTGACACCCACCATACATCTCCTCGCCCTCCCGCCTGCCCTGATGGCTGGGAGCACGCTCTGCCCGAGCTCCGCCTCAGTCAGGGCAAGGCAGGAACAAGCAATCTGTCACAGCCGTTCTTACCAATTTCAAGATGCTTTCGCACTGCCATAGTAAAGCAATGAAAAGCTGCAGCCTGAGGATGATGTTGAATGGTTTAGAATGTACCTCCTAGGAGAATAGTAATTAATATTCTTAAATTAAAAATTGAAAGGTCGTTCATCATCTTCAAAACTGAAGCACGACTTACAGCTGGCGCTTACAGCTTCACACTCACCCCCATATTTTTCCTGTTCACACAAGACCCCTTCTTCGACAGCTTCTCAGTTTTGGTGTTGCGCAAAAATCCTGGACTCACTGAAACCAAAAGATCTTCCCATTGTTTTTGATGAGTCTCTCTTTCCACTTCAGCCCTTAAAAAATTTATTTGAAATCTGGAAGTCTGCAAGAGGGAGGTTAGCGGGAAGTACAAGTCTGACAAACGCTCAGCTCGATAAAGGCACCACACACGAGATGTTCGGAGCCAAGTGTTTCCTGCTTCACCACGCGGGCAAGGTGCGTGTGACAAGGGAGTGAGGGAAAAGCCAATTCTGTGGAGGACAGCCAGCAGCGGAATGAACGTACCCTCACATGCACTCTTCCAAAGCTGTAAGCGGCTAAATGGAGTACACCTTCCTTCTGAGCCTTTCGGTCCTCCCCATCGATATCCAGGCAGCTCAGAAGTGACTTGTACAAACACTCGTGGCAAGTGGCTGGGAAGAAAGCCTAAAAAAACCTCCTCTGTGCAACACAACCCACCTCCTTCTACACATGGGTGGCCTAGGAAAATGCCTTTCTCTGACAGAAAGCTGTGGAAAAAGGTATTAGAAAAAGTGATATCCAAAA
The DNA here is from genome assembly GCF_929443795.1 of Astur gentilis. Taxonomy (NCBI): domain Eukaryota; kingdom Metazoa; phylum Chordata; class Aves; order Accipitriformes; family Accipitridae; genus Astur; species Astur gentilis. The sequence continues at coordinate 5,775,037 of NC_064911.1, forward strand.
CCATCTGAGTGGAAGAAAGCAGCTCTCACTAGTTAGAGTTTGAGCCAGATTACAAAAGCGTTCAGCTTTTACTTAGGTAATAAAATAAAAGGCCAGGACTCTAGTGATGAGTAATATTAATGTGTTGTGTAAGGAACTGTTTTGGGAGAAGAAAACCTTCAGCTGAATGTTTTCCTAAGTGCTGTTGGGTTCAGAGCAGTTCCACAAACCTGAACCTTATTTGTACGTTTGAATGGAAGCTGACTTCTTTCAAAAATCTCACAGAATTATGAGATCAACGTAACAAACAGTTTTATAGAGAGGCACAGCCTTCTTTACATTTTGTGTAGCATAGAGCACACTGCACGAGCCCTGAAGACAGCAATCTCTAATGATACTGCAATAATAGAAATACTGAGATTTTGGTTGTTTGCATGCAAGAGAAGAACATAGGGTGCTGCATTATGACTGGCAGAAAAAGAAAAGAAAGAGACCATTATCTGCATTTAAATAATTTTTTTCTTGGGGAGGGAAAGCAAAAACATTGGAAAGCCTGAAGGATTCCAGGCAATTTATCACAACAATCTTTAGAATGGAATCATCCTGTCCTTCTACACTCCAGCAACAGATAGTTGGGAGATAAAGTGTCTTTTAAAGAAGCGGAGCTATGCAGAAGACAAAGTATTATTCAGTCGTCTTAAGCTAATAGACATGGTTCATTTTTAAAGGTGCTTAAATGTGGTGATAGACCATTTGGGAAGCTGGCATTTTCCTATTTATAAATATCTTTGTTGCTTTGACTCTTGCTCTACTTCTGGGTATTGCATCAACTCCCATAGGGAAGGGGCTGTCCTTTTTATATCCTTCTTAGATGTTTATTCAGCATCTAATACCCCAGAACAGGGCATTGCCAATGATGAACTCGGGTCTGACAAAATAAGCTCTGCCAATACCTTTTGCCCATCTGTTGCCAAGGTCCAAGACACATGGTGCAGGCCACTGCAGACCTGGCATTTCTTGCTCTTCCCCAGATAGCAAGATGTGCAGTTTCAGACTGTCACTGCTTCTCCAAGGCATGAATGTAGCAGTTCCAACAGATTTAATATCAAGAGATTTGGCAAAGTGCTTCCCACTGAGCCAATCTCAGTAAGATCACACAGCAAACCTCTGAATAAATCAAGTAGCCTGCACCTGAAGCGCAGTCATCTGTAATGCATCAGTTTCACTCATAAAGACAATTTTTATCTTTTCTGTTTCCAACATTAACAAAGTGAACAAAGTTCAGGGAGCCTTTTCTCAATAATGCAAAAGTAAACAAGTAGCAACACACCTGCAAAGGATGTACACTCCTTTACTGTATGTGAAAAGGGTGACAAGAAGCACCACTGTAAGTTTGCTCTGTGCAATTTAGCATTTCAGAAATTCTTCCAAAAACAAGCTCTGGGTTTAACATATATCACACATATCCACATCTATCTGTTTATCTACAACTCACAGCACATAGATCATTACAGTACAATATATTTTAGTAGAACACTTTAGGCGACATGGTGTATAAAATTCTTACTTAACTACAATTTAATGTAGAAAAACATAGTTTGGTGGTTAGGAGACACTTCCCTAATTCGCACAATAAATTTGGTTCTGACCACTAAAATTAGCAGCTCAACTTAATGAAAAAGGAGGCAGTGACTTCAATTTGGCACTCAGCTCGTCTTGCCCGCAGTGGTATTTTAACCTGCCCTGGCCACATTTAGCTGAGTGTCCTCCATCCTTTACATGATTTGTACTGAAGTGGTAGAACATCATCCACAAGTGCTCCCTCTGCAACGCTCCTGTACAGAAGGGTCACAGGAAGGGGGTAGGATCAACAATATCAGGGAAGGCTTCGCTTTCTGATCATCAGCACCACTACATGCAGAAACGGAGCAGCATGTTACAACAAGCACCTTCAGGCAAGTCAGGAAATGAAAACTGAGCATGCAAAGGCCCTACTCAAAGCTTCTTGAAGCCAACGGGAAACAAACCTGTTGATTTGGACAGAAAATCAAATAAATCAAAACATTTTGGGTCAAGCTTTTAAGAGGGAAAAGTATTTTTTAGCATTATTTGCACATTCAAACTCACATTGACACAGGCAGTAGCTGTTTGATCTTTCCAGTTTGCTCACCTGAAAGTTTACAGAAAGCATCTTTCAGATGTATGTAACAATAAAAGGAGGCTCGTTTATCAAAATACAGTTCATTTCAAGTAGCAGGAGAATTAATTTCTGAAAGCTGGACCATTGACTTCACAGCCTTAGAGTGATATGACTCGACCTAGCTTAGCTAACCAGCCACACAATTTAGGTAACGTTTGTTCACAGAATAATTAAGCCAGTAGTCTTCTGTAAAGATTTATCATTTTGCATAAGGTGAATGTGTACTGTACATATATGGTTGAAAATGCAAAACAGTTGTGCCCAGGCTGGCATAAAAAAATGCCCTCCAGAGATGCCGTGCTCTGAATACCTTAATTCAGCTTCCTTAGTCTATTGCTATGCTTTTTAATGTTTACTTTGTTTCAGAAACAAATCAAAGCAACACCTTAAACTGATTTACACTTGTGAAATTATTTTCTCTGCTAAATTATTCCATATGTTTAATCCCCTTTGGGGTAAATTATTTCAACCCAAACACCTATTTTGCCCATATTTTCACATTATAGCCCATAATTTTCCACCTTTTTACTAAAGCAAATAATTTATCTCTACCAGCTTAGTCAGTCTTATTCCAAATTTGATGATACAGAACTTTTAGTTTGCTGGACAGGTGGTTAGCCATTTCATCTGTATCTTAGCTAGCAATGAATTTGATACAAAAATGGTAGATCAGTGTGTTCTGACCCAAACTGGGCTGGAAACCTTGAATTTGCAGAAACAAGAGGCAATCTACTCAAATGCTTTACAAGCAATGAAGAGCATTGATCTAAATTAATAGCTAGGTTTCCTTTTTAAAGGTTACTTATAGCTGAAAGCAATTCTTGTCATGGATCACGTCACTAATGTATTCATCTAAATATTCAGGATACAGATGTCTCTCTACCTTTATTCTCCCACACATGGCAACAATTTTGGAGCAAAACAACGGATGGGTGAAAATACTGGAAGATCACTTTATTCCTCCCTCTCTCACCATGCCTGCAATACCGCCATTGTCAAAAATAGTGCTTTTTGTAAAGGCAACTCTAAATACTACACCCACTAAGTTTTTTTCATGGGCTTGTATCTCAGGCTTCCCCATATTGCACAAATGACTGAAAAGTTTAACATATATAGGGGTGGGAATTCACAGAGTAAGTTTACCATGAAATCTCTCTCTCTCTCTCTCTCTCTCTTTAGAACATTGGGCCCTGGGGATGGATACGGTACAAACGTTTCTCTGTCTTTACATATTTGCTTTAAGAAAATTGTGCTAGACCCCAAGAAATATCATATGAAAACACTTTTGCTGATCCCCTTCAGTATGAAATTACTGCTTGCATAAACCTGGAAATGCTATGAAGTAGTAACAACAATTATTTTTCAAAACAAAATCTCAGTTCAATCAACATATAACAGTATCTGGTGACATAAAACCACACCGTTTTCAGACTATAATGCATAACTAGGTTGTTCTTCCCACTGATCATATAGCTTCATTTTGTAAAATGACAAACTATTTTTAGGTGTTCTAATTTTCAAGTGCTCACATTGACAGACCTATCTAGGACTTTATTAGGAGTATAAATACTCAACATTTTCTAAACTTATATCATGCAACTGGGGCCAAGGCCATCTAATTACAGTCTCTAACCTATAATACACATCAAATGCATATTAAGATAGGGATACAAGGAGTGAGCAGTGCTAGAAACTGTATCTTTTCCATTACAGAGAAAATGGCCATCCCTAATACTGTTATTTGAGACTTTCTTCAAAATATTTTATTTTCCAGGAAAAACAAGAGCAGCATAACAATTTTAAAATGTTTTGCAGTCTTTGTGTTTGTTTTAAATGAGATAAAAACTATCATAGCATGACATATGAATTATAATGAGATTTTTGAGACACATTAAAGTAACTATTGAATTAATAAATAATGTTTTGTCTGTGGTGGTCACTGAAACCTAATGAACTTCAATGCCCAGTAAAGAAAAGAAGAGAAAAGAAAAGAAATTCAGCTCATTCTGATGGTTTTGAAAAGTCGTTAGCCTTTAGAAGCTAACAACTTAGACTGAATAGTACCTTGATAAATACAGAGAAGCCTCTAGTTTTTTAACAGAGATTTCCTAGTGGCAATACCTTGAGGAAATTAAGAAACAACAGCCTGTGAAATATGTTAACACCAGCATTGCATTGTGTAAGGAATACTGCTGACCCATTTTACAAACAGCCTGCTTTTTTTCATGTCATATCTGAGTAGAAAATCCGTGCACTAGGGACACCAGGAGTCTTTCTGTCAATTCATACTATCTCTCCCTTTGCAGGATCCTGACTTTTCCTTACCTTAACCAAACAACTAACATCATTAAGTAGTGGTTAGTAAGTCTCAGAATTACAGAATCATCTTAGCAGATGATAAACATCAGTAGATCATGCTCTAAAATTACATGCAAGCAGGCCAAGTTTCTACCAACAGTTCTCTCTGGAGAAACATCAACACAAACTCAGTTTGAGAATCTGAACTTAATTTTTTAGAATGTATTCTTCTAGGTTATTTTTCATCTCCAGTATTTCACTTTGTACTCTGCCCTTAAGAAGCAGAAGTATGTTTTCTATGTTTTTCCAGTGACCCTTTCTCCAGTGTAGATTACCACATAAGCATCAAAACAACCAGAAAAATAAGGGAGAAAAAAAAATGAGCAATGAATCACTAACGGGAGCAGTAGTAGACGTCTCGGACAGATTTGAACACAGAGAAAGTAAGGTGCCATAGGAACATATGGGAGTTTTATGGACAACCTTGTAGAAGATGGTCAGGCAGAAAGAGCAGGTGGTGGTGGTGGTAGTGGCATCACACCACTTCGTGCTGGGAGAATATGGTAAATCAGATAGGAAGCACGGACAGAGGCAAAGCTGCATGGGTTTTTGAAAGTGAGTGCAACAGCTTGAGCAGAAGCATAATTTGTCCAATTCAGGGCTACAGCTAAACTCACCATTTCTGTGAAGGCTGATTTACAGTTTGTTGGTGCGTAAAAGAAAGAGGAGCATGTAGCAATCACACCACCACGCAAGGGGAACAATACAGGATTTAACATAATCCAAATTCCAGACTTGGCAGCTCTTGACATCTCTGGTGTCAGACAACTCTAGGGCAAGCTAAATATTTCAGAGATAGGCCAGAAAGTTCTGCATGCTGCTGTGTCTGCTTTTCAGCTATATAAATCCCTTGAAAGGAGGTGGAAAGAATGAAGATCTGTTGACTACAATAAAGCTTTCATGATTTGCACATCCCGAAATTCTGGCTCACTAACATTTTTTTATGTTTTTTCATAGCTATTCATATCAGGGATTACTCTCCTCTCCTTTTCGAAGTGGCTCATAATGATGAGCAAAGCTCACACATGACTAGAATCAGTAATATCAGAAAAAAATTGCAGAAGAGCTGCTATAAATTTTTTTGCCTGTCCAGGTTAGCTATCTTCTAGGAAAATATTGGGAGTCTTTCTGATGCCTTAATGGGGGCTGAATCATGGCTTATTTAATCATATTTGATCTCCCAGAGTTTTCACTTTCTGATTTTTTTTTGACCTCACTAAGTTTGAGAAGTCATCTACTAAAATGCTACCCAAAGGATAGTCTGTAGTAATGTCTTCAGCAAGTCCCTTCACTGCTAGCCCAGCAGCACTTTTGTTGACTGGGACTGGTAGAAGATCCTGAAAAGTTCACAAACTCAATGAATTTCAGTGAGTTTACAAGACTCAGTTCCTTTGGGGTCCTTTGAACATCTCAAATGCAAGGTCTGGAGTCTTACCATTTCATTTTAAAAGCCATACTTTGAGCAGAGGAACTAATAAAGCATGGGTTTTTATAGATGTGTGCCCTCCATCCCTACAGCTCCCCTCAATTTCTCATTACATTCGCTCTCTTACTTGACTTTACTCCTTCTGCCACACCGCCTAAGATGCAGAAGGCAAAGGCAGGGACTGGGAGAATGAAGAACTGCCCACTGTAGGAGAAGATCAGGTTTGAGACTATCTAAGGAACCTGAAGGTGCACAAGTCCATGGGACCTGATGAGATGCACACGTTGGTCCTGAGGGAACTGGCAGCTGAAGTGGCTAAGCCACTAGCCATCATATTTGGGAAGTTGTGGCAGTCCAGGGAAGCTGCCACTGACTGGAAAAGGGGAAACATAACTACAGGCCAGTCAGTCTCACCTCTGTGCCAGGCAAGATCATGGAGCAGATCCTCCAGGAAACTATGCTAAGGCACATGGAAAATAAGGAGGTGATTGGTGACAGCCAACATAGCTTCACTAAAACCAAATCATGCCTGACAAATTTGGTGGCCTTCTATTAATGGGGTTACAGCATTTGGTGGATAAAGGGGGACCAACAGATGTCATCTACCTAGAACTGTGCAAAGCATTTGACACTGTCCTGCACGACATCCTTGTCCCTAAATTGGAGAGACATGGTTTTGGTGGATGGACCACTCAGTGGGGATAAGAAATTGGCTGAGTGGCCGCACTCAAAGATTTGAGGTCAACAGCTTGATGCCCAAGTGGAGAGCAGTGACGAGTGGCGTTCCTCAGGTGTCCGCACTGGGACTGGCGCTGTTTAACATCTTTGTCGGCAACATGGACAGTGGGATTGAGCGCACCCTCAGCCAAAGTTTGCTGATGACACCAAGCTGTGTGGTGCTGTTAACACACTGGAGGGAAGGAGTGCCATTCAGAGGGACCTTGACAGGCCTGAGAGGTGGGACCGTGTGAACCTCATGAAGATCTACAAAGCCAAGTGCAAGCTCCTGCACATGGGTCAGCACAAATACGGGCTGGGTGGAAAATGGATTGAGAGCAGCCCTGACAAGAAGGGCTTGGGGCTGTCGGTTGACAAGAAGCTCAACATGACTCGGCAATGTGCACTCGCAGCCCAAAAGGCCAACTGTATCCTGGGCTGCATCAAAAGAAGCGTGACCAGCAGGCCCAGGGAGGTGATTCTCCCTCTCTACTCCACTCTTGTGAGACCTCACCTGGAGTACTGCGTTCATGTCTGGGACCCTGTCCCGATCCAATATCGGGGAGGTTTGTTAAATGATCCCAAGAGCGAGATTAAGACACAAACGAGGTCAGATGCTGTACAACCTTACAACTTTTATTTCCTACAATAACCAATAACTGCGATAGAACAGAGGGAGGAAGGAGAAAAAGAGGCAGACCTAAGTAAGAGAATGGAAGAGAGGTAGCAAGACTAGTTACCACCACCATGAAGCCAGCCACATCCCGCTGAGTCGGTTCCGATGCCGGTGATGGAGGGTCGGGTTCCTCTGCTGCCAGTCAGGTGTCTCTCCTTCAGAGCCAGGTGTCACAGTCCCTCAGATGTTTTCCAGGCTCAGGTCTTCCGTCTGTGAGAGGGGAGTACGCAGTTTTCTTATTGTCCCAGTCCCCACAATTTTTCGGAAAAGTCCACCCATTTCCACAGAACTCATTACCCTATCGGGCAAGCACAGCTTGGCAGGTGCGGGTGTGGTGGTTTCTTCGGGGACATCTTTGTGCGTACTCTCCCATACAATAGCAGGACATTGAGGTAACATCATCGTGAGTCAGCAACTCAGCACAGTTCCTCACATTCTCCCATACAACAGCAGGACATTGAGATAGCATCACCGTGAGTCAGCACATTCTCCCATACAACAGCAGGACATTGAGGCAGCAGCAATGTGAGTCAGCAATTTAGCACAGTCCCTCACAGACCCCAACATGAGAAGGACAAGGACCTGTTGGAGCAAGTCCAGAGGAGGGCTACGAAGACGATCAGAGGGATGGAACACCTCTCCTCTGAAGACAGATTGACAAAGTTGGGGTGGTTCAGCCTGGAGAAGAGAAGGCTCCAAGGAGACCTTATAGAAGCCTTCCAGTACCTAAAGGGGGCCTACAAGAAAGCTGGAGAGGGACTTTTTACAAGGGCCTGTAGTGATAGGACAAGGGGTAATGGCTTTAAACTGAAATAGGGTAGATTTAGATTAGATATAAGGAAGAAATTCTTCACTGTGAGGCTGGTAAGGCACTGGAACAGGTTGCCCAGAGAAGTTGTGGACGCTCCATCCCTGGTAGTGTTCAGGGCCAGGTTGGATGGGGCTTTGAGCAACCTGGTCTAGTGGAAGGTGTCCCTGCCCATGGCAGGGGGGGTTGGAACTAGATGATCTTTAAGGCCCCTTCCAACCCAAACCTTTCCATGAGTTCGTGATTCTATCTGCAACTTTCCTCCATGCCAGTAGACCTTAGATTCATCTGCTCTCCCTAGGATGAAATTACTGGTTGACAACAACATGGAAGGGAACATAGCCTGAGCTGTGCTGAGTGGGTATCTGGTAATCCAAACAAAGCATGTAACAGTGGAGTTTGTGTTGTGGCCCTCCTCTCAGTGGGGCATTAATGCAGACCTCTCTCTCCTACTCAGCCTTAAATTTTCACAGATACCTACAGAACATCATCTGTTTGAGAGGTCAACTTCCTCCATGAATTTAGGTGAAATTTGTCCAGTTTTAAGGCTGTGTTGTGGTTTAACCAAAACCAGTATGGGTGGACAGATGACATGGAGCCAGCAACTGTCCTTGAGAAAGCAAGCCAGAAAATAGAACTTAAGCAACAATTCCTCATTACACAGTCTTTATAAGTTTAGCTAATCAAATAAGGATACTTTTCACAATCTCACGTTAATATTAAATGCAGAACATCTTCATCTTTTCCCATGTTTCTAAACACTAACTTGAAAATTCATATTTGTTATCATTTTAATTCTTTCATTTAATTGCAAATGCCTGCCCAAAGTCCAGTAGCTTTGATCCTGTAGTGGACATATTTGTCTTTATTCTATGTATGTATTTGTATCATCCATTGTAGCAAGGTAGTAGAACATGTAAAGCATTTTGTGTCATGTCTAACATCTGACGTGTAGTTTGTTCTTGCTCCTACCAACTCTACACAGAAAAGTTGTACCCACTTTATTTGGGTTAAATTGTTCTTAATAACAGCACACCTTAGATTTAAGTTGGAGAAGGCGAATTAGAGATAATTGGAATTAAAGATAGCGAAGCCTGGGATCATTCTCAGTTCTTGTAGGGGTTTGTCCTGAAGTCTCAGACCAGCCCACAAAAAACCATAAATCACAATTTATGGTAAAAGCCTCCATCTTCACAAAGAGCTTGTGGTAGGTTGACCGTGGCTGGACGCCAGGTGCCCACCAAAGCCGCTCTGTCACTCCCCCTCCTCAACTGGACAGGGGAAAGAAAATATTACAAAAGGCTCGTGGGTCGAGATAAGGACAGTTTAATAAAGCGAAAGCAAAGGTCATACGTGAAAGCAAAAGAAAACAAAAGATTTCATTCTCTACTTTCCATCAGCAGGCGATGTCTGGCCACTTCCCGGGAAGCAGGGCTTCAGTACTCGTAGTGGTTGCTCACTGTGCTGAGCAGTCTACACAGCAGAGCTCAGAGGGTCCAGCTTTAGCCACCTCCTTATTACTATAGAACCTGCCAGAATTGTGGGTACCATCTCACATGACAGCAGTAGCTGCAAAAGCTCCATCCCACCTTTAGCCTAAGCACCAGAAAGTACAAAGAGTGCATAAATAACAGGGGGATTGTTGCCCAGTGCTTGTTTTAGAAAGTGGAAATCCCAGTAAACATCCCAGGGGCAAGACATGAGCAGACATGAGGGGCAAGAGAAGTTTTGGGCACCCTCCCATCCCCTCCTGCAGGGCTGAAGTTGACGCCAGCAAAGCATGTACCAGGCATGTGTGTCCTGGATGCCTACGGAAAAGCAGTCAAGCTGAACCTCTAGCGGCAAGCACGGATAGGAGATGTTTATAGTCTTTGCATCAAGAACGCAGAGGTTTATTTCACGTGGGATGAAGGGAGTTCCTCACTCCATAGTGATTCACAGCTTATCTACACTCTTGTGGGTGTTCACAAGGTTGCCACCATTGGTGCCTTTTCACACTGTGCTATTTAACTCATTTTCTTTCTAGACATGTTATGAAAGCTCACCTTCTTACATCCATCAAAAGTCTTTAGAACACAGCATTAGGCCACTCTGAGATAAATGTAACTCCTTAAAAGCATATGTTCATCCACTCATATGGTGTGCAAATGTTGCAAGGTAAGGGATGAAATGCAGCACTCTCAGGCTTTGACCTGAGAAAAAAAGATGTGTAATAACTCACCTGCGCGCAGCAAGGCACCCTGGACAGTGAGATCAGCAGCGGAGGCAATATTTTGCCAGTCTCCCATCGAAACAGCACAGAAACCTGCCAACCACCCTAGTGAATAGAGCCACAACCTGGAACCGCCGCACTGCAAAACTGCAGGATGCTTGTGTGCCAAACACCACTCTCTGCAACGGGGCATCAGCCTCAGGGGCTGCACAGCTTTCTGACACCCACTTTCTGCCTCCTTCTTTGAACAAGAGTACATTTGCTTAACCCCCTGCATCAGCTCTCCCCTTCAGCCTGTTTTCAGGGAGCTGCAGGCAGGATTTCCACATTCCTGTATTTCCCTCCCCAGGCTCTCTCTGGATGTTTGGAGTATCTTTGGCTTTGTTCCTCTTCTGACCACACAGTGTTTTGCAGCGCTCCTTCAACTCTCGGCACTTCAGAAAAAAATGAATCTCTTCCCTGACATACAGTATGCGCAAGGGCAGGTCTCAGGGGTAAAAGCAGAGAGGAGTGAAAGCTTCCCAAAGGCTCGGAGGAGGCACAAGGAGTAGCTGGTGTCTCCCCAGGCTATGTCCAAGTCTCCTGCCTTCAGGAAAGGAGGCAGCCCCCTGCAAGGGGAGCTGACGCAGGGCTCAGCAGCGGGCGCCATGTCCCCAGCAGCAAGGACAGGTCTCCCCACTTAGGGAGGGAAGGATGTGATTACCGGTGCCGCCTTCTCCCAGAAAGACAGACAGATGGATGGGGCATCATCTTGTCAAAACTGCTTTGTGATATGGGGGAAATGCCCTGAAATGCAGATCTTTGCAGCGCTCAAGCTCCTGCCAGGTACCTGCAAGCTAGGAAGCTGCAAATGTAGCCGAAGACTATCTCCACCAGCTCCTTTGCTTCTGGGTACCTGCTGATACAGCCAAGCCACGTCATGATGGGGGCCAGTACCCGAGAGTACCAAGGAAAACAGGAGGGAGCCCTGGGGAGCCCAGGGAGGGTATTGACCCGGAGGAGGAATCTCTAGTCATGACTCTTTTGTCTTTTCACATGGTGCCCTTTCACATCTCGAGCACACTTTATAAAGAAAGGAAATGTTCTTCTGCAAATGATGTTTCCCACAGTTGTCTTTAATTGCTCATGCCCTCTGGATAGGAGTTTTTATTTTTATTCTTAACTGATTGAAGTTGTGCCTAAAATCTCGGCCCCAAATTGCCCAATCAAGCAAAAGGCAAGCAAATGAAATCCATGCAAATAGGCTATTCTTGTTTTGTTATTATTTGGGTTGTTACCACATCCCATAGCACACTTTCCCATTAGCAGTGTTGGGAAAATGTCTTTTTAGCAGCCACTTGTGGGTCTGGTGTTATTTGTTTTGTTCCTAAATAGTATAAACATGTAAGAAAGAAAGATAGGTAGATTGACAGGCAAGTATCTGTTTATATCTCTGCATTACTCCAATAACTTTTTACATGCTTTAGCTTTATATACCAAAGCAAAACATCTGCTATCATAAAAGAATAATTAAAGAAACCAAAGAACAGGAAAGAAGAGATACCCGCCCATGACAGAGAAAACAGAACATCTTTATTATTCTCAGGATGCTTCCCCTAAGTCTCCTGACGTTGCCCTGGCAGGTGGGTAGGAAACCCTGATATTTGAAGTCCCAGTACAGGAATCATATGTGCACATACTACTCTTGGTTTCCCTGCAGGAATTACTCTTCCTATTTGATCTAGCAGAGAATCTAATTGTTCTTGCAGTACCCTTGTCATCTACTCTCCTTGGGTACATGAATGAAAGGAAAGAAATATAAAATAATGGTGAAATGCAGTTTACTTTAAGCCATCCAACATTAAATCCAGCTTTTATAACCTAATGTTCTTTTGCCTCTGAACAGATTTTCATCTGCTGCTGTCAGCTGTTTTGCAGTTGCAAAGAGCTTTCATTCCCAACACTGCTGCTCTTCCCTCTGATCCTTTTCTCAGTCTCAGATGAGAGCAGGATTGGACTCATGAGTTCAGGGTCCTGGTGATTTCAATGGGAGAAGCATTCTCCTACTCTCAAGGAAATATTAGGAAATTTTTGCCAATACATCTTGCAGAGGAAGGTAGAAATCCCTACTACTGCTACAACACATCTGTCTAGAGCAAAATGCTGTTGACACCAAAGTTCTCTTGGTGCTCCTTTTCCATAACCATAAGGAGAGTCCTGTGCAAGGCAGCAGAGAATCAGGCCAATTTCATCAGGGCATAGGCACAAGGGAAAATGAAGGCACTGTGAAAACCAAGGCAAAATAAACTTTTTTTCGTTTTCTTCTTTGGAGTAAGCCACGCTCAGGGACACCTTCAGCAATAAGGCAGCAGGTGCCGTGCAAATGCATGGCCAGAGGTTCTGCTTGCATCCACAGCAAGAGGAAGAGCAGCGAAGGAGGAGGAAGCTGAGCAGAGCTGCTGAAGGAGCCCAACTTAAGGAACCTCAGCAGGCCAGCAGCTGAGCAGGTTGCGACAGCAGCTAGATCTGCCTTCCCACTCCTGCAGCCTACACTTACTCTGGTGGGGCAGGACACACATCTGACAGTCCCTTGTTTGCATCTGCTGAGCTTTTGAGTAACATTATCCTAGTGTTCAATAAAAAGTGTCTTCAGGGAAGCCTTGTATAGGCAATAACTTGCACAGGGCGGTGTGACTTTCCAAGCAACAAAATCCGGCTTCAGGTTTTAAAGACCTGAGATTCATCTACCTTTCTTCTCATACAGTGGACACATGTTGAATCATTGCGGTATCTCAAAATGCTCGCTTAAGGGTCATGATCATAACTAAGATCAAGAGGAAGGAAGATTAAGAAGTTATAAATTAGGCACAAGCATGAGCTGAGGCAGATATACGCTCAGTAAAAAATACACATCTTCGACTAGCAACCAGTTAAGATGCTGGTTAGACAGAATAAATCTCCTGATAGGATTACACATTTTTCTAAAAAAGCTTCTAAATCATGGCACTGTTTTATGTAAACTGCATGTGTGTATAGAAAACTTTCCCTTTTTGATACAAAGTGACTGTTTATTTCATCAATGCTTTATTTATAAAGGTCTGCACTTGGCCTTACAAAACAGCTATTCAAACACCAGTGACTCAGATTTTTGGGACTTTCCTGCCTGTCTGGGAATAATGTTTATAATACAAATGTCTAGTTAATGAAATGCCATTTTCTGCATGTCACTGACCTTTGTGTTCTGTAAGAAGCAGGGAAATAGCACCAGTCCCTCTCCTTTATTCTTGGAAACACAGAATGACAATTGCAGTGTTTCATTAGCAGATGACAGTGACAGATCCTGTTTTGATCAAGCACTATTTTTTCCGCACATGCTTCTGCAACCAGAAAAGATAGCACAGCACTTTCTAAGTTAACACACTGCTTTCCCTGAAGTAGTAAGACCCTTATTAGATTGAACTGGAAACTGTGCTTTTGGCGGGTAAGGACTATCTTTTTTCCTCTTTTCACATTGCTGAATCCATTGGGGTGCATAACAAAGATGCTTAAGCATTACAGTAATATATTATGATGTAAGCAATGACACTACGTGAACACTTGAATTAATTACAAAAAAGGCTCAATCATTTAAATTATTTAGGATGCTTCACAACTGGAGCCCAAATGCAGAGGTGCACAAAGAAGAATTTTAACTGCTCCTGCCTTAGACAAGGAAGAACCCCTTTTTGACTAACCCAGCAAGTGTTTCTTCCTATAGGTGAGAAGGATCTCATCTGGGGACTGGGATGGAGGTGGTGCCTGGGCATCCCGTTTGTCTGAACACAGCAAATTCCTGTTGTCACCACTTCTCTGTGACAGTGAGACCTACAGCTTCACCCCGCACTGCACCGGGATGTTTTTGTTGATGGTAAATCCTCCATCTGCACGTTTAATTTGCCCTCCCCTCCTCCCTCCTTGCTTCTTGTATCAGAAGAGACAGCAGCCTTGTTAATTTTCTTTCCAGGACTTCATTGGCTTTTCCAGTCAATGATGCCAATTTTCCTCTTCTCTTAAATGTTTTGGTATTTCCCCCTTTTAAAACCTTATCTCCACTGACCCCCCATGTTTTCTGTTGGACGAAGAGCCTAAATAGGAGTGACAATAACACTGAAACCAGCATCATATTTTTTTGGAAGGCAGCAAGTTTGCAAACTGTTTTCCCAGCTAGAAGCTTCTCTCAACATTTCAATTCACAGGAGGACAAAAGGCAGATGTGAATGTATCCTGATGTAAAAAAATACAGAAAGAAACCTGACCCAGTACAGCATTATTATAGCATATACATGTGCCCGGATGGATTCGGCACTGATCCACGTTGGAAAGGGGGCTGGCCACTGACCACACTGTGAGTGGAGCTGGACCTTTGGTGTGCCTTGAATGAGGGGATATAAAGGGTGTAGGATTTATGGTAAATGCCACAAAAGAATCAAAGTAAAGCAACCATAACTGATTTATGGTGAGACAAGACCTGGAATGTGGAACCATCAAATTTTCACGCACTTAACAAGGACCTCATGAAGGACACATGCTACAGCCCCTGAATTGGGCTCCTCACAGCCCCTGTTCTCCCTCAGGGGCCACACATGTATCCCAAAGGTCATCAAGTAAGCAGTAGCTCCTATATACTCAACAGCAGCCCAGCAGTCTTTGGGTTTATTTATGTTTTTTTAATGAGCTAAAGCATAAGGCCAAGGAGCAAACTGTCCCCACCTCCTGAAATTTCTCCACTGCCAAATTGGGTTGTCATTGGCCAAAATGCTGAAAAAATCTTCTGGGGAGACAGTATACTAATAAACAGACAAACAAAAATGTAGCATCCTCCCCGAAGTACAGTTTCTGCTGCAACCAGACCAAACGATGTTGTAAGATGCTATGCTACAGTAGTTGGAGAAGAAAAGTAACAACCAAGAAATGGCAGCCGCTATTACCAGCCCTGGCTCTGCTGCTGGATTGGCAGCCAGTCTTTGCCAGCCCATGCGCTATTGTAAGGATTTGCTAAAGGCAGAATATGCATTTGAAATCTAGCCAGTTAGTTAAAAAGAAGTCATGCTTTTAACTTCTTTTGCCTCTCACACCTGATTCTGAGTCCTCTTGTCAGCACTACGTTTTTCTCGGTTTTGTTTTTCTCATTTTTTAAACATCCTGTATCATTACTACTGTAAGTTAGACAGAGAAGAAGAGAAACCAACTGGCTGATCAACAGTCAGTGCAAAGAGTAAAATGGACCCCTGAAAAGCATCTGCCAAACAGATAAATCAAATAAACTGAAAAAGAGAAAGCACTTTTTCTGCACTTTGTTTCAATACTTTTATATACTCCATATAAAAGAAGGTTAAAATATCAACACAGGCAAAATGGGCTTCTTTATATTCTACACTGGTTTTGAAAATATGGAGCTGTATGTCACTCTTACATTATCAGAGTTGCTCCAGTTCTTTCAGAAGAGAAAGTACTTACAGGCAAGGGTTTAAAAAGGAGGGAGTCCCTCAAATGCGTAAGCTATTAGTAGACAAATCTGTGTGCATGCCATGCTAGACAGCATGCTTAGTTTAATGACTGGTTTGGTTTTACAGTTCTTTCAGTATATGGTAGAGGAAAACAGCCATTACCCAACACATAAGTTGCTGGAAAGTCACCTGTAACGTATGTAATGAAATTAACCACATGACTAAAAGCACTGAATGAACAAGGACCCATCCTTGCAAGTTATTTGCAGAGTTTATTTGTTATGTGCAGCATGTTGCATGCATTCTTTTTGCTGGGCCAAAGGCTGCTTGCAAGTGCTTAAATGACAAGACATAAATTGTAAGACAAATGCTGCCGATGGAGCTGCAAGATACAAACACTGCTTTGGCATCTTCACAGAGTTGGAATAAACAGCTAGAAAACCCACTGGAGTATTATGGGAGCAGAAAGCCCATGGGAAAAGTTAAAAAGAATACATTTTTTCTGAGGCTGTTCTCCTACTAGTAGCTAAACAATGTACACTTAAATCTGCCAGTGTTTTCTGTGTTTCCATCAGCTTCTCTCCCATTGTTCATTATCCAACATCATTCAGCCTTATAACATCTGAACAAAACCAGGGCAGCAGGCATGACAGTTTGTTACTGCTGGTGATTAACTGCCTGGTCCCCGTCACCCCCAGGGAAAGTGGAGATTGAGCTCAGGGGAATTTCTCTAATTAATTTAAACCCTATAGGCTTAAGATATGCTTTTCCAACTGCCGTCATTTGGAAGCGCAGTGCCATGAGCCAAGGGCACAGAGCTGGGAGTCCTGAGCTGATGTGGATATATATGCACAGCATTCACTGAAAACTTGTTTTGAGCCTTCTCATATTTTCTTACTACAAAGGATTTCTCTCGGGGCTTTCTGACACCGCCATTGATCCTCTTCATGCCTCCAGCTCTCTGGGGATGGCATTTACCCTGGGAAACAGAGCCAGAGAAGTACTTCAGCACCACATGTCAGCCTTCAAAATAAGGCTAGGATAGCCCCGAGTTAACAAACAGACTGGTGACGGCCCTCTGCACTACATGGCAAAACCTCCCCTTCCGCCAACATACTCACTAATGCTAATCGGGCACAGTGATATTTATACACCTACAGCAAGCGCCGAATATGCCCCATGAAATTTTGGAGGCAAATGATATTTAGCAATCTCCTTTAAGATGAAAACCAAAGGAAGCGATTTCTTCCTGGTGAACAACGGAGCTTTCGCTAAAACGGAAACTTTCATACCTGCAACTTGTGCCCCCTTTGCATTCTGTTGGGATCATACTGATGCTAAATATTGCTCCTGACAGAAACAGGTTATTCGCTACCAGACCAATTCACCAAGGAGTGAATTAATGCCCCAAAGCCATCAGTTCCCTCCCCCTCATCGGACCATTCTGTTCAGACAGACATGGTCTCATGAAACAAGAGCCCCTTGGCCCCAGCTGGCTGGAAGCTGCCCAGCGGTGGCCAGGGGACAGTTGCAGAGGGAAGGGGCATCCCTGGACGGGGCCCTGGGAGTGTCGGGGGTCAGCCACCCCCTCCTACCACCCTCTCCGGTTCACCCCTGCAGGCGGCCCCCTGCCCCGCTGCCGCAGCCCCTGCCCTGGGCAACCTGCACCGTGGAGCCCACCCTCCTCGCGCCTTGAATCAGTCCGGGCTTCGACCCCTTTTTAAAACCTGGTGCACATCCTCGTGCTGTACAGAGAATTCGGGGGGGGGGGGCAAAGCATTAAGTGTGACGTAAGCGTGCAACACCATCGCAGCACCTGGGCAAAGAAGGGTGGCGTTCGTTAGGTTTGTTAATTATGGAAGTTTTGCAGCTCAGTGCTTAATATTGAACAAATTGCTGGTTTGGGTCTGCACAATTACTGTTTGGATTGATAAATACCTCTTTAATTGGCAAAGCTTGTGTGAGATGAACTTTTAAATCACAGCATTTCCACACAATGCAGTGTGAAATTTCTTTCCTTTTTTTTTTTTTTTTTAAATGAGCCACAAAGAACTTGATTTAAGATATATTGCTATCTTCTTTTTAAGTGGAGTCAGAAAGGCTGTACCACAGCCTAATATTGCCAGTATTTGGTGCCAACACTTTGATCCATACACATGAACTGGATATAGACATAAGAGCTTACTAAACAAACTGGACAGAGTCCCAGTGGGAACACTCAAAAATGTATTAATCAAAGTCAAGCAGCAGAGCAAATTGAACCAGTTCATTAATTATGAAAATTCTCTCACGAAGTGACATGTTGTTAACTGTGTGGATACTTAACACATTTGAATCTGTAGACTTCTCTCCATACATGCAAAATTTAGTTACAACTAGAAGTTCTCTTCTTTCTTTTTCCTTCTTTGAATTTTTTTTTTTTTAAAAAGGAGCAGTATAAATAACACGTGCGCATAGCTACGCACAGCATACTTACTGCAGAAAAGCAGCTTCGCAAAGGTGGGTGCATCAAAGAGGCAGGAGGCCAAGGAAAAAATATTATGGTCAGCAATTTGGGGAAGCATACCCTTGAAAGGAAGAGCAGACAACCTGTTAGCTGTACTGTAGGAAATGGTGAGCCTCTACAAAGAGGCACCGGTGATTGCACGGGCCTCCCAGCAGCACCATCTGCACCAGCTGCTGAGCAATTCTTCCCCGCACTCAGAGGCAGGGAAATGCGAGGTCTGGAAATGCAGGCAGGGGACAGGGACTGGGCAGCCAAGCATTAGGACAGGCAGAGAGAGCAAAGTGGAAAATTTTGACATTTCCCCCGGGCATCACCTTGAATTCCCCATCCTCCTGTCCGTCTTGGAAAGGGTCGGGTGGAGCCAGAGAGGGAGCACCAGGCGCAGTGACCAGGGGCATGGGGAGCCTCAGCAGAGGAGAGACTAGAAATCTGCTGGCGTTGGAGCGGGAAGGAGAAGCTTGGCTCCCCAGCATGCCCCCTCCACCTGCACCACAGCACCCCGTGGTCCAGCGGCTGGCGTGACCCTGGGCCAGGCTGCTGGCCGGCGTCCTCGTCCCCAACAGCGGTCAGCCCCTGTGCTTACACTGCCTCCCCCCCTGGTCCTCGCCAAGGCGCTCTGGGCTCCGAAACCCGGAGGGGGAGCTCAGGTTAGCGAGTTGTGCCTGTTTTGAACCAGTACTGTCTTTGAACAGAGGCAGTTATGCATACATGAGGTGCAGAATGACTTTGGCAGCATTTAGTAAGTCACGGTATGACTCTCCGTGCTTCAGTCACGTCACCTGTAAAAGAGCAACATCATCTTTGCAAAACAGTATACACCCTACTGATGACTAATGTATATAAGAACTGTAAAAAATACATAATAAGGCTCTTTATTGGCTTGGGGAAAAATGAAATAAGAGAGAAAATGTCTCCTTACTTTGCTCACTAGTACACAAACTTCATAGGCAAATGTTTTTCAGTTGTTTGTGCTTGATGGATTCTGTTATCTTCAGCAGACCTCTTAAATAAAGACCAGAAGCCCACAGATGCCCAGAGATTACAGGCTAAAAGTCAAATGCGTTTCTCCCAGCAATGGAAAAGAAACGGTTGCCCCCGGATTAAATCCTGTGGCAAAGTACTTATTTTTAGGGGCTCTTTTGCTGAATATGGTCTCAGACTTAATTACAAGAGATAGACTGAGATTCCCAGGAAGGATGCAAAGCACATTTACTTACAGTCCTCTTAGAAAAGGAGAGCAATGTGAATGCGCATTATCAAATCCTGTGAAGGAAATCATACTGGTGTTTGAACGCTGGGACTACCAGTCCTACTGCTGCTGCGATTACCAGCCCTATAATACATACTTTTTCCTAGTCTCCTGGTCTTCAGTACTTCTGTACATCATGGACTTTAAAAAAGAAAAAAAATGAGAAGAATGTGTTTTCAGATTTTTCTTGCCTTTCAGACTGATTCAAATAAACTGTCTTCCTAGTGCAAGAAAGAAGAGACAAATGATATTTCTAAGGTAAAGAACAGTGATAAATTAAAAGATTCCAATAGCCCAATTCATCAAGCTCTTTCTGATGTAGGTAGTTTTGAGAAAAGTAGAGAACCTCTTTTTCATCAGACAGATACAATTTAATTGAAAATGCATTTCATTCAAAGTTTTCAGATTAATTCTGGGTATTTTCTGTTTCTTCTCAAGGTTTCCTCTGAGTCCTTCTCTTTTCCATCTTTATTCAAGTTCCCTGCTGCCTATCACGATTTGCCCTGGGGATGTTTATTCTTTTTCTTTTCTCCTTTTCCTGACACCTGAGATCAAATGGCCACTCAGGTATTTCTTGGTTTAGGAAATATACTCAACAAAAAAGAGCAAAACATTTTGTTTCAATATTTTCAACATGAGAACATGTAAGAATGAAAGAAAAACACTAGCTGCCATGCTTTGGCATTTTTTTATAGAGAGACTCAGCCTCACTTCAACTAATTTCAGCCTTTCAGGAGTTAGACATTTAGTGAGCCAGCCTTTTGGGCTTTCTCTGTAGTCAATAGAGACAGGCATGTGCCCAGGTGAATTCATCCTCCCCATCTTAGGCACCTCTCCTAGGATGGGATGAATCACGTTTGCTAGAGCTGGGGAGGCTGAACTCCTGGCTTAGATTAAGCCCTGAACCTTGAGACAGCCAAAGTTTGGCTGGAGGATTTCCACCCACAGTGAATATACACATTATGAAAAATACAACTAGTTTTGACACAAAACATTCAAGTACATTTAAGCAAAGCTTATAGGCATTTTAACTAGTAAGTCTTTGTTTCTATGCTTAATCCAAAATTACTTACGTAAATGCCATACTCTACACCTCCCATTTTTTTCAGATTGTTCTGTAATTTTTCCTGAAATTGCAATGTCTTCATCTCCAATTCAAAATTAAGTTTAAAGTTAAGAATTCAATATTTTGGGTGAAATAAATTTTACTTTTGCACAGCTCTGTTGATTAATTATTATTCACTGAAGTACTCCACTGATTTCAAGACCTGTCACACGAATACAAGCTGTTGATATGGGAAATATTTCAAGAAAAGGGCACGTCTCCAGTTAAAAAGAAAATGTTTGTCATATATAAGTCCAATAGTATGGGAGTTACCAACTGAGAGACTAGCTTTGCTTAAACTTTGACTAAGATCTCAAGCTTTGTCTAAGATTTAAGGAGCACATTTGTTCAGGGAGTAGCTGAATATTATCTCCACAGGTGTCTGGTGATTCCAAGGTAGAGAACAGCGACCACACTTTTGCCTTGCCTAAGGACTAATCAGATGAAAGATGATAGCTAACCTATCTTCCTTATGTGACCCTAACCCATTAGCCCCAAATCCTCCACATACCCAAGCAACCACGATATTCTTGCAAAATCCCTTTTCTAAAACAGTGGCAATTAAAGACACTGTTCAGTACATCTAGTTTATATATATTTAAGCATAACCGCTTTTATCCAGCAGTACTGGGAAGCAGTCACATATTGGGAATATTAAACATATTTTACTTGGGAAGCTACTGAGGGGAAAGGTCTCGGGAGGAATAACTGACTCCCTAGCAGCCGAGGGGGAAGGCGAGAAGTCCCCTGGTCACATTGCAGAGCCACAGTACGGTCATGCCCGTTGCTCCTCATGGGCCACGCTCAGGTCCTAAGCAACACAGGCTGTTTGCCTACATCCTTGCTTCAACACGGAAAATAACATTTTCCAAAATATCTGAAGCGTTAAAAATGAAATTCAAGTTTTGGGCGATGGGGAAATCCGTTTTGCTCAGTAGAGTCCATTAATACGGAAGGACACAGCTTTGTCATGAAATGAGGAAAGTGGGATCTTTTTTTATTGATAACATTGATAAACTGAGCAAAATCACTCTTTAAGTTGTTATGGATAGTAATGTTCTCTTACACCTATAAAGCCCTATAGTTAAAGCAGCCAAACGACTACTAACATAGATACCTAGCAACATCTAGTGACCAGATCAGGCTAATGCAGGAAAATACTAGGAATGAACTCCTACACAAGCACACTTAAGTCTGAGACTGAGGGTAAGCTAAACCACTGATTTTATGATATCGCTTCATCAAGCTTTTTTCCTAGCTAAAAATCAATTCATTCTTGCATAAAATGCGCTAGATTTAAACTCTCTCTCCCTAAAAAAATGTTTCTCAAATCCCACACAACTGAATGGGTCAAAAAAGGAACATGAAATTATTGGAAATTGTTGCTGTATTAATAAAAAAATCTGCACATCATACCCTGCTTTTAAGCAGCAGTGCTGGTGTAAAACCATTGAGATCTCCATATTGTGGACTGAAAACTATGCTGTATCTTTATTTAGGGGTTCAGAATTTAATATATAACCTATTAAAGCATAGGTAATGAGATGTTTTAAGCAATATGTTTAACAGATGGTGGCTACCCTGACTGTGTGTATGGGTGCTGGAGTTATATGTAAGCAGCAGAACTCTTTTTTTTTTTTTTCTTTATTCTTTTTTTTTTTTTACTTTTTAGATATTGCTTTTATTTGATGGAAAAAGTAAATGAAGACAGAAAACTTTCTTCTGCTTTTTTTAACCAGTTCCACTGACCAGCTGTTTCCCATTTTAACTTTATCAAAGACCCGTGGGGAAAAATGTGCAATTCCTTGGGTAAACAAATTACCAGCAAAAAGACAAAAGTGGCAAATTTGTGACTGTGTACGTCAGCAATTTCAGATATAAATCTCTGGGGGCTAATTCTGAATTTGTTACACACCCACAAACCTAAGAGCTTGTCAACTTTCCAAAATTAACCCCAACTAAGATAGGATGCCAATTTAAAGCAAAATACCCCTTCTTGGATACCACACCATGTATACAACTCTCAGCTCAGAATAGCAATGCCTTGTTCTGGATGAATTAGCAGATTTCAGATGACAATAACCTTTTGAGGATGGCTCTCCCAGAAGGAATCCAAACACAGGCAGCGAGTCCTCTGGGGCAGACTGAACTAAAATCACAGGAGGAAGCCACAGGGAGTCAGACTGGGAATATCTCCTCCCAGTGCGTGCCAAATTCTTCCCTCCCAGCTCGGCTGCCCCTTTGCACTCCTGGATGCTGGAGGGCTGACCACAGATACAGTTCAGCCCCTGAGATACGTAAAAGGCTCCTGACACTGCTTTGCCCCACAAAGCCAAAGCTTCTTCTGGGTGATAGAAATTTCTAAGCCTCTTCCCAGATCTCCGTGTCAGGTGCCAACACCCCCAGGGACAACTGCTTCTTACCTGTGCTTAGAAACCGCAACTAAATGAGCGCAGCTTGTCTGCTGGCTTTTCCACTGCAATTTTTTCCTGCCAAATCAATCCCGAGATGCAGGGCAGGAAGAACATATGGAGTCGAGTGACTCAAAAGGACGGACAGGCAGAGGGGCACACAATGAGGGCCTTGAGGGTTTTTTCCTTTTCTGTATGAAAAAAATTAGAAGTGGGGGTTCAATTCAACCGTGCTGAGCAAAGCTGTTTCCTAGCGTGGCTAATGCTCCACTCATGTTGCTTTCTTTTACTGGCCTTCGGTGAGTTTCTGCTTCTTACCTGCATGGTAATTCGTTTCTCAGTCATGTTTCTATGCAAAGACACTAAAAGACTGATTTCTCCACAGTATAAGAATGGTAAGGCTCCCGGTAGTAGCCTACTTTGGAAGAGTTTTACATTTATTTAGGAGGGGAATGATATGAATGAGTCTCACATCGTCAGCCAGATGGAGCAGAGCCGCCTTTCTGTCCATCACTCACGTGGGACTTATCTGTCTGTGTGGCAAATAGACACAGGAGTTGCATAGGCGTAGCACTAACAGCACTAAAAGCTCAGGTGGTCCTGATATCATCAGGTAAGAATAAATGTCTAATGATCCAAACCATGCAGGTCTGCACCCTCCAAAGCCTGGCAGCCCACTGGTGGCAGGGGAAGCAGACAAAGCAGCAGGGGGTGGGCCAGCAGTACAGGTCCTTTCACGCTCTTACCTGAAAGGAAAGGCAAGGCAAGGCAAAGGAGAGAAAGGAAAGTGCTGTTTTAAAAGAAATTTTTTGAACCCCCTTCAGGAGAAGCTTGAAGATAGGACACCCAAATGGTGTAGCTGCAGAAAGCCAGCAAAAGAGTCCACAATGTTTTGACCGTGGTATTTTTTATTGCTCTTTGGAAAGGAAAATCAAAACACGCAATAGTAACTTGCCTGACATCACAAGATTGCTACCCCAGCAGGGTACAGGAGAGATCTTCTCACTAGCTGTCCTCCCCTCCATGGGTCACCTGCAGTCCAGCCCCAAGCTTCCAAAACCAACCAAAACAGCCTGCTCAGCCACAGGCAAGATCCCCCTCAAGAACTAAGCACCCCATACATTGCTACCCAAAATAACTTCTGCTACGTGAGCTTCTCCACAGCTTTGTTGCTAGAAATATATCTTTTCATTCGTGCCATCTCTTTCTTTATCTAGGTGTAGAAAATGACAGTCTGGGAGAAAAATGAAACCTTGTAAAGTGGCCTCAGGTCAGTTTGTCAGTGTTCTGCAGCTGAGTTAAGGTCAAAGCCACCTTACGCCAGAGCACTGGATATCCTTACAGTCAGGCATTGTCTTGGCAAGAGACAGACAAGGAAAGTATTTAGGGTCTGTTCCAAAGATGCACACTACTCTCCATCCACAATGGGTGAAGTGCTGATTTTCCCAAATGCTGTGTGCTATATGTGTTTCAAAAGGTGAACACGGAATCTGATTATCAGCTATTTCATGGGTAGCTTTTCCTTCCCAGACACATGGGGCAACTCATTGAATAATTATTGATCTTTTTAATTCTGGGTGAATGAAATAGGAAGTTCCCATGAAAATTCATTTGACTATTTAAATGAATTTCCTATGACCTTTTGAACACATGTTCTCATAAATAATTTTACTGACAAAAATGCTCACCAGGACAGCAACTCTCCACTGAACGCTGCAGGATATATTAGAAAGTGAATTTGCATCCACAGTCAAGAGCGCCTGCACCAGGAACCCATCGCTAAGAGGCAGTGAGGGGATGCAGGAGTCCAACTACACACCATGCTTGGTCAAATCAGGTACAACTTCAAGTTTGGAGTCTGCTCGCCTGATCCTAGAGGGACAACTCACATTTCTGCCTGTGATCCCTGATCGAGAGACCGGGTCACCTTTTGCACACCCAGCCCCTCACGTCGCAGCGGGAGTCCCATCTCACAGCTTGTCATGGACCTCCACCTGCTTCACGAGGAGCAGACTTTGGCAGGGCCAGCACAGGACTGCTGTCCTGGCGACGACGGCCAAGCCTCTGATTGACTCAAAACACTTGCAGAAGTGCCCACCAACCCTACACGGGGCCATCCTCCACAGCGGTGGGTGGAAGGCCCTCGATGGAGATCTGGAGGAGTGGTCGCTGTGGGACCACCGGGCTTTGACAGCTCACTGATCTGAACCAGAGGCCGTCCCCATCATTTCCAGTGCCTTTTCACATCTATATAGGTCCTTTCACGTACACTCTTTGCTTGGATATCCCAGTTGATATCACACCCTTGATGTCCAGCCTTGAAAGAGAGCCCTGAAAGTTTCTTCTGCACATCTTTGCATATCTAATGAGGGTTCCAAGATCCCCCAATCTCCATAAATTTCTAAATATGTGAAAGAAGTTATTCTCAGGCATTTCTGTTGTGATTCTGCCCACAAATTACTCAAAACCAAAGGCTGAGTAGTCTGCCAGAACAGATGAAACTCCAGTTTTGGAGAGCAGAAAAATATCCCTGAGTAGTTCACTATAAAAAAACAGGTTCCGAAAAATAATTTAAAAATGAAGAATTCAGGTTAAAGAAGTATCTGAGATCTATGTTATAGAGAGAGAGATAAAATATCTCTCTTAATCTACCTATTTAATTAATATATCTGCCACAAAATGGTATAATCCAGCCACATAGAAAAGAAAAAACGAGTTAATTATTGTAATTCTGGGAGGCAGGAAGGTGAAACATCTCAAATTCTCCCAGACAGATCCTTTTCTGATAACATGAGGATATTCACAAACCTCCTTGCAAATGCCGTGCCGTGTCCACATGTGCCAATTTTCATTCTTTCAAAGACTTCAGAAGTCAGGCTTAGTGCATATGAGTGCAGTCGATGCCTTTGATTGAGGATATTGTTATTACTGAATGCACTTCTGTCACATTTGCTCATCTGAATGCAACCTCTGAGGAGTTATCTGCACACAAGCTGCTTTCGAGAGTGTGCAGTACAGACCTTTCCTTTTTGATATTACATGTGTTTGTTCTCTTGAAAGGCTTTTAGCCCTGAGGTAAGGATTAGACAACAATTTAGCAGCCTTAAAAGACATCATAAAAAAATAGACTCAACTGTCATCTTCAGAAGAGGCCTCATTTGGTTTTCAAGGGTGTTGTGTTGTTTTCCACACTAGGGTTATCGCTGCTTACAGCAGATACAAAACAGAATTGTTTTAGAAAACTGAATCATTCTAGAAAATCCACTGCTATAATGTCATTGTGATAATCTTTTTTTAACCAATGCTCATACACATCTAATTCGTAATTCACCTAAACGAGAGAAAAAAAAAATGTTTCAAACGACACACTTTGAAGTGAAACACCAAAATGGAGCTCACAACATCAACAGACTGGGCATCAAAAGCAATTCACGTCCAGTCTAGAAATCAAAACCAATCTTCATGGATAGTCACTCCCATTGCCCTGCACAGAGCTCCCACCCCACCACCACACCAGCCAGTGTACAGTTGCATCACCTCAGCAGCCCTCTGAAGAATATTTGCTCCCTCCTAGGACAACAAAACTGTGCAACTTAAGAGGGCAAGAACATAGCGGTATTCTTTCTTCTGGAGTACTGACTTTCTATCGAAGCCTCTCAGGTAACTATATTTCCCTTTGCACAGCAGAGCTGTATTGCACAGCCTTCTCCAGACAGTGTTGGTGGTGCAAGAGGTCTTACACAACAACTTTTACACTGACAGCAGCACAGACTACCACAGTCCTGGCATGTCTGCAAAAACAGGCTCAGGATTTGGTGTGTAGGAAATATCGGTATGAAGTGGCTCACCAACAATTTGTATGTTAGAAGCAGCAATTAGTGCAAGAGAAAACCTACTCTGTTTTAAATCCATGACACGCAAAAAAAATGGTGTTCTCGATTAAATCATGATAAGTGTAATTAAAGCCCAGGTTTGATGAGAGGTATGTAAAGAATCTATTAAGCTTTTTTATGGAACCAGGCGACTAAAAGAGTGAGAGCACCCACTTTTGATCAAAGCATCGGCATAGAGCTAGTCCTGAGTAGACAACATCTGGCTTAAAGGTATTTGGTTTTAATACAGAAAAAGGAGACGTTAGGCTACTGATCAATGGGCCTGGCTTTTCTTCTGTTAGGAATTGTTAGGAATTTCAAGGAAGCAATAGCAGAAAAAATCAGAAAAGCTAACAAAGAAGGCAGCAAGGAAGCACCAAACACAGGAGCTGTGGCAGCATGGTGCAGAGAAAAAGTTGAGAGAGTGCATTTTTAAGGCAAGCACTGTGAGAAAAGTCTTGAATCTGCTGCAAAGATGCTTAATCCAAAGACATAAGACATTGATTCAAGCCTCAGTTTCTAATGGAAAACACCTGGTGGGGCCCAAACTACTTCCCAAATGCTTGAGTCCAAAAAGGGGATAACAGGATATTCTCACCAACATTTGGGAGCCGCTCCAGAGCATTATTTTTCAGGGAACATTGCTCTGAGCATTGTAGCAAAGAGTTAGACCTCAGCTAGGTGACAAAGTTAGAAAGCTAGTCTCTCTCGAATCCTCTTGGTACTGTCATTGGGGACTGACAGGCTCTAAATAGGCTCTAAAGGAGCTCAGCAGAGACTCAGCCCATGATGTTCCAGTTATTACACCACTGTGGTTACAGTTTCACATGTCATTGACAAGGTTTACAATGAAAGATATATTTCATTTCATTCTTTCCTCACCAAAGAGCAAGGGCACTCCATTGTGCAAAAATCACTGGTTCTTCCTCAAAGTTCAGCCATTTTTGGAACAATTGATCAGACAGCCTAGACTGCTGCTAAGTCTTTTTAGCCTACAACAGGATAAAGATTTGCTTGTTAATGTTGCCACATTTTACAGCTAATTATGCTGTCAAGCATGTTCTGCTGCAATACTGCTGGGGGAAAAGAAAAGAACCTCCTTGAACAACTCAGTTTGGAAGGACCTTGCGAGCTTCCAGCTCAATCTGTTGCTTAGAGATCAGGCTGGACACAGAAACTAGTACAGGATTCTTTGGTCAGTACAGAGCCTAATCATTGCCACAGAGCAGCACTCTGCAAAAGAGACCAGAATGAGTCAAAACAGCATAGTTCTGCAATTAAATACATGGAAAATTATGTGGGGAAGTATCAAGCTAAGCTAGGCTAGCACAGCATAGCACAATACAGAATTCCCACTGAATTCTCCAATTGCTAAGTCACATTCTCAGAAGGGTTTGCTGTCATTTTTTAATTTGCAAACATTGAGCAAGAAAAAAATAATGAAGCTCCACTGAACTCAAAGTAATATTTCAAGCACGTACCCGGGATTTTCATTCGGATCTCGATGCTTGGCTCTTAACCATTCTAAGGAAATATGAAGTATATATCCCAATGAGCATGACCCTGTCAGCTTCAGAGAGAACCAGGATCATGAAGAGGACTTTACTGTTGACTTGTCTATGGTTTAACATGAGAAAACAAATGTGAACCTGCATGGCTGAGAAAAAACCAGAGATAATTATGTTGACTACAGGGCAAAGAAACACAGCACAACTGTGTTCAACAAAAAGCTCAAGGCTGTGATTTTGGAAAGTACTAAATAAAATGAAGTCTCAATCACTGCCTCTTGATGAGGGCAATGTGATATTAATATCAATGCAGACACTCTTGCCAATACCTGCACACAATGACGCCAGAAACGTAGAAGCTTTCGAAAGAAGTACCCTGACTTTCCCAGATGTTAATTAGTCAGTACTACCATAGTTATCAAAAGGAAGACCTGAAGTACATTTTATCTTGCCTCACAGTAAAGAAACTGTATTATTTGCAAGACACTGGAAAACAGATCATACGTCTGAAAAGGGGGACAGGAGAGTGACTTTGGGCTTCAGTCAAAGCCCACTCAAAGCAATAAGACAACAATCTATTTGGTCTTTCATGACTGGACATGGCTGAAATCAGTGGGAAGCTTGGATCTAACTTAAGAGGTACAGGTTATGCTGCACAGAGTGAGTTTATCTGAATATGCAGTGCAATGAAAAGCATTTGTAGACTATGTTGAAGTAAAATTACTCCACCGGCATTATAGGAGAAAATTGTTTTTATTTTGAACAATATAGTATGCTCCCTGTGGAGGATTATTTTCCAAATTGCAATTGCAAGAAGATTTATAAACTGAAGTAAAAGTAACAGGTGAAGTAACAAAAAAAGGAATAAAAAAAAGAAAAAGTTAGGTTAGATGTATCCACCAGCTTACCACATATACTGACACAGGAATGGAAATTGCTGGGCAATAACAATGAAAATAGATAAAAGACAACACTTAATAACATATAGAGTTATAAACTTGAGGAACTGATCATAATGCGCTAGCTGGAGCTAAAAGCCTTCTGGCTCACACACTGTATGACATAACCTGTCTTCCAACACCCAAAGAAATTAGGGGTTTTTTTCTCTGCTGTATAAGGCGCACACCCGCCTATTTGTGTGCAGATATATGGATTCTAATATAAGGCCTGCTGAAATTTGTAGGAAGGCTCTTGTTCATCTCAGTGGAGCTTTGGATCAGTCTGTATCTGACAGGAATTTAGACTGCATTAATAATGCATATTGGCATAGTTGAAGATACATATATTTCCACAATGAGCAGCCAACACCAACCCCCTGAAATATATTTATCAAATTATGTCTTTACTATGACACCACTGCTTTTGTATTTTTTGTGTTTTATTTTATTGCTGATGTCCTTTTCTTCTGTATGAGTCAAATTAATAATCTAACTGCCTTGCTCATAATAAAAGCTCAGAGTCAGAGGCACCCTGTTAGCACTCTCTCCTGACGGATCAAGGCAGCTCTGCCCCCCAGACAGTACTTATGGAAGAAGGCTAAAGAAGCACACCTACATCATTTCTTCTTCCCTGAGAAGAAAATACCTATCTAGCATTGCAAGATGTGGGTGTTAATCTTTATGGAAATCTTACTACAATGAGCTGGCAAAGCTGCTGTTATTCATCTCATGAACGTTACAAGACAGACACCTAAACAAAATTGGACATTTTGTTTCTTAAATCAGGATTAAAGTTAGTTCTCAGTGATTATGATTGCTGGCACAAAGTGCTCCAAACACATATCAGCACGTTTTTTCTTTCCTTTCATTTATTAAAGCATCTAAATGAGATTTCATCATGCATGCATAGGTTAGACACAATCTTAAGATAGCACTTAGGAAATTGTCTTTGTTAAAATATAATCTCTTGAGCTTCACTCTATATTCCAGCTGTCATTAGAGAGATTGAAGTGTACCTTTTCTGTGCCTTGTTTATTTTAAACATTCAGGATTCAAAACCATATAAAAGGTAAGATTTGCTGTACCAAAACACAAATGCGTAGTGTTGTTTGAGGGAGACAATGGAAGTCTCTGTGTATGCTGCCACTGATACATTAACTCCAATTTGGAAGTATTCCACGTGTTTATTTCAGCCATCAGAAGCCTTCTAAATTTACAAGAAAAGTTACAGTTCACTTGTTATCTAGCTTATTTCTTTGGTTTTGGGTTTTTTTTGGGGGGGGGGGGGGGGCAAGATCAGAGTTTAGCTGTATATTCAGACACAGAAGATACTGGCTATGGTCACTGATGTGAGTAGTGCAGCAACCAAGAACAGTACTTCATGGCAGAGATATGATCTGATCCCAGCCTGGTCCTCATACTTCAGGACACAACCTGTATGTCCTCTTCTGGGGGACAACCCACACCCTTTGCTCTGACATCAACCCAGACCAAGGGGACCCTCTCTGGAGCCCCAGCCCTGCCTGCGGGCAGCCCGTGCCACCCCGCCAAGGTGTCCCCATGAGTTTGTGGGAAGATCAGCTACCCCTGTGCCAGCCCTTGGACACCTCAGCCTCACAGCCTCCCTTCAAACCATCTGGGAGGAGGCAGTGCCCTGTGGACACACTGGGACACCACTGACCTTCAAGCATGGGGCACGCACATCGCTCAGTGTGCGTTTTTTCTGGGCTACCACTAAGGGAAAACAGCTGTGCACGAACCCTGGAACAGCTCATGCGTGTTCCCCTGTTCAAGGAAATCACCCGGCTTCCCCGGTGCATTTGGTATTATCAACACGGTGTTAGTTTTCCTCAACTCACCAGCGCTGCCCTTCCATCTGGGAGCTGTACTTGGCCCCCCATGTGCCCTCATGGCTCATTTCAGACTCTCTAGGTCCCCCTGCATCCTCGCTCCCTTCTCAGGTGCTGCAAGCTTGCAGCTTCCCCCTGGCTCTCTTTCCAATGGTGTTGGCAAGGCAGGCACCATGCTTGTCCGCACGCTGGTAGAGACGTGCAGTCCCCTGCAGGGGGAGGACACCCTCTGCAGGGGGGTGTACAGCAGCAAGGGGTCTGGCTACCGAAGCAAAGAGACCCTGAAGAAGCCAAAGTCCATGCTACCACGGGAAAGTGAGGGAAAACTGCCAAGGAGCTTAAAGAATGGACGGAAAGCTGGCAGACGAAAGGCAAAAAGAGCAAAGAAAGCATTGAGAATCCATGGATAAGGGTAGGCTGAATAATGAAGACCAAAATATTATGGAAGATCAAAGAAAGGCAAGAAACGATTAAACAAATAAAGCTTGAAAGTTGTGAAGGAGAGTATATGAATAAAAAAATCAGAGAGAGAAAGGAGAACAGTAATGCTCAATGAAACAATGTCTAAGGAGTAGCTGGTTTAGGGAATGGAAGAATTCATTCAAGGTCAATAGTCATATCCCCAGGCAGAGTAAATCAGGATTGGATGAGGACTTTGTATTACACCTACCCAGGCAATGGCGCGCACTGCTTATGCAATGATGAGTCTCTGAGATCTCTTTATTGTACAGGCTTCCCAGGAAAGGGACATGCATACACCAGATGCAGCATCCATTATTATCAAGTGATACAGCCAGAACAGCCACCTGAACAAGAACTCAAACAAAATGGGCAATGAAGTTTGCAGAGAAGTGTCTCATAAGAATAGGGCATGTTGTAAACAGCCAGACTTGAGACAGCTAATGCTAATAAATTCTGCAAAATGGTTTACATGATCATTTTAGGCCAAATGTAAATGTAGAGGCTGAGGTGACACCCACAACTCCCCACCATCTATCCAACATCCCCCACAGCAATCTCCAAAGCATGGCAGAAAGGAACAATGTCTGAAAAGGAGGAAGACTTAGTTAACTTCTGGAGGAGAATAGGGACCGAGAGACAAGCTTTAGAGACATTTGGTTTATGTTCAGAGGGATTTCTGTTAAAAGGAGACACACAGCAGAAAGTGGATTGTATCAACAGAGGGAAGTTTGAGTTGACAAACTGCCCCTGAGCATGTCTGGAGTGAGTAGTTCCCACACCATCAGCTTCCAACACAGGCTACAAGCACCATAGCCCATAATGTGGAGTTTTGCTAAAAACCCTGTTTAATCCATGAAGTAGGAGAAGATATTTAAAGGTCTTCTGTGGAGAAGAAATTTGTCCATTTTGCACCTTGTATGCATTCTTGCCAAAAAATAAAATGATAAAAAAATTACAGAGCTGCAACGGTTAGTGAGCCACAGCTAGCAGAACAAGGTGCAGCCAGGAGCAGAGCAAGGAGACATTGGTAGAGCTATGTCTTGGTTCCCTGCAAGACTTGACAAACACCTGAAAACTGATGCCTTACAAACTTCCTTTAAAATTGAAACCTGTCCTTTTGTTGATACCAGTCAAATCCTGGAAGAAGGGTTACACAAATTCAGATGCTACAGGATTAAGATCAGACATTTGGCAGAATAAATTAATCCATGGTTTTCTTTTGAGCCTCAGTTTTAAGCAGCTGGTTCTAGCCTTGAGGACGATATCCTAAAACATAGCCAGTCTGCGTATACAAAAATAAAGCTATCTACCTCTAAAGTGATACACTGAAGAGGATGTTGAGTGAAAGGAATCTCAGAGGGAGGTCTGATTTTATATTTTCAGTGGTAAAAGCATAAAGCATTTTTGTCATAATAGTTAATGTTATTTCTCATTGCATTTGTGTATTCTTATTCTGAGATTTTACTAATAAGAATGATAAATTGCAAATAATTTTTTACTCGAGATATTTCAAAAAAATAACTGACATTTAAAATCTGCATGCTTAGCAGGTCATTAATTACTTCATTTAAGAGTTGACAGGTCTCATGTCATGCTATACACTGTTTTTCAAACTGTCACACCCACGCTCTGCCTAAAAGCTGTTGAGTATAAGCGTCATCATTTATAATGCAAAAAGGGTATCATTGATTACGTCCTGATTATTCATCATAATGCTTTCTTTCATGTGTACTTAATCATTGTGGTTTCTTGGAATATGCAAACCTTTCAGGCAAATCTTTCTACAGAGCAATCCAAACAGCGCT
Organism: Astur gentilis; assembly: GCF_929443795.1. Classification (NCBI taxonomy): domain Eukaryota; kingdom Metazoa; phylum Chordata; class Aves; order Accipitriformes; family Accipitridae; genus Astur; species Astur gentilis. Next base: position 5,808,584 of record NC_064911.1, read on the forward strand.
CTGAACTGACACCAGCTGGGTAAATAGGGCTCGGGTCTTTGGGAACAATGCAGCGGCACAAACCCCACCTACAGCCGAAGGAAACCAGCTTTGGAGGGGGGGGCTTGGGAAGGAAGGATCCGTGGGGTCTGCAGAGCTGAGGTCCGATTTCCTCTGCTGAAGCAATGCATGGCCCCAGGCCCAGGTTTGCCGTGATGACTTCAGGATGACTGTGGCAAACACAGCCCTTTTTACACAGCTGGCTTCTGCGGACCAGCCAACAAGAGCAAAAGCATCAGAAAAAACATAACAGTGAGGTCAGGTAATGATTTCCACTGAAAAATTTATTTGATCACAACTATTAGCATGTGATTTTCTAGGAAAAGCTGATGGTGCAGCAAAGGCTATACACATTTGGCCTCCAAAGGGAACATCCACTAGCAACTGTCTTGAAAATCACTGCTTCCCTCCTGAGGACTCCTAGAAGGTTTCTTTTATGGAAGAGGTTTACCGGGGTGAGCATTTCCAGTAGTCACAGAGACACAGGCTAAAAGAGAAACTGTCGTGTTCTAGGGCTTTACCAGCCAAGATAAATATAAATGCTAAGTACAAACATCTGACCTCTAATTAACCGATAAATTAAAGCCACCCAGTATATTTTTAACAACAAAATTTTTGAAAATCACAATTCTGGGGAGCTAGAACTGTTTCTTCCTATGCTGTTGGGGTTTTATTCCACTAATGAGTGTAATGGTGGTCAACACCTTCCTAGAAAGCCATGGAGATACTGAAGTTCTTGGGGCTGCTGTTGCTGCCCACATCACACCTGTGCAAGTATAGACCCGATGTGTCGGAACACCCACGTTCCCTGCTGTGCTGACACTCTCCGCAGGCTGGAGCTGCGGGCCAGTGTCATGGGCCATGCCCACCATTTTGGGCTCACACTCAGCCCAGAGCACCAAGCATTGAAGCAAAGTGGGAAGCTCACCTCAGAAATTAGTTCCACTGTGTTTGGAGCTCTAGCTTTGTTTCTACGAATGTGTTTTCGAAAGGAAGCTCAAACCTTAAAATATTTATCAGTTAGAGGAGAAGAGCCTTGTGGTCCCAAGTGCTTTCAGAAAGCCTTGGGGGAAGGGGTCTGAGGAGCCAGTTTTTCTTCATCTAAAAAAGGGAGCGAGAGCATCTCTAAACACTGGCGCAGGCAATGTTTCAGCCGACGGAGATGAAATTATCCCCAGAGGGGCTGTATTTCTCCTATTAAAAAACCCTTGCTTTTCACATCTGTGAGCATTAAGCTCTGGCTATTTGGCAGATGCATAACAAAGTTATTTTAAAGGCAGAACATCATCTTCTGGGAATATCACTATGCAGCGCTAGTCGGAACAGGAGGGAAAGGTTTGCCTTTTCATTACTTATGACGTGGGCACCAAGGAGCCTTGGCTCTGTCTTCTCCTAATCTTGCCGGCCATAGTAGTCAAGCGAGGGGCAGATACAGCCCTGGTGTGATGGGGACTGGAGGGCTGCAGCTGCGGGCACAGAAGGAGGAAGACACCTGCCTCTTCAGACCCTGGGGTATTACAGCCGCAGGCACCCAAACCAAGGGACGGCACCTTCCCTCTGGTGTAGGAGGCAAGGAGGGAGCGGGACTTGGAGGTTTGATCCTACAGGGATCTTCATCACTTCAGGCAGGCCCAAAAATGCAATACCTCAAAGGGCGGTACAAGGAAATGCGTATCATTTTAAAATGTTCTGAAGCATCTGCCATATCTTTACCAAAAATAATTAAATGGCATATTTCAAATTATCCTCCTATTCTTTATTTGTCCTAATAAGACTTATTCAGGGGTCAAGATTCTTTTTTGCTGAACTATGAGGGCTATAAGAAATTGCTGGTGGGCTTCTCAAAATCAAGCTGCAAACAATTTTATTCCTGAAAATCTTAATTAAACATTCTGAGCTGATTAATACGTTAGGCCCACACCAAAACTCCAGACCTGATCACTCAAGGCTCAACATGAACAGGGAAAGCCAGAACGATCTAAAAAATAGGCTGTGGCCCCTTTCTTTATGAAAAAATGCAATTGACAATTCCTTCTCCAAACACCCACCCTATCAATGGTGAGTCTGAAGGCCAGATTCTTCAGTTACAGAAAGCTTTCCCCAGGTCACCATGTAGAGGGCTTCACTTAACATTAATGAATTCTTATTTAAAACGGAGCTTGCAAAAGTGTGAATTCTCTCTTTGAATAAAACCTACCTACAGGAAGAAATATGCATCCACAATATATATATATCTTTCTATGGGTAATTCTACAGTCCTCAGAGGATAGGACAATGGAATTTTCCCATTTTACAGAGGAAAACTGAGACTCGCAAATATTAAAATGTTGCCCACATCCATGGAGGAGAATCAGGAAGCAGAACGGACACTGCACAGTTTGTTACCTGATCAACTGGACCCTTCCCCCCTTGCAAAATGCAGTCCTGGGGACAAGCGGACAAGGGGAAGCTATTAAGGGTTCTCCAAAACGTACAGGCCAAAAAATTCACCACCTTTAAACGCTGAAGTTAGTAAAGCAGTGTCAATGTTAAGATTCAAATGGAGAACAGCATTACAGTTCATAATGGCAGAAAAAGTAACACTGATAACATTATCTGTAAGGTTAATTAATGCGTAATTGTTCCTTGGAAGCCTTTTTCTTTTGTTCCAAAGCAGGTTGTTTGCCAAGCAAATGCCAATAGATGTGTGAACCACCTACAGCAAATGTTCATACAATGAAAGTTTCAGAAGTGACTGGTGATATTTGCTCAGGTATTATTTTCAGCCACCTGCGCTGAGTTTACGAAGCGGGCGGGCAGCCGTCCTATCTTTTGTGTTTCCAGCTTTTGTTCCTGAGCTACCACAACTCATTCCCAACACTGAAAATAAACCTGGCTGGTTTCTTCCTCTGCCTGAAACTCAGGGCTTCCAGAAAGAGATCGTGTACCCCAACCACAAGAGGGGACTCCCTTCCTTTGAACTCTTTTATGTGCCCAGGCAGAAGCTGCATTTTGAAATTCACAGCAGTGGATTGTGATCTAGGGGGTTTTCCTAAATGTTGAATGAATGTGAGAAATAGTCCAAACAGCAACATTAAACTTCCAGTAAGTTTTCTCTGACCACATCTTCCTGTGGCCTTGAGGTCAGCTCTCTGATAAGCCAACGTGGTTATGCTATGCCCAGATGTGAAGAATTAAGGAAATGATTGCAACAGGTTATGGGTGCCACCCTTATTACAGAAAGCCATGACAGCCTCTTTTTAAAAGTCATCTTCAGTGTGACTTTACAACATACATTTCATAACAGGGACGTAATACCTAACCTAAATCCAGAAAAGAGTGGCAGAGGAGTCAAGGGCCAGCAATGCTGGATGCCTCAGTCCAGCAGAAGAGCCAAGATTTTAAGCCACAGTGACTTAAAACAACTTTTAATACAAGCATAAGAGTGAAGGAGAAAAGAAACCTGGAAATCATGCAAAGTATGTGGATGGAGACAGCGGCCACAGCTGACAGGAAACAGGACTGTTCCCTGCTAGGAGAGGATAAGGGAGAGAGCAAGGCAGCTGTGCAGAAAGAGACTCAAATTAAACCATCATGGAAGTGATCAAAGGAGAATTTGCAGAACTGCATACAGGGTTTCATTATTTTTCTTGGGTCTCTTTCTCTTCTGCTTTTCAACAGTGAATGCGTCAAGAAATTTTTTAATGAGGCTAGCTATTCCTTACGTTTATTGTCACTTGAACCCAGGAGGATTCAGATGGAATATCTGACCTGCCTCAGTTGCAGAATGCATCTTAATAGAAGATGTTTGGACAGCCTAAACTACATGCTCCAGCAGCTCAGTAGCTAGATAACAGAGTCACACTGCCCAGGAAAGGTACCAGGCACGTAAAGAAGCTCAGTGATGGCCCAGAGCAAGGGCACATATTGACCAGTCAATATCCAAGCCCAATTTACTATAAATCGTATAGGATTCAAAGGTTGGTGCCTCTTACAACAGTTTTGGCTGTCCAGAGTGTGGGCTGAGGCCTGAGCTGTGATGCTATACGTACATTTGACGTGGTCATCTGCTTTGTAAAGAAGTACAAGCTTGTCTTTGCCATCTGCCTTCTGAATAACAAAATGGTAGTGATATATTACAAAGTGAATCTCTTGTAAACTACAACGACCAGCAAAAGCATTAAGTGGCCCTTTTCCTGCAGTTGTGCCTTGGAACAGAGGAAAAATGCTCCAGGTTGAAAACCAACCTGAAAGACTAGTTTTTAAATGGTTTTCCAGAAAAATTTCACAGACATATAGTGCTTACACTGTAGATTGAAGCAGTTGAACATTTTCAGACACAGGCTGTGTCACCGGGTGCCTGCAATGCCAAGAAACCTCAGAGTGCTTCATAGCAGCAGTGTGTCTGCACAGAAGACCCAGTCCTTCAATCTAAGTAGTTATTTTTTACATAAATGAGAAGTGAATTAAGGACAGAAGGCCATTTTTTTTACATAATTGCAAAAGATCAGCAAGTTAAAAATGACCAGGCTCTGACCCTGTACCGTTGTTTATAGGCAATACTCCACAGTGCTCTTTATGGATTTCATGTGGATTTTAAGTGTTCTCAAGACTTTCTCTTGGACTAGGACCCAAACGTGCTCAGTACTGTACAACCCTAGCACACAAAATCCTCCCATGCTCCAAAACATTTACAGCTGATGTACAAAACAAGACATATGCAGGCAAGAAACACAAGGAAAAAAGTACAATTATGTGTAAGCAGCAAGGCAAAGGAGTGATGAGGTGGCTCAGCAGACACAGGCATCTCATCCTGTGTGTAATCTAGCTTGCAGTTAACAGGTGAAGACCTATTAAAGCTAGGGTAAACTACCGAAGTTGTTCCTGAATATCTTTGGGGTTCTTTGTTTTTTATTGGGGGCTTTTTGTTTTTATTTTTCTGCTCTTTGAATTGAACAAGAAATTGGCCCCATATCAATATGCAAATTATAAACTGAATGACAGGCAAAATGATGCTATTTTACACTTACAGTCATGCTGTTGTTGAGCTGAGAGCTGGACACCCATAAGGAGATTGCCAAGGAGCAGCAAGATTTTTGTTTGGACAGAAGGTGATGACCTGGATTAGAGAGGTGTACATCAGACTCATCAGAACGAAGGTTAACATTGTGTTTACAAGTGAGATTATCCTGGGAGAAGATGTGGAAGACCATAGGGATGCCATCCGGAGGGACCTTGATAGGCCTGAGAGGTGGGCCTGTGTGATCCTCATGAAGATCTATATATAAGGCCAAGTGCAAGGGTCAGGGCAATCCCCAGCACAAATATGGGCTGGGCGGAAAATGGATTGAGAGCAGCCCTGATGAGAAGGACTTGGGGGTGTTGGCTGACAAGAAGCTCAATATGACTTGGCAATGTGCACTTGCAGCCCAGAAGGCCAACCGTATCCTGGGCTGCATCAAAAGCAGCGTGACCAGCAGGTCCAGGGAGGTGATTGTCCCCCTCTGCTCTTGTGAGACCTCACCCGGAGTACTGTGTTCATCTCTGGGACCCCAACATGAGAAGGACAAGGACCTGTTGGAGCAAGTCCAGAGGAGGGCTACGAAGACGATCAGAGGGATGGAACACCTCTCCTCTGAAGACAGATTGACAAAGTTGGGGTTCAGCCTGGAGAAGAGAAGGCTCCAAGGAGACCTTATAGAAGCCTCCAGTACCTAAAGGGGGCCTACAAGAAAGCTGGAGAGGGACTTTTTACAAGGGCCTGTAGTGATAGGACAAGGGGTAATGGCTTTAAACTGAAATAGGGTAGATATAGATTAGATATAAGGAAGAAATTCTTCACTATCAGGGTGGTAAGGCACTGGAACAGGTTGCCCAGAGAAGTTGTGGACGCTCCATCCCTGGAAGTGTTCAGGGCCAGGTTGGATGGGACTTTGAGCAGCCTGGTCTACTGGAAGGTGTCCCTGCCCATGGCAGGAGGGTTGGAACTAGATGATCTTTAAGGCCCCTTCCAACCCAAACCATTCTCTGATTCTATGATTTCACATATTCCAGGAGAATTATTTGTGGGGTAGAAGTCTAATGTTCAAAGTGAGTAAAATTATAAAAAATCTGGCTTATAGTGGTACGCCCAGCTCAAAGAAAGCTTCAGCAGAACAGCAGCTATCTTTCTTTAACCCTGCCACTTATTTGCCCCATGATCTGTTTGAGCTAATTCTTTGTCATGTTCTATATTGTAGCAGCAGGTACAGAAAATTCATATGATGCAAAAAGGAGGGTTTGTTTGATTTGGAAAGTGGTGTGGTAAATTCCACATTTAGCATTACAATTAAAAAAAAAAAAGTGCACTGTGCACTGCCCTTTTAAGTGAATAGCACTGTTGCCAAAATACAGCTAATGTCTCAGCGTATCAACTCACCCTTGGTCCTGATCGTCTTCCCTGTAACCTGCTGTCATTTTCCTCAGCACTGGGATGTACAGCTCTCCACCGCTGCATTGGGAAGGAGGAGGCTTTTGGCACCTCATATCCAGTGAGCATGTTATCAACCCGGACAGCAGCTCTTCCACGTGCAGCGCCTGACAGCACAGGACACAAGCAGAAAACCACGACGTGTCATCAAAGATCTTATCATCAAGGAATTGTTTGCTCTTCAGAGCGGAAGTGTGCAATTATCTTCAAATATTCAAGACGCATGTTTCCCACATCCCTTCAGAACGAGTGAAAACAGATGGAAACCTCAACACGGGAAGAGACGCGCTTGCCAGAGTGGCTTTTCCTCATCCAGACGCTCATGTTCAGTGTGCTGCTCCGGCAGCATTAAGCAGTGGGTGGGCCACATGACTGGCTGCTATTACTTCAAGAGTTAGGTTTATTTTTTTTTTAGCTCAGGCTGGAGAAGTTCACATTTTAAGGTCCCAAGGTCAGTGCTACTCCCAATGACACTCTGAAAAGCACAGCACCTTCTCGTCCCAGAAAGAATGAGATCTACAGAAAATGGCAACAGAGCCCTTGCAGATGCTAAGAAAACTGGTTAAGAGCCACACCACACACGTTAGGGCCTGTTGCATGCCTCTGTCCCATTGCTCTTGCATTCTGCATGTGGCATAAGAGGCAATTGGCTCAGGAGACTAACAGGTTCAAAATATTCTGTGTGTAAACAGAAGTAAGACAAATGGAACTGCACTGTAACTCTCTATTGCTAGACAAGGGTCTGTCTCCCACCATTTAGCAGTACAAAGTCAGGACACAGTAAAATGGCATTTGTTCCATTGAGTTATAAAGTTTCGCCCAGAAATTTGCCGCGTTAGCATCCGACTGAAATATATAACTGCATTGTGGACTAACACTGCGGACTGAGCAGTGCTCAGCTGCCAGGTGAACCTAGAGAGTGCCTAAATCCTACAGACTTCACATTAAAACATGTCATAGAGTGAAGACGCCCTGGCAATGCAAGAGACATGGAGGTGGTTGTTTTGTGATTCATGCAGACCTCTAGGTGTGTGCAACACAGGAATGAAATGCAAACATCCTCATCTGGTAAGACTTTAACCCTGCACAGCTTGCACAAGGCAGCGCTGACCAAAAGGCAGCAGCTCATGTCAGGACAACTAATTGATACCGCAGTCAAAAAAATGTGTCTATGCCTTGTTGTAGGCATAACCAAGATAACTTTCAGATAGCTAAATCCTGTTCTGATTAACTGGACGGCTAAGCAGGAATCCATGTGAATCATTGAGATCATTAATCCCTCTAATCATCTGAGAACTGACCAACTTCTCAGACCGGTGCTGCCGGCTGCTTCCCGACACGCCTGGGTGCACTGGAGCCAGCACTGCATCAGCTCAGGTATGTTTGCAGGAGCTGTCGTAACACATATCTCATGTCTTGTTTCCTTGATACAGTCCTCTGTAAATCAGTCAGAAGTGTAATAAAAAAAATATTATTACAGTGAAAAAGCTGTAATGTTCTTGTCTTTAAGACATTTCTTTGGCTCCGTACCTATGTTGGAAGGGTAAGCTGTGAGATCACCTTTGCTTTGGACTCTCAAAGGTGCCTAAGGCAATCAGGCACTTGACACACATTGATTTTCTTTGGGCACGCCTTACACACCTTTGAAAACCCTGGCTGTTGTGCTTTTCCAAACAGATGTGTCCCCCTGGGAGTGTGACCATGCTAGGAAAGGCACGGGCTTTACACTTCTTGCTGTCTCCCAGCACAGGCTTGCAGTTCCCTTACGCCACTCAGTGAGAGCCAGCTGCGATGTTACAGTAAGCTACTTTTTTTAATTACTCTGCTGGTCTGTACACATTGCAAAAGTATATCAGCGCTGAGGTTTTCGTGGTAAGCTGGGAGAGGAGTTAACAGCATACTACTAGCACTATCTAACCTCAGTTGTTTTATCCCAACATGGCTGTGGTTTGGTCTTCAAACAAGCCAAAAGATAAGCAAATATCTGATGTGACCCCTCTTGCATCATGTATATTTTATGAAAGCAAACAGCACTGTGTAATGTTGTGATTCATACCTCACTGCTGAATACTCCACAGAGTAATCACTACCCCAGAAGAGGTGTAGCAAGTGCTTTTATTCCTCCTCCAAATGAACAACAAATATGAACAAGAGTGAGGGAATCCCATGCAGAGATTGCTGGAGGCAGAGAGTGAACGTCTGCTCTCCCTACAGCCAAAACAACAAAGGCTCCTGTATTGGTTTTGCTCTAGCTCTCACAGGCAGGTAGCCAGACAAAAGACAGGTAAAGAGTACCTAGTGGTAGACCTAGAAGTCAGCTTTTCTGATTGCTGTTCCCTGTTCACTAGCACTCCAATGTTTTATTCCCATAATTGTTCATTTGATTTCTTCTTAAAATAATGCATGGACTACACAAACAGGAGAATCTTATTTCAGAGAAGCATCTCATTGCAAAGGCATCCTGGAAAGAGCAGAAAAAGGCAAAAACCATCATTCACGTCATTAGTGGAATCACGCAAGTCCAAACCTAAAAACAATTGCGCATAGTTCTCAGCTCCCTTGAGACCTGACATTTAAATCTCATATATATTTCCTGAAAGTCTTACAAGAGCTTCTTAAAAATATGCTTGTCTGCAGCTAAGTGATGAAGCACCAAATCCAAGCCATACACACCAAGAATCTTAATCCAACTATTTGTTAGTATTCACTATTTTAAATAATTTTAAATTAAGAAATGAAAATTTGAGTAAGAGACACACCAAGCCAAGGTTACTAATATGATTTTTAAAAACTTGCATTTAGGTCTCAATACATCTGGAGGAGAATTATAAAGTAGAAATAAAACACCATTTTGTTTTGAGATGGACTTTTAGGATCCTAAGGTCCTGAAATGCCACCAAAATCCACTAAACAGGTCATATTTCTCTTTTAAACATTACAGGATTTTAAATGAGGTGCAGTTTAAGAAAGAGTAGGACACTGTTACAGTGCCAGTGCTTTTCCTACTAAATAAAAGTAGGGGAAAAAAATAAAAGCTTATCCTACTAAATAAAATTTGTAACCCAGAAAGGATTTGCCAAAGCAAGGCTCCTTAAGACTTAAATAATAAAAATGTTGAGCAAATCTTAAGTAAGTCTGTTCTTAAGTCACAAAGTTAGACAGCTTAGAGCAGACACAGGAGGCTTGTACATTTTAATAAGCACAGTTGCCTAGATAAAGGGGTAGACACCACAAGTTTCCAAACTGCAACTCTATCACCTGCTAACGTGTGAGCTCTGCACTGCATTTTTGCTCATCTGGAAACAACTGCAGATCAGTGCCAATTCCTTCTTTTGTTTCAACTTTCTCAAATTTATTGCAGTACCACAGTATTAGTCTGTTTTTCTGAGAAGCTGTATTATAATTTCCTTTCATTCTGCCATGAATAATTTGGTTTGTTAGTCGGAGTTCTCTCTCAAGTTAATACTCTGCAAAATCAGAAACAAGCTATTTTACTGCTCTCAATCAGAGTGCTCCTCGAGCACTGTGCTAGTCCAACCCCACAGACCTCTTTCAGAAATTAGCTGTGATGAGCTAGCTCTATTGTGAGCTGCATTACTGAAAAATATAATGGCGTGATCACATTTTCAGCTGCTTTGGATAAGAGTTTAGCACACAAGTTATCCATTCAGGAAGTAGAAATTGCCTCCTGTGCCCAATTTGTGGCTTACGGACATGTAATGCACCTTTTGTGGTTATAGAACTAGAAGCGTGTGAGCAGCAAAATGTACATTGGTGAGCCTACCATCTGGCGGTTTCTGAACATAAAAACATAGAAAGAAATGAAAATTCTGTATGGGAACTAAGATAATTTGTCCCAATGTCAAGTCTCTGACAGCAGCCAGGACAGATGCTCAAGGGAAAAGCATAAGACAGAGAACAAGCATGATGGCCTTGTTCTAGTCTGCATCGAGACCATCAGTTCTGTCCTTGTCTCGACCCTTTTGGAAACCATTTCTCTTTTTGGCCTCCAGGACATCTTGTGGCAATAAGCTCAATAAACCAATTACGCACTACTGTGAAAAACTTTTCCCTTTTGTTTTTTGCTTTATAATCCCACTAGGCACCCCCTACTGCTTGTGTTTTGAGAAAGAATATTTAATCTTTCCCTATCTGCCTACCCCATGTTATTCAAGATTTTATAGTCTCCTATCATAACCCTTTCCTATCCCATTTGTCTGTTTTCCCAAACTTATGAAAATTGGTATGTTTAAACTTGCTTTCTGCATGGAACATTTCAGTCCCTGCTCTTCTCTTTACCTTTGCTACTTTTGCTGTATGCAAGAAGGGATAACCAAAGAAGCATGTACTATATTATTTATACTATATTGCATTATACTACACTTACTATACTATACTATGCTATGCTATGCTATATTATTCCTATCTAAAAGGAGGTACACTCATGAGTTATAGACTCCCTGCTCTTCTCTTTACCTTTGCTACTTTTGCTGTATGCAAGAAGGGATAACCAAAGAAGCATGTACTATATTATTTATACTATATTGCATTATACTACACTTACTATACTATGCTATGCTATGCTATGCTATATTATTCCTATCTAAAAGGAGGTGCACTCATGAGTTATAGAAAGGCCAAATAATGCTCTGTTCATTCCCTGTCCCTTTCCCAGCAATCTCTAATAGCCTATTTGCCTTTTTGACTGCTGCTGAGGACTGAAGCAGTATTTTCATATACCACAACCCAACAGTCACAAGGTGACACCAGTATCCTGAAGGCAGTCAAATCCCCAATTTAAATATCCCATTGACTTCAGAGAGTCTCAGCTGAAGAACAAATGTGCAACGGAGTGAATCTGTTCCTGAAGAAAGGGCTGAAATACGGCCTGCGCATCTCTTAGTTCCTATTCAAATAGCTCGTGTTAGAAAGTAAGTGGAAGAACAGCTATTTTGCATAGAACTGAATTTAACCCCAAATAGTTTGAACTGCCAGCCAGTTCTAGTTGGCATGAATTCCGCAAGAAAGACTCTGATTCGTTTATTTAACCTTAAAAGGTCAGAAACAGTGCACTTTTGGCAGATACAAATGCTCTTTGCTCATTCCGACTGTAAACAAACTGTTCTAGGAAAGGAGGTAGCACACCCTACCTCCACTTTGTTTGTTCCTGATGGCTTTCTGCAGATCTGCATGGCTCTTGAACACAGAAGTTATACTGCAGAGCATGGACATATATTGTCTGGGAGGGGCACTAAGATGAATTAATTCCATCAATAAAATATTTCAATCTGAGTTCAGTTGTATGCATTGTGATAGGGAGATGAACATTTGGAAGTGGACCCTAAAATAATCTTAGAATTACACATACTTAATTATAAAAATTATATTTTAGCTATTAAAACATATTAAGAATTATTAAAGCAAGTAAAAATATACATTTGTAGAATTTCTAAGCTCTAAAACATTATGTACAAATCAGAGCAACTAACTTGAAGAAAAAAACAACTTCTAATGACTGCCTCAAATCAAAGAAGCCTTGATCTTGGTTGGAACTTCAATGTGCTTTCAAATATAACAAATCAATTAATCACAGCCCAGGTGACAGGTTTTATTTAAAAAGCTGTTTAAAAACATACCCCATCGGCTGGCACCTGGGGAAAGCTACATAGCAAACTGATATTGCGCTACTCAAAAGCAGCCCATCATTTCTGCAGAACGCTTCTGCTGTGAAAAAGTGCATCACATACTCAGAAGTGATCATTCATGTGAAAACCAAGACTAATGCTGCTGAAACACTCGTAATTATTGCATACACTCTTCTCTTCCCTATATGCCTCGCAGTCACATCTGTATCTTTCTCAGCATGGAGAACCAGTCTGCACTCCTCTGTCGCCTATGTTTTCAGCACAGTGATTCTTTTTCTTTCTTTTCTTTCTTTCTCTCTTTCCCTTTCTCCCTTTCTTTCTTTCTTTCTCCATCCCCCCCCCCCCCCCCCATCTCTGACACACTAGGGTACACCTTTCAGCACTGCCAGGTTCATTGGCACAAGGCAGTTCCCAAGTCATCATCTAGAGATGGATCCAGACTACGGAATCTAGACTTGAAACACCCCAAAACCTCCAGGTTTTAGACCCAGAGTCCTTATTTGGATCCATCACTGCTGCGCCCTTCTACATCTGAAGGATGCTTTAACGTCTCCATGGGCCTCTGTGGTTCCTCACACCTTTTCACTGACCACGCAGCCCTGCATGCATTGCGCATGAAGTAAGAACTTAAGTGAAGTAAGGCCGAGCTATTCTGCTGGGTCTGGCATCACACCCTCTCCTTCTGGTGAAAACATTTGACTGGCACTTTTTTGTATGAGACTGATCATTTCTCACGCACATCACCAAGTCCTCGGCTCCATGTGTCAACAGAGAGGAGAAAAACAAAGGGTTCTTTGTGCATTTATTGTTCTGCTGATTGGTGACAAAAATAAAGCAAAACATTCCTGAATACTCTCACACAAGATTTGCAAGAAGACAACAGTAACTGCCTGAGGAAAATAATTAAACAAGGCCCACAAAACTTTTGGGGATAGAAGACTGTCGCAGCTTGTCTTTAATTTTGCTCATGATCTTGCATAGTTTTGTTAACTAATTGTGCTATTGGCTTAGGAATCTCTGATGTGGCATTAATTTGGGAACTGTAGAAAAGTGACAATCGTCAGAGCTGCAGCAGACGTGGCTGAATAGCTTAAGTCACAAGCTGCAAAAAAACCTGGTATTTCCTATTGAATTCTGCTCAACAGGAACAGGACCCCATCCCTACACACGAGAGAGAGAGAGCTCCCATCGCAGATGAAAGAGAGAGAGAAAACGCCAAGTAATACGCTGCAGGAAACCCAAGTTATTCCGCAGGCAGCAAAATTAACAGACCTCCATTTCCTATGGGTCCGCATCTGCCGTTCCCAGTAGCCCAGTGCCCCCCGGCGCAGGGGCAATGGCTGGGCTCTGTGCTGCAGCGCAGGGGGAGGGGGTGGAGGGGTGCGGGCTGGAGGGTGGTAGCCCTCCACCCCCCCGAGCCCCCAGCAGCCTTTCTAGGGCTTTGAGGGGCAGCCATGACCGTGGTTAGCACCTCCGCTCCCCTCTCCCCACCTCTGAGCTGACTCTGTCCACTTGCAGCCCACTGCATACCCCACAGGCACCCCAAAAGGGTCCCCCATCGGCCTCCAAACACCGAATTTAGCTTACCAAGTCTCTGGTTGCAACCACACAAGCCTTATCTGACCTCCCCTGGCCAACAGTCCCGCGATGACCCAGTGCAAAACCCGCAGTCCTTCATGGAGGGAAAGTAACTTAATTCATTTCTGATACAAAATAAAACAAACACAGCATTGTTTGCAAATAAGCCGTGATTCTCTCCCATGGGATTGCACTATGTTTTGAAGGGTGTGCTGACATTTAAAAGGAAATTGTAGGTATATGCATGTGTGTTTGTGTATATATTGTACATAAACACCCATCTCACTATAAGCACAGTTTCTCAGAGCATCATCTATATGAATGGCAGCATTTTGTTTAACTGTAGCAAACCAAGCCACACAGCATAGTTTTCTTGCAGGAGATAGCCAGGATTTTAGTATTTCATTCATTTCTGGTGAGATAACCAAGATGCTACACTTCAGAGCTGCCCACAGCCTCTGCTTGTTGCAGAGCTCAAAGCCTCCATTTATGGAAGCAAGCTTCTAGCTTGCATGGAAAAGTCATTCTTTGCTTCTGATTATTGTAAAGAAAATTTGAGTTTAGTACAGCTGGAAACCAGAGGGCTAGTAACACACTACCAAAAATCAGCACAGGTTTTTTTCATGTAATCTTGACATTTTCAGGCCAGCCTTGTGATGGCAGGGAGAGGCAGATGTCAGGCCCTTAGGCGACAGTAAAGGTGCTCTCTGAAGAAGATTTCAGCAATTTTGCCTTTTCTAGAAAGAAAATTAGCACCAAGCGGTGCTAATTTTCTCTGGTCCAGCAGCCAGCAAGAGATGGCAGAAGAAAAGAGCCTTGCCTGTCATGCAGACCTTGACGGCAGAGGCCAGCCCAGTGGTGCCTTGTTGCAGGAGGAAGGGAGAAGTCATCCCCGTGGGGATGTGCCCTTTGTGGGCACAAAGGGGTTTCGCTCACAGGGCCGGGAGCAGCAGAAAGGAGCCAGGCAGCCATCCTCCACTGGAGCAGCATCCCACGGAAAGCCACATGCTCACTTGTTTCTTTTTTTTCTTTTTTTGTTGGGAACACCGTGGTACCACCAAGTCATTGCTGTGTTTCAGGTGGCTGGAAGAGGTCTTGTTTGCTGTAAGGAACTGCTGCCTTCAGGGCTTTGCACCAGGGCTGAGGGAGCTCCGGCATCACCTTGGGATTTCAGACGCTTGGGAATTGCTGGGTGAGGGCATTAGTGACTTTTCCAGATGCGAGGTCTGCAGCCAGTAACAAGAAGCTCACGTCCGGGGCAGAGGGACATTTTGCACTCCTGATCTGTGCTACGAGGCTGTTAGCATGCTGCAGAATTAGCCATCACCAACACTGAAGGTAAAAGAACCCCTCAATGGGCATTTTGTTAACTATAAAATCAAAGTTAAAATTATTAAAAGATGGGAATCAGTTACACTTTACATACTGTTAGGTTTTAAAATGCTGAGGAGCCCAGCAGTGGCATTTTTAAGCAGCGTTTGAGGCTGTTAGCGGCTCTGAGAGCTACTATTCACCTGCTCTTGTGTCCTCCACTCCCTGGTATTGGGCTTTACTTGGCACTAGGAACATCCTCGTTCTGCAGACTTGAACCACAGTGTTAATGTAACATGCTGTCTATCCTTTGTCTTGATGACCAAAAAGCACAGGGGCAGAGGTGACAAGAGCAATAATACATTTGCACAATTGCATTAGGGGAAAGCTGATTTATTGCAAGGCAATCTTCAAGGGAGACATTATTTAGAAAGAAGACATCAGAAGAAATACATGTCTAAATACAAACGCAGATGAAATGCAATAGCCACAGTTATCATTCAGAAGATCTGAATCTTGCCAACAAGCAAAACCACAATAAATGGCTAATAAAAACGAATCTCTGTAAAGCATAAAAAAATGTACATTACCATTATGTTGTGGTTAATTCTCAGACAATACTGCAAAATAAGAGTGAAGTGTTACTTCCTGTCATTTAAAGGAAAAGAAACCCAAACACCAAGAATTCTTGAAGCTAAGGAATGCAGACGTACATCATGTCTGCAAGAATCATAAAAAGATCAAATGTAATATTTTCTTTTAGTGCAGACAACTGCTTTGAGATTTTCCATTCAGACAGCCTTGAAAACCGCCTCCAGCATTTGCCAATTACTACTGACAAATACCATTTGGTAGTGAGTGATGTTTTAAGTGAAATAAAACAGTGAAGAAAACTGAACATGATGAAAGGATTTTTTTTCTCCCTCTGAAGTGACTGTAAGTTATATATTCACAAGGTAGGGTTTACGCTTCCTGCCAGTGACAAATTCCATGTGATGTTGAGCGCAGAGGTGAAGTTTGTTTGACAGTAATAGGAAAGGAAGACAAAACTCGTTTTCATGTTCTTTTAAGCAGTCAGATATTTTCTAGCTATAAACAAAGGAAGACTTGCTAGTACCTCTGTTCCACATCATTCTTCATAATATAAGTGCACTAATGGAGAGAATGATTCTCTAGTATTGAAGTGGTCAGAGTGCAAAGAGGGCATACAGTGGGGCTTTCTGTCAGCAGCACTTGATTTACATATAAGCTGCAACCTGAAACCAGTAACAACCAGCATATACTGTAATTTTTAAAATATTTGTCAGTCATGGAGAGCTTCGAGACAGGTAAAAACAGCTCAAGCTATATGTCTGGAAGAGGTGTTTAAAGAATTATTTAAATAACTGACTATTAGTCCTCTTTTGACCTTTTCTCCTTTTAAACACAGGATTGTGGTCCATTTAGCTCTACATTTACTACCTAAGACTGTCAAGGGTGTCTCAGGTCCTTGTACCACAGTATCTGCTCACTGCATCATCTCTAACTTTACTCCAACAGAGACAGGCAAGCATTTAGGAGGCAGGAACTGTGGCACAGAGACCCCAAAGCCCAAACCCTCAGAGATATCCCCACCCTGATCTCTGCCTGGCCTGGGCTCACAAAGCATCAAACTGTCTTGCCTGTTGCCCCCAGGACTCCAAGTTACCAGAAATTTGCCTCTTCCTCCCAAGGGAAGCAGCATCTTTTTCTAACTAGTACAACGCTGCATAGCTGCAGCAGCTGTTTTCTGAATTATCCAAGTAATGCTCACATTTTCCCCCCTACTTGACATTCAACAGTTGCATATTGTTATTGACTTAGATTCAAATCTTACTTTCATCTTGAACCAGTGGGGAAAGCAGGGGGGAAACTCCAGAGAACGTGGGTACATTAAGAACATTTTTTGTGCCGTTTCATTTTGCAATGGTCTGGGGTTTCTTTGTTTCACAATTCTCTGCACGTTTTCTCTAACAAAAACATTTTATTTTGAAATTAGGAATGCTTAACCCATTTTTTTTCCAGTGCTGCCTTTTTTTTTTTTTTTTTTTTTTTTAAGGTGAGGGGGAGTGTTTATCTTTATCAGGTGATTCTCCCAAGAATTTTAAAAAATACGTTAATAAAAATAATCAATGCTGTGATATGAGTTTCCACCTACTTTTGATGTTACAGCTCAAAACTTCAGCAGGGATATTCCTTCAGACTTCAGGAAAGAACTCCTGCCTCAGGCTCCCCGATTATTCTCAGGGAAGCACAAACCAGGGACTCACTTGCCAACAAGCCCCACAAGCATGAACGTGGTGGCTTTGTTGTGCACATGTGGCTTTATTTATAAGGCCCAGGTGGCCAGAGCATGTACAGGTGACACGTATTAGACTGTGCATGGGGGCAATCAGTTGCCTGGCACACATACATTAAGACCAGCATGTGCACATCTCATGGGACATAAAAACCCTTTCCTGCGCTGCTCAACTGTATAGATCTGACTGGTCAGGCACACTCCAGTCACTGCTGTGGCAAAGGAGCTCTCTGCCTTCTGGAAGTCCCAGAGTAAGAACCAAATTCTGCTTTTTCCATCTGAACAAGCCCTTTCAGTAAAAAGTCAGGCGTATGGCAGCTTAACCGCGGCACTTCAGCTGTGCCAGGTGCTGTTCCTCTATGGCTTTGCCTCTGTGCTTGCACTGGGGGAGATTAAGAGCTACCTCCAGAGTGAGTAGACTGAAGTGGTGCAAACCCTGTGACCGTGAGACTTCCACCCACACTGCAGGATGCTATCCCAGACACAACTCAAGTGTAATGCACTTCAAGAGAGCCAAGGCTGGGGTATATGTCTGCTGAGAGACCGAGCAGTACCGCACCTAGCCACCTCTTACCCTGTCCAGCCACACTGCACAGAGGGGAATTTGAGCTCTTGCTCTCTCTCACTCCCACTCAGCTTTCCCCAAGTGCAGGAGTCCAGCCTACACCCTGGTGCTTCCAGTGCAAAGGGTAGGCTGGAAGAGGAGTCATGCTCTCTGATCCTCCTACCAGGCTGTAGTAACTCCCCGGTAATTGCAACACATTTTGTTCTTTTCTTGAAAAAAAAAATAAATAAATAAAATAAAATAAAATAAAATTTGAACCCACATAAACCGATTTCTGTCAGCAAGCTTTGGACTACAACTATGCCTAATGAAGCCCTGAGGCCAGATATCAAAGGCAAGGTGTAACTCCGTTCAAGCCAAGTGGAATTAACTCAGCATAAAATAGACATGGGATGAACTGATTTTTCACAGTTTTTGCTGGAAGCAGCCAGGGACAGAGACAATGTTAAGTCTCCTGAGGTGCAGACCAGACAGATCTGCTGTGCTTCTCAGGGCCTGTGCCAAGCATACATGGTTCTCCACCTGTATCTAGAAAGGGAATGGCCAGTCCCATAGGCAGGGACTTCTTTGGTGGAGTACAAGCACCCATCAATGCCACTGTCTCCAACACAGTTAAGCTCAAAGTTGGGCTCAAAATATCTGACTTTCTATCATGATTTTAGCCTGGATGCATGAGAAAACAAATCTCTATATATGTCAATGTGCTACTCTCCCCTTCCACTCTCACATATTTTCTGAACACGTTAGCCAATTTCTATCAAATTTGACATTAAAGAGCAGTCTCAAACACCACACCTATGCTGTCTTTGTGAATGCTGTTGGCTGTATGCTGAAATGCCCAGCTCTCTGACCATCCACACCATCTTAGCTTTGGAGCATATTCAAAGGAGTCATCATGACAGCACCCCATATGCAACCCCAGAGGAAATCTGGGGACTGCTCGTTGCTTTCTGTTTCCTCCAGTACATGCTCCCTACCTCACTAGACAGCTCCACACCCAAGGGCATCCCAGCCAGAGCAGCTCACATTCTCCAAGTCCTATTCCATACAGCAGGGTAACCCCGCTAGTGAGTGATGGTGGGAGACATTACATGTCTCTCCATGATAGAGAGGCCGACTACACTGCCGTACCAGCAGCCTGACATGAGAGATTTCCCACTTGGAAACACTGAGGGATCCACACCCATCTCCATCTGCACGTGACAGCATGGAGCAGCGAGACACCCAGATGGACCAGCACAACCAAAAGGCTCCCCCTGTCACTGCAGCTCTGGCACAAACAGCATTCTTTCTCCTCTGCCCTTCAGCCTAGGGCACCTGCTCTCATACTGCAGAAAAAATGCCAAACCAGGGTTACACAGCCAAGTAAACTGAATAGCCCTGCTCTCATGCTGTCATGAAGCTATGATAGCCACAGCATGGCTAGCCACAGCATGGCGCGCGCGCGCGCACACACACACACACACTTACTTGCCTAACGCTATAAAATTTTCTAAGGGTTACTGTCCAGACTGTATGTTTACCCCTCTCACCTTCCCACCTCCTTCTCACCCTGCACAGAAATGGCCACCCTGTCCACTACACCATTTCTGATGGGGTAGCAGGACTGTCCAGTGATCTATATGAACTTACAGGCAGAGAAAAGCCAAAGAGATGTGTGTGCTCTTTATTAGCGTACAAAACATTCCATCTCCAGTGGGACCGCTCGGCCCCTCCTGTCCTTGCCCACCCCTCCCCTTCTACCTCCGCAGCCCACCCCACACTGCACTCCTAGCAGGCCTTTAGGTGTCTCCCATGAGCTACACAGTGTTTTCCCCATCCTGAGCCAGGGGCTGGATAGCCCAGCATCTAAGCACTCATCAGAAACAGTTCAGAGGAGCATGAGTCATCTTGGGATGGCATGGTCCCTTCTGATCTCTCGCCAACATCCTCTACAGGCCGGCCCACCCACACCAAGCATCTCTGTCCATGCAAAGTTCATCTTGTGGGAAGGATACACAAATTCACTGGCACTTTCTTGCTGCAAAGAGGCCTGGCTTCTTAGGGATGGAGATACAGGCTCTGGATGCCAGCCCAGGCAGGGTGGTACAGACAGACATGGCACCAGCTTCATGCTGAGACTGTCCCTCTGTCCTCTCCATAGTCATCATTGCCTGCCAAGGGTCAAAAGAGCCAAACTGCCACTGCCAACTCCTTCCACAGCAGCCCCAGCAGGAGGGAGCTACTAAAATAGCACATCCAGTGCCCCTTGGATATATCTGCAAGGGATACAGTGCTCATTTAACAATTTCTCCAGCCCAACTCTGGCATCTTCATGGAGAGGTAAAACACTGGACACAGCTGGCCCTGCTAGACTTGGAACAAGTACAGGTGTGTGTAAAGAGGAAAAACATTCTTGCATTAAAAGTGCACTGCAAATACCTGCCTCCTGCCATGCACAGGGTGGTACTAGAGCCCAGTCCCCTTCAGCGCTCTCAAGATTGGCATTTTGCAGTGTGGTCCAGCACTGGAGGCACAGAGAAAGAGCTAAGGAACAGGAGAGAGGGCTTCAGGAGAAAACAGTAGCTCTCCAAGCAGCAGATCCCTCCACTCCTCCTCTTTTTAGCTGTAGGGCAACTGGGATAATCTGAAGGGGCTCTAAGGACATGCAGAGTAGACACACACACTGGCTGTTTCAGAAGCCCCTGGGAAAATGAGCAAGGCAACAAGCACGCATCAAAAGTAATAAGCAGACACAAGTCATGAAAATGAGCAGTGCAGAAATCCCCAGTGAAGGAAAAGGGTCAAACATCAACTTATTACTATTAGACACCAGAGAACTAGCACAAGGGAGGGTCCACAAAATCACCCTAGAAAGAGGAAATGTTTCAATCAGAGTTCAATCATCAGCCACATCAAAGGACATTATTGAAAGAGATCTGTGCAAAAGATTCATCTGGGCCCTAATCTCTGAAGAAAAAACACGAGCAGACACTTCTCCATTGCAACCCCACTAGCTAAACCATTAGGGTCAAGTTAATGTAACAAAGATGATTTGAACTATTAGTTATGTCTCGGGTGACAGTTTCAGGGAAGAACAATATTATTCAACCTGAGAAAGGAGCAAATCCAACAAAGTTAAAATACAATAAAACTGAGAAAAGATAAAAGATTACAAAGCTTCAAGTTTCACTTGAAACCAGCAGGAAGAAAACTACCTTCTCAACTGTTTGTCTAATACCAACCATGGTGTATCATTGAAGACAACACTTTTTACTACTAAAAATATAATACAGTAAATAGTATCATAATTGCATGTGGTTATACTGTAATTTCTTATTTCTCTGTAGTACAGTTGCATCATCTAGTGGACAACACAGAGATTGCATTAGTTTTACACTAGTTTTACACAATTTAGTTCGGGGATCATTGAGTATCTTTGATTTTCCACTGAATACAGCACATTGCAGTCCTTTCTAAAACTTAATTCTGGAATTATAGATATCCACTAAAATATTCAGTGGAATGAACTGGAAATGTAAGTTTTTTCTTTCCACTCCGACCTGCAGCAGACTGATGCCACCTAAGCTTTGTTAGATAGGGACAAAATGAAGTTCTTCTAGTTGAATTCAGCCACCGAGCTGTGTTTTCCCTGTTTTTGTACTGAAATGATAAAAATAATGAATTTCACATGCTTCAGATCCAACTGCTGGTTCAAAGTGAGGGAAAACTTGTCAATCTTTTAACAACATTACTTCATATTTATTGTGTAAAGAAACCCATAAAGTTCTGTTGGGACAATTTCCCTCTGTCCTAGAGTTCATTATCTTCATCACTGTAGTCATAGATACACTGAGCGCAAACACACACCTCAAATCATGCTGAAGTTTGGCACTTTTAAAGGGGTATTCTTTACCTTCTAGGTGGGGAGGGGCTACATATCCTGGGACACATCATTTTTAAAAGCTCTTTCTTTGGGAATGTCATCTTTGAAATGTTTTCATAATGTACCTAAAAGCTTTAATTATCAGGGTATGAGAGTTGATCTCCCTTATCTTGTCCTGAAACAGACAGATCTAAAGGCACTTACCAATGATGGATGATCTCCACACATTACAGCTGAAGAACACTGTAAACTAGAAGCCACTCTCTGTAGAAGATCAAAGAAAATCCATACTGTATAAACATAAATTGACACAAGAAAGATACTGTCATGAGGTTTCATGTTTATCATTTTTCAGCGACTACAGACTGCACTAAATCAACTCCCCCCTCAAAAAAAACCCCAAAAACCAAAAAACTGTGCTATTTCTGCCTCATGCGCTTATCACAAGAAATAAAGCTTCTCTCATTGCACCTACCCAAACCCAGCGTCTTCACTGCAGTCACAGAATGCATTCCTACTTGAGCTCTCTTAACACTGCACAAGCTGAAAGAGAATCTAGCTCGCTGCCGTGTCTATGCCAGGTTTGTATTGCTAATGGTAAAAGCTGGGTTTTATTTCTACTATTGCTGAGATTTGCTGGTACGATCTGAAAGGAAATTTATACAAAGAAGGAAATAAAGTATATCTTTCCACACTAAGATCATAGCTAAATCCCTTCTTAGACTAACAGACAGCCAGAGTCAAATGTTAACAGCGTATCACTAAAGCTAAGCGATTAAGATGTTTGCGGCTCACAGGGGCTCTAGTTAAAGTACAGGCTGACAGTAAGCATCTTCACTCTTTGAAAACTTAATTTAGTGTTCTATAACAGCTGGAGAGCACTCCCAGTGCAGTTACTTCCTCAGGCACCCTAGCTCTTAGCCCAGCTTAATATGCCCTGTCTTGCAGATAGTCTAGGTTTGATTCAAAAAAGAATTTAAGCTTTTGCTGACTAGGCATATATATACACATAAATGCTGGATCATGACCTGTGTTACACTGGTTTATTCCTGTTAAAAATCCATTCCTATTGATGTGTGTTACAAAAGCACCGGTTCCACTTCCATAGTTTATTCAGGCAGGATTTTGCCTTTGACATAAAGCACACATGGCTCTATTCAGAACACTTGCTACAGTGCTTAAGGTAAAGCTGGGGGCTTCCTGCTGTGCTTACATGCAAGAGACAGACAAGCAATTCATACTGCCTACTCTCCTGCACTGCCAGATCCCCCTCCTGCTCTCCTGGGAGGGCATGTAGGAGTTACAGAAGCAGAGCCCATATTCAAACCACCTGGTACAAATGTGTAGTCTACAGCGCAATACTGAAGCAAATAAACTTCTGTCAAACTAGTATCCATCTTGCAAGACACATCATACAGAAGTTGTTCTTTAAATAGCCATCTCCAGAAAAAAGCAAAATAAAAAAACCCCAACAACCAAACATCCTTATCTTCTTTAAGTCTGGTACCATCTCATTATAAAATTATAAAATGAGAAACACATCTGCTCTTAGAGAATGAAAAAGTTTTTATTAAAAGAAAGTAAGAGGTCAAACAGTTCAACTGTAATCATCAAAATTGCAGGACATATTCAAAGCAAGGATCCCTCTAGCCCAGTACCCTGTTTCCTACAGTTATCCACCAACACCTTAAAAGAGCAAGCACAGGTCAAGCATATACAATACTTGCCATCGATACCTTCCCAACCTTCAAGTATTTTGAGATCAGGGAACTACCTAAGACCAAAGTTGTTTGTCTGGCTGGTAACTGCCAACAGT
The DNA here is from genome assembly GCF_929443795.1 of Astur gentilis. NCBI lineage: Eukaryota > Metazoa > Chordata > Aves > Accipitriformes > Accipitridae > Astur > Astur gentilis. Next base: position 5,832,168 of record NC_064911.1, read on the forward strand.
TCTGTCTTCCACGTGTATGGGCTCTGCACCCGTGTCAACTTTTGTATCCATATTCCTTAGTAATATCAATGGATTTGTTACCACATTGCTAGTTTTGAACCTGAATTCTTCAAGCTTCCTTTGAAAGCCCCTACTTCTTGCACCGTGAATGCTCAGTCACGATCCACCCTCCTCATGTAATCCATGACTTCTGTAGACCTTTGTGCAGGCCTAATCAAAATGAATGGGCAACAATCACAGGGTCAGGGTCTCAGCCCCATTTATCTCTCTGCTGTAGCCAGGTTCAGTGGTACAGAAGGACCCTCATGCGAGCTGATGAGAAATACCCTCGGAGAGATTATTAGAGATTGCATTCCCAAATCCAGAGTCATCTCATGCCAGGAGGTACTTCAGAATGGGACTGACCAGAGTATAAAATACAGTGCGAAGTGAGTTGCAGGGGTTAAAACCCACAGTTAGGCAAATATGAAAGTAACTTGGTCCAAAGGACGTAATAAATGTGCTTCTAGCTCCAGAAAGCACTTCAGTTGCTCTCCCAATCCATTCACCCTGCCTTCTGCTCTGCAATGTAAAGTAACCACATGCTGTCAGCATCTCCATATGAACAATACAGAAAGCCTGAGAATACATAAGAGTCTCAGTGCATTAGGGTAAACAAGGCAGAAAAAAAGCTTATTTTCAGAATTTCCTAATCCTAGGAACAGGTTTTGAAGAGGGTACCTCAAAACCAAGAACTTCTGGGTTTGGAAACTGAGTAAGAGCAAACAGTTACACTTCTCAGTTCCCCCAGCCTTTTGAACCTAAACCAACATAACCTTCTAGGTAAGGAAGGGCCCTTCTCGGAGCTTCAGGTATCAAGATATTTCCTGTCCCAAATAGACTGAGGCAGAAAAAAAAGTAGGGAAAAACTCTGGAATCCTCAAATCTAAGCAAGTTTACACAATAACATTCTTGTTCACAGGGTACCAAAGAAAGTCTGAAAGTGCATTTGAGCTTCAACACTTAACACTTTTCACTTGTTGCATTTTTTCCTTAAATTATATCATTAGCTAGAATGCCTTTACTGCTTTATACAATTTATTTCAAAAATAGAGAAGTCTTGTAGAAAATGAAGCAATATATTTACAAAAATAAACACTTGTTAAAAACACAGTTCTTAAAAAATGCTAAAAATAGTAATGAAAAATTCTATCAAATGTGATTCCCCACAAAATGGAAAACAATCACAACACAATCACAAATATAAATGAAGTTTATACAGCTTAAATAAGGGTCCTGCCCTGAAATGCCCTTTGAAGAAGTCTCTCTCTTCTCTAAACAACATAGGGAGCTCAAGCTCCCTACTTAAGTAGAACTAATACTGAAAGGCAGCTCATGAGACTATCCCCTTGTAGACAGGATAGCAACATTTCTCAATGTGATCACCAGAACTGAATAGAAACAGAATCAATTGCCTGGGTGGTCTTCCAAACAAGAAACAGAGTTCAAAGTAATACATCCTTTCAGTCCTCATTCCCAGCAGGAGTCAGAACACGAACTAGTAAGTCTGGAGGGAGCTTTGAAAGCAAAGGAAGGAAACTCACACTTCCATACGTTCAAGAAACACTTGGGCTGAGACTGCGAAGAGAATGATTTGGAGTTGGTCAATAGAGCTGATCTGTGCTCTAGTCTGCATCTATTACTCCAGCAATGAACAGGCAATGTGTGAACCACCAAGTCCTGGGGACTATGTACATATCTCAGTGAAAAAGTAAAGGATTGGGACTGAGCAAATATAAGTGACTCTGTCTTCTTCCTCTCTGTCAAGGGCCAGAGCTCAAATACATGCTGAGGAGTACCTGCTTGACCCTATGATTGCTGCTTTAGCCACACAGGCAGCTGTAAAGTCTAGGACTGCTGGAGCCCACAATCCTGGGGCTGCTCAAATTACCCCAGAAGCTGTTTTGCTCACAGCAGTCATGACTTCAAATGAGATGTGATGAAAGCCATCTGTGCTCCCCCAACCATTTAGGCTAACCTTTTGTATTACTGAAGATCAGCAAAGAACAAAATAAGACTCTGGGTCCTGTGTGACAGGCAAAACTAGGCATATTCTGATGACTCTTTACATTATTCTTTGCTGCTTAGGTCCATTAAAACAGTTGAGCAAGGCACATCCATGGCAAATGAGCTCCAATCAGCCACAGCTATCACAGCTCCAGATGGGTCAAGTTTTTTCCATATTCAAGTTGCAAAGAATCTCAGCTGATTTTTGTAGTATCTTCAGATCTTCCAAGCGTAGTGCTTCTACCAAAGCCAGGTGTTTTTTGAGGTTCTCTTTGCTCCTTTTCAACTGGGAGATCTGAAATTTATACAAATGGGATGAAATTACTAAAAATTTAATTATTTAATTATTTAATATAGGACATGAACATAAAATTTGTGGAAAGCTTATCTGTGGTAGGGACTCCATGAATTATGTCAAAACAGTATTTTATTTAATCTTCCACAAAAGAAACTATAATAGTAAAAGAAAAAAAAAGGGGAGGGGGGTGTGAAAAAAGGGGAGAAAAAGGAAAAAAATCATCCCATGGATAAGAAGCAGATCAAAAACAAGGAGACGAACGGAAATGTTTACCTGATATCAGGCTCCTAAGTCCATACTATCGTCAAGATGTTGCTCAAGACCAGATTCACCTCATACTCTGTGCATATATATGTTTCCTCTGAAACAGTTTGGCTTTAATAACCCTTTTCCATGATAGCTATCCAAGTTGACATTAAGCACACATTTGTTTGCCAAAATTCAGACAAGAAGGAGAGATTGTTTTCCTAATGGCACAGACCTCCCTCACAGGAGACTGGCTGACATGGGTAGTTCATCTGGCTTGACTGGCTTTAATGAACACAGCCTTCACTTTCTGCCACAACACACTCATAGCAGGTCTGCAACATCTTACGTGCCCACCTTATACAAGTCTGCATTTTCTTTTAAGAGGTAACCTTAACAAATACATTAATACTATAGGCAGAGAAAGGTTAAATACTTTTCACTTGCTTACAGGGCTTTGTATAAGCTTTGTAAGATAGTTCCTTTCTTTGCAGCCACAAATTCTGCTGAGCAGTTCAGTGGTGTCAGTCACCCTGGAAACAAATTCTATGCCACCCCAGTGTAGTCAATTCCTTCCATCACTCCGTTCTCATCCCAGAAAATTACACTGCTGTACATTTATGCTAGGAGAGAAAGGAATCTGGGCTACCTTGCTCTTCCAGTTAAATTACCTGGAGAAGGACATGCTGTGTCTCCTGTATTAAAAAATGGCATATTTTTGCTGTTATATTCAGAGTCTGCTGTTCGTTCCTGGCTGAAATTACATCACCAAGCAGCGTTCTCCTCCAGCAAGTACTAGAACCAAAATGTTTGAACAACACACAATCATTTGCGATATTCCCCAGTTGAATGATAAACATATGGTTATGCTAAGAATAACATCGCTGGTGTAAGGCAAGTAAGGTTAGCATACGTGAAAAAGGCACACAGCATTCAGATATGAGACTGATAAGGCAAGCAAAAGAGAACAGACATTTAACGGTCTGGAGCAGCGGTTTCAATCCTCCACCCCTACCCCTTCAGCCAAAGCCACAGTCTGCACTTAGATCAATGTCTCTGGTCTTTACTGCTCTGCCATGCTGTCACCAACTCCAGCAGCATCAGCGAAGAGTAGAAGCTATTCACTCAGAACTTATTAGCATGGCTTCTGCTAAACTTCCCGTCACGGGGCTTGAAACCAGTATCATGGGGATTTATTTTTAGTTCTTATAATCAACTTACTGCAGTCAGCAATGAATCTTCAAAGCATGAACAGCTTTGAACAAGAGAAAATTTTTTTATTTATTTATTATTACAAGCAAAGCCCAGGTAACCATTTTCTATTAATGCTGTTTGAGGCAGATTTGCCATTTGGAACAAATGATCAAACCTGCGCTGACAGTCACTGGAGATGAAATTTCAGAAGCAGCCTGTGGAACACATGCTTCAAAGAAATCAAGGAAGGTCAATAGCATTTAAAGTCCCATCAAACCAACAGGAAAAAGGTCTGGAGTCTGAACCTTAAAATAATATCTGGTTCTCGAAATAGAAAGGGAAAACAATGAGGTGTGTCTAGTATTTAATACAAGAAAGCAAAAGACCAAAGCAGCAAATGGGCAATGACTTTACATTATATGGTGTTCTCTGCCTTTCTTCTTTTCACTTCTCACCTGGAGTCAATAAGATAGACACAGGAGATCCAAAACAATTGTCCCAGAATCTCACACACAGCCAGCAAAGAGTAAATAAAAGAAAATGGCACATGCACATTGTCTAAATATTCAGAGTACTGAAACTTACAATTCATCTGCTCCGAGACTTAACAACTTGAGGGCTGTGAGGAGTCTCCAAGAAGGTCCATCCCATCCAAAGGTTAGGTTTCTAAATGTCAGAAGTGATCAGATGCAGAAAGTATAGGTGATCTGTTACAGTGTGATAGCTTTCTTCCTGACAAGTGCCAACAAGGCAAGATCTGCTCTTTGAAACTAGAGGACTCCTTGACGCCCTGTACTTTGCTGCTATCCAGACGGGCTGTACCTTGAAACCTATCTCAGGCTTTGATATTGATGTTTACCAGTTCCACATTCTCTCACAGACAGCAAGCAAATCCGTTTGATAAAAAAATGAATAATTATTTTATGCTGGATTTTGATACTAAAAGCAAAATTTTACTCCCAGAAAAACTGAAAAGAAAAGCTCACAGGGAAACAAAATAACTTCAGATACCTACTCTAAGAAATCATGATCCTTTAGAATGGAAAGTTTTGTATTTCTCTGCTTGTCCAGTGGTGGAAAATATTTGAGGAGAATATCTGCATAAAAACACATTTTAGATATTTAAATAAATGGTATGTAGAAGAAACCACAATTCTCAATTCTGAAATGACATTTCAGCCATATTTTTCAAGTAGCTACAAGACAAAGATCAAAACCTGCTACATTTTGGTGAACTTCAACATAATCAAAAATGTATCTACTTCTCAAAAGCTATCAGCAATCTCCAGGATTGTATCCTTATAATCCCTTACTTATCCTTTTTTACCAACATCTCCTGTTGAAGATAGACAGTATTAACACGCTCATATGCTCTGTTCTCTACTATTGTGCCTTTCAATGTCAAGACAATCTATAAATCCAACCTGATGAGACATAAACAGTGCTGTGAGGGTTATCCATGACAACAAATCCATACTCTAGTAACAGTCGCTGATTATCATGAGGCCCGTAGCAGATAAATACTTCTTCATATTTTTTGCACTGTGAATTTGTCCGAATTTCATAGCTTCTTGTCTGCTCATTAAATGCAGCCTTTACCTTCAAGAAGTTAAAAATAAAAGTTTTTACTCTTCGCAGGAAGACAGAGTGAAAAAGGAATCAGAATATTAAAATCTAACGGTATCGAACACTTCTCTAACACTGAAAGAAAACAGATAGTGTTACAGATGTCTGAAAAGGCAACCCGTTAGTATGAAGAACAAACATCAAAACCTTAGTCTGGAGGATGTGCCACCCACTTGTGCAGACTTATTACAGAGGCCCCAAATCCACAAATAAAGATGGCTTCATGCAGAGTTGACTACTTCTGTGCTGTCCCAACAATGAGTTGGCACACAGTCCCTGACATAAAGTGGAACTGCTTTATACACTTTCCTAAGGCTGCTCAGAAGCTTCAGCCAGAGGTGAAGTAACACAGGGACCACGTAACTTGAGATTTGTTTCAGGAGCTGAGTCTTTCAGGAGAGCAGAGTAGGGCTACATTTACAAGTGGCTCTTCCCAGTAGCTACCCTGCATGCAAATCTCACCCAGCCATTCTGGGCTCTCCCTGTAACTTTGCTTTGCTACATAAACATTTGAATCATCTTTATTCAACTGCCTTGGGCTGAATAACAAGCTCCAGCGTATATATGAACCATGAGTACTCAGCCTGCACATGTCCTCAGTAGACATTTTTCCTACTATGAGATCTCTCACTGACCTCCAGACACTTTTAATCCATCACACAAATGCATGCTGTATTGAGATAGTGCATTTACAAATAAAGAAATGAAGTGATCTATTTTTAGTTCCTTACCTGAACATTTGGACTGTGGTTTAGCAAATCTAAATATGGCGCCAATGCATAAACATCTGGCTCAAGAGAAAAACATTCCCTCTGTGAATGTTTCATGTATATTGTCCTTGTATTAATAGTGCACCAAGCCCACTCTAGAGCACTGTAGTTAAAAATAGTTCCTGTGTTTTCAGCAAACAAAGGCTGCAGGGAAGAGAAAAAAGCCTTGGAAGACACGTACAATTCCTGGACTGTCGTTCTCTGCTCCTGAGCCTTCTTTCTTAAAGGTTCAGGAAGAAGGCTTACTACATCGTGCTCCAAGCAAACAGGGCAAGTGTATGTCTTGGGTAAAACATCAAGATATGGCTTCCACAGAGATTTCTCACCAGCATGCTTCTCTGCTATTAAAAATGTGCATAGTGCTATCAAAGGAGATACAGGAGGCTTCCATCTATTAGAAAATAAAATAAAAATACCAACACAGCAGATACACAGAGGTGAGATAGGAAATTGATGCAACAGTATTTTATCTCTCTTCTAGTTCTTTTAAATGTTATAAATAGCTTCTATTTTAAACTTTTTTTGTAGTTCATCTCCAAGTCCTTTTGATGATTTCAAAGGGGCTATAAAAGCTGGTTTGTAGTAACAATTTCAGGCTCACCTCTTGGGTTGTTTTTTTTCTTTTGGGGAGTTGGGGGTTTTTTGGGATATATAACAACTACTCAATGTCCAGCATAGGTCTTTGTTCTGAATTTTCTAAAAGGCTATGTTCATGTGACTGCTTTGCAATCCCATTTCATCCTCCTTCTCCTACTGAAGCATAATCACAAATTCCCAAGAAACCATTCATAACTGGCATTTAGGTCCTAGCTGGCTCTCGAGACAGGTCAAGTTCAAGCCTGCACCATCCCTCCAACTCAGCCTAGCTAAAAGGGGATGCTCCATGTCCATACCTTACTTATCTCAGCATTCCACACGCACGAAAGTCCACAAGAAATACTCATACAAGTTAGGGTATGCAGTTTAAAGCCCTATCACCATTTAAGATGATTAATCTACTAATGAGCAACCCACAGTAAAGGCCAGCTTGCCCATAAAGTGTCACTTTTCACTTACTTCATAATGTACTCTCCCAAGCAGCTACTAAGGACAGTGCCCGTGGTGAGTAAGCATTTCTCCGGCAATGAAATAATCAGATCCCCTGCCTTTGAGGGAGGAAAAAAAAACCATCACACACAAAGAATAGTAAAGATCAAGTGTAGATGACTCATCTCCTATGCGATTTCTGAAGAGAGAGACATTCCTCAGAGAACACTAATGTCAGTAAGCAAACAGATGTGATGTTGAACTTGATGGAAACTGACATGGTTTTAAGACAGTCCCAGTCCAGGGAAGGAGGATGATTGCAGTCAGTAGGAACTGTCAACTGCAGAAAGTTAGTTGTTCACAGAAAGTCTGGTGCCCAGCTACTCACTTTCTTTGTACTGAGATATATATTTAGATTAGAGCTCAGAAACAGATGAACTTCTATCAACATAGCAGTATGGGGTAGGGATATTTTAGGTCATGCCTATCCTGACCTTGTTTGCCAAGCTGCTGTGTGTGTAAATTAGCTTTCATGCCCGGTTTGAGCCATATGTGTCCATGTTTGTAGGGAGAGGACATGAATCAAGTAAATACTTTCTCTTTCCCATTCCTCTGCTCTTTCCTATCTTGCTCAAGACCAGTTGAGACTAGCTTTCATTTCACTTACTACAGAATCCCAGCACTGTGGATAACCTAAGCCTCTGGCTTCAATTGCTGGCTCTAACCATAAGCCAGCATGAGAACATACACTGTTCTCTACATATGACTTTTCCACTGCATCTCCTTCCTACTTCTTGCTATACTCTCTATTTTGCAAAAGGTTCTGGATCTGATTCTCCATTATTTGATATACTATTCTCATACCAGTTAGGAAACTTCTCCAACAAGCCTATTTTCAGAAAGGCATTTTTCAGTCAGAGTTCAGTCTTTCTGTGCCAACAGCTGAAGGGCAAGGTATTTTTTCTATCATTCCCCTTTTCTGCTGGGAATGTCTGAGAAATTAGGTTTCTATTAGCTGGTCTACCAACAAAGAAGAAGGCCGTCAAAGCGAGGCTAAAGCTGCGGCTTCACATTATGGCCAAATGCTGCTTAAAGCCCCAACCCTTTCCTCCATTCCTCTCCCTGATATGCCATTCCTCCCTTTGTACCAGCACTGGTCGGACCAAGGTGGGAGATTTCAAGGAGCAAACCTATCAAAGCTAATGATTTTTTTGAAGACAGAGTTTTCTATTAGTTTAGCTTCCTGATGCAAGTTATCACACAAGTGGGGAAGACTGCTACAGCCAGCGCAAAGGAAGCTGTGGGAGCCAGTGGCTGACAGAGAAGGCATACAGGAGGGAAGGAGCCTGCTCCTTCTGGTTTCAGTTAGCCACTGATTGCCTTAAACTGAAACACAAGACTACATAGTAAATCTCTGTAAATGACCACAGGAATATCTTCATCCAACAAGCTCTCAGGGTACATAGGACATCATTTTACAGATATGCCAACACTGCAAATTCTGGTATTAGGCCAGAAGTTAGATTCACAACAGGGACTATGAAGACCTTATCTGGAATTTTGAGCTTTGCTTGTTGCAAAAGTCATTACATCTCAAAAGAACCTGAGGAGCACTTGCATTAGAATCAACATTACTAACCTGAAGAGCTTTTGTGGTCATCAGTCCTCTTCCTGTACCTGAAGCAGGAACAAAGAGGATGCTTAAGTACATGTATACATGTAAAATACAGGAGACTATGATAAGCTGCAATGAATTAACAGGCCAGCAAGGAAAAGCTCTAAAAGAACATACATTATCTCTTACAAATCATAAAAGCCAGTTATGGATTGTTCCAGGTATATACCTCATTTCTTTGTTCTCTGATTCTCTTCTTACTTTTCAGGACCCTATGAAAGTCCTTCGCCTGCAAGACTTGCTGTCCAGTTCTAGCAATTACGCAACTTCTTTTCCCAACTTTAAACACATCTTTCATCACTGGCTGCTGTTCTTGGTTTCAGAGTTTTAACTAAACTTTACAATTTCTATTCACAATATTTTTCTCTCATTCATCCTATTCTCTCTACTCTCTCTTTAATATTGCAAAAGTTTTTGAAACATAATCTACTTAAAGAGAAAAAATACAAGTATATACCTTTACTGTAAACAATGCTATGTGAATCCCAGCTCTAAAATCATTTACTTATCTGTAACACTAGATCTCCTGAACTTTCGTGGGCAAAAAAAAAAAGATGAAGAAATGATAACAAGGTTAGGTTCCAATACTGGAAACACTTAAAGATATATTACTTTGTTCTTTAAAACTGTGGTATTAACACTTAAAATCTCTATTTCTACAAGGAATTCAGCATAGGTGTGCATGTTTTGCAGCATACCAGAGTATTCTCATACAAGAGTTTTACCCAAGATCATCTTTATATAAGAAACAGTTTACGCTACTTCAGGCCTCCATAGCTACTTTTTTATGTTAAATGACATTCAAGTGCATTTCCTATAAGTCCTTAAAAGACTAACGGTAACTGGGTTTTTTCCTGACGCCAGCCAGGTGCGTGATTCAAACCAAAAGCAGGAATCTAACATTTTTAGAAGAATCAGAAATTTGTACCACCAATAAATAATTGAAACATTACCCCAGAACTCTGCTGGCCTTAAATTACTGTCTTCAAATCCTCTGTCTTTCAGCCACTTCTTAAGTTTAATGTATTCCAGCTTGTGACTCCAGCTGACTAAAAATAAAAAAGAGGGGATTAATGCTATAAAACAGCACTCCATTGGAAAAGAAAGGAAATTGAAAAATTTTACTGTATAGCCAGAAAAACTGTATTTTTGACTTTTGAGTATAGCATAATAGAATAGCAAGAAAGGCTCTCCTCGAACTAATTACTAAGTTCTGGGCCCCTGGGCACAAGGAGCTCTCAGAACTGTAGGAGTTAGTCAGCATATTCAAGGATGAAGGAATTTAAGAATAATATAGTACTTGCCATTAGCCAGAAAAGAGAGCTCACAATATTCACCATGCTCTGCCTGGGACTGTAAACTAATGCTAGAATATTTGCATAGAAAAGGCTAACATTTATGAATGTTATTTTCAAAGCACAAAGGTGTTTGACAAATATATACCATAAAACAGCACCTTGATAAACAGTGGGTTATTTTATTATTTAGGTGTACTTCCATGGACAGTACCTCCATCCATAAAACTCTGCAAGTGTTTTCTTCTTCTCTTTCGACCTGTCCGACCTCTGCTTTTCTTCATATTAAGCAACAGATTTTGCCTTAATTAGACAACCTGAATTAAAAAAAAAAAAAAATTACTTAAAAATATTTAAAGTCCTTTTCAAATACTGCATGTTTCTTTTATCTCAATAAGAGAAATCAGAGCACTGCCCGTTTAATAAGCTGCCTCTTTAAAGTTTAGAAAGTGCACTACAAGCAAACCTCTAAACGAGGGTGGGCGATAGGCATGAGGGAAAACAGGAAGCCTTTATCTCCAAACATTATCTTGGCCAAGGCACGGCCATAATCCTGCACAGGAAATGAGACACTGGTGTTTATGTGCACAGAACTAAAAGTTTTCAAACAGCAAATGTATTACAATTATAGAAAATTAATTGGCATAAACAGCCTCTGCAGTTTCAGAAGACAATCTTACCCACACAACACCACCAAAAACCCCAGTCCCGTGCAGCACCGTGACGCTACGCCTCAGCTCAAAACCTCCAGTGTGCGTGATAGGTGAACTGCACCAACCTTACTCTTTACACTTCAATCCGTTCTTGAAATGTGTATTTCATTTGCCCTTGCCAATACCGCCTTTAACTCAACCTCAGAAGCGCAGGTTTTGCCTGAAACGAGGGCCCATCAAAGCGGGGCTGGCAGAAAGCCGGGGACACGGGCACACAGCTTACTCCCGCCAAGGCACAACCTTCCCCAGCTGCCAGCACGCTTGAGGACGCCCACCACCCTGTCCCCCAGCACTGAGGAGGTTGTTTCAACGCCACCTCCTCCCCTTCCAGCTCGGCACAAGCCCTCCTGCCTGTTAGTGACAGGAGGCAGACGGTGCCTGCGCCTGAGCGACAGAGAAACCGCTCCAGAGGCCCCGGCGCTTCCCCGCCGCACACTAGGCCTCCCCCGCCTTCCCGCTCTGATAGACAAAACCCCGAATCGCCCGAGCGAAGCGAACACCGCTTGGGACCGTCTATGCCCCCGCGTATTTTAAGGCAGTGAAGACTGCAGAGTGGAACGAGAACCCCCATCTCCCCTGGGCGATCCAACAGCGACTCCGGCTCCCTTCCCAGCTGAAATCACGACGAGGGAGAAGGCAAAGGCAGACAGGCTGCCCGCTGCCGGCCCACCTGCCGGAGAGGACTCAGGGACCGCCACCCCACCGCTGCCCGCCGCCGGCCCCCACACGCCCGCACCGCCCTCGCCCGCCGCGGGAGGCGGGGCTCCCCCGCCGCCATCTTAGGTGGGTTCGCCTTCCCCGCGCGGTGTGCGGGTCTGTGGCTGGCGGCCAGCTCGTCCTCTCCTCATCGCCGCGCAGAGCTGAGGAGTGAGGGGCAAGGCACGCAGTGCTGGAGGTGGGTGAGGGAGTGCCGGCTGCCCCTCCGGACCTGCCCCGCAGCTCCTCGTTGCGTTCGGCCCCTTCGCGGGGCGCGGCGGGGGCGTGTAACGGCCGTCCGTCAGCGGCCGGGATAGTCCTGCGGGGAGCAGGGGGGTCCCCTGAGGAGTCAGGCTTCACCGTGGCTCGGGGATTTGCCTTTGCGTTCCCGTTAGGAAGAAAAACTGTTTCAGGGGAGGTGGTAGTGAGTGAAATGCGCTGGTTTGCAGCGAGGTGGGACCTCGATGGTGAACCGGGAGGGAGCTCCTGGGCCTGGTGAAGTCAGTCAGTACCTGGGCAGGCTTTTGGGAGCTGGTTAGGATTTCATCCTCGCTAGGCAGGCGTCTGCTTGTGGTTAGTTACAAGCTCATTTGGCAGGGAGGTGGCAGTTAAGTCAAAAGTGAACAAAACCAGAGTTTTAGACTTGCTTTTATGGGGAAAATGCATCTTCTTTAAATGTGCTATGTCTGCGAAAAGAACAGCAAGCAGGCTTTGTATCTAGAGCTGACTAGTGTGTTAAACAGAAGAAACACTGTCTGTAGTCAATCTATGATCCACTGTTTCCCTCTAAAAACGGAGGTTCTCCTGCCTGAGACTTGAAGATCAAGCCACTCCTCTCCTTTTTTTTGAGCCTGAGTGTTCCAGCTTTGACTGTATCAGTGCTTGAACTGAACCAGTTGAATATCCTCAAAAGAAGGAAATGGTGTTCCTGTAAAATGTATGTGCAGAAGAGCTTACTCCCTATTGAAAGTTAATTTGGTACTCAAGATTACTCATTGACTGTATTTCTTTTTCTTTTTTTTTTTAACCCAATGAGTGGTTGGGCTTTCTTCAAAACATCAACACCAAACATGTATTTCTCTGCAAATACATCATGCTACTTAAGTTAAGTTACAGTTAGCGTGCACTCTAATGTAGTTTTATGTAATTCAAAGTGGAATTCAGAATAGGACATTAAAGAAAAAAACACTTTAATCCATTTTTAGATAGCCATCTTTGTCCATCTGAGTGTGACATTTTCTTTTTTGCTGTTCGCAGTTACTGTCACTTTGGCATACATTCAGAGAGGACAATGTCCAACGTGCCAGTGGCTGTGGTGACCGGGTCCAACAAAGGGATCGGATTCGCAATTGTGCGGGCTTTATGCAAGCAGTTCCCGGGGGATGTTTATCTGACAGCCCGAGACCCTGGCCGTGGCCAGGAAGCAGTGGCAAAGCTCCAGGAGGAAGGGCTGCATGCACTCTTCCATCAGCTGGATATTGATGATCTGCAGAGCATCAGAGCTCTCCGTGACTTCCTAAAGGAGAAATATGGAGGGCTGAATGTGCTGGTTAACAACGCAGGGATCGCTTTCAAAGGTAGGAAGCAGACTGTCTGGGATAGACCTATATGCTACAAAGCTACATGGAGAAGGATAGTAGATACATCAGGGATTTTACAAAGCTTCTTATACGGGACTTCTGTGCCAACGGCATGCTGGTTTTTTGGCTGGGCAAGCTGCCTACCTTCTTAAGCATGATGAGAGGGCAATATGAAATGACTCTTCCTCTGAGGCTAACTGTGCACATAGAAATGCTTCCCTGGGGTATTGTATTAGAATCACATACAGAGCATGAAAATGCTTTAGGCACCCAGTGCATGTGAGCAGAATTGGGTTTATTGCCTCAGTGCCCATGAGTATCACTAGGCCCATGGGAGCCCATCATCTGTGTGAATATCAGCCATGTTCCTTAGGGATCTGTGTTTTCTCTCTTCTGCAAGCCTCATGCTTTGTTCTATGCATTATCTGCTCAATCATTATCTGATTCCAGTTGATAAAAAAGAAGCTTTGGCCCTGGGTGATTTTGTCATCTTTATTTATTTTTAACTTTCTGAGGCCATTCAGTTACCTATCAAACAGTTATCTTAAATTTTGCTGTGCTGAGCAAGAATTTAACCCGTTCATGTTCTAGTGGGCAGGAAGGCAGGGAAAGTGAGGAAGACACAGCAGTTGTAAAGTAGACAAGTGCATTATCCTTGTAAGTGTTTATAAAAACAAGTTGAGAATCATGTTAGCTCCAGATAGAGCATTTCACAAGCATGACTACTAGTTCATTTCTCTTCCAGTACAAACTTGTTCTTTCCATGTTTTCTGGTGTTTGGGGTTTTGGTTTGTTTGTGGGTTGTTTTTTTTTTTTAGTCTCTTTGCCTGATCTCCAGTTAGGACATTTAACTGTTTGAGCTCATCTGCTCACAGCATGAGTTAAGGAGGCCTGTCAGGTAGTACGGATCAAACTGCACCTGCTGCTGAAGATGGAACTTCTCATGAAGTAGGAGTGCAGCAGTGATGTTCTGAAGTCCAGCCACTGTATATTTTGCATGGTACTTTGCAGGAAGATTGCTTGTGTTCAAGATCAGCTTAAGAGGGGCAACTCTTAATATAATTGTCTGAGCTTCAGGATGTGCTCAAGATAGAGAGGTGTTGAAACCTTGCAGCAACAGTTAAAAGATTGTGTCTCTGTCCATGCTTATCAGTTATAAAGCCTGCAGATGCTCAGACCAGTATTTCTTCAATTCATAATCGGGGCCTTAGCTCAAACTACTAGTGACAATGAGTTTTAGCAAGACTGGGCTGCAACTACAGCAATTGAAGTGCGGTGTGTGTTTCCTGTTGCCAACTGTGCAGCAGCTGTAGCCTGCATCAAGGTGGATACCTGGACAGGTGAAATAAAACTTCTTCAAATTGCTGCAGGCAGATTTGCTAGAGCTCATCTGTGAAAGAGCTTAGATTTATTATCGTGGAGCCACTGAACAGATAAGTGAAATAGCATAAGCAGTGGAGTTTCTGTTACTTCCTTTATTACATCATAGATTTTTCTATTCAGAAGTTGCTTCTAGATGTTTAGCCTAGACTTTCTTCAAGCTGACAGCTTGCTATGAGTCAGCAGTAGGTCATACAATTAAGAAGTGTGATAAAGGAGCCAGTTGTAACTCTTGTTGTGTAAGTATCTAGCACAGAGGCTAGAGGGTTTAACACCTGTGTAAGAACTTGGTATGATGATTATCTCATATTTTGGTTTTAATTCTTGCTTCTGAGATTGGCATTTCTACCCAAGCTTTCTTCTTGCCTTGACAGGTTTCTGGTACCATCCTAGAATTTATGCTTTCCTTTCTTTATTGTAGTATTATGTGTTATTGCTGTCTGTCAAAGATTAGATTTGCCATTAAATTCAATTTATTGTTCTGTTTTGGTACCACACTACAGATAGTCCAGCAAAGTCCTTAGTCCAGCAAAAACTGTTCCTGTATAAAATTATTATGTACCTGTGGGTTGCCTTCTGGATGAGCTTCTGTGATAACAGTCATTCTAGTAATGTTTGTTAAATCAAGGGAGTGTGTATTATCAGATGTTACAAGTGATATATCTTAGACAAATGAGTGGGTTTTGGAGTGTAGGGAAGCTTCTCATTTGCAAGGTGGGTATGGAAGCTGGAGTTCGGAGTTGCATAGGTTTTTAGTTTCTTTTCTTCTCCCACTGTCACAACTCTTGCAGTAGGTCATGATCTGGCTTTATGTCTCGGATCTAAATGCAAGATTTGCAAAACTTGATGCCATTGGTGCCCATTGCTTGAGAGTATAAATGAGTCATTAAAGCTGTGTTCTCCAGTAAAAACACAACAATATTAAATACTAAATGACCTGTTACTTCTTCTCTTTTGAGTTTACATAGGTCTGGGCTATGGAGACAAGTGAAAAGCTGCCTAATCTTTGTAGGTGGCCTTCATCACTGCAGAGATAGAGCCTGAGCAGAAGAGAAAGTGGAGGATGCATAGCATGTGGCTTATTGCTGAGAAAAATTGTCAGCTGATGGCACATCCTACCCCACTTTTGTTGGTGGCAAGGTGTCAATTCTGTCTGATGAAATCATACCCTTACAGTGCAGTTCTGTGGTCTGCGTCTGCTTACCTAAGTCAGCTCCTTTTCCTAGCTGCTAATTCCCACTCTTTTGCTTGTGTTAGCACAGATCTGTCAGTTCAGGGGGTGATTTACGACACAAGTATTTATCAGTTTTGGGGGTTGGTTGGGGTTTTTTTTGTTTTTTTCAGACTGCACCAAATCTTAGCCCTGCATTCTTCATAGAATCTTTTACAGTGTTTGATGCAGTTCAGCACTACTCTGACTTCAAGCCCCAGCTAAGAACCCAAGACATGACAATGTAAGAGTCAGGATACAGAAGCAGTTGTCTGCCCTGTTGTTGGATGATAGTACCGGGCTGGTAGTCTAACTTGTGCATCTTCAGTGGCAGCATCCTAGATTCAGGATCTTCCCTTCTGATTTCCCCTCTGCCCCCTCCCCTGGTATGTCAGGATGGTGGCAAAGTACTGTGCTATGCATTTGAGAGGGCACATCAAAGTTTACTTGCATGTGGTAGTGGCAGTGCAGACTGAGCACTAGGTGTGAGTAGGTACAGGCAGGTCAGTGAGCATGTTGGGCAGCACATCTGTGAGAGCAGTCTTTCCTTCTCTCTTCCATATAAAAAGCAGAACAACAAACGGCCTCTGGGTTGGCAAATGACTACAGAGCGATACAACTGGCTTTCCTGGGGCAAAGTTAAAACCTTCAACTAAGAAGAGGTGAAAACATAATTGGCTCATTATTAATATAATATTGCAGAGCTAGGTCTGTTCATTAGTAAGAATGTGAGTGTTAATATTGTTGCTTTTTTTTCTTATATATTTTAATTGATCATATGCCTGTTTCCTAATTATTGGGAAAAAAAAAAAAAGGAACGAAGATAGACTTTTGGGTTTTGGTAGTTTGGTAACTTCCCTTCAAACAGTAGTAAAGTTCTGATTTTTTTAATTATTTTTTTTTTCCTCCTCTCTTGCTACCACCTCTTATGAAAAGTTCATGACACAACTCCATTTGCGGTCCAAGCAGAGGTTACGCTGAAGACAAACTTTTTTGGAACCAGAAATGTTTGCACAGAATTGTTGCCTCTTGTGAAGCCTTATGGTAAGTGTAACATAATAAGTAGAGAAATAGTTTTATGTAAATTTTGGTCGTCATTAAATGGGAAAATCCTGTCCAGTCTCAGACATACACTGCCTCATAGCAAGAGGAGTGTATCTTGCTGTACTGTATGTCAGAGAACAGATGTCCTTTCTAGACCCCCAAAATGTCTCTGCTGTGTATATTTAAATCTACTTCCAAGCTGGTTGCATTCTTCTCTTACGGATTGAAGTAGAATTCTCTTGGTGCCCTCAAGAAGACTTAAAGAACTTACCCATGTTCTGTCCATGATATCTGCCTACATAAATTGTTCTTGCTTCAGAAAGGACATTTTGATGATAAAACTAGGATAAGTACCTAAAAATAGTGTTTCAGCTGAGTTTGATGTGACATGCCTGTTCTTGCTACTGCTGAAGAAACCTTCTCAATAGGCTGTTGGTCTGTCTCTATCTAGATCGCAGCCTTTGCTGTGTTTGCAAGTGTCTAGTGGTGTAGTTATAAATGGCACTTGAAGATGTACATCAAGTTACTGTGATTTGGTGATATTAGGAGGAACTGGAAGAAAACATTTTACCAAAAATGGTAACTAGAATGGACCAGGGTCAAAGAAGATAGATGCATCGATAATAAAGAGGTGTTAGGAACATGCAAATAATCTGTACTCGCTAGATGACTCTCTTGCACAGAATGCTCCTGTTTTCAAAACCTGACGGTGTTGAAAGTGCCCTGGAATACTATTGACATATCACAGATGATTTGAAAGGAGGGTATTTGCATCCAATACCCACAGCAAATCTAAGGGTTTTTTTTAAATACAAGTCTTGAAAAGAATTGTGATCAGTAGATATCTTCATGGATATTTGGATAAGTGCTTGCTGCTATGAATGAAATGTTGTCTATGCCAACATTTAAACACATCTAGGTTTTTAAGAGAAAAGAAGTCGAGTAGATGAGAGAGAAGTTGGGAACTGTTAGTGCCCACACAGAAGGGAAAGGATAGAGTAAATGAATTTTGGGGGCTGGTAGGGGAGAGAGCAAACAGTGCCAAAATTGCAATTTAGTCCTCTTGTACTAAGGGTGAAGAACAAATATGTTAATAAAGTCATTAACAGAAAGGATTAATTTCAGTGGCTTTTGAGATCTAAGTCCTGATGTTCATTCATTCCCTAGTTCATTGCCTGAATGGCTGTGAATTAGGAAGAAGGAGGGAAACAGCGCAACATAATTTTGGGGAAGATAAGTGAATTACTGATTCAGCTGACTCATTCCTCTGTACTAAAGTGCTGAAGATAAATAGCTTACTACAGCTTTGTAAATCTTCAGGTGTTCTGTAAACAAGCTGATGGTCTCACTGCATTAAGAACTAGATTGCTTTTTTGAATTCTCTATTCTGGCTTTTGAGGTACATTTTCACAGCACTTTACTCAAGCTGTTGCAGAAGTGAGAACGTTTTTGACCGGAACTTCAAGAGTCAAGTCTGACTGCCATTACCGAGAGAGCCACTTATTTCTATGAGTATGCCTACAGATTGTAACAGGCTATTTCTTGGATGAATGCCTCAAGTTTGATAGAGAGCTTTTGCAGGGTCATACTTTAAATACCCTTTGTAATGGCATTCACTAGAAACACTTGACATTGAGTTAACTGCGATCTTCCAGAAGCTCGGCAAAATAGCCCACACAAAGTATTTTACAGATGTTCAACTAAGTGGTGAATACATAACTGTAGAGAAAGCCCACGTCAGCGTCTGGGCTTGTTTAGTGGGTGTAAAAGTAATCAGTCTTTATTCTTTTTTACCAGGTAGAGTCGTGAATGTCTCTAGTATGGTAAGTAGCTCAGCTCTGGGAGGCTGCAGCCGAGAACTACAGCAAAAGTTTCGCAGCGAGACAATCACTGAGGATGAGTTAGTGGAACTCATGACCAAATTTGTGGAAGAT
Organism: Astur gentilis; assembly: GCF_929443795.1. Taxonomy (NCBI): domain Eukaryota; kingdom Metazoa; phylum Chordata; class Aves; order Accipitriformes; family Accipitridae; genus Astur; species Astur gentilis. The sequence goes on from NC_064911.1 coordinate 5,850,901, forward strand.
ACCAAGAAAAGTGTGCATGAGAAAGAGGGTTGGCCAAATACTGCCTATGGAGTATCCAAAATTGGCGTCACAGTCTTGTCCAGGATTCAAGCCCGGATGTTAAATGAGAAGAGAAAAGGTGACCACATCCTTCTCAATGCCTGCTGTCCTGGGTGGGTGAGAACAGACATGGCAGGTCCTAAAGCCACTAAATCACCAGATGAAGGGGCTGAGACCCCAGTTTATTTGGCTCTTTTGCCTTCTGACGCTGATGGTCCTCATGGCCAGTTTCTTAGTAATAAAACTGTTCGAACCTGGTGAGCTTATGTATGTGGACCCATGCAAGCGGTAGTATGACTGGATTATCCTGTGCCCTGGTACAGCATTTAGCCAGAGCAGTCCCATCCTGTCCACAGCAGCAGCAGGGTCCTTTATCATTACAATAAGGGTTACAGTTAGGGTACTCCTGTGGGATTAAGTCTATACTAGGGTACACTTCCCAACAGTCTCTATTAGCCTGCTCACAGCATTGATTCTGTAGCCTAAAATCTGATTTGTGGGTGTTCCAGCCCAGATGTTACAGGCTAATTTGGTGTTGCCCTAAGGCAGAGGTGCCTGACCTTGTTTACCAGAATTTACTCTTAATTAAATCATTGCTAGCCATTCTCCCACTCCCCCGTGACAGATCTCTGACATGGAATTGGGATGAGGGAGCAGATGCCTTATGTTTTCTCTGCACAATAGATCTTTCTAGGGACCATAGTTGTTTCTTGAGGTTGTCCAGGGTTTCTTAAAGAGGGAGGGAGGTCTTCTGAGAGCTACAGTCTGACCAGTTAGGAGGGAGGCTAATAAGACTGGAACAGAATCACTGCTCTATAGAGATTCCTTATTATCAGTACAAAATGGAATTAGGTGAAAATAAAAATAGCAGTGACATCCCATTAATAGTACTTTAATCAGTTGGCTTTATTAATATGTATGTCAATAAATGATTACTTACTGATTTGTATTCATCCAACTGGCTTATTCTGATACTAAAAATTTATAATGTTTGGAAATACACTTTCATTTTCTGCAGCTAAGTTTGTCGCTGGAATGTGTGACATTTGGACTATATAAAGAGAAAATAAACTACAGAACTGATATAGCAAACTACTCCTTGGGACTTCCAGTTCATTTATTGCACAGACAGAAGTTTCCTTACTAAAAACCTGGATTAAGTGCTCTCTGTGTAGTAGAGAATATGAACTGTAAATGCTACTGTACTATTACAGGATAGGACTGAAATACATAATTATCATGGTAACCAAAACAAATCATCTAAGCAAAATCACAAGTAGAGGAAGCAGTGACATGGAAAGCACCAAATTGGTTTGCTCATTTTAAATGTTGGTTATTGCATTTCAAATGCTTCATCTTGAAAGGTTGCCATGACACTTCAAGCATTAAGGTGGAGCCGGGTGGCAGCAGAGGCAAGCTGGGGGTAGGACAGGGCATCTGGGACAGCCCCCGGGTGCAAGGAGCTGGAGTGAGGTGGGGTTTGGTCACCCCCAGGGTAGAACTGTGCAGCTCTTTCTCTACCATGTCCTGCCAGCCAGCAGAAAAGCCATGGCAGGGGTGCCAGGGCCCTGCTCCATGCGCACAGCACTGTGCTCTGCGGGGAGGAGGTTGCTGCCCTCTTCCTCTTGGTGTGAGACTCGGAAGGAGCTGGAAACAATTGCCTATAAACCTGTCATTAGTAATGACAAATCGGTAATGGGCATGTTAATTCTTAATCAGGAGTCAGCAAGACAATGCCAAAGTGGCTTAGCTGACTGGGTTTTACGTTGGCTTCCCCTGGTACAGTTTGTGTTCAGGGAAGTCTAGGAGTGGAAGACATTGAACATAAATAATATGTGTGGTTTTAGTAATCACTTATCAGCAGAGAACAAAGGCGTGATTATTAGTTGGTCTTTTAAGGATACAGTAGCTATTGTTTTTATGAAGTTTTTATGTTTTTATTGTTTAAGTCATGCCCCAGAGCTCATTGAAGAGAAGGATGAATGCTGCCCCAAATATTCTCAATGAAGAAAAATAATCTGAGGCCTTGAAAAGGGCAACAGATCAATTACAAAATCCCTGTGTAAAGTATTTAATGCATTTTATATACTACCAACAGACTGCCTACAGTATGATAGCTCCAAAAGCCATCCAGTTAATACAGTAACTTGACTATCGTTCTGACGTGCAACAGAAAGAACCACAGTTTGTATATGCTCTTCTAGTTGTGTTAATGGTATCTCGGCAAAATAAAACATGGCTGTTCTGATTTAGTAGTAATTTGTGCACAATTTTAAGAGATGTAATCCAACAGTGGAGAATCATACCTAGTTCTTCATACTTGAAATGCTGTTTGAGTCATTAAGTTTCAAAAGTTGTGTGCCCTTCTGGTTGGCAGGTACAAACTTTCCAAACAAATCTTGACCCAGCTTTCCTGTGGTTTGTGCAAAGACCAGACTGTAGGAGTCCTAGGTACGTTTACACTGGCTGGATAGTATCCATTGTTAAATACAAATTAGTTTCTAGGTATCCTCTACGCTCTATAAAGCTCATTCTTAAGTCTAACTCAGGAGCTATGTTTGTTGGGGTTTTTTTCACATTCAAGACATTATAAGTTGGAAAGTTTTACAAAAGATGTATTTCAAATTCTTATATTGAAGCCTTTCACGGTGCTTGTTCTTTGTCAAACCTACTTACCCTGTTTCAGGGTAAGGAAGCAAAGTGGAAGATGATGGCTAAGTAGTCATCTTCAGAAATGTCATTTCTCATGGTGAAATTGATTATAATACAGACAGTTTCTTCTGGTAGGAACAGAAAGAAGAACAGAGGACAGATCTTTTCACAACCTTTGCAGCTGTGGTGCAGTACTCAAGGAAGGAGAACCAGCTGTGTGGATACAACCTCAGCTGTAGGAGGTGGAAACAAGAGGCAGAAAATATTGGCTGTTCACAGGACCAGAGTCAGGAAGGAGCTCATGCAGGAGAAGCACGTACCCCTGTGACACTGGTAGGAGGACCGTGTCCTGGGAAGAGAGCTGGGACTGGATGGGGCAGACTGACAAGGGGAGGGCTGTTTGCTGAGAGCAGACTCAGAGGACAGACTGTACAGCGTGTGTGGCAGGTTGGATCTTGAGACAGAGCTTGCATTGTTCAACCAAAATTTTTTTTTCTTCTTTTTTTAGGCTGCCTCCCTGCTTCTCTTCTATGTCCATTGTGTCTGAAGTGTTTTGTTGCTTTCAGATTCTGGCATACTTGCTGAGTGGTTATTGTTTAAAGTTTAAGGGTTAGGAAAGGGATGAAATAGTAATGATCTGTTCTACTGTATAAAACTTTTACGCTTGATTTACTGTTTTTCTTATTACAGCATGTCACTACCATTTTTACTTTGGAGTTTATTAGCCAAAGAAAACGTATGGCAATGCAGTAGCTGTGGTGACATGGGGCAATAAAGGAATTGGATTCACAATTGTGAGAGCTCAGTGGAGGCAGTTTCGTGGGGATGCTGTAGCTTATGCAGCAGTGGCACAGTCAGGCAGCAGTGGCAAAACTCTGGGAGTGGAAGGTGTACCTGCTGCCACATCAGCTGGATGTAAACAGTGTGCTGGGCCTCTGGGACTTTCTGAGAAGAAGCTACAGACGTGCAAGTGTGCTGGTTAACAATGCAGCCGTCATTTTCAAAGGCTGTAGTAGGCCGGCTGTTCGGCAGAGCTTAGCTTTGGAAAGCCAGTGATCTAAAGGTATGGTGACAATCAGTAAGGAGACTGGTCTCCTCTAAACCTTCTGGAATCTAAAGGGGATTACAACCAGGTCATTTCTATCTGGATCGCCTGCAATGCTGACAACTATCATGTGGGCCAGGTGTTTGTATCCCTTATGGTTCCAATGCTGTGTAGTGCAGTGCATCTGGTTTTCAAAACTGCACTGTAGACATTCCTAGAGAGTTTGAGGTCAATTTACCTAAAAAAATGAAGAGGAGATCCTTAGCTGAATGCATTGTTTCCTTAAATTTTCCATTTAAGTGTTTTCCTATATAAATAATGAAGATGACAAAAACTCTGAGAATTTATTTATGTCCCTAGATAATTTTAATTGAACTCATCTTTTACAGTAGTATGACCTAACATGTAGGCAGCGTCCTAACTTTGAATGTTGTGGCATTCCTCTCAGCCTAAAAACATGGCAAGAAAATTTAGATTATATGTGCCACTCAGTATTACTTAAAACACTTAAATGCAGAATATAATTGAAACTCCAGTCTTACATTAGTATAGGAATGTCCTTAGCTTTTTAATCTCAAATAATGAAAAAAGAGAAGGAACAATAATGGTGTTTTACAGTGGAAATTTTTCAATTTTTGTACTGCAAAGACTTTACTTCATTTTGGAACTGACAGTAAAGGAAACTGTTAGCTGGACAAAGTTCTGGTCTTGGAGGCCAGTTTTCATCATCTATAGATCACTTCACTAGGTTAGCTATTCATAGGACTTACATCTGAATGAACAATACCCAACTTCACATTTCCCAGTTTGGATTGTTGTCTTGTCTTTGGACCCTGCTACTGATCTAGAGTTGTGGTAACTCAGCAGTCTTAAAATCCTACCCCATCTCTCTTCAGATACATACCCATATACTCAGACACCCTGATCGGATGAGCATTGTCAGTTTTGCTTGATTGGAGTTATACGGTATTTAGAGAACATACGGCAGTAGTGGCTCCGGTGGTGTTTTATTTGTGAATGTATTGTTTTAGACTCTGCTAGGGAGATAAAATACTGAAAGCAAGCAACTTGCTAAACTTCCCTCAGTAAATAATAGAAATTCTAAAGTTTTGTGGTAGAAATTTCATATTTTAAATTGCGAGGGATATTTCTAAAAAGAAATAAAAAAATCTGATAAGTGATATACGATTGGAGTGACTTTTCCAGTACAAATCAAACATTTATGTCGATGTCACGTGGAAGTTAATGTGAACGTTCATTAGATTGAAATGCAGCCTGGCTGTCTCCAGAAGTGATTACATCAGTAAATCTATTACTTGATCCCATCCCAAGGGCCAGGATTTAGCATGGGCAGTGCTGCCATGGTGCGTATAACAAACAGATTTATGGCCTTTCCTGAAAAAAGTCCTGAATAGTTAGTATGATAGGCATGCTTTGAATTAGCAAAACCTCTGATACAAAATAGCCTTTGGAGTTATTTTTTACATAGATTTGTTAAGCACCCAAGCAGATGAAGTGAATTGATCCGGAGGTTGGCTGGGTTTGGTGCATGTTCTGATCAAAGCTTCCCAGCTGGCTGAGTGCTTCCATGGCCTCTCTGTCAGGTGCTGGCAGCTGACCTGATACTGCAGCCATTCCCTCTGCAGGAGCCCAGGAGAATCTGTCTCCTCCACCTGACTGCCTGGTTCTTTGAAATTCTGGAAGACCTCAGTCTCATGTTAGAAATGGCAAATTGATTCAAAAGGTAGGTGGAAATCAGAATGAAATGAAAGTAGTTGGGCACCAATATACAACTGGTGCAGTCAAAGAACACAGATCTGTGAGAAAAAGAACTTCTAGAAAGATAGCAAACCCTCAGAAACTAATTTAAAATATCCTAAGAAACATACTATATTTTAGGACATATGTGTTCTATGTTAAGGACACCATCAAAAATACGAGTTGTTTGTTTTGTAGGGCATGTATTTGAAGAACTGACCTTTATTTCCAAGAACTAAGCTACACTACCTTTGAAAGTTACAAAAACCTAAAATTTAGAAATTGAAACTTACATTGGTGGCTTTGCAGTTTAGAAAGTTAGGCTATGTTGATGCCCATGGTACTGGATATACCTACTGTCAGGTATATCTAAGGAAAAATGTTACATTCAAATGATCAGGTCAGGTCATTATTAGGAGAGAGCCCTATCTGAATTTAGAACCTGATTGACTGTGTGCTCTAATACCACCCCATTTCTGAAGATTTGTCTTTTAAAATTATGACAGGTCTGTAATAAAGCTGTAAATCACTGCAAAACTTTTTAATATTTTGTCACACAAATTTCCCACGTGTTACACGTTTCTCTGAGGTTACCCAGCCTTTCAGGCATCCACGCTGACCTCAGTGCTGCAGGCAAGTGCTGACTTCCCAAACGGATGGAATGTGCATGAGCCACGTGGGCTGTATGAAAGCTTGTGAACAACTGCTCAGATTTTATGGTGAGGTAACACGTGCTGAAGCTAGGCCAGCAGTGCTTTTTGGCACCTGGTCCAGCTTTTGGAGATGTACACAACTGGGGAGTGAAAAGCACATGTGGAAGCCTTCCTGCCTTCCCATCTTGCTTCTGTCCTTCCACCACATGCATAAAGCAGTCTTATTAGCTGCCAGTAACCATAGCTTTTATTTGCTAGAAGAACAACATATCAAATTATATTACTAAAATCTAGCTAGGAAGGGGAAAGGCAGGTAGTCACAGGAAAATAAAAGAGTATATTAACATAAAACTTACTGGAGATCGTTGCTGAGACACTATCCATCAAAATCTTAGCATTTTCTGTTATCTCATCTTGAATAACTGAACAGGTGGATTTTCCTTGATTTTTCCAGCTACTTTGAACTACCAGGATTATGTTCTGCCTGCATGTTAAGAGAAAGAGGAAACGGAAAAAAAGAAAACAAAAGAGAAAAGAAGCTGAAGTTAAACATGTTTCCACGGTGTATAAATCCTTGTCTGGCACGATCACGTATTTTACTTTCCATGGGTATTTTGCTAGTTTCTTTTTTTGCCGTAAGAATACTAAAAATCTAGCACATTGAGTTTTTTTCAAGCCTTTGTAAAGAACAGAGGGCTTCTTATATTGCACTTGAGCCCTGCTATCAATGTGGCAGCTGAATCCCCCTGAAAGCCGTGTCTACAAAATTTGTCAAAAGCGCTTCAAGCCTAAAACCAGCCGGAACAGAGGCAAAACTGTGAAACGTGCCTTTACTGGCTTCACCGCAATGGAGATGCTGAAACTTGCGTTTTTCTGGAGGAGGAGGAGGAGGTCGCAGCCCCGGCTGCCCAGCTCCGCGCAGGGACGCCCATACCTGCGACCGCCGGTGCGACGCCCCAGCGTGGGGGACGGACACGGACACGCGAGGTTGCGGCTCCGCGCAGCCGCCGCCTTGTTTCCAGACCGGCCGAGGCCGATGGCACGAAGCGAAGGGAGCAGCCCGGGCGTGGCCCGCCGGCAGGGCGCCGCCCCGACGCTTCTCCTGCAGCTCCACGGCCGGGCGGGATGCCGGCGGGGAACGGGAACGGGAACGGGAACGGGAACGGCCCCGGGCTGGCGGGGAGCGCGGAGCCGCCCGGCCCCGGTCCCCACTAGCGGCGGCGCACCTCGGCCCGCGCCGCCAGGGGGCGCTCGGCGCTCCGGCCCGGCCGGCGGGGTGTACCATTTCCCGCGGGGGGGCGCGTGTGGCCCGCTCCTGGCTGGAGCGCTCACCGACAGCGGCAGCCTCCCCTGGCGGCTTGGCGGCGGGTAAAGACGAGAGCGGCCGCCGCTGGGCGGGGACAGCCGGAGCCCTCCTGCACGGGGCTACGGGCTTCCCCCTCCCCAGCGCCGCGTTCAGTGGTATCGCCCCAGCGGCCGACTGCGGCGCGGCCCTCACCGGGCGGGAGGGGTTGTGGTTTGGGTTGTTGGGTTGGGTTTTTTTGCTTGTTTTGTTTTTTTTTTTCCTCCCTCCCGTTGCCATAGAGACTGCGGGGTGCTCCCCCCCCCCCTCCTCTTCCCGCGCCGGGCTGGGACACGTCGTCGCCGCCGCCGACCCGGGAGCTCTGCGGGGCTCTCCGCAGGTACGGGGGGTGGCGGGGAGGAGAGTGCCGCCGCGGCCGGGCTCGGCGGGCGCGTGTTTGGGGAGGGGAGGGGAGGGGAGGGGCGGGGGACGCGCGGGCACCTGGGGGTGGCCCGGCCGTGAGGGCAGCGCGGCCGGCGGAGGGAGAGCCCGCCCTGTCAGCGCCGCTGCCGCAGCCGGCACGGCCTCGGCGGTCCCTGCCTGGCAGGTGAGGCTGGAGGGAAGCCCGGAGGGGGGTGTCCGGGGGGGGGGGTGTGCGTGCCCCTGAGAGGGGCCCCGTTCCCGCCGCGGCCGGGCCTGGTGCGGGGCTGCGTGCCCCCCCGACCCGACCCGGGGGCCCTGCCAAGCCGTAGCCGGGCTGTGGAGCGATCGGCAGCCGACGGCGGGGAGCGGGGGTGTGGGGGGGGTTTGCCCGCAGAGGCCCCGCAGCCCGGCGAGGCAGCGTGCCGTCCGTTGGGCTCAGCGGCGAAGCGGCCGGCTCGTTAACCTGTCTTAAGACGATGCCGAAAGTGGATGAGTAACAGTTAACGTCTCCTTTGACCGAGGGAGTTTGTGACCCGGGATTCGGAAGACGTGCCTGAAGGTCACTGGCGAGCGGCTTTTGGTTTGGTTTCGGTTTTTTTTTTTTTTTTTTTTAGTCCTCCCGCCTTTGTATGTAAGCACAAGTACAATCTATGTGCCATATTTAGATTATTGGGGTTTTTCAAACCTTGCCGACACGTAGCAACCTAGCTAGGTGAACATCAATGCACGCTAAACCGTGAAGTCCATCGCTGCTTTTCTGTGTGGGAATACACTATTCACCTGTCTTTTCACAGCAAAGTCCAAAGAAAGCGTCTTAAGGACTGAATAAGACAATTTTCCCCCCAATTGAAGTTTTATTAGTTTGTTGGAGGTTTTTTTTGTTGTTGAGTAGTGTGTTCTATTTTACTCTCAGAACCTAATTAGATTTTACTTAAATAGACCAGGTTTTAATGCTACGAGAATGCTTTAAGACATGATTTTCATAGAATATTTAGAACATCTTTAAGTGCTGTTGGTAATTTGATTGATTCCTCTTCTCTAAGTGGATTCATGTGGGTATATTGCATTTACAAATGAAGAAATTTGATGTGTTCTGTCAGCAAAACGGCTGCCTGATTCTAAATGTTCTGGGCAAATCTCTTATTTATGAAAGTGGCAGCACTCTTGACTTGGCACAGAGCTGCTAGGATACTTCCTAGCTCATGCTTTGTTCTAGGGAGTATGAATACAATCCAATAGCCCAACGACTAATGTAAGATGAGGGAAAAAAATTTTTAAATCCTTGTTGGAGCAAGGATAACTGTATCCCAGATGAATGTTATACCCTGCAAGGCAGTGGGGTTTTTTAACTTTCTCTGCTGTGAGAAGCACTGCATACAACCTGGTGAAAACAGAAAATTAAACCTTTACTGTAGCAAAACAAATAAAACCAACCAACCATGGCTGTGATGACGTTGTGTGAGAATCTTTTTTTTTTTTTTTCTCCATAGAGGTGGATCTAGGTTGGATGACATAGAGTGGTTGTATTGGCAATGGCTGAATCCTACTCTCAGAGGATTGCAAAGGTGGCTTAAACCTGCATTTAAAATCTTTTCTCTTTTTTGGGTGCATCCAGCATTTTCTGAGAGTTTGCTACCAAAAATCTTATACTGATGTAGTTATTATTGTTTATTAAAGGACGATAAACAATTATTGATTGTATTTGGGTTTTTTAGTGCTGTGAGAGATGACCTGCTTAAAAGAATATAGAGGACTACTTAGGTTTATTTTTATGTCCTAACAGTAGGAAACTGACTGCAGATGTCTTGCAGAACATTATAAAATGTTTTGTTGTAGGACTGTGCTTTCTTTTCTGTATCGGTGGTGTAGCACGGATTGACCTAAACCTGGCATTCTTAAACCTAAGCATCTCTCTAGAACAATATTTTTATATTAGCTAACAGGAGAACTAGTGTCATAGCTAGCATAGGATTGAAGGTGTGATTTTTCAGTATGTAAAATCCAACCACACTTGTTTCCCATTGTTCTAAAACAGGTGGGGTTTAGTTTTTTTAATCTAAATGTGTTGCAGAATATGAGAAAATCAGGCCTGGATACTTAATTTTCCTCTGTAAAAATATACGGATACTTTTTGCTGAAATAAAGGAAGATTAGAATGCATGCCTTGATGCTTTGGCACAGCAACTTAGTCTAGTACTTCAGCATCTGCTGCTTACAAGTTGAGATATAGAGTTCTGAGAGCCCCTTCTGCTGGAGGCTGAGAGGCCCTTTAACAGGATTCCTCTGGAAAGTTGTATTTTGATATGAAATATTTCACATTCCACTGCTTCAGGTAACCTTTCAAAACACTACACAGATGATAAATTATGAAAACTATTTACTTCTCCCTAACTCCTTGTCAGCACTTTGACTGTTTACAGTGAGACTTTATATTCCTTTTTTTTTGTTATTGTGTGAGAGATCCACGTGCATGGAAGGAAAAAACACATTTCATAAATAGGAAAATGTGACTGCAAAACTTCTAAAACAGGCAGTGGGGAGCTGGAGTCATGCCTGTTAAATTATTTTTAACTTTATGTTGAAACTTGAGCAGATGACCTGTTTATTGTGATCTGTCAGTGCTTCTACATATTTATTATTATCTTACAGTTCTTTAGGTTTGCCAGAACTTAAATGCGGGTTTTCTTTTTGTAACTGTATGCATGTTTTAGTTTACCAGGAAATTCCACCTTGCTATGAGAACCAAAAATGGATCCAGAAGAGCAGGAGTTACTTGGTGATTACAGATACAGAAATTATTCTTCAGCGATTGAGAAAGCTTTGAGAAACTTTGAATCGTCAAGTGAATGGGCAGATCTTATATCTTCACTTGGCAAACTCAATAAGGTATAGTGTCACAGGAATATTTTTTTCATCTGTTTATTATCTTTGTATTGTTATTAACTTTTCTGTAACTTACAGTACTTAGCAAAATTGAAAATTCACTCAAGAAAAATATTAGTTTATAAGAGAAGTGTAATAAAAGCAGCTATATCGGTATCTTTCATATAAGTGTGAGAAATTCTGGTAAAACCAACAGACATTTCCTTCAAATGGTATTTGTTGCCTTTATACACCTAAGATAATTTAGGTTTTGCATTGAAGAAACCCTCAGGATGCTGGTTACTCACTCCAGAGCAGCTAAAAAAGTCTTTATATAGAACAGGAGGTCACAAGTTTTAGTATATATTCTGAGTCAAAGTTTATATTTAAAGATCACATTTACTTGACCATGCCCTTCCCTTCTATTTGGGGAAATAATTGATTTGCTGCTGGTGGTGTCTTTTGTATTACCATGGAAAATACGGCTGAATATAGGAAGAAAGAAAAAGACTTTTATGGGAAAACACCTAGGAAGTGTGTCCTCTCCTCCTACCCAAGAAACAAGGTGTATGTTGTTTGTGTCCCCTTTGGTCTCTCTTCCTGAGTATACATGGGGCAAGAGTAGTTACAGTCATTAAGGAAATGGGAGGGGGAGGAGGCAACTCCTGCAGAATTCACAATGAAACGTCTGTTGTTACCTGATAGATGCCTTGCATGCTTTTGCTGTCGTTGCTAAACCTTAATACTACAGAGATTTCAAAGGGGAGGAGAATCCATAGAATTACAGAATCGTAGAATATCTCAAGTTGGAAGGGACCCATAAGAATCATCAAGTACCAACTCCCTGCTCCTCACAGGACTACCTAAAACTAAACCATATGACTAAGAGCGTCATCCAGATGCTCCTTGAACTCTGGCAGGCTTGGTGCGGTGACCACTTCCCTGGGGAGCCTGTTGCGGTAACCAACCACCCTCTCAGTGAAGAACCTTTTCCTAATGTCCAATCTGAACTTCCCCTGAAGCAGCTTCATTCCATTCCCTCGTGTCCTATCGCTGGTCACCAGAGAGAGGAGATCAACACCTCCCCCTCTGCTGCCCCCCTTGAGGAAGTTGTAGACTGCCATGAGGGCACCCCTCAACCTTCTCTTCTCCAAGCTGAACAAACCAAGTGACTTCAGCTGCTCCTTGTAAGTCTTTCCCTCAAGACTTTTTACCATCTTGGTCACCCTCCTCTGGGCACAGTCTGATAGGTTGATGTACTTCTTACATCAAGGCACTCAAAATTGCACACAGTACTCGAGGTGGGGCCACACTAATGTAGTGTAGAGTGGGACAATCCCCTCCATCGACCAGCCAGCTGTGCTATGCTTGATGCATCCTGAGACACGTTTGGCCCTTTTGGCTGCCAGGGCACACTGTTGACTCAGATTCAACTTGCCATGAACCCAAACCCCTGGATCTCTTTCCTCAGGGTTGCTCTCCAGCCTCTCGTCCCCCGGTTTGTACGTATAACCAGGATTACCCCATTCCAGGTGGAGAATCCGGCACTTGGTCTTACTAAATTTCATACAGTTGGCAATTGCCCAGTTCTCTAGTCAATCCAGATCTCTCTGTAAGGCCTCTCTACCCTTGAGGGAATCCACAGCTCCTCCTAGTTTAGTATCGTCAGCAAGCTTACTTAATGTGCGCTCGATTCCTGCATCCAGATCATTTATAAAAGCATTAAAGAGCACTGGCCCTAAAATTGAGCCCTGGGGAACCCCACTGCTGACTGGCTGCCAGCCTAATGTAACCCAGTTTACTGTAACCCTTGGAGCCCGACCCATCAGCCAATTGCTCAGCCAACCTATTACAGACTTGTCTAGCTGCGTGCTGGACAGTTTGTCTAGAAGTATACTGTGAGAGACAGTATCAAAAGCTTTGCTAAAACCCCCCAAAAACACATTAACTGGCTTCCCTTGGTCAACTAGATGGGTGACCTTGTCATAAAAGGCAATTAAGTTGGTTAAGCAGGACTTTCCCCTTGTGAACCTGTGCTGGCTATGACCAATGGTTGTGTTGTCTCTCAAGTGTTTTTCAATAACTGCCAGAATAACCTTCTCCATAATTTTACCAGGTGCTGAAGTGAGACTGACAGGCCTGTAATTACCAGGGTCTTCCTTCTTACCCGTCTAGAAAACTGGGACAACGTTTGCCAAACTGAGGGTTTTTAAGGGCAGCCATGTTCTTTCATCTTCAGAGGAATTTGGATATTGCTCTGGCAATAGGAGTTACACATTTCTGCCTTCACTGTGTCATCCTGATTCCTGTTGAGTCAATAAGGAGAGCTAGAGACCTTCAGAATGCTTCTCTCAAAAGAGAAAGTATAAATAATTAGAGTGAGAGATTTCTTACCTGTGGCAAGAAGTAGGCTTTGATCTTTTATCTTGACCTAGATGAACACACTGAACTGATTAACTAATACCTATCTGAAACCCTTATTCAGGCACAGAATTGCCAAAATATATAGCAGCATAGTAGAAACCAAGCAAAAAGCTTTCAGCTGTTACATCAGTCCATCTGCTGTGGTATTTTATGGATGTAATCAGTTTAGGAGCTTAAGAATTGGTAGAGCAAATCATCCCCTGTGTTCATCTGCTTCTGTCTGTTATCTGAAAATAAGGATGATATGTCAGGGGAATGTGCCACCAAAAGGAAGGTTGTGAAATAAGATGTCAATAGCTATTCTCTTAACTTCTATGATTACTTGTTCGCTTAACATCCTAAAACATAAATATTGTTGTTGAGTTCTGTTAGTGTTGGGAGGAGGCGGAGGTGTTTCTAACATAAGAGCATATCTTCTACAGTCAATTTTGAGGGTGAATGAATTGAGCAGGGAGAGAATAGGTAGGATGGAGATGGTCAGCAGTATCTCAATGATTAAAATGTTTTTAAACACTGCACATGGTTATATTCAGGAACCTGGGTGTCAGTAACTGGTGTGCAGTGATGCTTATTATTAAACAAATGTGAAAATAATGACAAGGGGAGAGACAAAAGAGGATGAGTAAGTCAGGGAGTTTCAGAAGTACTTTTCATGCTTCTAGAGTAGCATGGAAGATCTCTCTTAGGCACATGTTTCTTAAGGATCTTTGTATTGTTGACTTTAATTGTGGGTGTTCTCACTTATATAGGTGTAATATTTTCTGAGGCTTTTTCTCCTTTAGGCAGGCTTCAACAATACTTTGCACTTTTGAGTCCCACAAGTTAACACACACACACACACTCACACTTTTATTTCTGTAGAAACTCAGTGGCACTTACCCTTTCAATAAAAGGTCTGGAGGAAGCAGCACAGGCTCTTCCTTCTTAAAGATGAGGGAAAAAGAACGGAGGGAGCTGATCCAGATCCCTTTGACCTTGGCTGGAACAAGTGATCTTGGAGCTCTTGCTGCTGTTACTCCTGGTAAAAAGACAGCTCTGCTACTTTTTTCTATTACTACTTAGCTACCAAGGTTAAACTGAAGGTTGTTTTTCACGGTTTCTCTGTTGCTTCTATGGTTCTAACTGATGTTTCACAGTGACTTGTCAAACCAGCTGAGCAACAGAGAAACTGGTTGACTTTAATCTGAATGGTCAGCCAAACGGGTCAGTTTGTAGATCTAGAAAGATTATTTTTTGTCACTTAAGGGAGATGAGCCTTATCTAACTTCAGATGACTTTGGTGTGGACAGCTTCACCTTGAATCACTTTTAGGCAGGGAGAGGAATAGGGGTTTTGGTTTTTTTTTGTTGTTGTTGTGACTCATCTCTTACTATTTAAAGTAGGTCAGATGACTGCTGTCCTAAAATTGCGTATGTTCCTCACTGGTATTATAGGGAGCCTGAGGTGAATTACTACAGTTTTGCCCATGTTTTTTAGCTGGCCTAGGTTTCTAAGGCTAGGTAAGATGAATCTTCCCTGCAGTGTTCTGAACAGAACTGCAAGTACCAAGTGTGAGCGTGAGTGAAGGATGGAGAGAAACTGCATTTTCTGACAAAAGCTAGAGTTGGTGGAATTTGCTAATTATGCTGCACCCTGAGTTTGTAAGGGAAAGATTTGGGGATTTTAATGTGTATAGAATTGGGTGTTATGCATCATCATGGTGAAGGAAAAACAGTGGAAAGTAATGTTTGTAAATACTTATAGAAGAATATAAATGGATGCAAACAGGTGGATTAAACAGGCAGTAAATATGGGTGTTAATGTTTTAAAGAGGGGCTTCAGATTTGCCCTAAAACTTACTCATATCCCACTTGTAAATCTCTCTGTGCTTTGCTTCTGTTCAGGCTCTAGTTACTATAAACCAGTCATTTAGTAGTTGCAGCCTCGGCTGCTCTCTCTATGCTTCAAGAAACAGGATTATTCTCATCTCAGTACTGTTCATGGATACAGCTTTGAACCATGTTTTTACTGTTTTTGCAAATCTGCATATGTTCACTGTTTGGAAAGCAATGTTTCATGACTAAGGTTTTCAGATGTTTGGTACAGATTGCTGCATCCAGAATACAGTAATCCTTTTTCAATTGTCTTAGTGCTAAAACATGATTGTGCTATTGCAGATTTTGCCAGCTTGTTCCAATGTTTTAAAAGGATACAACTCCGCAAAATCACTTTAATACTTTGATAGAAAAAAATGCTTGGGGGGGAAGGGTGTTGTCTTTTTAAACCTAGAAATAGGTGGTGGTTCAGCATATGTGGGCTTGTCAGTGAAATAGGTGCTTTCAACATCATTTTCATATCCAAAATGCTTGTCACTGTCTAAACAGATACGTATATGATATAAAATACATATAAAAGTATTAATGTAGGGGGAACTTCAGCCAATTAAGAGGCTAAAAATATTATGAATTTAGGAAAATCCAAGTGCATAGATTGCATTAGGGTTTTTAATCCAGATAATAGGCATGTATTTTCTAGAAGTTTTAACTCTGGGTGCAGGCAAGCAGTAGATGAGTGGCAGAGTTTGCAAAATTATGAACTGAGCAGTAGTAAATATTGGATTCCACAGCCTGCTGTTGTGAGGAAACTATGAAAGGAGGTTTTCAAAAAAGTCTCTGAAATTTACTGACTCAATAAATCTCACTGGGTTTTTGGCAAGTGAATATTTAAACTCCCCTGTTTGTTCATTTAATCCATATACATAAAAAAAACCAACAAAACAACAAAACAAAACAAAAAAAAACCCCAACCAACATACCAAAAAAACCCCAACTTGCATCTGTTTGACAAGAATAATGGACAGGATTTTCCCATGCATATTTGCAGAAATACCTCTGTCAACAGTTTTTCAACAGCATTTGGATATTGGTAGTATGGAACTTGCACAGAAGTTTTACTAGTGACGGTAGCCACTGAGGCTGGCTGGCAAGCAGCATCCCTTTTCTGAGCAAGATGTTCATTTGTAATTATTGTTCACCATGAAAACAAAACATTATAAACTTTGAAAAATCAGTTGTTCTAGAAGGATTTATTTAATGCTTACAGTGTGATGGACTTGCTCAGTAATGACAGCAATGTTTGCTCTAAAAGAGGCTTTCAAACTGCTTTTAATCCTTGGACATAACTGTGTAAATGCACAGATTATAAGTTCTTACAATGCTAATTTTTAGTCTTTAGTTTGCAATTTCGAAGTAATTTTTTTTAATTTGACTTTCAGTAGAAAATAAGTATGTTACTTTTTGTTTCTGTAGGCTTTTCTTGCTTCAAAAACTTAAAGGTGAATATGATCTCAACCAAACACTTGCTCCGTTTGGAGGGGAAGGGGAAAGAGCACAAAAGTCATTGTAGCTGCACAACTATTGTTTGTTTCAGTAATAACACTTAATGTTACAGTATGTCTGCTCTTGAGGGGAGAGGAGAAAAGGATTCTGAAATATGGAATTAATGAGCATAGCCTTTAATTACACCAGTTGCTTCATATAAGAACTCTGACTGCTATGGCTTTATAACAACTGTTAGCTGAATTACAAACACAAGCACCACTTGCCTTCTGTTGAAGGAAAGCCTTATATCTTTGCCTCCTAATTGCTTTATGGAACTTCACCACACCCGATGCGCAAATGCAATGTGCAGGACTAGGGATATTTTATACTTTTTTTTTCCACCCTTTTTTAATATAACTCCAGCTCCTAGTTTACAGTTTCTTCACAACCACCTTTGAACTTTGTGCCGCTATTTTTATGGAAGTTGGAGCTCTGGTTAGAATTTTTCTTACTTGGAAAATGAAGCAATGGAAAATGGAATCACAGGCTCTCCTGCCCCTCTCTTCCCAACCACTGTGGTCTAAAATAAGAGTTATAGTATCTCCTAGTTGAAGATAATCTTATAAATTGATGTACATGCAGCATTTTTCTGGAATTCTAGTTATGTAAATAAAAATATTTACTTAATTTGCTTGTTTTTTTCATGTCTATGAAAATTGATCTAACTGACATCTAGTGGTGCTATAAAGCAGTGCAGAATGACTTAAACCAGTAACCATGGAAAAGAATATTCCTCTGTGTGTGTGTGCGTGTATCTGTGTTTTGTTTTGAGGCACATGTATACACTGCTGCAAAGAATAGTCTTCCCTTTTTACCCTTCATAGCCCACATTCAAAAAAATTCTGAGCATGCTTATGCATTAGAAAATGTTCAGTGTGTGTAATGTGTTCTCTAGTCAGTTATAAAGAAAAAGAACCTGTAAAATGTTGAAAACTGGGCATGTGCATGGGCACAAGTCATTACTTTTCATGTCTCATTTTTTCCTGATTTACTGATTAAAGTCTTTATTTTAAAAGCCAGTGGTGGTTTTCTGGGATTGTTGATTTCTCACTGATTTGTGAAAACCAAACCTTGGGATGATATATTAAGCATGGAGTGCTTGCTGGCAGTTCAGGCTTCTCAAGCCAACCCTTGCTAGGAGTTCCAGTGACATTTTACACTTCTGCCACCATAACTGCTCATGTGGAAAGCAGTTGGAGACGAGGAGAAGTAGATCATGGGTGGGCTTCAGCCCATATGTAACTGAACACAGCCAAATTAAGCTCACAAGAATCAAAAGAATGGGTGAATAATAGATGTCGAAACTTGTGAGCAGAGTTATCCACCTGCAGTCATTAGTGTTGGATTCTGAATGTGGAAGCAGTGGTTTGGGATGGGATCTTTATCTGCATACAGTGCTAATGATACCAGGCTTGCTACCACAACATTTAACTACCTGTAACAGCTGAAATTATAATGGCATTTCAGCAGTCCTAGATCTTTCAGACAACACATTCTTTTTTTCAGTTGTGGGAGCTCAGGATATTTAAAAATCAAGCTTCTTAGCTTTGCCTGTTGGCTCACAGAAACAAACTGGCATTTGGAAATAACGTATATTATCATGTCACTCTTATTTAAATGAACAGTTTTAGATCTGTCTGCTAATTAAAGTCTTTCAACCCTTTTAAAGTTCTTTGAGCACTGCAATTCTGGGGAAGCTGTTAAGAATCTGAACCTTTCAGCAAAGTGGCAGCCAGCCCACCTCTGCTGGAATGACTCTTGATGCAACCGCAGTCTTCTAATATATTGCAGTGTGTTTTAAAATCCCTTGCATCTGCTGAAAGATCAGAGACAAATGTTAACCAGGAACACACACTTTTGAGAAGAATTGTAGCTTGTGTCCAATTGTGTATTTCTTCAACCCAAGTCAGAAAAAAAGACTACATGCTTTTGAGAAGGGATTTTCATCTCCAAATTGTTCTGATGTGATGGGCAGAAACTCTCCTCAGCTTATGTATGAGGATCATAATAAATGTCTTCAAATCTTGCTTCCTGTACAGAGATGTCTTCTGATTCTTTAGGTGAAGGAGTATAGTTGGCACATGTACATAAATGTAGTCTTGTTCTAAGTTAGTCTCACCTGCTGAAATCTGGACATGTGAAGGTTTCAGAGTTACCCAGGAGAAATACTTCACACTGAGTTATCCCTGCATATCCACCATTCAACTCCTAAGATGCCTGGAGTATTTTTTCTTCTTCTGACTACATGTTTTGCTTCATTGTCCCTGATGTTTGGGGAAGGAGAGTTCTTATTTGCTGGTGGAGATTTACATCCTTTGGAAATGAAATAAGGCAAACAAGACTTTTTTTTATGAGATGGCATTATTCCTGTAATGGATCAGATTTCCTGTGTAATAAACAGTGAATGTTTTCATTTTCTACCTAGTTGATACTTAAATTTTAACTGATAGAATATTAAGATATTATATGTTCAATTTTAAGATTGAGGGGAAAAATGTTTACCACTTGCATATTTTTTTGTAATTACTTTGTTTCATATATACAGAAGGCGTGGGCAAATATACAAACATACCAACCAATATAAACAGAATGTTTCAAAGTCCGGCTTTGAAGCAGTCTTCAAATTTATTACACGTATTAAGGATTTCAATCTTTAACATTGAAATAAGATTACTCATGTAATATATGAGTAAATGTTTCAAATATAAAAGGTATAAAAAGATATAAATGATAACTCCATGAATATAACCTGTTTTAGTTTCATATGTGAAATATTGCTGTATTCTTGGATTCTAGTCTTTAGTACCTATTAAAATGCAGATCTCCTGCTCATAGTGAGGGAGGGAAGGAAGGAAATTATTTGGCTTTAAACGGCATCTGTACTGTGTGCATTTAAGAATGGTGTGACCTTTCTATTTACAGTTGTTACAAACTGTCAGCCTTTTTCTTCCTGAGTAAGTTTTATTTACTAACAGCTGGTCTCTTAGTTTAGGCAGGGCAGCAAATGGGAGAAATAATGCAATAGTAGTCTTACAGACTCTAGCTTCTCATGCCCACCAACTGCAGTCTTAAACGATAAGTTGCACACACCTTTGAAAGATGATGGGTTTTATCTCTTCCTCTTACTGCTGATGAGAGTATTCAGCATTCAAGTGAATGCCCTGATCATTGCTGAACTGTTTTGTTTTTTTTCTTGGAAATGAGCAATAAAAGGTTAGTTCACTTGTCTGCTGCTTTTTTCAAAACCCTTTTTCAGGCAGGATAGAAGAACCTCAAGTTTAAAACAATTACATAGGATAAGACCATGATTTAACCTTTGGGAGAGTCAAGGAAAAGTAATCTTTCCAAAGAAAGGTGCTACAGTTTCTTTTTTCCAGAGAACTGTCTTGTCGGCATGTCGTGGTTTAACCCCAGCCAACAGCTAAGCACCACTCAGCTGCTGTCTCGTTCTTCCCCCCGCTGTGGTGGGATGGGGAGGAGAATTGGGAAAAAAAGTAGAACTCGTGTGTTAAGAACAGTTTAATAATTGCAATAAAATAAAATATTAATAATGGTAGTAGTAGTAATGAAAAGAGAGATAACAAAGAGAGAGAGAAATAAAACCCCAGAAAAGACAAGTGATGCACAATGCAATTGCTCACCACCCGCTGACTTATGGCTGAGCAGTCAACTCCCCCCAGTTCATATACTGGGCATGACATCCTATGGTATGGAATATCCCTTTGGCTAGTTCGGCTCAGCTGTCCTGCCCATGCTCCCTCCCAGCTTCTTGTGCACCTGCTTGCTGGCAGAGCATGGGAAGCTGAAAAATCCTTAACTTTGGATAAGTGCTACTTAGCAACAACTAAAACA
The DNA here is from genome assembly GCF_929443795.1 of Astur gentilis. Lineage (NCBI taxonomy): Eukaryota > Metazoa > Chordata > Aves > Accipitriformes > Accipitridae > Astur > Astur gentilis. The sequence goes on from NC_064911.1 coordinate 5,871,250, forward strand.
TCAGTGTGTTATCAATATTATTCTCATACTAAATCCAAAATACAGCACTGTACCAGCTACTAGGAAGAAAATTAACTGTCCTAGCCGATACCAGGACACTGCAATGCTTATTTAACTATTTCCTGTCTTGAAGATCTTTTACTTATATGTCAATGTAGTGGGTGTAGTTAATAAAGCTTACTGACTGTAGCCACACAGAATTACAAATAACTTCTCTAAGATGTTATTGTCCCATTTAATCATGTCTGCTTTGGTTGGAAGGTTTTTTGTTTATGTTTCAGCTATATGTGAAATTAAAATTTATGAGGAAAGATAGTTATTTAATTCTTACTTTATTCCCTGTACTTAAAAGCTAAGATGCTCTTCTTGTCACTTCCCTACTTCCACTGGAGATAGGATAAAGGTACCCTGTCCCTGTCCTGTCCTTTGATTTCCTTTTCCACCCTCTAAGCAAAATAAGACCAGACTTTTCTAGATTGTTCATGACTGATTCCATATGAAAACTCAGTTGCAGAATTCTGCTGTTTCAGTGTTAACAAAATGCATTTATGAAAGAAAACTCTTAAATGCATTTATTTCTTCTTAGAGTGCTAGTAGGAAACCTTTGTCATGCAGCCATCATATACGTCATGGTTTATATTATAGCTATTTCTTCTCATCTCCTTTCTTCCACAGGCTCTTCAGAGTAACTTGAAGTATTCTCTATTGCCAAGAAGGCTGATAATCAGTAAAAGATTATCTCAGTGTTTGCATCCAGCACTACCTAGTGGAGTACATTTAAAGGCATTAGAAACCTATGAAATAATCTTTAAAATTATTGGGACAAAATGGCTTGCCAAGGATTTATTCTTGTACAGGTAAACTTTTCTTTAAAAGCATTTGCGTTTCACAGTCTATTTTAATTAACTAATTTTTTTATTTTTTATTTTTTTTAAAAAAAAGCTCTGGTTTGTTTCCTCTGCTGGCAAATGCAGCAATGTCAGTGAGGCCTGTTCTCCTTGGTTTGTATGAGAAATACTTTCTTCCTCTCCAAAAGTCCCTCCTGCCTGGTCTTCAAGCCTTTCTAATTGGACTGCTGCCTGGATTGGAAGAAGGATCAGAAATTTATGACAGGTGAGAACTAATACTAATTTAAAAGCAATATACAGTATTTTGCTTTCCTAGGGAATTCTCAAGGAATTTCTGTCAGCTTTCTATATAGCAGGCTTGATAAAAGAGCTTCTAAGGGTGGAAGTATGGTGAGTCCCTGGAAAATGCAATGAATAGTGCTAAAGTAGAAAACCCCTTTCCCCTTCTGTTTTTATCTCGGGAGAGAAGAGGAAAAGGAGGGTTAAAAATGGATGTGCTGAGCGAAAGGAATGAAAACTATTTCTTAAAGCTCCTCTGAACTCCTCAATAATTAGCCTGACTCCCCAAACCACTGCTCTGTCGATAAATTCTATTTAAATATTGTAACACAAGAGAGCATATGAATTCTTTCCAGTATTTCTGTACCAGATACTTACCCTCAGGTTCTGAAAACACGAGCAAGAGGCAACTCTTATAAAATGTATTGTGGAAAAAATTTTCTCTCTCACTCTTGGGTGCCCCTGGCAGTAATGGCAATGGTATTCAGTACGATAAAGTCAGGATCAGGAAGTGTGCTGAGAAGAGCAGCTCAGCACTCGTTTGTGTAGTGGTTTTAGTTCAGTTATCAGAACTGTTTTGTAAGATCTCACAAGAACGCAAGGACTGTAGGTTTCATCCAAATGTTTCTTTGCTTAAAGAGTCACCAAACGTTGCATTGTTAATGTACTTCCTCTGTATTGCCAATCTGGATGTGTTGGCTGTTCTCTCTGCCCTTTTTGAATCTTAAATAGCTGTGTGTACATTTAAAAAAGAAAAAAAAAAAAAAAGAGTGAGATGTGCTAGGCTGCATAGATCACTGTTTATAAGCAAAATAATTCTATGTCTAATGCCTTTTTTTAAAAACAAGTATTAAATTGAAGGCTCATATCAATTGCTGGAGCGGCTAAGAGTAGATTGCATGTGTTCCCAATTTGGTGAGTAGCATTCAGTTACCAATTCCAGAACATTAGATCTATGGACAAGTATATACCTCTTATACATCTGCTGCAGAAACATTAATTTTAGTATGTGCTTTTTGTCAGGTAGGCTTGTAAATGATGGTGTATAGTTTTTACTTTCCTACAGCACTAGCTCCTGGGGACTTGGGGAAGAAAGGGAATCCTTTGAAACTAAATCTTCTGTCTATCTGAAGCCTTTTTAGAGAGACTGAGCTTATTTTGAAACTGACTAAATTTGAAGTAGTGAGTTAATGGGAATTGCAGATTAACTTCCAAGGTCCGACTTCTGGTTTTATACCTTTTTCCCCTATTCTTGATGGCACTGTTTTCCTCTTTGCCTTGAACAAACAGGATCACAGACAGGAAGTGACTGTATATTTCACTGTGAAAGATTTATGCTAAAATTAATTTAATGTTATTTTGTGAAATATAAAAATTACATGAGAAAGTCTTTCTTTAGTCTACTCATCATAATGATTCTGGTGCAAGAAAGATAGGCCAAGATAGTGTTGGAAGATGTATTAGATTAATTTTAAATTCAGCTTCATGAGATACTTTCCACTGAAGGTTTTCAGAATCTTCAACACTGACGACTAACACTAATACATCTCCTGTTGTTCCTCAAAGTGGCAGAAACTAGCTTAGGTCATGCTTCAGCCTAGACACTATTTCCTTCTTAAACACACACATATGCATGAGTTTGTGTCTCTGTGTGTGTGCGCATGCAAAATGGAAAAGAAAAAATGGCTTGAGGGCTACTTTATAAAGAAATGCAAAAGAACATCAGATTTGGGGGGGGGGGGGGGGGGAGATCTTTCTTCTGTGCTGGACTTCTTCCTCTTTTCTCACTTCTCCATTTCTCACATGACGTTTTAACCCCTACGTTATAGTAAAATACTGGAGTACTGACAGGATTGCCAAAGCAGTCAGTCATAGGACCTCCAATATGATTGCCTGAAACTCATTTCAGTGTACTGGTCCAATGTGCAATAACTGACAGCGTGTTATTTTATATCAAGTTTTCCTTCATTCAGTGACTTACAGATTGAGCCCACTCATTTGTAAGTACAAATATGTAAGATATCTTCCAGTTCCCAGACTGGAAAAATTGGCTTTCAGAGTCTAGCATCAGCTTAAATTAATTCCAATTCAGCATTGCACACCTCTCACCATAAATATCTTGCAATCAGAGCTACTGCAGTAATTTGGTCAGAGCTTAATGTTTGCAGATAATTACTGGATAAGTTTCCAAAGTATGCACAGAAGTTTTGTTTCAGTGAGTGTGCACAGTGACAAAGGATTGAGTGTTTTTTTATAGTTTTTGTACAATCAGATGCGGCCATCTTCACATGAAAAGGGCAATCCTGATAATACAAAGATGAGGAAATTAAATAAATTATGTCAACTACAATACTAATTCTGTGTATAATTTCCTTTATGGTATAAAACTGAACTAACAAAAATCTATTTTCTCATGTCAAATATATTTCCATACAGAACGGATGCTGTGCTTGTGAAGCTTTCGTTGTTGATGGGCCAAGAAGTGTTCTATGGAGCACTCTGGGGCGGTGTCCTGGTCAGCCCATCCATCAGGCTGCCTGCTTCTCTTTTTGTTGTCAGTCATATCAACAGAGAGCTGTCTGGAAAACAGCAGAAGTACATGCTTGGCGCTGATTATAAGCTCACAGTAAGTTCATTGCACTCGTAGAACAGTCTTATCCACCATAATACCAGCACACTAGCAGATTGTGCCTTCTCTGTATTAAATTAGGACAACATGCTGTGCTGGTTTTGCCTGGAATAGAGTCAATTTTCTTCATAGTAGCTAGTATGGGCTATGTTTTGGATTTGTGGTGAGCAGTGCTTACACAGAGTCAAGGCCTCTTCTACTTCTCACACCACAAGGTTGCTGGGGGTGCACAAGAAGTTGGGAGGGGACACAGCTGACCCCAACTGACCAATGGGATATTCCAGACCATATGATATCCTACTCAGCATATAAAGCTGGGGAAAGAAGAAGGAAGGGGGTGACATTCGGAGTTGTGGCATTTTGTCTTCCCAAGTAACCATTACATGTGATGGAGCCCTGCTTTCCTGGAGGTGGCTGAACACCTGCCTGCTGATTGGAAGTGGTGAATGGATTCCTTGTTTTGCTTTGCTTGCGCACGCGGCTTTTGCTTTACCCCTATTAAACTGTCTTTATCTCAGCCCATGAGTTTTCTTACTTTTACTCTTCTGATTCTCTCCCCCGTCCCACTGAGGAGAAGCGAGCAAGCGGCTGCGTGGTGCTTAGTTGCTAGGTGGGGTTAAACCACGACACATGCTTTTAAAAATGTTTTGGAGAGAGAGAAAGAGAGACTGAAATGTTCACATTTTGGAATTGCTTAATGTGGTTACTTCATGGAAGCATCTTACCTGGAATATAGCAGAGAATCTCCCATACACATTTTGGTTAGCCTGCAGAATGCAAGTCTTCTGAAGCTTCTGCAGTTTTTGGTAATCGGTACTACATACAGCCTTAAAAGACTGGCTGTTTCAAATCAGAGGATAAACGTGATGTGTTTTCTCTACCTGTTCTGAATTTGCATTTAAGGTTGAAGACCAGCTTTTCTGCAATACAGTATATATACAATGTTTAATGTGGATTTCTCAAAGTGCAGTTCTGGAAGACAATTCTGAAATTTAGTGTCTTTTTGTTTTTTCAGTAAAATGGAAATCTTCAGTAGGTAGTAATTTATGTTAAACTTGAGTGATGGAATAAGTAATGCTAGTTAGAGTACTTTAATACGTGCATTTTGTGAGGCTTCACATTCTTCTTCTTCACATGACATGGTGATGTCATGCTGTGACACTCTGTGTTGTTACAAAACCAAGTATTTTATAAGTATTAACTATTCTTTTAACAGTATTCCACAAAACTGTTTTTTAACTCATTTTGGGGGCAGGAGTTAAATGGCTGAGTAATTATCCTCTTATTTAAAAAGATATTGTTCACATGTAACCAAGTTTGCTTTCTTTCCTTCTTGTGATTATTAACAGTGATTGTAGTTTAAATGTTATCATGAAGTAAAACACATGATACTTTCTTTTCCTTTTACAGATAAAGTCTTTGTGTGTATCAGTATTGGATTCAAATGTCCTTGTGCAAAGAAACACTTTAGAAGTGATTCTCTTCTTCTTCCCATTTTATACAGCTTTGGTAAGAGGACTATTTTGGTATTGTCACATGCGCACCTTGTGCGGGAAGGTGTCTTCTGTGAAACCAATCCAGCTCCTACATCTATTATTACCAAATGTCTGAATTTTGTGCCTTCAGAATCAATGAACAGATTTTGCAGTTTCTTGTTCCCTCATCAATTTTAATAGCAGAGGAGACACTGCTGCTTCTCAGACTCCTTACAGCTTCAAGTGAAGATGTACTTTCACAGTGAATATTGCATGATATTTGGAAGGTGCTTGAAGTATTCAGGCCTGAGAAACTGCATATGGAAAAAAATATTGGACTCCTTTTTCAAGTAGTTCATTTGGAATTGTTTGCACTAAACTAAGATCCTTCTGTTAAAGACTACGAAAGATACTACTTGAAAGAAGAGCCGTTCCCCATCATTTCCTAATTTATCTAGTAGTATAGTCAGTATTTTGAAAGTAGCAAGTAATTTTAAGTCTTAAAGCATAACATAATTAAGTCTTTAGTATTTTTAACTTAACTGTACCTCTGTACCTTAAATATGAAAATGATCACAATTGTGTCAGATTCCCTTTCTTGATATTTTTAGTATACAAAGTATTTTGTTGTTGATGGTTTGTTGCCTTTTTTTTTCAAAACATTAATATTACCAGTTTAAAAAAAACCCTCATTACCAATTTGACTTGTTTCAGTGTTCATAAACAGCTAAAGTATCTTTGGATTTCATCCTAGGACTGCAACGAAAGCAGTATTCTATTGCACAGGACTGATTTAGTCTATATTCTGTCAGCAGCTACACAGACGTTGTTGAGGAGAGACATGTCACTCAATAGAAGATTATACGCATGGTTGCTAGGTACTGTACACGACACAGTGATATTAAATATTCTGAATACCTAAGAGAAAAAAAATCAGTGCTTAAAAATGTAATACACTTTTTCAGCAGATAATGAATGATGATAAATGGAGTGTTGTTTAGTGGCCATTTATTAAGTACCTGTTTAATAAAATTAAGCATTCATTTGGCAAACAGGTCTTCTCTTCAGAGGTGAATTCATTTCACTGTCCTGAATCACAGGGTCTCTGATGAGTTATTTCTGGTCCCGTCCACAGTTCATTCTGAAGTGGTTCAGTGGACTGAAAGGAGTGGGGTGCTATTTTAACCTTGGTCTTCTGGGAGTAATAGTCTATTAATTCCCATATGGTCTTAATTGTCGAGGAGGGGCTATAAGAGAGCTATAGCTTCTCCCCATTTTTCTCATTTTAACAGTGTGAGAGGAGCCTAAAAGTGACCGGGCAAGAGCTACAGCCATGTAGTTGCATGAAGGCTGCCCTTGCTGACCCCGTGTCTGGATCTGGCCTTGGTTTTGATTCATGTTCAGTATAGCACATCAGGATGCCTCAAACCGTGATGTGAGCAGTATGTGAGCTAGTTTCAAGCAAAGTGTTGAAATGACAAAGGTTAAAAATGCAGTGTAATTTCAATATTAATATAAATTATGTGTGTGTAGTGTTTCTCTGTACTTCTGATGCCTTTGTTTATCTTACAGGCTCTGATATTAAAGGTGGTACTTTTGCTCCAGACTCAACTTCTGAAGACCATGCTATTTATTTCTTTGGAAAATATTCTAAAGATCTTTTGGTTGAGGTTGGTGTTCATTATATACAGATATATTTATGATCCTTTTAAATGTTAGCACAAACTGCGTCTAGAATTGTTCACTGTGCCACTTGGTTTGTGCTTTACTTTCTGTCCCTAAAAGTAACATCCTTTTGGTGGTTATATTTTCATCTATCTGAATGCTTGCTGTGCTGTATTTATCCCAATATTGTATGTGCTTACAATACAAATGGAATCTAATGAAACCAAAGGGTAGCATCTTTGATGAGCTACCTGAATTATTTAAAAATGTTTCTCTGAATAAGATCAGCTCTTGAGTACAGACAATAAGAAAATGTCATTGATTTGTTTACCCTGTATGGAAAATTGATGTTCAATTGCAGTCACTACTAAACAAAATCAAATTTAGAAACACTTCAGGTCTTAATAAAATGGCAATCTCTCTTCTACATATAACATTTTGATGTCTTCTTTTTACTAGAGTTTGACTGAAATTTTACATCAGAAATTCCCAGAGTCTGATACAGAGGAACAGCATCAAGCTTATTTGAAACCCTTCCGCATCCTAATCAGTCTCCTTGACAAACCTGAAATAGGTAAGGTTGCTTGTCACTTCTGTTATGACTGCGAACAACTGTTACAACTTGGTGTTCATTGCCTTTGACAGTAGGACTCAAGACAACATCCAGCACAATTCTTCCTAATTCTGAATGTGTGTGCATTGTGTATTAGCGTGCAGGGGGCTGTGTTCCTTGCCTTGGATCTGGTTCAGAACGGTGCTCTGGAGCAAGCACTCTCTCCAGGTTATCTCTGGCTCTTCTGCAGAGCGCTCCGCTGTGTAGCATCCTAGTGAGGATAATGCTCTTCCATGCCCAGAACTGAGGGGCCAGTTAAAAAGAACCACTTCTGCCCTAGTCTCAGTATTCTGCTCAATTCATTCCTTTGAGCTTATTCTCTAACACATTATCAGGCCTCTTTTTGTTCTGTCTGATAAAGCGGCTTCTATCTAGAAAACCTCCGGTACTACTCTTGCCTGGGTTTGTTTCCAGCGCTTGGCTGTGCTTGCAGGCCTTCCTATACACTTGCATCAGACCCTCATGACTGTGTTGCTTTTCCAGACACTGTAGTCCCCCAGGCAGCTACCCTATGGTGATACTGCTGCCAAAGTGGGCAGTACCACTTACGTGCAGGTGCCCCAGCTGGAAATAACCTATTACGGATGTGGAGAGGTAGGGGTGCCTCTGTGAGTGCCACTACCAGCTTGTGCTGGCCTGACACTGCTGTGGGAGCTATAGTTGGAGAGTTCATGACTGAGCTGTGAAGAATTTCCTCCTCTTCCCTGACTGCCACATGTCTATTCTGTTGTGTACATGAAGTTGCCAGCACCAGAAGGGTGAGGCTTTGCCAGCCTTTATTTTAAAGAGCAAGTTGTTCTTTCTGCACCAAAAAATGAAGCCAAAGTAAACTGACAGATTTTTAGGATTTAATAGTATTCTATAAGGACCATGTACAGATAAATCTTTGAAATTACATTCTGTTAATTTGACAGGTATGAGAAGCCTATGGACTGGTTAACTGGTATTTGTTAGAAGCTAATAGAGTCTTAATGACTGACTGTATCCCAAAGCATTGTTCTAGGTATTATCCTGGGTGGGCGTGTGATGTTACCATTGACCAAGCCTGTAGACTTAGAATAAAACCATGTACTGAGTCTAAATGCTCAAGTGGCAGTTGGTTTTGCAGGCTCCTGTATTCTGATAAGCTTATCTTCTTTCATGGGTCAGGAAAGTCCTTTTAAGCACATTTCCTGGTAAAGAATTATCAAAGCACTGGCAGGAAAGATGAGGATTCTGTATGGCTTGTCTAACAAACGAATGCTACCTTAGTAGAAGCAGTTGTTAGTCTGTTTGTAAGACAGCGGTGCTCAACTTTCCTTCCACTGGTTTTAGCTGGTTTTCAGCTGTTTTTTAAAAAAATCTATCGTGATTAAAGCCTCTTACATAAAGCATTTTTATTTCCCAACAAAAATGCTGAAGAAGGGACAGTTAACTAAGGTTGTTACATTATAAATTTCTTGATTAATCTAATTTAGAAAGTAGATGACAGATACTACCTTATTGTATGTTTTATTTGGCTGACAATCAGTGTTAATCTGAACTACAATAAGGATTATTTAGCTGATCTGCATTATTCAGTTTAGTCTTTCTGTTCCAAGTCAGCACACAAAATAAAACTTCTTGAGCCTTAAGCCAATATGATTTTTACTTTCTTTTGAAGTGGATTTAGCATAAGAATCTTTGCCCTGCTACTCTTAGTCACTTTAACTTTTTTTTCCTTTTTAGAAGCACTCGTTGGAATGTTTTATACACTAATTTTTTTTATTTGTTCCATGTTTAGCGTATTGTACTTATTATTTGTTCACCTCCTCTATAGACAATTTCAGATAAAACAAAAAAGTGCTGACCCTTGAAAACTGGGTGCAGTTGTCAGCACACACCTAACTTATACTTTTTCCTTAAAACTGTTTATAAATATGCATTTTTTTAGATATATTTATGCATTTGAACATTTCAATTTGCTTATTTTTCCAGCTTCTGTCTCTCAAAATTTAAATAAGGCTACTATGTTAAATGTGTATTGGGAAATCTGCTTGTTTTCCTTATGGATACAGACATGGTGATTATTTTTGGCACATGAACTGCAGGTTTATGGTTATGATTATGCCCACTTACAAATGGTTGCAGTGTAGGTGCCTTATGGAAGTGACATAGGTATAATGTAGAACCAGTGCTATGGCTTTTCAAGTATTACTTTAAAAAGTTCCTAAAATGAAGAACAGCTGGTATTTAACTAGAATTAAAAAAAAAAAAAAAAAAAAAAAAAAAAAAGAGGCAAATATTTAACTACATATTTAATTTTATTTTAACTGGAAAATCTGACATTTTAAAAAGCCACATAACAATTTCTTCCTACTTGGCTGATTGTGGGCTTTTTAGTTTAGCTACCCCTAATTTAAGTCTATACAAGTTTGTAACTGAGCCGCCTAGCAATCACTTTGGTGCAACTACTGGATTCTTTTTTCTTCCAATTGTAGGGCCGCAGGTGGTTGGGGATCTGTTCCTTGAAGTTATTAGAGCCTTTTATTCCTACTGCAGAGATGCACTTGGTTCTGATCTCAAACTTAGCTACAATCAAAGTGGCAACATACTTGCAAGGTATAACTACAAGTTTTCAACTATGAAGTGAAACTGTATCATTTATATTAAGCTAACTTATTAAAATCTAACCAATATAAGGAAGGTTAGGTTTTTAACAAAGTGACCTTCAGTATAGAAGACAAGATTTTTCTATGATTTCCCTTTTTCCCCCACAAACACTTGATTTCTCTTTGATTAGTAGAGAAGAAAATTAATTACACTGTATAGGATTGGTGTTGATTAAATCCAGTTATATTGACCAAGAATCAGTCTGGTGACAGAACTCTTAGCCTTTTGATTTTCAAAGTTGAAGGCTTGATTTCTTTCATCTGGGAGAAAGATGCTGAAACTAGCTATTCCAGAATGACTTAGTCCTTGCTTTAAAACAATAAATGTCTTTTAGCTTGTAGAGAAAGGGGGGAAAAAGATTTTAGAACACATCAGCTGATACTGTAATGTGCATGCTCTTAGAATCTTCACTGACATCTGTTTCTTTTTTTTTTCCTTTTTCCCCCTTTCACACAGTGCAATCAAAGAGAACAAAAATGCTTCGGAAATTGTCAAAACAGTCAATTTGTTGATCACATCCTTAAGCACGGATTTTCTTTGGGATTACATGACCAAATGTTTCGAAGATTGTTTCAGGTGTTTATGTTGTCAAACAATAGTGCTTCTCTTAAAAATAGTATTTAAGAGCTATCTGCGTATGATAATAAAGTTTACTGAAGCATTTAAATTCTAGAAGGGACATAATACATGTTAGAATCAGATGGATACGTAAGTTGCATCCTAAAATAATTGAAGAATGCAAACAGTTAAACAATTAGACGGAAACTAGCAACCTGAGAACAAAAGAAATTATGTTCCAAATGACAGCTAAAGGAGGAAAAGGCTTGGGAGGGGAGGTGGAGAGGTCTTCCTTGGAAGAAAAAATGTTTTTTGAAGAAAAATTAAAATCTCTTATCTTTTTATCTCTTTCTAAACATAAGAGAGAAGATTATACTTTAAGTAGTAAGATAATGTATCAAGATTCAATCTGAAAATTAGAAGCACTTTATCATCCCACATGCTACAGTTTTAGTAGTTTTGACAGAATATTTTATCTCATTTTATTTTGCTTCAGAAAGCGTAGCTGTTCAGTATTTTGTGCTAGTTTTGATGAAGCTTTTTTACTATAACAACAATTTTGACAGGAAAAAATCTTACAAAATAATGTTTCTCTTAATCCAGAAACAAATCCACACAGATGAGATATCCTCTTGAAAATATTAGCGCTCCTCCTACAATTTCAGAGCTCTGCACACTATTGGTGTTTCTTCTTGACGTGATTCCTTTGGTAAGGCAACCTGCAGTTCACTGCTTCAAAGTCTTAAGAGACTTAAAATCAAATAATTCATATTGTGATTACCTAAAATGAAAGTAGGCCAATTGACATACATGGGTATATGCATGGTCTATCCTGCAAAGTATAGTTTTATGTGCTGACTTATATGTGACTACCTGTGCTATTGCCTAGCAAAATAAGAATTGTTTGCATTTTAAAATATGGTAATTCTAAGAAAGGAATGAAAAAGTTTACCTTGTGCTTCCTGGGACTTTTTTGTATCTTAGTAGCAGGCTGACTATCATAAGATTTTTAGGGTATGATACAATGTTCATCATGTAGAATGAAGAAAGAAGGAATAGCACTGTAGCAAGTTTGTACAGCTTAACCATCCATGACCTGAGTCTATCAATCATTGATCAGCGTTGCTAGGCAGCTGAATAATAACTCATGATAACTGTTTTAAACAATGCTTATTTTTTTTAGGAACTCTACTCTGAAGTACAGACTCAGTATCTTCCACAGATGCTCAGTTATATGGTGCAGTCTCTCCTGGAAAATATGGAAGTATTAGGTTTACCAGAACTCACTCATGCCTTGAAGACTTGTTTTAAGGTGCTTAGCAAAGTTCAAATGCCCCCTTCCTATTTGGACATTGAGACAGGAAGTGGAAATGGGGTAGGTGTTTTTCAACTACTCATAGATGTTTAAAATTGTTAGTGACATAACTTATTTTAAAATGCTAATTCTCCTAGATGATCACTGAAGCAATAAAGATTTTTGAAACTTATCTTCTTTGGCCTCTTCCAGAGCTACCTGATGCCTTGTTATTCTTACTGGGTATTCAGTTCTGACTTGTTTGAATTATTTGTGGCAGTGAAGGAGTATAGTATTGTCCGTAAGTGGGGCTATAATCCTACCTCTTGAGAAGAATGTGATCTTAATGGTTTTGAAAAGGCACTTAGGATCATGCAGTTGCTGAAGATTCAAGTTGCCAAATCAAGCCCAGCTTTACAGTTGCTTAGGTCTGCAAGGCTTTCAATTAATATTTTAGTTTAACACAATGTGGTATTATTTGTGTGCAAGAGACTGTGATAGGGAGCAAGGAATAGATGGCATAAAGCACTCACAAAAGCACAGCCTGCCAAAGTTTTGCAGTAGAACAAATATATGCATTTAACTAGAAATAATCCAACATAAGTAATACCATTCTAGTGGTGAATTGATTTTAAGGAAACATTTCCATTTGCTAAGCATCTGTAGCTATGGATCTGTTGGTGTTTGATGAGTCAAGGTGTGAGGATTATACAAGCATTTGTTAGGTTTTAAATTCAATTGAATTGAACTGCTTACAAATAACTGTGTCTCATGATTTTGTAAAAGTTATCTGTATTTGAAAATTGCAAACACTAGGAATTTTTTTCCATCATTGCTGCTCCCCAGTGCCTGCCACAGTTCTACATAGTTTAAAATTATCTACACAGTGCCCTATTAACCACATTAACAATTCTGTTTTAGAGCCCAGTGAAAAACAAAAATGTGGACATAACCTTGGAGTCTAAGTCTGTGCTGCAGGAGGAGGATGAGACTCCATTCCCTCCCCTGAAGTCAGAAGACAGTGGCATTGGTCTAAGCACTTCCTCCCCAGAGCTCTCTCAGCACTTGGGGGTGCCAACTGTGACCCTTGAGAGAGATGATGTCTGGAAGAAAGGGGGCAGCATTCAGAAGACTTTGTATTGCATCCAAGAGCTGGTTGCGAAGTTTTCCAGTAAATATGTTTTTGGGGTGCAATTTCAAGAAACAAGTAATGAAAGCATCTCAGCAATGAATCTGAGTGGAAAAGAGAAAAAAGATAATGGCTACAGATTACCTGAAAGTGCTAGCAAGAAAAAGAGCCCATGGGATGCAAAGCAAATCACCGTACCTCAGTTTAAACAAATGCTTTCAGACTTGTTCTCAGTTCGAGGGTCACCATTCAAGAACAAGAGTTCTAATCCTCTTCCTTCTGACTGCGTCTCTGGTAATAAAAAGGAAAAGGAGGAGGAAGAGTGGGACTTGGAACAAGTGATGCTTGTCTTGGGACCCCTTAGAGGTGACTGCAAGGAAGCTTTCGCTGCAGCTTGTCACCTTTTGTTGGATTGTACCACATTCCCAGTCTATCTTTCGGAGGAGGAGATGGAACAGTTGTATCTCTCTCTTTTTCAGGTTCCTGGTAAGAAAAGATTCCTTTACTGGGCAACTTGAGCACCTGAGGATGCATGTAGCAGTGTGAGCTTGGCTATTTGCAAGATGTGTGACCAGGGCCAGTAGTAATGTCTTTTGGCAGGGCTGAAGGCAAGTTACATGTGAATTAGACTTACCCGCATCAACATGTGTTTTGTGTCTTGCAGCTGAGGGATGATTTTTACCAAGCTTTTTAAAATCATGTTCTTTTGAAAGTTTTCACTACAAAACTTGTAGCTGAAGGGATGAAAAGACCTTCTGGCCTGTAGAGCCTTGTGGCATGGTTCAGGATTTTCAGGAAATCTGTCCTCCCCCATCCATGTCCATCCCTCCCCCTCTCCCCCCCAAAAAAAAGGATGTGTTAGGGGAAGATGGGTGTAGGTGGAAAACTGGAGCTTAAAACTGTAACAGAAGCAAACAGCTCTTTCCCTAACCCTCAGAAGTCAAAGGAGTCTGATGTAAGCTAACATATAAGAATAATCTTTTATAATTGGAGGGCCTCTTTGTTCTGGGAATACAAGTTCATTAGCTTTAGCAGGAGCAGTTATTGGCCTGAAGGCTGGTTGACAAGATAGGTTTGTAATGAGTGGAGAGGTGGGAAATCGGGTTCTCTTCCTCAGCTCACCGCTGTCTTCCTTAGCAAAGTGATGATATGCCCATGATCTACATGGGTGAGCTGTCTGCTTGACATGAACACTTTTGCATGTTTGCAGTGCCTTCCATGTGATCAGCAACGTAGCTGAACTTAGAAGGCTTGCTTTCATAATTGTGTTTCTTTGGAATATCATCCTAGGATTATAGAAGCTTCTTTTCAAAATTCTTTTCAAGTGTATACCCTAGAGAATACAGTAAAGTTTAAAGCCAAAAGGGAAGAACCTCTGATAATGAAGGTCTGGGATGAATGTGATACAAAAATTGTCTGATGTGGAGAAGGAAGAGTGGTCATTTTGGTGTGGTAGTAAAGCAGTTAAAACATTTGGTTTTGAAGCCAGAAGTGTGAACTCATACTTTAGACTGTCTCCAGTCAAGCTTTAATAAAGCTGTATCTGATTATTCGCAAATAATCAGAGAGGCAAAGATGGCTTGACTTGCTATTAGCCATATCAGTTCCTTGTGTGCTTCATGGTTTCTGAAATGATACACCTCAGCACTACCTGAAAGCATCCTTGGATCAGCAGACCTCTGTTGTTTTTTATGACAATGACAGCTGGAAAACAGCAGCTGTAAAAACTAGTTGTGAATAAACATAAACTGGAAAGCAGAAATCCACTAGTTACTGGGTTACTGAGCTCCTGCAAGGGCTTTCTGCTGGGAGAAATAGGGAAAAGAATATAACTTGCTTTGAAGCAAATCCCTTCTGAAGTAAGGGACTTGATGATAGCATGACAGTTGGATATGGGCGGTCATTTTTATCTCTTGGTCCTGTGAGCTTGATTGAAGAATTCTTGAAAACATGACCATGAACTTGAGATTATTCAAAAACTTTTTTCTCACTTATCTTCTGAGGAGGTTGTGATGCCAGCTTCCCTCTGTGGCTGAAGTCCTTAATGACAATATGCTGTTGTGTGAGTGACTGCTATGTTCAGAACGTGTCCATCTTCACACTGCTAGAGGTGATCAACCATTCCCAGTCACTGGCACTTGTGATAGAAGACAGAATGAAGCGGTACAAAGTGTCTGGCCACAACCCCTTCTTTGGAAAGCTACAGATGGTCACCCTTCCTCCCATTGCTCCTGGAGTTCTAAAGATCATCTCAGAGAAAACAGATTTCTACCAGGTGTCAATTTTCTTTTTCTTTTTTACTGCCCAACTACACTCAACCTCTAAGGATGGGGCAGGAAAGCAAATGTTATTTGCATGCATGTTTGGGGGCAGCATGTTTGTGTTACAGTGACACACTGCCATTTTTTGCTTCCGCAAGCATTTGAAAGCAATTGCATCCTTCTTCGTGTGCTTCCAAATAGGATGTTCAAAAGTGGCAGGTTATTTTCAAATTGCCAGTTCGTTTTGTGCCCAAATTCTTGGGGGGTAGGTATAGTTGATTTCTGACTTGAAGGTTTCATTAGCTTGAAAGCTATACTTTAGAGAACTTTGATACCACTCTAAGTTTTCAGATAAGAGAAAATGTTAGTGGGTGAATAATAATGAAAACATTCCCTTCTCCTTGTTTTGAGTATATATATATTTCAAAGATGCTTTCCTTCTCCTGACCATTTACTGATAGTGTTGGTATGAGGTATTTTCTTAATTACTGTGTTTCCAATTGCTGTGCCTGACACATATACAATCTGTTAAGTTTTGACCCAGAAAATAGAAGGAGAAATGCTTTTCTTAACTTCTGGTGCACATACATTTTAATTACCTGCCCTACTAGGGTAGGAAAGTTGCATTCCTTTAGGTCTGAGTGTATGACCTGAATTCTTGCTCTTTGCTAAATTAAGACAATTTGGAAATCCCTTTTAGTAATAGAGGGTATTTATGCAATGGAAAGCTTTTAAGTTAGGAGAGAAATGGCACATTATTATTATCAATATTATTAGTTGTTGTTGTTGGTTTTCCCTAGAGAGTAGCTTGCGTGCTCTGGAATCAGCTGAACAAAGAGACACGGGAGCATCATATTGCCTGTGTGGAACTGTTCTACAGGCTGCACTGCTTGGCACCATCAGCAAATATCTGCGAAGACATTATCTGCCACGCACTTCTGGATCATGATAAAGTAAGTCCTGTATTCAGTGAAGCCCCTTCATCACTGTAGAGTTGTGCCAGTGCTTCCCAGACTGCCTCCAGTTCCCTTCAACCCAATGACTTAACTCCCATGGTCCCTCTGTCTTCTAAGAGTCCAACAGACTCTGTCCTCACCTTTACAGTTCCCTGGGATGTATTCATCATGGGACTATGGCTAAATTTAATCCTTGGATACAAGCTCTATCAGTCAATGCTGGAGCTATTTTACTTTCAGCCCAAATCATGTAGTATCTAAAAACTTGTAGGTTTTGTCAGTATTTCCAAACTGACCCAGCTCCACCAATAACTCTAAAATAATTTCATTTTGTATCGATTTTGCAAACTTCATATTCCAACGAAAGACTTTATTAACTTGTAAGTGTATGCCAACATAATGTTGACCCTGTGTCCACCTTAGTATTTAGATCTCATAATAAGTAAGCTGTATTTTAAGTGAGCCAGTTATTAATTATTTTTCTTGCCTAGTTTAATGACAGAACAGTTCTTTAATAACTTACAGTATATTTGTGAGAACTGCCTTGTACATTAAAACTTAAAACAGCCATCTTCAGTCTTCGGTATTGTTTTCATATCTTTGCTTTTGCAGTTCTGAAACTTAAAAGTTTGGAAATCTTTTAAAAGTTTTCAAACGTTACCAATAATAACCACTGCCTAATATACCAATGTCTTCCCATTTGTCATCTAACTTTCAAACCTACCTAACATCAAATCAAGACTAAAATGTTTATACACAAGAGTCCTGAAATACATTTTTGGTGTATTGACACATTTTTCTGCTCCTACAAACACTGTGGCTGTTACGTTTGGGTTGTACATTCATGGATATGTGACATTTTGGTTTAGTCTACTGCAAAATAGAAGAGTGTTCTCAAACTACCCGAGAAGGATTAGTAGTAGTCATCTACACAATAACTGTTGTTCTGCTAGAGGTTTAAAAATCACTAAAACTTTACTTGGAGATAAATGCTGCAAAAAATTTGTATCTGTCCTGTTTCCTTGCAAAGGGGACAAGGCTGGAAGCACTGTTCAGATTCTCTGTCATGTGGCATCTGACCAGAGAGATCCAAGGCAGCAGAGTGACTTCTCACAATCGGTCCTTTGATAGGTATTTTCCATTTCCACTGGCTTAGACTTACATTTATGTATTTAACTATATCATGCTTTGTTCTGTTGTTTTTTCTGAGGTGGGAAAAATTTCTCTGTAGAAAGAACAAAAAATGAGCAAAAGGAAGATCTTCAACTTTCTTGCACTATTACTTTGCAAAGCACTCTGCATGCATGGTGCATTTTCTTGTGTGAAGGAAGTTTCCATAAAAATAGAAAGAGCTTCATGTATGAAGAGTAGCTTGCAGACAAGTTTCTGTATAGCAGACATTTTTTATCTTGGAGTGGGCTAGATTTTTTTCCAAAGAAAATAGAACCAGCTACTTGTGCAAAAAAAAAAAAAGAAATTATCTTATTTTACTTCCTGTTTACGAGACCATAACCTTTGTATAAAATAAGACAAAAGCATTAAGAGTCTTTCTAAATAAATATGTGAAAGAACTTTAAAATATGCTGCTCTTCTAGAGTGTGAGTGTATGTATGGCCTTGCTTCTACAAATGCATGTGTACTTGACCTCAACTCAGGAAAATGTGCATGATCAAGCTATTGTTAGCAGACATGAGCCATTGGCTGGTGCTTACCTGAACATGCACTATGTCTGTTCCCTGCCACTATTTTGTTGTTTGCATTAACTTTTTTAGGGATTTCAATTGTACTTCTTCGTTCTGATTTCTCCACTCAGGTCTCTGTTTGTGGTACTGGACAGTCTCAATTGTTCAGATGGCGCAATTGGTGCTGCAGCACAGGGCTGGCTGATCCGTGCTCTTTCACTTAATGATGTTGCACGGATTCTTGAACCAGTCCTGCTGCTGCTGCTTCATCCAAAGACACAGCGCACGTCCATCCACTACATCAAACAGAAAAATTCAGCAGGTAAAACTGTTCTTGGACTGAAACTGTAAGTGCTAACGTAGCATTGCATACTCCTGAACACCTACCTAAGGTAGTCTCTGAAGTGCAATGGTATCCTATTACCCTGAGTTGTCTTGTATCAGTTCCACAGATTCCTCCTCATCCAAGTACCTCTAGTGATGCCTAAAACAGAGTTCAGGAGTAAGTCATGCTAGTTGAAGGCCTAATGATCATTTCTATTACGGTGGCTGCACCTACACTGTTGGTTTGGATTGCTCCCTGCTTTGCTCTGGGATCTTGCCCCACACTTCTCATTGCCATTCCCAGATGATCCACAGTGCATGTGTTCACTGTTCACAGGATCCCTTCTCGAGCAAAACTAGGTCTGCAACCAAATGAAATCCAGGAGCAGTTTGGTGACTATGTCAGTCCAGGAACTGTTCAAGTAGGCAGGATGAACATGCAAATCTCACCCCCTCCACTCAGTCTTGCCTCAGCACACCATGCACCCTCATACCACGCTTCTTTATTGAGAATATTTATTGTTAGTAATTCCCTCAGCCTCATGTTAAAATAATTAGACAGGTTGTGAGGAACATCTTGCTGTTTAGGGCACACCACATAAAAAAAAAGCCCTAATTCTGCCAACTTCTAAAAATCAAAATGTCCATCTAAAAATTAAAATCCATCTTGATTCAAGAGTAGACCTGAGGCCTTGTGGCATATGTCTTGAGGTACCCCAGAGCTAGGATATAAAAGCAAAGGGAGATGTTTGGAATTGAAGATGACCTCCAGCCACTCAAATTTAGGAATATGGCAAGGCATCTTTACCTTGACAGGCTAAATTTGACATCTGGAAGATGTCCGTTTTAAGACCTTTAATGAGAACCATTGTGAACCACATATGATCTATGTGTCAAATGTGGAACAGACAAATGTGACAGAGACCTGTGGGGAGCAGCTGAGGAAGACTGAGACAGGTATGGAGCCAGAGTTCGCTCCAAGTGTGGAGTCCTGTGAGTCTGCTCAGGTTTGGGATTCCTGGAAGTGCTATGGATATGAGACACTCTGCATCATTTGGCCCAAGTAGCCAAGGTCGTTTCCTGGAGCAGAGCAGGAAGACAGTGGAGAAGTGTCTGGTAGTTTTGTGTAAAGAAACTTCCGTGTCACCTGTCTGTCTCATTACTGTTAACCTAGCTGTTGGCTTGCATAATTGTTTTTCTGTCTTGATTGGCAAATAGTTAGATGGCAGACATTTATAGCATCCAAAGGGACCTGTTTATTAGATGCTATACAAACACAGAGCTAATATATTCCTTCCTTGTTCCACAGCATGTAATCAAGGAAAACATTAGCTCTTTCAAAAAAAAAAATTTAAAAAAATTCCTCTGTTGCTACCTCATTTCCCTCCTGATCTCAACAAACATTTTATGCTCAGAAAGCATAAAAAAAAAATTGTCACATATAGGGAGTCATAGCATAAGAGGAACAGCATGTGCTTTATGTTTTGATCCTATTCTCTTGTGCTTACAGTAGATTAGAACTGCTCTACCACTTAAAAAAAATAATAATTCTTGATTTAACCCAGGGGTTTTTTAGCTCTATTGGTTATAATTAATAGTAGACTAGAGCAGAGTAACTTTTTAACCTTTTTTTTCCTTACAATGAGTTATTTAATATCAAGTATGTCGTGTGAAATAGACGATTATACACTCTTTTTGGAAAAAAAAAACCAATTATTTTTTTCAGAGGATATACATGATTGGCTTTGCAAGAAAAGGGCCTCTTTGAAAGAGTCTGGCATCTCTGAGTGCAATTCCGAGGAAAACCTTCCATTGAGCCAGTTTACTACTGTGGATAGAGAAGCAATTTGGGCAGAAGTGGAAAAAGATCCAGAGAAGTTGGAGTTAAAAATTGAACAGTCTGAAAATGATGGCTCTTGTAATCCAGTAACTTCACATGAAGCAGATGATAACCAAGATAACAGTGAGCACACAGAATCAGCAGACACCAGCACAGGCCGTGACAGTGAAAATACATCCTCTTTTTCTCCTTCCCTGGAGCTGCAAGAAGTGAGCAATGAGGACAATGACAGTGCTGCAACCAATGGCAAAGAGACCACAAACCATGTGAATTCTCTCAATGCATTCCTTCCTGAAAGCTCCAAATCCAGTGTAGCGCTAAACCTTGTGCGTGCTGACTCTGAGAGGACTCAAGCATCAGAGTCTCTGTCAAGTGATGAAGAGGTGGACTTGGAGCTCCAGGAAATTACCCATTCTAGGTTGCTCAAGCAGCAGAAGGAAAAGCAGGAGATGATTGAGGCTCTGTTCAAACACATGCTGCTATATTTGCAGCCCTATGATTCTAAGAGGGTATTGTATGCTTTTTCTGTTCTGGAGGCAGTGCTTAAAACAAACCCTAAAGAATTTATTGAAGCTGTAGCTAGTACAAGCATGGATACCAGCTCCACAGCACATTTGAATCTTATTTACAATCTCTTAGCTCGCCATCAGGAAGCTCTTGTAGGACAGAGTTTTTATGGCAAGCTTCAGACTCAGTCCCCCACCATGTGTCCCCATTCTCTTCTAATAGAGTTGCTCACTTACCTCTGTCTCAGTTTTCTGCGCTCATATTATCCATGCTACTTGAAGGTTACGCACAGAGATGTGCTTGGCAACAGAGATGTTCAGGTAAAAAGTGTGGAAGTCCTGATTAGAATGATGACCCAGCTAGCTACTATGGCAAAGGCAGCAGAGAATAAGAACGTGGAGTTCATACGCAATTTGCTAGGAAGATGCAAAATTCAGGAGTTTGTTCTTCTTTCTTTGTCTGCATCTATGTATACAAGTCAGAAACGGTATGAACTGCTTATGGCAGATAGAGTTAATAATGTTCCTGAAGAAGAACTCTTTGAAGAGAGCGTAATCAATTTTGGGCATGATCAAATATGGAGCGAACACCCACTCCAGATTGAGTTGCTGAAGCTCTTGCAGGTATTGATTGTCTTGGAGCACCATCTTGGACAGACTCATGAGGAGCAGGAGAATCAGCCAGACCTCTCTAAGGAATGGCAGCAGGCTCTTAATTTCCAGCAGGCAATTGGTGCAATGCAATACGTCTATCCACACCCAATAACTTCACAGGGATTATTCGTCTCTGCTGTGGTTAGAGGTTTGCAACCAGAGTATGGCTATGGGATGCATCCCACTTGGGTAGGCTTAGTCACATGTTCCCTGCCCTATTTTGGGAAGTCTTTGGGCTGGACTGTGGCACCATTTGTTGTACAGATATGTAAAAACCTGGATGAACTTGTCAAACAGTATGAAAATGAAGCTGTGAAGACATCTGCAAAAACATCTGCAAGGTAAGAAGAGTCTGAAGTGTGGGATTTGTTATGCTGAAACTTTGTAAAGCTTCTCTTAAGAGAGTGTAGTGCATAGTAATTTATGTTTTAGCATTGTGGCTCCCAGAGTTTGATCCTCAAACCCTGCTGCACATGCAGGCATCTGTCCCTTGAGCCCAGGTGTGGTGGAGGCTGTATTGTCCCAGCAGGGCTCACTGTAGTTGCAAGAATGACCAGCAGCTGTGATACTTCCTGTCCCCCTCTGCCTGCCATCCAAGTAAAAAGACGTTCCAAGTTTTGAAAAAAATTAGGTTTTTGGAGGACTAGTTGGGGAGAGACACCCTGGAGAAGAAAAATACAGTGATACTGTTCAGAATAGGCAGTAAGTGAAAGGACTAGGGAAAAATAATTAGACATGAAAGATTTATGGTCAGGTGGGGAATAATATTCTTAAAGATCTAGACAAGGAAACAGGGTTGTCCAAGCATAGTTTATGAATCCTTTGATTTGATATTCATGTCTGGTCATTCCAGTATTCTTTTAACCATTGAACAGAAACAGATTTCTACTAGCATTTTTAATCAAGGAAATACCACTTGGCCTGTTAACCTTTTTTGTTTTCTTTTCTTTTTTTTTTTTCCTCTTTTTTTTTTTCCCCTCCAAAGCGTAACTTCTAAAAGAGAAAATGTTACGCCTGATTACCCACTAACACTTTTGGAAGGTCTGACAACCATCGGTCACTTCTGCCTTCTGGATCACCCTAACCAAACTAAAAAGGTAAGTGCTTATTGCCTACCACTCACTTGATGCCTTGGCACCAGTTCGACAAAGTATGAATCCTTTTTTCTTTCAGAGGTGAATATAAGTAGTAAAGCGGCACTTGTATGAGAAGATAACCTTAGAGAAGCCTCATAGCACACCAAAAGAAGTGAACTAAGAAAAAGTGTAAGGGAGAGAGACTGAACTAAATTTTTTTATTTGAAGGCAGGAAAGCTAATTTTAAGCAGAAGATGTTCATGATGGTCTTGGTCACACAAATATTAGTCCTGTGTAGCTTGTCTACAGTTGCTCTGTCATTAACAAAGTCTTCTATTTTCTTGTGAGTTGATAACATGCTGATGTGTTCTCTACAATTTTTATTCCTATAACATTTGTTAGATAAGGATATTATCCTAACAGTTTTCTGGACAAATCAATTATCTCTGTGCCAAAATACTGAACAGCAAATTCAGTAGACTCTAACAGCAGCAGTATATTTCAGAAACAGAATGATCGAATTATTTTTAAAGTTTTATTACAAAAGCTGACTATAATTCTTCTAATTACAAAATAAGAGGAGTCACGCTGTTAAAGGATTTTCAAACGTGGGTTTCTCTAGGTTTGCTTTGTTAACAACTCAGAGTTGGGCCACCACCGTAGTGAATGGCAACCTTCCAAAAATTTCTCAGTCTTATATACCTTTTTACCACCTATTATCCCAGTCCAAAGTCTTTGTAATTTTCCAGTTGATCTCTGTTCCCATGTTGTTACCATTCATCATCTTATCTCATCAATTCTCGTGTCCCAATTCTTCTGAAGTTAGTGGTCATAGGCAGAAGGCCTCCAGTCACCACAATCACTTATCTTCTTATACATCAAAGATCACCTTTGAATTTCTGAAAATCACTCGGGCTATTCTATTAATTTATCTTGCTCTAAAGTTAATCACTTACTCCTATGTCTTAGGTCTAAGATGTATGATCCTTCTTCTGTTGATTCAGCTTGACTGGGTTTTAAGCCAGCCATGGTAAGGGCTACACATGGGACAAATGAGCAGCTTATGCATATTGTTTTATAAGCACCTGCATTCTATTAATCATATCTAAAGCAATCTCTAATCATTAGTTATATGTCTAATATGAATAGTCTTAGAAACAATGAGGCTTAAGGCCTAGTTCCCTTTACACACTCTGTGGTGCATAATATAACATATTTTAATATTAATATTTTTGTTTTTTCTAGTCAACATGTTTAGCTGAACCTGCAAACCTGAGAAATGCTAGGAATGCCATTTTGGAAGAATTGCCTCGCATTATTAATACCATGTCCCTTCTTTGGAGTGTTATAAAGAAGGAAGACTCTCAAAAAAGACCAACTGACTTCTTTGGAACAACTAAAGGCTCTTCTTCAGTCTACTTTAAAGCAACCAAAGTAGGAGTTCTTTTAAACTGCTGTCTATCTTATCATCCCTATCATCCCTTACCAGTGTATTCTTCATAGAGTTCATAGGAATAGTTTTGCCATTCCCAGAATGATATTGGGCCACAAAATTTTTTGAAGAACTCTTAGGAGCTACAGACTTGCACAGTACCTACCTACATAAGTAGATTTTTCCCTGTTCTTTTTGCCCATCTGCACCCTTACCTGGTCTGTTTAATGTTTTGCTTTTTCTGTGAGCTTCTGTTAATAGCTGCCATAAAGCCAACCATCTCTGAATTTTCTGCACCTTCAACAGGCAGTAGAACATGTACCTGAAGGAATAAAAATACTAGACTTTTCCCTTCTTCTGTGGATATTGGTAAATCATAGTAGTGAAAAATATCTGTAGAAGAGAGAATATAACACAAGAAGTTATTTTTTCTGTTTTGCAATCTGTTTTCCAACAAATGTGCCTTCCATCTGTAAGAAGGATACACTAACTCATAAATAAATTATCAAAACTAGTCTGACTGCCAAGTATATAAAGAAATCCTTTTGTCGTGTATTTTCTGAACATCTTGGGAAAAAGAAGAATGTTTTACAGACTGAGATAGCCTTTGCCTTGAAAGCTTAGCATTCACAGGGGTTTTTTTCCCCCTCTATAGACATTAAGAACGAAAATACTGGACTTCATGAATCCATTGACAGCACAACTTGGAATCCAGTTGATGGCAGCAATTGCAGCAGTATGGAATAGCAAGAAACCTCATAGGAATCAAAGTAAAATCAAGGTGAAACTAAAGAAAGGCACCCTTAGTTTTCCAGTGTAAAGGCAAATGTTACATTTACATGATCAGTTCTAAACTCTGGGCTTATTTATAGATTCTTTGGGGTTTTTTTACATGTGACAATGTCAGGCCACTGAAAAATCTCAAATGCTCTCATGTATGCATAATTCCACAAAGCACCAGGAATACAATTAAACCTAAATAAGTAATGAAATAAAAAAGACAGTGTGGCAGTTTAAGTCTGATAGTAATAGCCATTTTTTATTCAATGCTGGATTGTAATCTTAGGATTGCAACTTGCCAGTTATATTCTAAAGACCTTGGATCAGCTCCATTTCCAGAGAAAGGTTAGAGTTGTAGTATTCTCTGGAACTAAGCATTTATTCTGAGTAGAACACCTCTTTCTTTTCTGCTTTTGTTTGAGCATAATGAAACTGTTTTTGTGAAGGTGTTGGGAGAAGATCTGTATATGACAAATTGTTGCATGCTTGATTTAACTTGCCTAATTTATGTTTTGTAGAAGTATTGATATTTGAATAATCACACAAAAAGCTGTTTTTTCAACTTCATATTTTGCCTGGTACAGTGATCTGAAGGGTGTGTCTTTTGGTTTGGTTTGGTTTGTTTTTTCAGATTCTTCCAGTGGCTAGTGCATCTCAGCTTATTCTTGTGGACTTAATATGTGCACTTAACACATTGAAAATTGACACTATATTACATCTAGTCAAAGAGGTAGTCAAGAAACCATCACAAATCAAGGGCGAAGAGGTAACCATGAAGTCAATTCCATTTTCTTAATATATTCTATTCTGGATCTGTTCCAATGTGTCTTCTAAATATTGTTAGAAGGAAAGTTTGGGATGTTTTTTTTACAATGTGTGATTCTCTTTTGCTCCTGAATAAGTTATGTTTTTAGAATGTGGGTTTCTGTGTTTTGATCCCTCAATGTGCGTAGGTTCTTCAGAATATTTTGCTAGAGAAGTTGCTGGTAATGAAAAGGTGTGGGGTCTTCCAGGGCCAAAGATGATGACAATTTTTGTAAAGCTGCTGCAGTTATACAACTCAGTAATGCATTTCTATCTCTCTACCCTTAACTGAATGGTTAGAAATACTTGACATTGAGTCTGCTATCTTCCAATTTGTTTTCAAGGAAACCAGTTTTACTACCATGCACACACCATTGTAGGAGCTCCTACAGCTCTGAATAAACTGTAGCAGATATTCTGAAGTAATGTGACTGCTTCTGAACTAGGGTCTTCCATTAAAGGTCTGAATTCCCTCGTACTGCTGTATTGATAGTTTTACCATAGTTGGTCAGTCACTGTTGGAGTGCAAGTGGCTTGTAAGAGGGGTGTGTTAACCATTGAAGACAAGTATTGAACAGCTTGGACCTTCTTTTTTTTTTTTTTCCTGATGGCAAATAATTGCAGGTTTGCTTTTATTTTTCAGAAATCTTCTCTTGTAGATATTCCAGTGCTGCAGTTCAGTTATGCTTTCATTCAAAGGTAATTCAGTCATTATAAAAGAGAATTTTCTGTTTGACTCTAGTTAGGATAACAGCCAGCATCACTATTTTTGCTTTACTTTGATCTTTGTGTCACAATGTCACAGAACACCTTTATGTAGGAAATGGTTATTGCCACTTCATTGTTAGTAACAGATAGACACAAAATAACTGGGCTATGACATTATGTTTCATTGATCTGTTGATAATACCACTCTGAAAGCTTTATTTCATACTAACAGAGCAACATACTTCAGGCATCCCATTAGCAAGATACTTGTATAATTTCTTATGGTCTTTCTCCTTATCTGTTTTGCGTTGCCAGATGAATGGATAGAGAACTTCTAAATTCAATAAAACTGCTATGGCTGCAATCTGTGCTGGACATGTAATGGGTCAGGCAGTTGAATGGAAATATTCCTTTGATCAAAACTCTTCTTCACATACTTGGCTTTTCTGATATGGAAGCCTTGGGATGTTATCAGACTGTACAATATACTGTATGCAATAAGCTGTGGAGATAAAGTAAGCTGGCATGCAGTGGAGTCGTTAGCTAAACTTTATTCCTTTTCTTCCCCCTGAAGACCTAGCGCTCTTACAGTGCTGGCTGGCATGCTGCATGTGCTGCTAGCATTTACCGCTGTATGCATTTTGCCTGTGCTGCTGGATATTTATACCATGTTGTTGGATCAGTTAGGAAGGAGCAGGATCTAACTGACCTTGATGTAAACTTTTAGGCCACCAAGTTACCCAGTGTTTTATGGTTTTTTGTTAACTCTAACTTCAGACTTGGTTGTGTTTTGATATTGTTTTTTTGGCAGACTGCCTGTCACAGCCTTGCAGGAGAACTTCCAGTCCTTATTAGGCCTTCTCAAAGAGTCTGTGCAGCTGAACTTGGCTCCTCCTGGACACTTTCTTCTTCTCAGGTACTATGTAAGAGAGAGGAAGGTTTATAGATGCATTGAGTAGACCTGTCCAATTACTAACTCAGAGTGAATTGATTTTCCCACAGTACTCTGAATGACTTTGTGACTAGGACACCTACTCTAGAAAACAAAAAAGACCAAAAAGACTTGCAGGTACAGTGTATACATGTATACCTTTTAGTTCATAAATCTGGCACTGTACATCTAAGTAAAAGTGGAGATGGCCTGATCTGTACTTTGTATCTCAATTCACCTGTGCTTTTAGAATGTGTGAATGTGCATCTACACGTTGTGGCTTAGTCCACTCAAACATGAGAGACATGATGCACAAAATGTCTCTAACAAAGTTTTGTCAAAAATACATGAAAATGCAGTGGTAACTATGGACTTTTCAAAGCTGTTTACCTTGGGTAACTTTATGATTTTTCTCAGAATTTAACTCATAACACAAGTGTGATGTCATGAGTTCATATCATACGTGTAAGTATTGAAATCTCAAAAGTATCTAGGAAAGCTAGTAGCATAATTATCCTTGAAGCTCATAGCTGTGTTTGGCAATATAAATGACTGTCAGCTCACCTTTTATGTAAAGAAGGGGTGGAATACAGCAGGATTCCCTTCCCATACTTTTTGTGATTGTGATTTCACCAGCACAGTTTAAGCACTACCCATGTGGGTGGTTTTGGCTCTGAGCCAACATAATGCTACCTATGAGGTGAGACAGTGTTATGGTTACTTTAGTGTGCCAACAGAGAAATTTAAGTCTCCACTTCTGCTTTAGAGACTGGCCAGCAAAATTACAATGATGATAAAAAGACAGTTTTGCCATCTTAACATCTTTTAGCCTCTTCACAAGTGACCTCTGCTTTGCTTTGGATACTTGGGATTTGGTTTCCTTAGAGTGACCAGCTTTTCATTTCACTGGGAATTAAACATGGTGAAGTGTGACTACGCACATAGTTTGATTCTGTGTCTTGCTGACCCCTAATGGAAAGACTGAAATATGAACAGATGGATTGCCATAAAATGAAACCCTGCCTCACTTAATGCTCTGCCTCACTTAATGTTCTCTAAATATAAAAGGAATAAAAGGAACAGTGTTCAAAACAATGAAGGCATTGATATGCCATTTCTGGGGGACTGAGCAGTTCAGACCACATCTTTGACACATGACAACTAATATGTAAATTGTGTCAGGACTGATGCCAAACTGATGCTATGTTAATGGTAATGGCTTGCATGGAAAATCATGACTAAAACCTCCATGATAAGCTAACATAAACATAAAGTTTTTCCTGCTTCTCATTTTCTTGCCTGTTCTTATTTGAAGTGAGCAGTCATTAGTTATCTTGAGAGCACGTAGTTAAATCAGAGAAGTATGTATGTTTCTAAGAGATAAAAGTGCATACTTCTGATCCTCCTGACATGTTCCATATAAAGAAGACTTCACTGGATTGGCCAAGTGATGATAGCTTTCATCTGATGCCACTTTGTCTTGTTATGTTATAGGAGGTGACCCAAAAAATCTTGGAGGCTGTAGGGACGGTTGCTGGTTCTTCTCTGGAACAGACTAGCTGGTTGAGCCGGAACTTAGAAGTGAAAGCTCAGCCTCAGATTTTACCAGATGACTTCAACATTGAAGATGTGAATGGTAATGTGGTTTTGTCTGACCTCCCATTGCTTTTTTCTGTTCTACTTAAGTCAATGAAGAGTACAAGTTGTTTGATAGTGTGTAGTTCACATGAGAAGGCAATAATACAGACAAAAAAGTAAAACCAAAAATATGCATTATCCTCCAATAACAATGCCAACCTAAGCGGGTTTAGTAAATATCTGCAGATTGTGTATAATACAGAGGAAAACTTATTGCAGGTACCTGCAGTACATGTGACAGAACAGCATAGGGCATGAGGTATGTCATTGTGGCAACATTCCCAGAAGCATTTCACTGTAGTACAAATATGCAAATAACAGTGCTGTTTGGGAGGAAAGTTAGCAAACAGCAAAATTTAAATATGTCTTGTCTGAAGGGAAAACTAAATGATTTTGCCTCTTTTAGATACATCAGTGGCACCATCTTCGATGATTTCTGCCTCTGCTCCTTCGATATACAGTGTCCAAGCTCTTTCTCTCCTTGCAGAAGTAAGTAGGAACAGTTTTGTAGTTGCTGCTCCCATCTGTGGGGTGGTTGTTTATTGGTATTATTGAGCAGAGGAATACATTAGGTTTTCCTGGTAGATTAAATGGGAGCTTATATCTTTATTGAGGCATCCCATGTGCACACGCATTCTAGCCTGAAATATGGCATGCTTTCCCCTTTTGTCAGAAATACCAAGTAAAGGTTTAAAGAAACATTCTTTTCATTTTTAAGGTTCTTGCTTCTCTTTTGGACATGGTTTACCGGAGCGACGAGAAGGAGAAAGCTGTGCCATTGATTTCACGTTTGCTTTATTATGTCTTTCCTTATCTACGCAACCACAGGTGACTTCTCTCTCTGCACATGTGATTTTTCTTATATCTGACTTTTTTGACCACAGTGTAAGACTTTTGCTTTTTCATCTTCTCAGGAGTGCTTAACAGTCGAGGGGAATTGTAAGGGTTGGAGACCTGAGATAAAAAAAATTCATATAAATAATCCTCTAATTTAGTTGCCACCTGTATAGGACAGATAATTAATTATGTTCTCCCCTTCACACACCATAGAGCTGATCTTTTGCTCTAGGAAAAAAGTCTCATTATTCTCATTAACAAGTGAAATTTTCCCCAAGGAAGGGCAACTTCCTTTACAAGCCTTAGCCCTATAAAGCTCCTGTGCTCAGACATTGCTGTCCTGAATCACACCCCAGAGAGCTTTTCTCTCCACTCACTGTGGAAGACCTAGGGAGTGAGGCACAGTTAGTTAAAATAAACCTCTGGGAATACTTTTCACCACCCTCTTCCTTCTGTTCACACACACGTGCCCCTCAACTGGAACAGCACAGGTAATGAGCATAACTAATTGGTATTTGAGCTGGTAAGATTTTGTAATAATTATTTTGCAAAGTTGCTAAGCTGTAGAGTCACTGATCCTGTCAGCTGTTCTAAGTTCTCTGTGCCTTAGTTTTCTGGTGATCTTATAGCTTGAATGATAAGCTATCCTCAACAGAAGGGTAATACAAAATTTCACTTTGGGGAGGATTATCTTACATATCCAGTAAGTTTATGCTAATAAGTCTAAATCCCTTCTCAGCATAGACACCTAAGAGTAGTCTGTCAACCCTGCCATACCAAGCGTGTGCAGCATTAGGGACATTGCCATGTTTTGCATTAAATTGTGATTTAGTGCTTTTAGAGTGTTTTTCCTGACCATTCTTTTTCCTGTAATGGATGATCAGAATTCAGGATAATACTTGGTGGCTATGTTTACATTAGCAATTTGATTAGAGCAGTAGTGTAGTTTTGAATCTCTTGATTTGTCTCCATTTATAAAAAGCTGGTTCAGTACTCCAAGCAGTTTTAGTGCATGAACTAAATCCGTTTTGGAGGAAACTAATAGAAGCTCCTATACAAAAGTGACCCAACAGGGCTTGCTAATTCCTGACTGCGCTGCCATGAGGAGATCTAGCACATACATACCAGATGTGCCAGTAGAAGGCTGTCAAACTTGGGACATTCTGAAGCTGTGCTTGTGAGCCAAGTCATCCTGCCCTACTACTTGCTGTCTACTGTGGGCCCTCAGCTCTTCACTGACATTGATACTTGTCTTTCTGCTGCTTCTTCCTTATCCTTCTGTGTTTCTTCTGACATGTCATCCCTTCCTACTTTATATGATCTGTTGCTTTTCTCCATTGCTGAACACTATAGCTTTTATTGTCCTTTGCTATCATTGCTTTTCAATTTCTGCCAATCTGACACCTACCTCTTCTGCCTGTTGGGGAAGAAGGGCAATAAGGAAACAATGCCACTGCTGAGTCTTTCCTGTGAGGCGGTCAAAAGTTTGTTGATAGTCTGCATGAAGATCAGGACTGCAATTGGAGATAAGGAACAGCACAGCAGACGTGCCCACTGCAGAAAGCTAGAAGAAATCTTCAAGTATCCACTCACCGCCAAGCCTGCACCCTATTTCAACTCAATTCTGAGGGTCACCATGCAGTAGTATCTAGAGCAGTGCATGCTGTCCCTGAACCCTACAGGATGATCTGGGCAGGAGCACTTCCATGGACTGTTTTACATCCACAGACTCCTTTCCACACCACAGCTGGCTTCAGGAGAGCTGTTGGTTAAAACCCAGGTATGTGTACAGTATGTGTCCATGCCCATTTTAATGGTGACTTTGTGAGTGAATTAATTAATGCCTTCATTTTTGGTGGAAATTAAGGTATTTTGTTCAGAGCAGTAGCATAGCTGTGTAAGTCATTGCTCTGACTGCAAGGGTTACTTTGTCTTTAGAAGGAGTTGCCCTGGGACCATGAGATGTGAAGAAAATTTTCCACATATCAGTCACCTCTGTCAGGAACTGTGGGTTCTGCCCTTGGGCTGGGTAGGGGGTCAGCTGTGCGCACAGCACCTGGGAATAACGCAGCCCCCTCTGGGCTTCTGCAATAAGAACATGCTGCCAGTGCCTTTCCTTCCCCCACCAGGCACCTGCAGGCTGATGGTCTGGTGCCAGCAGCGTTCATTCAGAACATGAAGCAGTCTCTTAACTGAGGAGCTGTGGAGTTTTGTGGTGAAGCTCAATTTGTTTTGCATATGAATAAGCCAAAAATATCACTGGCTCTCCCATGCTTACCCAGGCACTGGCAGTGGGCAGCACTAGTGCAGTCTCACCTGCGAGGCTTTGATTCCACAGGGTGCAAGGTGAACTACTGCCTTTGTCCCTGGTTATGGCAGACAGCCTGGTGCAGGCACTCAGCTGGGGCCATGCATCTCCTATGTTTGTAGGGATAAAATGTCTGCTGACATGTCATTGCTGCTCGCAGAGCTCTGAACCCATGGCATGTCCTAACCTTATCTAGCAAAATTCTGTGTTGGGGCATTCTGAGTATTGATTGCAGTTGGAGGGACAGCCCATACTGTTGTGTATGTCCCCTCAAGCACACAGGCCTAGGTCATTCCTTGGTCTGGGCAGGCAGGAGTGTGGCATGGAGCACAGAGAACGCACACTGACAGGAGGCCCTCTCTGTGCTCAAAAGCCTTAACCTTGACTCCTTGAAGAAAACCAGAGGCTAGGAGGAAGGCCACAGGCAAGAAACTGTCATGTATCCTCACAGGCACTCGGGGACTGATGGGTTTGCTCTTCTCTCCTCCACAGAGTCCTCTGAAGAGGGAGTTGCAGCGCATGTCCCTCCACCTTGTTCCCATGCTGCTGTGGGCAGGAGGAAGTATGCGTCCCACAGGGCTATCTTTGAGCACCCAGTGGCCAGGACAGCACTGCAGAGGAGGAAGATGACAGAGGCTGTAGTGGAAAGGCATCTGCAGGATGCTGAGCATGACTGACATGACTCATGTGATACCAGCCTGGCAAAAGCCTGGGAGCGGGAGGCTCTGAAGAGGTGGGAGAAGGACAGCCCCAGCAGGAGGACCAGTGAACTATCTTCCCTGGTGGTGGTGGTTGCTGGGCGCTTGCTGGAAGAAGCAGCTCTGCCTGCTGCCGACCTTCTCATGGCTGATGCCTGGGTGGACAGCAGAGCCCCCATCCGTGTGTGCAAGTCAGGTTAGAAGGATGAGGTGTGGTAAAAGGCACAGGAGCTATAAGGCCCTATCCTGTCCTCTCCATTCCCATCAGCATTGTGCTAGTTAGGCCTTATTGGCCAAATTCTGTTAATTTTATCTCTGTATAGGCCCTGTTGGCCCACACGGCAATATACATGGTTGTGTTTGTCCTCTCCTCCATTTCCATTCTAAGGTATGAGCTGTATTTCCCCCAGGAACTGAAACCTTTTCTTGTTTGAGCTTTGTAACAGCTGTTTGTTTAACTGTAGTGTTCCTCCCATCTGGGTTTTTGGCCTTTACTTAAAGCTCCCCTTTCTGTGTATGTTAGCATACAGCCACTACTGAAACTGTTTCTGGAACGCTGTCATCACTCTGCTGTGCTGGGCCTGCTGTGAGCCAGTGGCTGTAAGGCAAACACTCATCCCATCTCTGCCCCATGCATGGAAACAGCATAGTTAAAATTGGCATGGACACCACTGCTGTCAGGACGTCCTTGGGAACTGGTGCAGAGGATAAATGACTACTTCTGCAATGCAAATGAAGATCTGAATGCCAGGAGTCAGCCAGCTTTTTACTTTCTTGCAAGGAAGATACTACCATCCCCTTTGATCTGAGACTGATGGATCAAAAGACATGAGCATCAGAATCCTGAGGAAGTTGCTGAGATGCCTACAGATGTCTCTTGATGGTTCTCCAGTGTCAGCCTGGCAAGGCCAGCAGTCCTTGTGATCTGTTTAGCCATAACCATAGTGAGATGGTCACTGGTTAAAATGTGGAGCCCCCATCAGGCCCACAGATGTGCTGGATGGTTTTCATGTTACTCGTATGTGCTGCTCAGCAGTTGGACTATAACCTCCAAGACTGTCTTCATGCCTCTGTCCTCCCCAGCTTGGCAGTAGTTTGGTTGCAGGGCTCCACAAAAATGCAGTAGCCTCCCCCTTGAAAACACAGGGGCTGCTGAAGACTTCAGTGAAGGTATGGTGCCACCTCACAACAGAGGACCTTGACAGCATCCCTTCTCACATTCCTGCCAGTTTGAGCACCACCTCACCAACCTGAAAACTTTGTTCAGCCATGGGCAAAGCAGTTACCGTAGTAAGGATTTGTAGCAGGATGTTGTTTGACATCTGTGTCTTCAGTGAAACTGAGGTGCCAGAAGACAAGCATCCGTTCATGCAGGGTCCCTTCACCTTGTTCCTACCAGTTTTGACTTGAGCCCCATGCTCCTTCCCTGCTGTGCCTTGCAGAGCATGGTGTCCATGGTGCACCATTGGGATGGTGCACAGGGCAGCACTAGGAGAAAAGGGCTTATGTGTGATATTTTTATACAGGTGATGACATGAGAACTGATGCTTGTTATCTGGGTGACACATGAAGTCTAGTGTGGTACCTTCTAAAGGGGCCTGCTGACAAGGATTCAAAGCCTATTGGAAACTTTGTTTTGGAGAAGTTTTGAACCACATCTGTGGTGGAGACAGGCAGTGCTGTGCTGTGATACATCTAATCTGAAAATATCTCCCTGAACCAGGTACACTGGAAATGTGTGGAGCTTCTGCATAAACTGTTTTGATCTACTGATCTCCTGCTGATCCACGTTATGAGCTAGTGTAGACATAGTCTATTACTGAGGGAATTTGGTTAGAAGCTCTGGAGTTTATTTTCTGGTTACATAAACTGAACTTTAAAAAATATGTATGTTTATCATTATTGTTCTCTTCCCCCAGTGCCTACAACATTCCTAGTTTTCGTGCTGGTGCTCAGTTGCTCAGCTCATTAAGTGGATACGCCTATACAAAGCGAGCCTGGAAGAAAGAAGTTGTCGAGTTGTTTATGGATCCAGCTTTTTTCCAGATGGACACTTCATGCACTCAGTAAGACATGAGATTGTAGCACTCCAAGATTCTATTCTGAATTTGCAAAGGAAGGCTTTAAAGGAGAATGGCTAATATTGGAAAGAAAATCCTGTTTAGTACTTTGTTATAGAATGTAATAATGTTAAAAACGGGTCTCAACAACTAATTCTAAATGCATTATAAGCACTGAAGTTTTCATTATACTGCAGAAGAATAAACTTGTTCCATGCTGATACTCCCCTTAGTGGGAACTGCATACAGTAGAGCTGGAGGACATAGAATGCAGTATGTGTTAAACCAGAAAAGAGTCTGCATGTTGAATACCGTTTGGAAACTGTTTCCTTGTATGAAATGTTTGACCAAAATCTTTTCTGAGGTGAATCCATACCACAGCTTTCCCTGGTTATCTAATTCCTTCTATATCTTATTCAGTTGGAGATCCATTATTGACCATCTTCTAACACATGAGAAAACTATGTTTAAAGATTTGATGAGTAAGTATCAGCTACTGATAACTTATTTCTACATGAATTTGAAATCTATTTGCATTTGAGCTATTTGGTACATTTTTAATGTACTAATGTATCAATGAGATGCAGACAATGCCTCTGCATAATTGAGTATGTGCCAACTTTATTCACAGCTAAAACCTGTGCTAAGTTAATTCTGTATTTTGGTCACGTCTAAAACACCCCTCAAGTATTTTTGTTCTAGAAATGATAATGTTGGACTCCTGCATTCACATTTTACTATATTTTTAAGTTGCTGAATTGTGACCTTTTGCAGCTGTTCCCTGTCAGAAAGCAAGGAGACTTTGGCTAACTTTGCAGGTATCTGTATACTGGCATCAAGCTATAGGAATGTGGTGCACCAGTACAGCAAACCTTTGTGCAATGTGCTTTGACCTCTAATTCAGGCTTGAGAAGAGTATAGAAGAAAGTGGGGGAAGGGGTGGGATAGAACCTCTTGAATTTGCATGGAGCTTCAAAAGAAAAAGCAACTTTAGTCTCTTTTTCAGATCTTTTAATAGAATATTTGAGGGTTACAGTGTGAGACTAATTCATAATGCACTTTTTTTTAAACAATATATGTTTTTAAACCTACTTCCTTTTTTTCTCAGTAAGTCTGAGATCACTCATCTGTGGATTTAGGAGACTGAAAAGAGGGGAAGATTAATACACATAAGGGCAGAGACAGGGGTTTAAAATACTGGACTGCCTCATTGGAGTTGCAGTGCTTCTTTCATAAAATTTTCCTGCTAGCGTGAGCAGATCTGGATCAACACAAATTTATTATTCCAATTAGTAGACTTAAAGAAAGTTTTTCTTTTTAAAAGATTTCAGGATGTAAGAATTATTTTCAGCCCAAAACATAAGAATTCTTTCTATGGTAGATATTTCTTATGTCTCTTATAGATATGCAGAGCAGTGCCTTAAAACTGTACCCAAGTTTTGAGCAAAAAGCAATGTTGTTAAAGCGGCAAGCTTTCGCTGTCTTCAGTGGAGAGATTGATCAGTATCATCTCTATCTTCCCTTAATACAAGGTAAGATTTGTAATTTCACCTGCCTCTTTTTTTCAGCTGTAACACATATAAATTATGTAAGAAAGGAATATCACCTGTTTTCCAACACATACTTCCATTTTAAATTTATGATGCTGTGAATCTCTGAATTCTAACAAATTAATAATCTCATTAAGAGGGAGACAGGAATCTGGGTTCCAAAGCCTTTGGTCTGGAAATATGACTGGAAGCGTGATTATTTTGTGGCAGTCTTCCAGCCAGTCTTGGGCTGTTACTGTTCTCTTTAAATGTCAGTTTTGACAAAGTTTTGCCCAATATAAAACCACCATGTCTTCAGACTTTTTCTGAAGCACAGTTTTGTTAATAGAGTGCAAGGTACTCAAGCCAAAACTGATGATAAAGCATAAATTTTGTTTTGCCACCTTCTACAATTTTTATTTCCCAAAACAACACATGTTCAGGAAGATACTACTCTTTTGTTTTGTTTTGTTTTGTTTTGTTTTTACTTTTTTTATGTTTATTTCAGAACGACTGACTGAGAACCTCCGTGTTGGGCAGACTTCTGTAGTTGCCGCACAGATGTTTCTCTTCTTCAGAGTTCTTTTGTTAAGGATTTCTCCTCAGCATCTAACCTCATTGTGGCCAATTATGGTAACTGAATTGGTAAGTAATAAGTAGTAATTTGAAACTGATTAGTGTGTGTTATTTTCCATTTCAGCTGTTTCTTCCTCCCAAATACACCTCCTGTTTGTAAAAGGAAATATTTTCATAGTTTTACATTAGTCTGATAATTTGGGAAAACAATTAACTGTCATTAGGAAATACCTTTTTGATTAATTTTGTTGTTGCTAATGTAATCTCTTTCATGATTTGTTAATTTGTTGCAAGTCCTAAGAGTAACCTAAGAGTCTGTGTCTTTTTATGATTAAGTCGTATGAACATTTCAGCATCACCATAAATAATTTATTTCTTTAAAGATTCAGACTTTTCTACAGCTGGAAGAAGATTTAACTGAGGAAGATGAACCATCAAAGTAAGAATAACCATTTGTCTGATAGAGGAGTTGTGAAAGCTGGTAACAATTGTGCTTGTTCTGTATTGGCAAATAGTGATTTATTTATTTATTTAATTCTCTGGGGTAGGGAGGAGACAACAGGATTTTTTGTCATTGCATTTGTGTATGTCTGGTACAGATGAATCATAGTTCAGGATTTTTTTTCAGCAGCTAAAATAGTGGTACGTTCAAAAAACATAAGTACCACTTATTAGTTGCATACAAAAATAGAAGAGATGCTAAGTCAGCATTTTAATATTTTAACATGTTGCCATTTTTTCTAAATATTTTAGATTACTTTTTCTTCTAACAGCCTTTCATATTAATCACAGTGGTCACACAGAATAAAAATAGTTTTTGTTGCACACAGGTGCAAGTGGTCATTTGTGTAAATGTGTACATTTCTCTTTTGCCGAATGAAAAACATTTAGTGGATTTATGTTTTAATGGTACATTTCTTAATTGTAACTAACACAGGAGCAACAGCAAAATAAGCAAACAGAAAGTCTCAGGTGATGGCAGTGGATCTGACATACAACAGAATGAACTGTCCTTGTACTTATCAGCTTGTAAGTTTTTGGACACAGCACTTTCATTTCCACCTGACAGGATGCAGTTGTTTCAGATGTAAGTCCTCTAATTACTTACTCATTCTCCAGGTTGTTACCATTCTTATTCTTTAAAGTAATTCCAGATCTATTTTATTCTAGACTTAATTTTGCCATCAGTTCTTTTTATAAGTGCAGATGTTGATACTCAGACAAATGTAATTTGGGGTATTTGGGAAAACAATTTGGACTTGTCAGTATAGGAGGATTTCACCATGCTCGTTAGGAGGTTCTCTGACTTCGTGTCCTGGTTTCAGCTGGGATAGAATTAGTTGTCTTCCTAGTAGCTGGTACAGGGCTATGTTTTTGAGTTAGGTATGAGAAGAATGTTGATAACACTGATGTTTTCAGTTGTTGCTAAGTAGTGTTTAGTCTAAAGTCAAGGATTTTTCAGCTTCTGATGCCCAGCCAGCGAGAAGGCTGGAGGGGTACAAGAAGTTGGGAGGGGACACAGCCAGGGCAGCTGACCCAAACTGGCCAACAGGGTATTCCATACCATGTGATGTCATGCGCAGTATAGAAACTGGGGGAAGTGGGGGCGGGGAGATCACCGCTTGGGGACTAACTGGGCATCGATCAATGGGTGGTGAGCAATTGCGTTGTGCATCACTTGTATATTCTAATCCTTTTATTATTACTATTGTCATTTTATTAATGTTATCATTATTAGTTTCTTTTCTATTCTATTAAACAATTCTTAACCCACGAGTTTTACTTCTTTTCCCGATTTTCTTCCCCATCCCACGGGGGGGGGGGGGGGGGGGGGGGGGGGGGGGAGTAAGCGCAGTGCACAGTGCTTAGTTGCTGACTGGGGTTAAACCACAACACTTGGAAAAATTGGGAGAAGAGGAAGACAGAGACTGTTCTTTGTTTTCCCTTTGCATACACTTGGGATTTTTTTGAGGCCAGTTGTATTTAAATACTGACATGATAGTAACATCCTTGTTCATTAAGTTTGGCTCTGGTAATAGCATAAAATTATAGTTATGACAGCTCTTTCTGTAAACAAATCAGTGCTCTACTAAACTATGTATGACCCAAATAAGGATTTTTTTCTGCCTGACTTCTTATCAAATGATCCATTTGTTTCAGGTACAAATGGGCATTTGTCCCTGAGGTGGACACAGAGTCATCTACAGTGACTTCTCATCTGGTAGAACATCATCAGGAATGCAGACCACACATTGTAAGAATCATGGATCTGCTGAAGATGAAATATGGGGTAAAGAAAGAATGCTTCACTTTAATCTTTTTTCTTTTTTTTTTTAATCCTTTAACTTGCTTGTCTAAACAAGTGACAAGGTTTTAAGGTAGGCAAGAGGTTTTTAGATATTCTAATAAAATTCATGAGGCATTTAAAAATGATCTGCCTGCTTTCACATATATATCCTGAAGAGGTCAGATTGCTGTTGAGTGTGAGAGAATGATAAACAGTTTTCTGGTTGTTCCCTTAAATCTTCCCACAACCACCCAGTGAAGACAATTTGTCTCACACAAGACCGGTATTTATAAAAAAGAACATGCTGTACTTTGTCAAGAAAGTTTACCATAACAGCATTTTTAATTACCATTAAGGTTTAATATTAATTCTTCCAGGAAAGAAAATAGGGGCATTAGAATTTCTCAGAGATATCTCTGTATTCTGTTGTTTGATACCTGATTCTGAAGGCTAGTCCAAATTTGCAGACTTCTGAACTTGTGACACATCCGTTTAATGGAACCTCAAATCCAAATATAGACATAACTTGGTATACCATCTATACAATTTATTCTGTGATACAGTTGTAGGCTGTGGATCTCTTAGTATGAAAAAAGTGTATAGTACAGGGTTCAGACAAGCCCTAACGACATTGTGTCTTAATGCAAAACCTTTGGTAAATCTCGGTTTGTTTGCTTACAGGAAACAAACAATACTGAGGGACTTTCCAAGAAGCACAAATTTCCTCTTTTGAACTTCCGTTCTGTATCTAGCATCACGCAGCTTATGCCCTTCTTCAAGACTCTGTGTTGCGCATTTACAACAAACAGGAGCGAGTCCCAGACTTCACATGCTTCTACATCTTTCTCTATGGACTACATTGGCAGTAATGGCATAAAGATCTTGCAACAGCTTGAAGAGAGTGTTGAATGTGACTTCCTTGAAAATATGGAAAGTTAAGCCACACAAGGGACACTTGGCTCGTGGTGAATAAATAGTGAAAAAAGGGAAGACTTTACTGCAATTCTTCTCTTCTTTTTTCCCAAGTTTTGAAACTACATTTTGGGTTTTCTTCCTGTTGTGGAGTGCTCTTCAATAATCCAGGCTTCTGAGTTGATGTTAAAAAGCAGGATTCTTCAGTTCCTGTGGGGGGGGGAAAAGTACAGTTTAGTGGTAATTTATCATAGTAACTGTATTCTTTTATTTGTTTTCAATGTGAAGGATTAAACAGATTTTGTAAATAAAGGAAGGATATTTTTGACTTGGTGAAAGTAGCAACTGTACCATTTATCCAGTAACTTCTCAAGTAAGTATTTTAAGCCGCCTTTGGGACTGTGTTCTGAAAGTAAAATTAAGAAAAAGCTAATATTGCATGTCAGTGTACAATCAGTTTGCAAATAAGCCATTTCCTGACGTTAAAGCCCACTTCTACTTCTCCTTTAACTTGTCCGAAAACTTCTAAACAAATCATTTAAATTTCAAACAGATGTATTTTATAAGTCTTAGCATTGTGCAAATAATTGCAGACTTACCATGTTTGTAATTTCAACTCTGTACTATAATAGCATTCTCCAGGATTAGTGACTCCTAAATAAAAGACAAACATGCATAAAAGACAAATCTATGCAGTAACATTTTGTAATTTACATTACTTGAGGGTTTTTTATTTTAGTTAATTGACTAAAAATTTTCTAATTCAGTTTTTTAAACTAAAAAATTTTGTTCTTTCAGTGACTAAGGTCACTTTGCAGCTTCTGAAATGCAACTAAATGAAGATAATTCTGTAAAAATATAAATTGCTGTACACTAACAGCCTAATTAAAATGAAAATAAGATTTTTTTTTTTTAAAGAACACTTTATATACAAAAGAATGTATTTGGCTGTTCCTAGGTGTTAAAAGAGGTAGGGGGATCATCACAGTGCCATGACTACAGTAATGTTCAAGGTGCGGCTTATTTTGGAACTGCACTGCTACCACTACCCAGGAGACAGGGATTAGTTCTACCACAAAACAGTGCAGCTGCATGTCTGAAGGACACTTCTGACGGCCAGCAGATAAGCACCATCGTAGCAACGTGTACAACAAAAGGCTTAGTTTTTTTAAATGAGGAGATGGACTCCATTGAATTTTCATACTTAGTGGATTATCTGACTCATTTTGCAATGCTCATTTGTCTGGGAGGGGAAGTTTATCATATTTTTCATGGTGAAAAGCTTTGTCTGCCTTTTTTTTTTTTTTAAAACACCTTTGCCTCCAGAGAAATTGGTTTTGTAAGATATACCTGTAGACTGGTACATGCTACTTGAGTTATTTGGAACATCACAACTGAGGTAGATGTGCTGGGTACTGGAATTCATCACTCTTGTTTTTGCTAATTAAAAAAGGACATACAAAATGTGTGGTTTAATGTCACCAGGTTGTGAGGTCAGCGATTTACTTTTTCAAAACTCACACAACAAACATGAAAGGCTACTCTGCAGTGCTTTTTACCTACAGATATATGAAGATTTCATCTTTGGATTATAAACTAAAATAATGAAACACTGAACAACATGCTTTACTATGATAATACTGTAATGGTCTATGAAGATAATACTATAACAGGCTTATGCTAAACTTAAATAGCTTCTTTACATTTTTACAGTTAAGTGATAGACTGAAGTGTAATATTGTGTAGTCACTAAGAATGTGAATTATTTGTATCAATATAATTTATTAATGATCTCTAATGCTATTGGAATGAGCACAACTGAAAAGTTACCCATTTAAAAGGATTACTTTTCATTATTTGAAAATTGAAGCAGAATATTTTAAAAATGATTGTGTTCATTACTTACATATCTTCAATAATTTTTAGAGAGAATATTGCTAATACTCAGGATGATTTGGTAGTTTTACTTTCAGCTTTCTGGTGATTGCATTCCGTACGTGGGTATTTCCCTTAAAATGCTGATGTGATGCTGTTAAATGGCCTATTAAAATCTAAGACAACTTTTTGCCATCAAACCATGTGTTTTACATTCTCCCATAAGCTATAAACCTGTGTCTTCACGTAGTTTCCTCGCTAACTGGAGGTGGTGAACCAGTTACTCAGATTGAGGGTTTTGTCATCCTTCCCCTTGAAAGGGAATGTCCCATTCTGGCTGCCTGTACTTCAGATGTTTGGGGGATCGGACATCAGTCACATCCTCCTCAGCTGTGGTGTTGAACTGTAAAAACAGAATCTGTGACTTAGGTCTGTATAACTGTCTGACTTCTAAGATGATCTTACCTTCCATGAAAATACCACTTGCTTCTAACCTCTGCCTTCATATGTACGTTTACCTTTGTTCTGTGGTTCTTCAGATGGCTGCTTTAAATGGCCTCAGATATTTGTGATTTGCAGAATCCTTTCACTGCAGCAGAATCTCATTTTTAAGAAGAAAAAGTTCTTTAAAATTTAGTATATAAGCAGATCTTGTATCATTATAAATAGCACGTGAATAAGGAGGAAAGGGCTCTAACTAAAAAAAAAAAATCCTACTTGGATGCTGGAGGGGCACAGTTACATAGGCCTAAAAGTATCTCTAGCAGTGTAACTTTATTCCTTTTCTATATGGGACTGACTGTAGTCATTTTACTTCTTATGCCACTGCTGTTAAATCCACATGAAGGAGGATTGTACTGCTTTAAAATTGGTACTGTCAAAGCAGAATAACTTAACTGTAGATGAATCTGAAAACCTTTGCCTAGAACTCGGTATCAAGAAGAGGAGAGAAGATGCTTTTGCTTTGCTGTGTAGTTCTTTGCTTGTTTTCAGAATAACCAAGCTTAGCTTTCTCTCTTGGATACTTCAGCTTTGAGATAGCACAGCCTCAATGCATGATACACAGAGGGAGATGTATTTAAATATTCAAAAGGATTTCATTTTCCTGAAGGAAAACAATAGTAGGTGCAACCAAGGTAACTGCCACAGAACAGCAGAATTTGAAATAGAGCATTAAGTAATGGTTACGTGTATTTGATACTATATTTGAATGCAATTCTTCTCATACTATTAAATGTTATTTTGAAATACCCTTTCAAATGCAATTCTTACTTTTCAGACTACCTGTAGTGCTCACTCACCAACTTCAATTTTTATCAGGTTCTGTAAAAGCTTTCAAATTCAACTTCAGTGGATGAGGGCTGCGTACAGAACTCTGTAGACCTGTTTGGATCCTAGCAGCAGCGGCTCAGTGCTAGTCTCTGCTAGCCCCTACGCTTGCCTAGGGAAAGGCTGCCCCACACGCCCCTACTGCTCCAGCTCTTACGTCCCTATCTTTTGCATTCCTGAACTTTCCACCCTGGGATCCCAGTCCTGTGGTCCTGGGACAAGTTTTCTGGATTTGCGCGTCTGGAAGAACTGTGCGGAGCAGACGGAGGAAGCTGCTGCCGCTGCAGCGTCAGGCCATCGTCGGCTGTCGGACAAGCACCGACCCCGCGTGGGGGGAGCGCCTCTCCCTGCGAAATTAGGGCCTGC
Source organism: Astur gentilis (assembly GCF_929443795.1). Taxonomy (NCBI): domain Eukaryota; kingdom Metazoa; phylum Chordata; class Aves; order Accipitriformes; family Accipitridae; genus Astur; species Astur gentilis. Next base: position 5,914,740 of record NC_064911.1, read on the forward strand.
CGTTGCGTAACCCTCCCTCTGGGCGCCAGAGCTTTCCAAACTTCGGCCTGTACATTTTTCTATGTTCAGGGCAAATGCCCTGGAAGTACTGCCTTTTCATTTGGAAATACAACCGAGCTTGAACACCTAAGGCCAGAGGAGTATGGTTTCGATGACTTTGTGAAAGCCGCTTTTCCGATTTCGTCCTTTCTCTGCACGTCTTCGGTAACGCTGCGTGACGTACCTTGCACCCCAGAAGCTGCTAACGTCCGATGACGCTGCCTATGTTGAAAACATTGATGCCCGCTGCATGTACGCTGGGAAATACTGCAGCGTGGCAGCTAGTACTACCAGAGCGCTGAACGCCTCTCGAGTGCCCGCTTAACGGACAGCCGCGCTGGCCGTTGAGGCCTAGCGGCCCCCCTCCATCTTCTGCAACCCCCCTCCCCGGGGCCTGCCCTCGGCGCGCGGCCACCGCCTTCCCGTCACCACCCGCCCCCGCGCCCCACGCCGCGAGGGGGCGTGGCCCGGGCCCCAAGGCCCGCCTCCCCCCGGGAGTGGGCCAGGCGGAAGCGCGGGCGCTCCACACCCCGGTTCTCGCTGCGGCACAAAAGATGGCGGCGAAAACACAGGGCGGCATCCGCCTCAGCGCGGTGAGTGGCCCGGATCGCCGCGGGGCCCGGGCGGGGGGAGGTCTCCGAAGGGGACGCGCTCTCGCTCCCTCGGCGGCCCCCGCTGCGGGTGCGCGGCGCGGGGTCGGCGCTCTCTGGCAGCCGAGGGGAGCGGGGGCTGCCTGTGCGAGGCCCGCGGCGGCTGACGGGCGGGCGGCGGGGCTGGGGGTAGGGTGCTCTGGGGAGGAGGGAGCTGCCTGGGCCGCCGCGGCCGCCGCTTGAACAGCTCCTCGCTTTCCCTCGGCCAGAGCGGGGAGCGGAGTCCGCCCGGGCTGGGAGCGACGCCTCGCCCCTCGGGGGGGGGGTAAAAAGTTGTCGGCCGAGCGTCGGGAAGGGCGAGCTGCGGAGCCCTTCGTCTGAGACAAACCGGCACCCCCTCCTTGCCTCGGACTTCTCTCTCGTCCTTAACCCAGCCCCCGGCGGCGTCCTTACCCAGCCCCCGGCGGGCTGTGGTCTGGTCACTTCGCTGAACGAGAGCGGCCGCGGGTACCGGCACCTGCCGGCCGTGCTGGGCGAGCCCCTCCGCCGGCGGGGGCGCAGAGCGGGAGCCCCCGGGGGCCGGCGTCACTCACCGGCTCCAGGGCGGGGTGGGCGGCAGGCCGGGGGGGATGGGGGGGGGGGGCTCTCCGTCCTGGGCCTCGGCACAAAATCAGCTAGGTTAGTTAGCGCGGGCGGTGCGGGAGGGGGAGTTAGAGCCCGTGGGTGGGTTGGGTTGTTTATTAGGGGGCGGAATTTCATAGTCTGTTGTAGTGATGTAGTTAGCTGTGAACTCGGTGACCTCTAATTGGAAGGTTGTTACTTAAAATCTTAACTACTCTTTGCAAGAGGCCTAATTACATTTTAACATGCGGTTAAATCCATTACTGTACTGTGTTTTTCAGTCACAGTATTGCTTGTGCTGTCCTTTGTGGCGATTGGTCATTTCCTTATTTGTGCTAATACAAATGAAGTTAAAGCTACTTTTTCAGTTGTTGATACATCACTGATGAAACAGGACGGTTTTTTAAGCCTTTCTGACTTCAGCTATCTATGCCTTTAAGTTGCACACATAGTTACAAACACCTGGTTCATAACCTTACTTATAGAATAGTGGAAAGAAGCTGGATCATTACAGTAAGTAACTTATCAAATATTTGAGTGAAAAATATATGTTAGTATATTCTCAGCATTGCTTAAATTACTTCAGTATAAACTGCCATGATTGTAGAGGTTAGCTATAAACGTCATCTACTTGAATGGAAGTTTAAGAATTACACTTTCATTTCAGGTCTCTGATTCTTGTAAGTGTTTGAAATCCACAGTTTGTCTGATATATTTTATTAGAGGAGTGCTCTTCTTTAGATAACACAAGGTTTAAAAAAAAAAAAAAAAAAAAGAGGAGGGAGGCCTTCCTTTTTTTTTTTTATGCATTATTAGTCTTCTTGAGGGGAAAAATACATCAGCATTAATAATCAGCCTTTGCAAAAAAACTGCATATCACAAGTCAGTCTGCAGCGTTTAAATTGTTCTCAAGTAGAAATCACTTTGGCAAGCTGAACTCTTACAGATACAGATGAGAAATCTAAGCTGAAGTTGGGGCAATTGGTACCTTTCTGAATTAATTTTAGGATGCTGTTTGGTTTTGTCTGTTAGTAGTCATAACTGAAAATTTACACTCAGCCTATTTGCAGTGAAAGCTGGGATTTTTGTGGGTTTTCACTAAAGAAGTGAAGCAGCTAATAAAGTGTTTTGATAGGTTGTGTCCTACAGTGCAGAAGGCTCTGTTTTCTAGAGAACAATAGAGAGCTGATGGTCACAGTCTCTTCTGTCAGCAGCTGTTCTTTGAAAATATTTTGGGTTTCACCAAAATATTTCCATTAGTTTCAGGAGCATGTATAAACAACACAGGCAGCGTGAGCAGGCCTGGTAACTCGTTCCCACACTGGCATTTATCTCCTTCTGTTGTTCTGGTAAAATTTTTGCTCAGTTGCACGATGAACAGATCAGGGAAGTGATCCAGGTTAAAAATAAGATTTTAAAAATGTTTTTTAATTTGGATCAGCTCCCTGATGTGGTTCATTACACAGTCATGTAACTGGACTAGCGTGACTGGGAGGGAGAGGAGGAAAATGGCATTGGGGTTGTTCCCCAAGAAGTTGTGAAATACTATTGTAAGATAAGACAGATTGTTCAGTGGTAATTCGATTTGTGCATGCCTTATGATCTGCAAGGGATGGAAGAGTTCCAGTTTTCTTGGAAAACTAAAATTCCTGAAGCTGCATGTCACTTTTGAAAGATAAGCTGCTTTATTCTTACATATTTGCTGGTCATAATTGTAGGAGATGCTCTTCTTAGTGCAGTTTAGTCTTTTTATAATATGCACTGTATATGCAGTTTGAAGGAGGGGGAGGTTTAGTTATATCTCCAAAGGGAATTTGGCTGCACTTTGTCTCAGGAGAAAAAGTGAAATTGCTAACCAAAACCCACTTAGTAACAAAATATATTAGGCCCAGTGAACAAAACAACTGGATCATGTCATGCTGCATACTGTCATGCTAACATAGCCAAAAGTGAGTGTTCACCAGGGGACTAACTCTTTCTTACTGTATTTATTGAACTTCAGTTATTCATGGAGCTAATTAAAGTGGTCCTTTGATGAAATGAAATATAAGGGGACAAAATGGGCTTAAATATTTCCTGATGCATTCATCAGGAAATGATGTGTTGTTGCTAACAGCTGGTATGCTCTGAAGCAAGCTACAACGGTAATGGCATTAAACCACTATTCTCTGTTTTTTAATCTGGTTTTGTCGTGTGCCCTTGTTTCAGTGCCTTACATGAGCAAATGGTGCTCTCTGCTCTGAGGTAGACTTTCCCATGAACTACCCAGTGGGATACTCATTTGCCTTTTGCTGGGTGAAAAGATATTAGAGCCAAGAACCAATTTGTTATAGTTTCCATGTTCCAACCCATATCTTCACTTTTCATATACCTGTTCACAGGTTCCCAGTTCTGTGTACCACTTTCCAGCCTTTCTCAAAACTTTACCACTTGAAACAGCAATCCAGAGAAGATCAGCATAATTCTGGTGTTTGTTTATAGAAGATGCTGTTTCTTTAAGCTGCTTTTTTTTCTCTCAAAGTTAATCACTAGTATACAGCAGTGAAATGAGGGATGGACAAGCATTGTGTTACACAGGCAACATGTGAAGAGATTTTCTTGCTGTGCACGTGTATGCTTTGCTTCATGGAAAAAAGGGCACTTGTTTGCAATTATGTCAGTGTTAGTGACACTGAGATTCTTTCCTTCATCAGCATTGTCTGGTGATCAGGGGAGGTTCACCACTGTGAGTTCATGCCTTTATCAGAACTATAATCTGGACTTTTTGCCAAGTCCATATTGCTGAGGTTACAATGCCAACAGTAACTCCAGAGGTCCCAATCTACCTTGTGTATGGTTAGAGTTTTTTACTGGCTAGCAGCAGAGGAATATTTTAGCAGTGAGTTGAGCAGATGCTGAATGCTTGAATGTGCATCTGTGTGGTGGGGGGGGGGTTTAAGGGTTAGTGTTTATGTTTTGACAAGGAGGGATTTCAGGCAGAACACCCTCTCCTCTCCCCCTCCCCAGTTGTTCTTGTATATTTTGAGCATGAAGCTTAGAAAGCAAAGGAACAAATGCTGCCAGCACTGTAAATGTTGAAGTGAAGAGAATGATACAGAGGTCTTAAGAACCACTGAGTTACTGTATGGCAGAGGAAGAAATTGAGAAATCCTTTTAAGCATGTGCCACGGAATATGTGAGGTTTCCATTAATGGGCTTGATGTAATTTTCTTCTTGGATTCTAAATTATTGTAACTATCTGTTAGGAATTTGAAAGGGGTACAGTGACTTAGCCTGACTCAATTTACCAGATTTTCTAAAACTAGAGTTTTAAAGCACAGATGGCAACGAAGAATGTGATGTCTGTTCATGCTTGTACTCTAGCTTGATGGAGAAATGCAGGGATTAAGTTGCAGTCTGAAAGTGTGTCCTGTGCTCTTACGACCTTAGAATCAAGGTGAGGTTTCTTGGCAATTTATGTTATCTGGACTAGGGCTGCTGCTGCTGCCTTACTCCCACTCTGGTACCTGGCTCATGGCTCTAGAACTTGCTTGTAGCATTATTCCTTTTCACTGATAAATGAGCTTGGAGACTTGAAGTGGTTGCTTGCTTTTATTTACACTTTACTAACTATATAAAAGTGCTTGTCAGTGTAGTAGTTCTGTAAAATTTATGAAGTATGGATATGCACACACTATATAAAATCAGAAAAATATTTTTAAATATATGATAATGTGGATTATATTATGTTTTCTGATGTAACTACACTGTGCAAGGACTATTTCCAATGTTATATGTTCATAGATAACTGCTTTTTATGCCATCAGCATAACTATGGTAATGAGGCTTAAGCATATATGTGCAGTGGGTTTGTGTTAAAGGCCTTGTAAAAGTGTAATTACAGATATTCTCAGTGGTAATGGAAATGCAACTGTATCAGTTTCAGTAGTTAAATTTCTCCAAGCATTGCACTGACAAATCCTTAAGTTGTATGGTTATTTAGGTCTTGTTTTCCTAGTCTTTTGATCTAGGCGAATATATAAGAACCCAGCCTTTCATAAATTACTTGAGAATACTCTTGTCACTGACACCTATAAGATACATCCCATAAATAGGTACTTTATTTGCATATTCTCATCTAATCCTAGTAGTGGCTACGTTCTTCTGGTTACATCTTATCATAAGTGAGTTTAAAATGTACGGGATCAAATATTTATGGGGAATAAACAAGAGGAGTTAGAGACGTGAGCATGCTTGCAGGGCTGCGATCTCATTGGCATCGTGCAGACACGGTGGGATGGCTTCTATGACTGGAGTGTTGGAATGGAGGGGTACAGGCTGTTTAGGAAGGACAGGCAGGGGAGATGAGGAGGGGGTGTTGCCCTCTATGTCAGTGACCAGCTGGAGTGCATGGAGCTCTGCCTGGGGATGGATGAAGAGCTGACCGAGAGCTTATGGGTCAGGATTAAAGAGAGGGCAGGAACAGGTGACATTACAGTGGGGGTCTGCTACAGGCCACCCAAACCAGGAAGACTGAGCTAATGAGGCCCTCTGTAGACAGATAGGAGCAGCTCCACATTCACAAGTCCTGGCCCTCGTGATGGACTTCAGCCACCCTGTTAGAGGAACAACACAGCAGGGCATAAGCCGTCCAGGAGGTTCCTGGAATGTGTCGATGATAAATTCCTCCTCCAAGTGAGAGAGGATCCAATGAGGAAGGGTGCTATGCTGGACCTTGTTCTCACCACCAAGGACGGGCTGGTGGGGAATGTGAAGCTCAAGGGCAGCCTTGGCTGCAGTGACCATGAAATGGTGGAGTTCAAGATCCTTAGGGCATTGAGAAGGGTGCACAGCAAACTCGCTACCCTGGATTTCAGGAGAGCAGACTCTGGCCTCTTCAGGGATCTGCTTGGTAATGTACCATGGGATACAGCCCTGGAGGAAGAGGGGCCCTAGAAAGCTGGTTAATATTCAAGGATCGCCCCCTCCAAGCTCAGGAGCAAGGCATCCCAACAAAGAGGAAGTCAGGCAAAAACACCAGGAGGCCTGCACAGATGGACAAGGAGCTCCTGGACAAACTCAAACACAAAAAGGAAGCCTACAGAGGCTGGAAGCAAGGACAGGTGGCCTGGAAGGAATACAGAGAAATTGTCTGAGCAGCCAGGGAACAGGTTAGGAAAGCTAAAGCCCTGATAGAATTAGATCTGGCCAGTGATGTGAAGGTCAACAAGAAAAGCTTCTATAGGTACGTTGGTGATTAGAGGAAGACTAGGGAAAATGTGGGCCCTCTCCAGAAGGAAACAGGAGACCTGCTTACCCAGGACATGGAGAAGGCTGAGGTCCTCAATGACTTTTTTTGCCTCAGTCTTCACTGGCAAGTGCTCCAGCCACATTGCCCAAGATGCAGAAGGCAAGGGCAGGGACTGGGAGAGTGAAGAACCTCCCACTGTAGGAGAAGATCAGGTTTGAGACCATCTAAGGGACCTGAAGGTGCACAAGTCCATGGGACCTGATGAGATGCATCCGTGGGTCCTGAGGGAACTGACAGATGAAGTGCTTAAGCCACGTTCCATCACATTTGAGAAGTTATGGCAGTATGGGGACTTCCCACTGATTGGAAAAGGGGAAACATAACCCACATTTTTAAAAAGGGAAAAAAGGAACACCTAGGAGTCTATAGGCCAGTCAGTCTCACCTCTGCCCAGCAAGATCATGGAGCAGAAACTGTGCTAGGGATCGTGGAAAATAAGGAGGTGATTGGTGACAGCCAACATGGCTTCACTAAGGCCAAATTGTGCCTGACAAATTTGGTGCCCTTCTACGACGGGGTTACAGCGTTGGTGGATAAGGGAAGAGCAACAAACATCATCTACCTGGACTTGTGCAAAGCATTTGGTGCTGTTCCACACGACATCTTTTTCTCTAACTTGGAGAGACATGCATTTGAGTGATGGGCTACTTGGTGGATAAGGGATTGGCTGGATGGTCACACTCAAAGAGTTGCGATCAGCAGCTCAATGTCTGAGTGGAGACCACTGATGAGTGGTGTTCCTCATGGGTCGGTTTTGGGATCGGTGGTGTTTAACATTGTTGTGGTTTAAGCCCAGCCAGCAACAAAGCACCATGAAGTTGCTCGCTCACTCCTTCCCCCCGGCCCCAGTGGAATGAGGAGGAGAAAACATAAATAAATACTCGTGGGTCAAGACAAGGACAGGGAGGGATCACTTACCACTTATGGTCATGGGAAAAAACCAGACTCAACTTGGGGAAAGAACAAAATCAATTTAGTTTACTACCAATCAAATGAAAACAAGCATAATGAGAAGTAAAACCGAATCTTAAAACACCTTCCCCCCACCCCTTCCTCCATCCTGGGCTCAACTCTGCTCCTGGTTCTCTCTACCTCCTCCCTCCAGCAGCACAGGGGGACAGGGAACGGGGGTTAGGGCCAGTTTGTCACACCTTGTCTCTGCCGCTCCTTCCTCTTCAGGGGCAGGACTCCTCACTCCTCTCCTGCTCCAGCATGGGGTCCCTCCCACAGGAGACAGTTCTCCATGAACTTCTCCAGTGTGGGTCTTTCTCGTGCACTGCAGTCCTTCACAAACTGCTCCAGCATGGCTCCTTCCCATGGGCCGCAGTCTTTCAGGAGCAGACTGCTCCAGCGTGGACTTTCCCATGGAGTCACGGCCACCTTTGGGGGCACCCAACTGCTCCAGCGTGGGCTACTCCACCATGGGCTGCAGGTGGGCATCTGCTCCCCTGCTCCCCTCCGTGGGCTACAGGGGGACAGCCTGCCATCTCACCACGGGCTGCAGGGGCATCGCCTCGCCTCCTCCGGCACACCTCCTCCCCTCCTTCTTCGCTGACCTTGGTATCTGCATGGGTCTTTCTCTCACATTGCACTCTTCGCTGCAGGTTTCCCCTTCTTAAATATATTTATCACAGAGGCACCACTGCTGTTGCTGTTTGGGTCAGCCTTGGCCATAGGCAGATCTGACTTGGAGCCGGGGAAGCTTCTGGCAGCTTCTCACAGGAGCCATCCCTGTGGCCCCTCCCCTGCTACCAAAACCACACCACACAAACCCAAAACAAACATCTTTGATGGTGACATAGGCAGTGGGATTGAGTGTACCCTCAGGAAGTTTGCTGATGACACCAAGCTCTGTGGTGCAGTTGACACGCTGGAGGGAAGGGATGCCATCCAGAGGGACCTGGACAGGCTTGAGAGGTGGGCCTGTGCAAGGTCCTGCATATGGGTTGGGGCAATCCCAAGCACAAATACAGGCTGAACAATTAGTGGACTGAGAGCAGCCCTGAGAAGGACTTGAGGGTATTAGTATATAAAAACCTGCATATGAGCCAGCAGTGTGTGCTTACAGCCTAGCAAGCCAACTGTGTCCTGGCCTGCATCAAAAGAAGCATGACAAGCAGGTTGAGGGAGACGATTGTCCTCCTCTACTCTGCTCTCGTGAGACCCCACCTGGAGTACTGTGTTTAGCCTGGGGCCCCCAACATAAGAGAGCATGGACCTGCTTGAGTGGGTCCAGAGGAGGGCCACTAAGATGGTCAGAGGGCTGGAGCACCTCCCCTATGAGGACAGGCTGAGAGATTTGAGGTTGTTTATCCTGGAGAAGAGAAGGCTCTGGGGAGACCTTATAGCAGCCTTCCAGTACATAAAGGAGGCCTACAAGAATGCTGGAGATGGAAAGGACTCTTTATCAGGGAGTGTAGTGATAGGACACGGTGTAACGGTTTTAAACTGAAAGAGGGTAGATTTAGATTAGATATAAGGAAGAAATTCTCCACTATGAGGGTGGTAAGGCACTGGAACAGGTTGCCCAGAGAAGTTGTGGATGCCCCATCCCTGGCAGTGTTCAGGGCCAGGTTAGATGGGGCTTTGAGCAACCTGGTCTAGTGGAAGGTGTCTCTGCCCATGGCAGGAAGGTTGGAACTAGATGATCTTTAAGGCCCCTTCCAACCCAAACCATTCTATGATTCTGTGAAATTGCTAAAAGCGCAAACCACTAGTTGAGAGAATCTGACAGGTGATTTTGATCAATATGGGCAAAAGGAGCAATGACATCAGACAGTAAGCCACTGAGTATATGAGGTGCTGCTCACTTTTCGGATTAAGTTTAACATTCATGATTTAAGATGTACTTTTTTAACATTTGAGAGCGTGTACTTATGTTGCTAGATTTGGACTAAGGCTTTGATGTTTTCTGTAACCTCTAGCATCAGTATATAGCAATAGTTCCTTATATTTTTATAAAGGTAAAGAGAGTTTGATAGGATGACAATATAACATGTGCCCAGAATATAGTGTGATACTGTGCTGAATTTTGTATTGCTCTTTTGTCTTTAATAGCTGTATTAATGTTCCCTTTAAAAGGTGCTACTATGCCAATATCTAAAAGTAAATTAAATTACAGCTTTTTGGTAGTGTTGTACGAAACAGCTTAATTTAATGTTACTTTATTTAATGTACTGTTTTCTGGCTTGGTGTCATGGAAGAGCACAAACTAATGCCATTGTTTGTGGTTTATTTCAGCTTTGTCCAAAGTTCTTGCATACCAACTCGACCAGTCATACCTGGCCTTTCAGTGCGATTGCAGAACTTATAGGTAGGTAGATCAATAGTTTGCCTGAGTACTTGACTGTAATACTTTTTTCTTGTTGTAAAACTTTTTTCCTTTAGGTAGGGGAAGGAGTTGATCCTATTGTTACCATTCAGAATATTACAATATATTGGTTTGGTAGTCAGATTGACATTTTTCTTTCTTAATGGCATATGTACTACTGTTGTCCCACAAGTAGGGTTTGATGCCTGGTGTGCAATAAGCCAATCTTACGCACAGAGCCAAAATATTTATTTATTTCATGTTTGCGCAAAGATGGGTGCTAGATGATAATTCCACAAAGATAGCACACCACACCAAAGAACTACAACATATTTCTCCTGTTATGTGATTAGTAAAAACCTGCCTAAATTTACGTTCATTGGTTGGTAGTCACCATCTCATCTACTATTGGTTAATTATATTTAAATTAGCCTTGCTTGCTATGTAAATTAGCAAGCATGTTCCTTGTGGGGGTGGGGTGGCAAGTCTTTCCAGTTTTGAATTGTGTCGGTGGTCAGGATCTCCCCCTGCCGCCTTTACCTTTCCCCGACTTCGTGCTTCTTTGGCAATCATCCAGCCTTCTGTGCCTTCTGGAGCAGCATGTTTCTTTTTTATCAGTCTTTAGTTCCTTCTTCAAGGGTATAGTCATTGGCAAAGCATGCATTGTTTATACAAAGTAACCAGGCCTACGCAATGAAGCTACTGATTAATGGTCATTCTAAATCAAGCAGTGTCACTATGACCTAGGCATTAACCAACATATGGCTTTACTTAGTCTACATTTTAGCTAAAATCAGATTGCAAAATTGTCAGACAACTGTTCAGCAGCATTTCCGCATAGAATTCTCTTAATGCTAAACTATAAATTACCTGGACTACACTACCTGACATCAGTTGCAGGGGCCTTGTAGGATTTGCTGGTTTCTTTTTACTGAGTTTATTAAGGATTGCCAAATATAGAAGACTGTAGGACCAAGTGAATTCATTCTCTTTTAGTCCACCACAGCATACTGCTTTTTGCTGTTCCCAGGCCCAGAGAGTAGTAAGTCTGAGTTCACGTTCCAGATGCACGTGAACACTTGCATCCTGCACAGACACAGCTGGCCATGGACAGGTTAGCACAGACAGGAGGACAGTAACTTTGCAAGAACCTACATAAACACAAGCAGTGCTTGAAATGTGAACAGCATAAATGGCCTTATCCTATTCCTGCTTTCTGGGTAACTAAAGTTCAGTAGTGGTGCCTATGCATACTTTCACTCACTTATCACTTGTGCTTACCCAGGGTTCTGGGCATTTTGCCAAGATCTGTGAGTCTTTCCAGTACCTGTTGTGGTGGTGCAGCCCCCCCAGGCTGCTGTGAGATCTCAGGATAAGCCATGCATGCTTTGGGAAAACCTCCCATTATGCTGTGATGTTGGTTGCAAGTGCAGTGACTTTTCAGTCAGGCATTCTTTGGCCGCATCTGGGTCATCTGCTGTCTGAATGGTACATCAGGACCAGCCTGTGTCCTGGGCTTTTTAGCAGTTTCTGGTTTGGACCTTGGATCTCAACAGTTGCTCATTTCTTCTAACTTGTTGGCTTGTCCCACTTGAAGTTTGCTAGCGGAACAAATGCATACAGGCACACGCTGAGAATAGAGAGCACACTGACGCAGGAAATAGTTAGAAATAGTGTTTAGTGAGTTTGTACAACAGAGTGGCACAGGGTCCAACCATACAAGCATGCTGACCAGCAGCCAACTTGCACACAATCAGTCTGTGTTATTCCCCTCACCCATTATAGCATTCTTCTCCCATCCACTTTGATCTTTCCCTTTTCTTTGATGCCTCCTCAAAACATCTAATGGTAATTTTTGTACATTGTCACAATACTCCTGAAGCATCCTAATTTTCTTCTTTTGGGTTACCAAGTTTCTGGCTGAACATCTTCAGGGTTATACTTGAGTGGTTCCTCTTAATGGTCCATCCATCAGTGTCCTAAGACTTCTGCTCTTTGTTATTGGCTCTGTTGTCCGTTGTTAGCTAGGGCTTGTGTATCCATTCAATTTATTAGCTCCTGTTGCTCATCTTGCCTTTGATTCTGAATAGCAGTTAACTGGATATCTTCAGAGTTGCTTGTTTTCCGAGTTAGGGAATGATTAGAAGACTTTCTTTAACTGGTTCCTCAAAATAAAGGTGTGGTTTGGAAAGATTTGCCAAGCTTATCTAGCAGTTCACTGCTGCCAAAGGGAGCAATTCTCCTGGTCACACATCCCTTCGCTTCCTGTGCATAGGAGCAACAGTTTTGCTGTTGCTAATTCAGAAAATTGACCTAACAAAAGAAAATAGGAATTTTTCAGCTAGATAAGGCCGGAGCTGTCACAAAGGAGGAAACCAGAACCATGTGGCTGCAGGAAGGGCTGGCTGTTTCAGGGGTAACTATATGTTAAGTCATTTCGGCTGTTTTATCACCCCATGCCATACCTGGCTGGAATGATGGTAGATGTGCTGTGCAAGGCATGCAAACTTGTCTTCTTCCTTTGCCTCTGGTTTGTCATATGTGTTACTTTAACAAAGCTTCAAAGCATAGTAGCAACATACTGGTTGTAAAAGCTTCGAGTTAATCACGTTGATTTAAATAAGTTTTGTAATCTGTCTTTCACATGCTATACCATATGCTAAATATCAAATAATGTAAATAGGGTTACATTATGGAGGCCTGAATTTTAGTTTACGCCAACTTACATAAAACATTAATGGTCTGTATGCTAAAATTTGCCTTTTAAGCTCTAGTCTCTCCTGTCAACTTTTTGATGGTTATATTGCTGGCTTCTCCCCTTAGTCCTCAGTCAGATTAAATTTAGGTGAACTAATGCTGATGCTTAGAAGAGGGTAAATGGGACATCTAGAGAGAGTTGGTGAGCTAGCAAATCAGAAGACCTCCACAAATCATGGTCTTAAAAGAATACTTCCAAACTTTAAATTGTACTTGAAATGTCCTCTTCTGTTGATGCTGAAATATATTTTATGAACTTTCACTGTGGATGCAGTTTGTACTTCATGCTTAAAGAAAGCAACCTACCAAGCTGATTCCTTTTTATAGGCCACAGTGTTGGCTTGAGCTCTTTATTTATGGCCCTCAGTTGAACCTGCAAAACAGGCAGTGGAGGGATGCTGTGCCATCACATCCCACCCCTCCTCTTCCCTGTGCTTTCCCCACACACACAAATTCCATGAGTAGCACAGTGCTGGGAAAGGGAGGGGAAAGAAATACGATAACGTGGTGTTAGGGCAGATGAGATTTAAACTAGCTTTGCTGCAAAGAAACGTTTGTGGAGTCATGGTTTCTGTTTCACTTGTGGTAGCAATGCTGCAAACTCTTTCAAATCCTGTAAACAGAAAGTTTAGTCTAAAGGCTTTTGCACTTCCCTTCTGTGAAAGTCATACCTTCTTAGATTTGAACAACTTGAACTAGCAAAATATGTATTTGTGACACTTAGCTCTGTTAATATGGATGTGGTAGCAGAGCAGCAACAGTTTTTTCACCTAAATCTCCTGTGCCTCTGGAGTCAAAATTTTATATTTCACAGCAGTATCTGGGATATGGGAAATTTGGCTTCAGGTTTTTTGCTTGCCTTTTTTTAGTGTCTCAGATTTGATTATCTGAAGTTGTGATAGTATTTCAAATCTGATTTCCCAATTAAAAAGCCTGCAGGCCTGCAGCAGGTAAGATGTTGTTGCATCCATGCATATTAATGATGTGTCATTGTCTGCACTGTAGAGAATAACCTAGCTTCCTGAGAGCCAGTCAGTAGAGATGTTTGCATGGCTGGGAGAAAGTAAATATTGCAACAGCTGCTTAGGAGACAGGAAATGAAAGTAGAAACTTGTCTTGGTTTCGTTTTCTATTCTCACATTTGAGCTGCTCATCTCCACCTAAGTTTTTGCCTCTATGTTACTGTCACCTGCAATAGCTGGGAAATTGTGTGTTGTTTTCAGGCAAGTTGTTGTGGTTTAGGCCTAGCTGGCAACAAAGCATGATGAGGCCACTGACTCACTCGTCCCCCAATGCAGGATGGGGAGTATAAAATAGAAAGAAAAGCTTGTGGGTTGAGACAAGGACAGGGAGAGATCACTTGCCAATTATGGCCACAGGCAAAACAGGCTCAACTTGGGGAAAAAAACCAAAATCAATTTAATTTGTTACCAATCAAATCAAAACAGGGTAATGAGAAGTAAAACCAAATCTTAAAACACCTTTCCCCCACCCCTCCCTCCATCCTGGGCTCAACTCCACTCCCAGTTTCTCTACCTCCTCTCCCCAGGCAGCACAGCGGGACAGGAAACATCAGTTCATCACACGTTGTCTCTGCCGCTCCTTCCTCCCCAGGCGCAGGACTCCTCACGCTCTTCCCCAGCTCCAGCGTGGGGTCCCTCCCACAGGAGACAGTTCTCCATGAACTTCTCCAGCATGGCTCCACCTTCCCATGGGCCACAGTCTTTCAGGAGCAGACTGCTCCAGCGTGGACTTTCCCATGGAGTCACGGCCACCTTTGGGGGCACCCAACTGCTCCAGCGTGGGCTACTCCACCACGGGCTGCAGGTGGGCATCTGCTCCCCTGCTCCCCTCCGTGGGCTGCAGGGGGACAGCCTGCCATCTCACCACGGGCTGCAGGGGCATCGCCTCCTCCGGCACACCTCCTCCCCTCCTTCTTCGCTGACCTTGGTATCTGCATGGGTCTTTCTCTCACATTGCACTCTTCGCTGCAGGTTTCCCCTTCTTAAATATATTATCACAGAGGCACCACCGCTGTTGCTGTTTGGGTCAGCCTTGGCCATAGGCAGATCTGACTTGGAGCCGGGGAAGCTTCTGGCAGCTTCTCACAGGAGCCATCCCTGTGGCCCCTCCCCTGCTACCAAAACCACACCACACAAACCCAAAACACAAGGTTTGCCAGGTTTTAATGCAGCTATCTCATTGTAATGTTTTGATTTAATATTGTCAACTATAAAGAAGATTGGGTTTTAGGAGATTTGGGTTTTAGCATAACATTTACTTTATTAAAAATTATGGCTTCTTGCTTCTGTGTCAAAGTTGAGTAGTATGCAGTGACTTGGCTGAGAAATTTATGTCTGTGCCAGCACAAAAATTGTGCAACTGTATTACATACCCTACTGCAGAGCTGAAAAATGGCTGCAATTTTAGAGCCCCATTAGTTTAGCATGTCTTTTCAGCGTCATAGGCCCATGATTAGGGAACTATGTTAGGCTGCCATATTCACCAAATAAACATATGTGCAAGCATAGCACCATAATAAAGTTAGGGACGGCTGTTCCGCATAGCTGTTTGGCAGTGTTGCAAGACTAGACTAACATTCAGCAGATTGATTATATATGTATTTCTGCTAGATAAGGCTCTGTTGTGTGCTACATGTGGGTTTAAGTAGCTTTGGAGGAGTTACTATCTGACATCTTCACTGGAATTAAAGACTTTAAAATATGTTCTCACTTAAACTGTTTAATTTTTGCATTTTAGTATCCCACCCTTGTTTGCTTTCTTTCTCTTCAGATAATGCTTATGATCCAGACGTGAGCGCTAAACAGATATGGATAGACAAAACAGTGATAAACAACAATATTTGCTTGACGTTCACTGATAATGGAAATGGTATGAACTCAGAGAAGCTACACAAAATGCTAAGGTGGATAACTTATTTTGCAATTTTTTTCTTGTAAAAATTCCAGCTTCTAGTTCTGTTATTGCTCAGCTTGCTACTTTTTCTCATATGTAATTGACTAATTTTGTTCATAAACTTAACATTTCTGAAGGTGAGCAATTATCCACATGAGACTCTAGAATAGACAGATGCTAGCAAAACTTTCATACAACTTTGTCAGTATATTTTTATCTCATAATTTTCTCTTATCCTTTCTGTCAACCTTCCCATTTAACTTTCTGTGCAGTGGTTGTGCTGTGTAAACTCTCTGTAGTGTCCTTGAGTGGAGCTAAGGAGAATTTAATTTATTATTATTTTTTTTTAATCAAGATTACTTTAGTTTAACTTGGCGAGCAAGAGAAAAAGCGAGATTCAGTTCAAACCCTTTGAAGTATTGAAAATAGAAGGTATTGTGGGAAACTCAAGGGAATGGTAATCATGTTGATGTTGTTTGTCTATTTATCTTTAAATATTCCATATGGTTTCAAGTGATCTTTCTGCAACTTTTGTTTCTACAGTTAGTAAAGAGGTTGCTGTTCAGTTGCTCTTTTAGTATGAGATTGCTCTGCCTGCAGATAAATCTCTGGGTTTAAACTTGAGCAAGCTTGAATTCAAACTGTTATTTCTCTTTTTCTGTTGGATACCATAATTAATAACTTGCTTGCTAAATTCCACGTTCCATATACAGTTACGCGTTTTACTTTAAATGTAATGTGTAGTTACTAATGGAAGATTTGTAGATCACACATTTTCAAGCAAGTGGGGGGGGGGGGGAATCTTTAGGGGCTTTTGTTAGTATTTATTGTGAAGCCACAGGATAACTATTAGAATCCTGTAAGAATGCTTAGTGCATACTTCCAGAGAGATGATATTTCTTTCCCATATTTAAGGTGAAACTAAATTTCCCTGAATTCTTGCAGTGTGGTTTTAGCACTGTTATATGGCTCACTTTCAGGATTTGCTGAACTGTACATTGTTTAATAGTACAGTAGACCCTGGTCTCTAAAACGAGATAAACTCATTGTGTTTAAGTCTAATTTGGTAAGTCTGGCACGTATCAAGTTTTATAGGGCCTTTTACACTCTTCTAATGTTTTCTTATGTTTCAGCTTTGGCTTCAGTGAGAAATCTGTGATGAATGGCCGTGTTCCAGTGGGACTGTATGGAAATGGGTTTAAATCAGGGTCCATGCGCCTGGGAAAAGATGCAATAGTCTTCACCAAGAATGGAGAAACCATGAGTGTGGGCCTGTTATCTCAGACTTTCCTTGAAGTCACAAAAGCAGAACATGTCATGGTTCCTATAGTGACATTCAACAACGAACATATCCTTTTAACAATTTCTGAAGAAAAGTTGTGGGTACATGCAAAATTTGGATGATAATATCAGTAAAGGAAATCTCCTTGGCTAGCCTTATGTATACCCCAAATAAATTGTAAGATGCAAGGAAGGCTATAATTTGTTAAAGCTTTTAAATTTGTTGGAGCTCTGAGATGTGGAATGAGAACCTGTGAAGTGAGTACTGTTGCAGAAGTTTCCTTATCTTCTGAAAGCTTACTTCATTCAGAGTTACTCTCCTTAACATAATGCTTACGACAGATCAGTGATCCAACAGAATCCAAAAACAGCCTCAAAGCCATCTTAACACATTCTTTATTTTCTACTGAGGAGAAATTACTGGCAGAGCTAGATGCTATAATAGGGAAAAAAGGAACAAGAATTATCATTTGGAATCTTAGAAGGTAAGATGAAGTCCAGTCTCTTGTATCTCTCATTTAGTTTATGTTAGCTCTGAGTGTATGCAAACGTACAAGGGTTGGGGTTTTTTGTGAAATAATTCCAAAAGACTGTGGACAGTTAGCTGTAACTGGGAAACTAGGCTCAGACTTGCATGGTTGAAGGGCTGTAATGTTGCGTCAGAACTGTTGCTAATATCTCAAGTAATAAAGCAGAAGGAAGGAAAATGTAAAGGACTTTTAAGATAAGATACTGTTGCTTTTTCCAGAAGG
The DNA here is from genome assembly GCF_929443795.1 of Astur gentilis. Lineage (NCBI taxonomy): Eukaryota > Metazoa > Chordata > Aves > Accipitriformes > Accipitridae > Astur > Astur gentilis. Next base: position 5,932,296 of record NC_064911.1, read on the forward strand.
AAGATTGAAATAGATAAATTATAAATCTGTTATTTCAGACCTATAAAATTACAAATGCAAAAATTCAAACAAAAAATATTTGCATGTACAGGCAAGTATTACTGTCTTTTTAAGTTTGGAGTCAGCAGTATCCTTCTAGAGCGATTTAGGCCTTTCTAAACTTCTTAACTGTTTATCATAAAATAAATAGAAATCCAAGTAAATACATACGGTTGTGTGTATTTATCTACTTGACTCTGGGGGATTGTTCATGGTAGTATAGATTTCCAGCCTTTTCTAGCTTTGACTTGCTTGTTGCCTTTTTTTTTTTTATTTAAACGGCTATTGCTGTAGCAGTGGCAGATGGGTGTCATCACTTCCCATCTTGTTTCCCTTTCTTTCACATCTTTGCTTCTGCCGTATTAGCAGGGAACCTGTCTGATGGTGTGTCCAGAAAAGCTTTAGCATGTCTTTAACTGTGACAGCACTAATTGGTTGGGAATATTGTCTTGTACTGTGTTCTTAAGTGTTTAGCTTACTGTAGTTTTAAATACCTGAAATAACAAGGTATCCATAGGAAACAATTTTGAACTGCTTCGGTCCTATGGAGTTGGCAAGAAATTAGCTTGGTTTTCAGTTTCTTATCTTTATTGTTGCCTATCAGAAAAGGGGGGGGCAGGAAGCCACACCTGAATGAGTATAGATTAAATGTTACAGTCAATTATAGCAGGTGAAAAGTTTGGGGTTTTTTTATTTCATTAATTTCTTGCAAGTATTAGAGCCGTGAATCACTCTTAGCTTAGGAGATTTTAGTATAAGAAAGCTGGAGGTAACAGATGTATTACTGATTCTGGTTGTTTCCCCTTGCCACCTGCTACATAAGAAAAACTTGACCTCCTTTACACTTCAGAAACTAATTTGCATTGCCCAGGTAGACTTTCATTTGGTTTTAGATATGAACTTTTTTAGGAATGTGCATCACGTCATTGCTTGAGCAAAAGAAAATACTGTGAACTCAGCTGACTGGGCAGGATAACTTTCATGTTCTGAATTTTGGAGTGCGTTCGTGGGAAGTTGTGGGAAAGAACACTTTTGGTGGGATTCATGTTGTTTCTGATAAGTTGTAATGAAATCTACTTTAAAAAAAAAAAGAACGGAGCTGTTTCAGTATTAAAAGACTTTATTTCTGGAATATTTCTGCCAACTATGCTATATCTCAATGTTGTGTGCAAAGGTACTGCCAGTATACTGCAATGTATATATCTGCAACTAAATATAGTGTATACATGTAGTGAGTGGTCCAATAAGAAATTGTGATAATTATCGAGTTGGAAAGCTGTGGTGTCATTTTTGCAGCATTAAAAATCTTAGGAAGGCAATCAGTAGTGTTCAGAAATTTTGTGTTTAGAACGTATGCATGTGTCTTGGTCCATCCAGAATTTAAAACTGATACTGACAGCTTTTATTTTTAAGTGTGACCTGTTTAAGTTAGAATTCATCAATGTCTCACTTGCTTTCACTTCACTTGTATTCCTTGGATATCAGAAAGGAACTGGTGAACTTTGTTTATGTGAATTTTAGCAAATCTATGTGGAAAACCAGCATGACTCAAAGGAATTCCCTTTCTCTTGCGTCCTTGTGATACCCGCTGGATGTGCCACAATATCTTATCTTGTGGTGGATTTTCTTTTTTCCATAATTAGTATGGTTTTTTTAAATCTTATTTCTTAGAGATAAAAATGAAAAAACAGAGTTTGACTTTGACAAGGATAAATACGACATCAGAATTCCAGAAGACTTAGATGAAACAGGCAAAAGAGGGTACAAAAAACAAGAGAGACTGGACCAGATTGTTCCAGAAAGTGACTACTCACTGCGAGTATGTATAACATCTTTTAAAATTTGTTTGCTTACTTTTGGAAGCTGGAGGGTGTTTGGGTTTTTTTTAGTGTAATGTACTATACTACAGAAGTGTTGACTGGGGAAGGACAAATGTTAGAATTTAAATGTTAGGGCAATATGTCAACATTAATTTTGAAAATTGAAGGTGGAATGTATTTGTGAACTTGTGTAAACATTTGCTGTTTATTTAGAAGAAAATTACTGGGATTTATATAGTCTTGTACATAACTTTTGCTGTTAAATGTAGCCATCATTATCCACTAAGGATTAAGAAAGAAATGCAATCAGTAGCTTCAGAAATTAAGTAGGGGGGGTGTGGTTGTCAGCACAGTAAACAGTCCATCATAGTGCAGGTATACGTGCATATAGCACTGATGCTATCCCCATGTGGATCTTTTAAAACAGTGTCATTTCTAGGTTTCGAAAAGAGGTAAAGGAATTGGGAAGCAGCTCTGTTGTTTGAATACATGCAGGGAGACAGGGACAAGGCTTTTCTGTAGGGTAATTGATATGACCATTGTCTCCGCTATTGATTCATAAGCTTTGAAGGCTTTTTTTTGTAAGAAAGCACATCGGGAATTAGTGGGTGTTCTGGGCACCTCTTGTGGATGGTATTAGAAAGTATTATTGCAGTTGAACTAAAACCTTAAATTATTCTAAGACTCACTGAAGTCCTATATCCACTTCAATTACTAAAAGTTGTAAATATAATGATAAATGCAAATTAAAATTCATAGATCTACAGGTTTATAAGAAGATTGCATAGCTATTATCAAGCTATGATAATATGCAGTTGTTTGGAACAAAGTTAACACACTTTTTTGTTATTTTAAAGGTTGTAATATAATTTTTAAGCTGTCAGTAGGGGATAAAAAAAAGAGAGGCTTGTGTGTTTGAGAGCTCTTTTAGTGGTAAAAATGTATCTTCAGACACCCAATTAACTTGTATTCATAAAAGTTGTCCTTCAGTTGCTATTTATTTAATTTCTGATATATGTATGCTTATTATGCACACTTGCATTACCTATTTTTCCAGATTCAAGTTGGAAAAAAATACATTTCATAAAATTTAATTAAAACTTGAGTTTCTCTTCCTAAAGATAATGTGTATTGTAAAAATATTCATATCTTGATGTTTGGGGCTTTTTTTAGTAACAGCAGTTACTCTATGTTTTGTAGGCTTATTGCAGTATTTTGTATCTGAAGCCAACAATGCAGATCATTCTGCGAGGACAGAAAGTGAAAACACAGCTGGTTTCGAAAAGCCTTGCCTTCATTGAACGTGATATATATAGGCCAAAATTTCTGAATGTATCCTTTGCTAATATTTACATCATTGCATGCTGAATTTAATGATGTGACTTTATATGTAATCTGTCTGGATTCTGCTGGGTAAGTTGCAGTTAAACTAATGTGGGTTTTTTTTGGTTTGGTTTTTGGGTTTTTTTTGTAAATACATACTGAAGAAATTATCTCAATATAAAAAAAGAAAGTTCCAGGACCCAACTTAGAAGGAACACTCAGAGTAACTATATTTTTTGTGTTACATGAGATTAACAAGATTTTTCCTTAATATCTGGTAAAAGGCTAAAACAGTAAGAATTACGTTTGGATTTAACTGCAGAAACAAAGATCATTATGGAATAATGATGTACCATAAAAACAGACTCATCAAAGCTTATGAGAGAGTTGGCTGTCAGTTAAAGGTAAGAAATTAAAGCTCAAAAATATTTAAAAATCTTTAGAAATCATTTTCACTCAAACACTGACTCTAAAAAAGAATACAGATGAAAACGAGGATACTAATGTATCCTTTATAAAACCACCTTTTTTAGTTTGTACAGCAGTTAAAAATTGTATTAAATTGTATGCAGTTGTTTTGATGTTTGTTTTTGAAAGTAAGCTTGATACACAAAATACAGGCCTGGGCATATCTTTCAGGACAAAAAGAGGGGTGAAACAGAGGTTTTTTTTTTTATTTAGGGGGTTTGTGACAAGAGGTTTTTTTTTTGAGAGGAAGAGTTTTTACCTAGTGTATATATAGCTTATAATTACATCTGACAAACTCTTGCAGTATTAGCACAGTTTTTCTTGATAGATCTTAATTTCTTACAGGCAAACAACATGGGTGTTGGTGTAGTTGGGATTATTGAATGCAACTTCCTAAAACCAACTCATAATAAACAAGATTTTGACTACACAAATGAATACAGGTAAATGTATATTTTTATGTAGACTGTCTATTGAATAGTGTTGTTCACTGTGACATACCTGACAATAAAGGCGGCTTCTTTTCTAAGTAGTAAGAATAAAAGCTTATGTTCCATCATTAAACTGCATGACTGTTCTGAACAGTAGGGGTGGGTTGTTTACATATACAGTGGTCATACTGCATTCATTGTGCAGTCACTGAAGTCTAGCCTATGATACACATCATTTTAAAGCAAGTGCTCTAAAAGTGGTTGGTTGCAATTCTTCCCCTCGCTCATTGTAGAATGAGCGCAGAATAACTCACTGACATGTGGATATTTGTATGGTACATGACTAAAATTGTGATACATGAATCCCACACTATCAACTTTTTTTCATAACAAATTTTGTTTGGTCTTTTTTTGGAAAAGCGTTGTTGGATATTTTTAAGCCCTTCTTTTCAATTTCTTTCCTAAGAGTGGCCTTGAATGACCTCAAATCCTCTGCTACCTGATAGACCTTTAAAGTACCTGACATCCTGAAGGCAGCAGTGATTTAGGACACTGTTTCAGTTTTTGTTTCTAACTCAGGGTTGCCACTTTTTCACATATCTCTATCCATTCCATCAGTCAGTATCTAGTGTGATATTTCCTATAGTTAAACTGTGAACCAGATTGGGAACCTAGTCTGACTTAAAATTTTCAGAAATTATAATTGGTTTTAAGCCAGGTGAATTTCCTAGTCTGTTCACACTGCTTTGCTTTGAATCAGTTGTGCTGGCATTGTGGAAAGGGGCGTGTGGGGGAGGAAAGGCTAGAGGGGATGAGTTCCCTAAGCAGTTTTCAGGCTAAGGTGTAAAAACTGCCCAGGGAAAATTATCTGAATACAAACCCTGAGAATTGTTCCGCTCTGTATTACTTTCTTTCCTTTCATGATGACAAGCCTATTTTCTGTTTTCTGTGCTGCTTCATGTTAAGGGGTATTAGGAGCAGCCATCTTCTCCAGCACCTCTGTCCCAGGACTCCCTCCTGCACAGCCACTGGAGCCCAGCCTGGGGATCCAGGGTTTCTGCCCAGGCTGAGGGATGCAACTGCCACTTTCCTGTTTTCAGGTTCAACCAGTAGCAAAGCTGAGCACATGTCCCAGAGACACACACACACAGAGGACACTGAAATGGCTGGTTACACAGACTGCTGCAGACAAGGTGCACTTACATATAGGACTCACTTAAAACACAGCCAAGTCCCCTTCCTCCTCTTTGGCTTGTACAGATAGAAGCTCACAGTGAAGGCACACACGTGACACTCTAGGTTCACAAGCACATGTACATTTGTGGATCCCCTGAGTACTGGCACGACCCCTCTGTCATCCTTGTACCCCTGCCTGGATCCCAGGCCCTGTTACCTACTTACAGGTCCCCTATGCACTGGCTAGTACAGTTTGATGTTGGCTAGCAAACGTGTGCACTCACACAGACACTCCATATTTGCAAGTCTCCCTGGGTATGCCAGCATGAGCCCTTCCCTGCCTGATAGCTCTGCCTGGACTTGTGGTCTCCTATTCACTGCTGAGTCAAGTTTGGAGTTTGTTAACAAATACACATGCACACCAGCTCGCCGGGACTGGAGAAGATGCAGCCACTCGTCCCCCCACCAGCAGCCAGCACCAGGCATGTGGGCTGTGACCCACAGTCCTGCTCTAGCTGCCAGCACTGAGTCCCTCACTCATGCTGGTCCACCCCAGGCACTTTTTTTGGGAGGACACACCGTTCCTGCCTCAGTGGGTGGCAGCTGAGACCCCCACTTGCACTTGCAGCTGACACCACACACCCAGTTTTGACTCCAGGAGTTGGCACCAAATCCACTCAAACACACAGAGCTCTCACCAGTAGCTGGCACTTAGTCCTTGCCGTACACATACGCTTGGGCTAGAGAATGAGATTATGTAGAGCATTAAGAAAATGTTAAATAAGAAGATACAAGAAGATAGGACAGACTGTGGGGATCAGGCACAGGGCTCAGCCAGACAACTGTACTGACCAAACCTGTTTTACATGCAACCAGCTCCTTTTATACCCTTTTCTATTTACCCCTCCCGTTGTTCCTCCCTGCTCCCCCTTCCCCATGCACATTGCTTCATCAGTTGGCATAGTTCCACCGACCCCCTCCAAACATCCTGGACCCTCAGGTTTGCATCCTTATCAGTTGCAAAATTGCAGTTTGCCTGCAGTTTCTTGATAGCCTGTCAGTTAGTGTGACTGACCAGGTTTGTTTCTGGTTATTGTCTTTGTTAACGCTAATTGATCGGGTCTTATGACTCTCTGTGTTTGTCCCCTTCCCTTTCCTTATCCTCCCAACAGAAGAAATAAACATTCTCACACTCCCTATATCCTTACCAGTTAGTGTAATCAGCCAGGTTTGTTCTTATCACTACCTCCCTTGACAGTCAGGTTTGTCTCTGTATGTTCTTGTTTATGGCTTCTTTGACCATATGCCCTTAAAGGAGCAGGCACTTCTGTGTGCCCTAACACTTGCTTTCAGTGTGGACTTAGAAATTTAAGGTATTGACTTGCAAACACAGGTGGGGTAAACTTTGGCAGGAGAAGTCATTACCTTCTTCAAGCTGCATGTTTTGACCTTCAATGAGTTGTGGTTCAGCTTCCACTGGCAAGCTGAGCTGTCCACACCACCTTTCCTGAATTGCTGATTTATATGCAGCTCTGCATATAAAGATAACCCAGAAACCACACCAGAGTGCTGTAATAAACAGAGCTGTTAATTGCAGCAGCTGAGGAGCTATAGGAAGATAAATCTGGTCATTCGTGCTGTTGAAACAGCAGCCTTCTGGAGGAGGAGCAGCAAGCCTGATAGCTGCTACAGCCGCTACGGTTCAATCTGTCTGTATCTTTAAACGATACCAACAGTTTGTGCTGCTCTTTGTAGTGGTATTGCCAGCTTTAAGCAGTTCCTGTGTTTCTATTACCATTGTGCTAGCAGAGTTGTTAAGAAGAACACATGGTAAAGCAGATCAGGGAATTGGTCAAACTGGAAAATAGCTCTTGTGTTAGTTTTTTCAATGCAGATGTTCCCTGAACCATTACTGGTGTGGTGGCACTAACAGTTCCCTTGACAGAGGGTCAGGAATTAGCAACACTGTAGGATAGTCATTGGTGTTGACCAAGGTTTGCACTATGTTCCCACAGGCTGGCACAGTGAGCATCGAATGCTTTTTACTTGTTTCTTTTTAAAAACACTTGTAATGTGGGCATAGAGATACTACACTTGAAAGATCTTTTAGAAAGGTTTTTCTGCAAAGAGTACAGGTTTTTAAAATGTAACTTTCCAGCCCAAAACAGAAACATAAAACTGATGCTGTAATTTCATGATCAGTGTAAGCTGACCTGCCCTTCTTCCCTCTTCTGAAGAGAGATGTGATCCCATCCATGCATTGCTGCTCATTTCTGCCCTTGTGGTGCTTCCTTTTTTTGGCACAGAAATTCATGACTTGGGTCCAGAGGTGATCTAGATTAAAACTCTCTAGGTCAGATTAGTTCACTGCACAATCATTTGTATTAGTTCAAGGGACAGGGTGGTGTAGGTGTTGGAATAAGAGAAGCAGGGAGGGTCTAACTTTCAGGCTTTGGTTATGCAGCCACTTTACTCTGACATAAATTCAGCATGCTGACAAGAGGCAGTCTTATCTCTACCTCACCTGTGGGGCTTGTTGTTCTTCCGCACCACTCCCTCCTGTGTGTGCCAGCTCTGGTAGTCACTGAGCTGCACTATGAGCCCCGATCAGGAAACTAATCCAGCTAAAAATTAACCTAGGGTAAGACTGGCCTGCTCCTTTTAGAAGCATGTAGACTTTGTACTACGTTAAAGTGATCATGTGCTTGCAGTCTCAATGTAGTATTGTACATCAGCATAGGGTAGCCATGAACCTGCAGTTAATGGATGTACAGAAATATCAGCCAAATACACAGCTAGGATTGACATACACAAATACATCTACAAATACACATACACATATACAAATACACACGCTGGATTGACAGAGGTGGGTTTGTACTTTTTTCTTCTATGATTGAGGTTGAATTGGTGAGGTAGCTTCAGGGTTTGCACTGTACATTCACAGTGCTTCTGAATTGAGCACTCTTGATTTCAGTCTTTGACTGTGCTCCAACTCATCTTTCCAGTAATTTCTTTGCTGACAAGCTTGACTTCACACAATTCCTAGTTTATAGGATTTTCTAAAAGCAAAAAGCTTAACTGTTGTGCAATAGAAATATTAGAGTGGTTCATACGTTTGTTCTTTCACTGTAGTTTAAAAAGATTCTTTCTGTGCTAGTATTTGATTATTTAAGATGGTCTTTTAAAAACTTTTCTTTTTAGACTTACAATAGCAGCATTAGGAGAAAAGCTTAATGATTACTGGAATGAAATGAAAACAAAGAAAAATGAAGAATATCCATTAGCTTTGCCAGTTGAGGAGATACAGTGAGTATCACTTCGAAATAAAAGAATTTTACATACTCTTATTACTGTTTTACACTCAGTCATGAAAATGAACTTTTCATGTGAACATTCTGATATTTTTTCCATCACAGAAAACAGCCTGATCAGACATGGGTACAGTGTGATGCATGTCTGAAATGGCGGAAGCTGCCAGATGGAATAGAGCACTTGCCAGAAAAGTGGTACTGCTCACTGAACCCTGACCCACAATTCCGGTAAAATTAGATTTTGATGAATATCTAAATACTGCTTTTAGTTCTTATTTTATCACCTGTTGTAAGCATGGATGTTAAGCTCTTTTTGTCATGGGGTTTTGGTTTGGTTTTTTTTCTTTCTCCTCGACTCAGGAATTGTAATGTGCCAGAAGAACCAGAAGATGATGACTTAATACATCCTACATATGAGAAAACTTACAAAAAAAAGTGAGTACTAGACTTTCTTACAAGTGTCTCAACACTAGAAAAGGAATGTGAAAACTAAATGCCCTTTTCTCTTGTCTGTGGTATAATTACAACTCTTCTGGGAATATATCCAGTCAGAAAATAGTGCCCTGAAATCAAGACTTGATTGTAGCAGTCAATAGGTGAATAGCACTGTTCTTTTCTCTGTTACTAGCATGTTGACATTATATTCAAATTTCTCTCTTTGACTTAATGCCCGTTTGCCCTCCTAAATCAAAATTAGGAAAGTGGTAACAAAAGGGGCCTCTCTCATTTAATAACTACTAAGGAGAGCAATGTAGCAATTGGTGTTTAAGTAAGTACAGCTCTCAGAGGGGCATTGTTTCCTAGTACTAAGCAATATGAGGACAGTTTGGGATGTTAGAGCAGCAAGCTACTAGGGCTGTTAGGAGACCTTGTCTAGGTAACTATTGTTTTCAAGGTCCACATTGAAGCAGCTGAATACCTCAATACATTTATTCAAGAATAAGGGAGAGGATTCTTAGCTAAAGTGTATGGAAAAAACCTGACTTGGATAATTTTAGTTAATGCTGGTGAGCATTCTAGAAGTGGGAGTTTGGGGTTTTTTTTCAATTTTAAATATTAATCTGAGAGAGAACTTGTTTGAAGTGAAGCTAACTTTAAGCTATACTAGCTTCTAAGTTCATGCAGAAAATTTTCATTCAATAAACCAGAATATGTTCGTTAGAACTTTATTGTATCTAGCTGAGATAAGGACTATTGTGTTTGCTTTTAGTTTTTGAGGTTGGTTTGGTTTAATAATGAATTAACATTTTGAATCTAAGCTCTTAATTTTTTTTCCTTGCTGCTGCGAAGAGACAGGGAAAAACTGAAGAAGCGACTAGAATACAGCCACCAGGTAACTCCTGAAGTTGATAGGAACTGACTTTGGTTGCAGAGTTATTCTTGCTGGCAACAGTACTATGCAGTTTGATCAAATAGGCCAGGCTTTGAGTTAAGAGTTTGCTTTAGCTGGTGGCCAAGTGACTGGTTCAACATCCTGTTTTGTTTTGACGGTTGTGCAGGTTATGCTCACTATTAGTAAACCAAAAATCCCCCATCTTTGCTGTCCAATGATGGAAAATACACCGTTGCTTTCTATGTAGTACTTAAAGAGTTTGAGAGGGACAAAGCCCTCTCACAAAATAGTACTAGAAAAGATGTCAGTCACTCATACCTATTTTTATGGAATGACAGCTACTTACTGAAAGTGGTTTCATTGTAGAGAGATGTGATGAGGATATGAAAGTTAAAGATGCCCTTAAAACTGTGGCAGGGGGTGGGCATGGACAGACTTGTAGTAGCTGTGCTTTTGCAAGGAGGCACTCAAATTCAAATTAAATTAAATGCAAATCAACATGGTTGAGTGATGAGAATGTCTAGATTGTAACTCGGAATTTCCTAAATGTGATTTAGCTTAAGTTGCTTTCAAAGTAAAGTGCTAACCTAAGATCACTGTTTCTGGAGAGGAGATTTTGCATGTGCTGTTTTAACCTATATACTTCATTGTATTAATTTTTCTGCCATTACTTTTATCCAAGTACAAAAGTACTTTCTGAAAGTAAAGTATTGTTCATTTTAGACAAACTGAATTAATTACGAGCGGCTTTAATAGAGATGGCTGTCCCATACTTTGTGTATGATGGTCAGACTTAAGACAGAGATGCAGCTTGGGAGAAGCTCTTGCCTGAGATTCTACAGGGTACTTCAAAATAGCTGTTTCTAGAGAAAGACTTGTAAGATCAGAAAGTTGCTTTCTAACAGCAATAAATCTGTGCATGGAGAGGAGTGTGCAGCTGGCGTACAGCATTCAGAGTCCTCCGAGAAATCTCCCAGAAGTCTGTAATTATGATATAGAAGTTGCTGCTTTCTAGTGTGTTTCATGTCTTAAACCAACATGAAGGAAATACTTCACACACATCAGTAGAGTTTGGATGGAGGGGGGAGGGGTTGTGCAATCATTAAGTTAAGAAAACTGGGGTTTGCAATGTGCAAGTTTTGCTAACTTAGCCTTTCTTAATGCAAAATACTGAGCCCAGGTTCAAGGAGATCCTTGTACCATACATAAGAAACGTCAGTCAGAGTTTTAGGTGTTGGCAGATATTTAGGAGAACTGCTTAAACCTATTCTGAAGAATCTACTAATGTCTGTTTCTTTTCATTCTTAATGAATATTACCGTACAGATCAATAATGAAATGTTTTTAAAAACACCTGTGTCTTCAAGTAAAGACTTCAAAACATTCTCAGCCATGAGTGGAAAGGAAGCTGTTCCGAGATCACTTTTACCAGAAACATCAAATGCTTCTGTCAAAAGACCTCTGCTTCTTTTAAATAGATCAGTATCTTCACCTCATTCTGATTCCGATAACAGGTTAGTGAACCTGTACAAAGTAGATTCCTATTTATTTCTAAAATTAATAACTTTTTAATGAAAATGATGGTGTTGGGTGTAGTCCCATCTTCAGGTGATAGCTGCCAAAATTCATATGTCACTTTCGGGACTATAGGAAGCAGCAGGTTGATTAAAGGTACCTAGAAACCTTGTGAGGTACAAAAGTGAATGCAGCAAAAAATACTGCGCACTGCAAGGAAAATTGCTTAGTGGTTTGTCTGTTTAGGAAAAGACTGTATTGTGTTAACCACACTGCAGTATGTTTTCCTTAACCTCTGTTCGTTAAGGAACAGGTGCAGGGGGCTGTTCCCACAGATGCTGAGCCTGAGTCTGTTTTAAAATGATGTGTGAAGGTAATTTAGTGTGTGGATGTCAGCCACTTGTTTTTACAGGAAAGGTATTTACTCTGGCTACACACGTTAAAATACTATGCAGGGAGGCGTCGTCCCTTTCTAGTTACTGAGTGGTAGTTTTTAACAGTGCTTATAGAAACACTAAACATAGTTTGAAACAAATGACTTTGCACTTTTTGAGCAATACAATAAACAGTTTCATATTTTGCTTCTCAGTCTTAAACGGAAGACATCTAGTTGCATGACACCTGTGTCTTTAAAGACACCTCGATTAAATGACAAAACATTCAACAACCATGATGATGATGATGATGATGATGAAGATGTCATTATTTTAGAGGAGAGCAGTACTCCAAAGCCTTCAGCAGATTCTGATGTTCCTGTAGTAAAAACTGAATGTATTAATCTGGATCAAGAGGAGAAGCAGATAGAAAACTATGACATCAGGGAACTTTGCAGTGCAGCTACTTCAGAACCAAAAAGTGAACAGTTGACCTCATCAACACAGACAGAGCTCCCAAACATAGTTGTTAAAAAGGAAGAGGTGGAAGATGACACCGATATTCAAGTTCCCAGGGCAGAGATGGAAACTAAACAGCACAATGTTAATGATGTTTCTGAGACATCTGTAGATTTTGGAAATGAACTGAAAAATCGGCTGCAATTATTAAACAAAGAAAAAGAAATGTACCAAAATAAATGTGAAGTATTAACCAAACAAGTAGAAACACTGGAACAGAGGATTTTAGAAATGAATAATAAGTATGTGAAAAAAGAAATGTGCCATCAGTCAACTGAGACAATTTCTTCATCTGAAGAAGAAAAGGTTCATGAAAGAAAGTTGGCAGAAGTGACAATTCTTTATGAACAGGCCTTAGAAGAAATAGCAAAACTCAAGGAACAGTGCAGTACCCTGCAGAACTTAAAAACTGAATGCAGCAAGTGTGCTGATGGTGAAAATAAGAGCGAGGTAGAGGAAATTGCTGTGCAGCTGGATGATGTTTTCAGGCAACTGGACAAGTGCAGCATTGAGAGAGACAGATATAAAAGCGAGGTATGTTTGTTAAAACAGTGATATCTATCCTTCAAATTAACAATTACATTTGTGGGGGTTTTTTTAATGGGTGTTTCATAGCGGTTCTAGTACACAAATGTGTTGTATAGCTCAGTCCACTAACTAATCAAGCCACCTAAAAGGGGGAAGAAATACTAAATTAGCCTAAAAGCTCCTGGGTTTTTGCTTCCATGAACAGAAATAAGAAAACTTCAGAGAGACTGCAAGGCTCTGAGTGGCTCTGACTGCAAGACGAGAGAGACTGAGCCGGTTTAGAGGGAGCACACATACAGTGGTTCAACTGACAGCTGGCTACTTTAAACCAGTTTGTCTAGGTTATCATCTCACTGAAAAGTTAATTAAAAGCAGTCAGCAAAGTTAAATTATTTAAATTTGTATAAGTTGTTTTTATTTTAATCCACCACAATTTTATTTCACATATAAAATTATTTTTATTTACTTGCCAGATTGAACTACTAGAAGTGGAAAAAAATCAGATTTCCTGTCAATGTGAAGAACTCAAAGCAGAAATCGCACAGTTAAAAGCTTCGATTCCACAAGCAGTAGCACGTGCAAATGATTCTACAACAAGTAATGTAGAAGACTCTGTAAATTTTTCTGATGGAGAAAGGTATCAATTTTGTTCTTTCTAGAATATATTTCAAGTAAGATTTTGACTGGCTGATTGTATCTGAATCATCTTGATGAAGGTCATGTCTGATTATCATATAATAAAATGTGATGCTTGGAATTCTTTTCTACTGCCTCTTTTGACTCCTAACTCAGTAACATTTTTTTTATCAAGTGGGTTTTTTTGGTTTGTTTGGTTTTTTCTATGATTTGGGTATTTGTGTGAGCAGGGTTGGCCATTGCACAATAGAATGCCATACTGACACTTCTTAAAATACCAAAAATGCTATATAATTTCTAGATACAACTTGTAGCACAAGGAGAGAGAAAGGAGGCAGGAAAGAAGACGATCATTAGCTTATGCTGTGTAGATGAACTTCACTTTTATATTCTATTTTTCTTTCTTGGATCAATAATACTCTACTGAAAAGAGTTTGGGTCTCGTTTTGAAACTTACCTTTCTTGTAAGAACTTCTTGCTGCAGACCAATCCTATGGAACTAAGTTGTGTCCGGAGTGTATCTTTGAACTAAATGAGGGTTTAAAGTTATAAATAGGGAGCTTGCAGCTCTTGGTTAATAGAAATAGCAAAGACAGAAAAGAAGTACACATACCAAATGGAAGCAGGGATGAGCAGCCCATCAGGAATATAGGCACACTGCCTGGGCATGTAGGATGGATTTGAAAGCCAGAGCTTGGTTGGAGTTAAAACTGGCCAGGCCTGTGAAGGGCAACCTGAAGGGCTTCTGTAAGCACAGTAGCAGCAGTAGGAGAAGTAAGAAAAATGTGGGGCAGGTACTTAGCAGCTGGATATGAGGTGCATGAGACACAAATTGCTTAGGTACCCAGTATCTTCTTTACCTTGGTTTTTACTGGTAAGGTCTGCCCTCTGGCCACCCAGGTCCCTGAGCCAAGTAGTGATCTTGGGGAGTGAAGCATTACCTGTAATAAAAGATGACTGAATTAAGGGACCATTTAAGCGAATTTGACATAAACAAGTCCATGGGACCAGTTGAGATGCATCAGAGGGAGCTGGCCAATTGATGGAGAGTTGGCCTTGCAACAGTATCTCAAAAGGTTGTGGCAGTCGACGTTCCTGATACCTAGAAAAAAAGCGGTCATTGTGCCCGTATTTAGGACAGGCAGAACTACAGGCTGGTCAGTGTAGCCTCAGTCCCTGGGAAGACCATGGAGCAAATCTCCCTGGAAGCCACCTGCAGCCCCTTGATAGTCAAGGTGGTTAGGAACAACCAGCATGGATTTACTGAGGGCAAATTGTGCCTTTGCAGCCTCATTGCCTTTTACAGTGAGATGAACAGCTGTGTGGACCTTCATTTTAGCAAGCTTTCAATGTGGACTGCCATAATACCATGATAGCAAAGTTTGTGAGGTAAGGTTTGAATAGGTAGACTAAGAGGGGAGTCATAAAATTGGCCATCCTGCTGAGCTCATGGATCAATACCGAGGCCAGTAACAGTTAATGCCTTCAGTAATGGCCTAGATGATGGAGCAAAATTAACTCAGTAAATTCATGATGACATCAAATTGGAGGGAACCATTGATAATCTGGAGAGTAGGGCTGCTGTTGAGGGACCTTGACAAATTGGAAAAATGGGCTGAAAGAAACCTCCTGGAAATTCAACAAAGGCAACTGCAAAATTCTTCACCTGTGTTGGAAATACCCCACGCAGTTGAACAAGCTGGAGACTACTCATAGGAAAGCAGCTTAGAAGAAGGCAGCCTGTGATGCTGGTGGACTAAAAGTTGAATGCAAGTCAGCAGTGCACTCTTGTGGTGGTAGAACCCAGTGCCTACTGGGCTATATTGGCAAAAGTTCAGCCAGCAGTTTGAGGGAAGTGATTCTTGCCTACTGTTGGGATTGTGAGACCAAACATGGAGTATTGTGTCCATGTTTTGGGCTCCCTGGTTTATGAATGACATTGGTATAGTGGAGCAAGTTTACTGAAGGGCCACCAAGATAGGTGGGGGCCTGGACCATCTGATACATAAGGGAAATCTGAGGGATATAGCCTTACAAAGGGTGGAATACCTTGAAATCCTATTGCTTACTTCTGCTGCCTAATGAGAGGGTGTAGAAAAGATGAAGCCAGGCTCTTCTCATGAGCACAGTGATAGGATGAGAGGCAATAGACGACACAAGCTGCAACAAGGAAAATTCTGTTTAAATATTAGAGAAAAAAAGTGTTCACAGCTAGGGTAGTCAAACCCTGAAAAAGGGAGCCAGGGAGATTGTGGAATCTCCATCTTTGGAGATTTTCAAAACACAAGAAGGTCCTAAGCAACCTGATCTGAGTTAGCCCTGCTTTGAAGGGTGGGGGCAGGGAGAATGGACTGGGTGATTTCCAGAGACACCTTTCAATCTCATTTTTTCTGTGGTTAAATCTCCCCTTTATCTCCCAGCATTTCATTTTCTTATAGCATCTGACTTGTGCTTCCTAAAAGAATTAGCAAATATATGCAGGACTTGTAAGTAACTTTTACCACAAGTCCTGTTGGGATATGATGATACCGTGAAGACTGGCTACTGGAGATGATAAAGGAACTGATGGTAGAAGGAAATGCTCAAGAGAAGGGATGGGTGGTTTGGAAGCAATTTGATCAGGAAGAGGACAGAGCAAGGGGATCCAGGAAAGAAAGCAAAAAGAGGCGGCATAGCATTTTCCCTGTACTGTAACTCTTACTTTATTTCCTCTATATTTTAAAGCCTTTGGACAAACTACTCTTTCTTGCCTTCTCCTCTTCTTTTTTTCTTCTTTTGTTCCCATAGGTGGTAGTAGTTTGTGCTTCTAAATGTATAAAAATACTGTGGTTTAATATTGTTTCAAGAAATAAAAAGGTGGTGTGGGATAAAGGATTGTGCCTGTGCTTATTTGCTAACTTAAATAAAAGCATTCAGAAATATTTCTGATCTGTTTTGGAAAAGGCAGAATTCAGTTTAGCGCTTAGTATTTGTTTGAAACTAAGGGAATATACACCTTCAAAATTAAAACTTGAGAGGCTCAGCTTTGAAAAACTGGTAGATTTTGAAATTACCTTGATGCAGCTTTAACTACATCAGGTTTTTTGTTGGTTTATGAAGTGATGTACAGAGCCTTTCCAGTATACGGTATTAGTCCAGCTTTGTTAAATAAAGTACTGTGTATTTGAACTTAAAACTTCATCTACATCTAATCATATCTAATTATTTCTTCACAGCCTGAAACTACGCTCCCTTCGAGTGAATGTTGGACAACTTCTGGCTACAATCATGCCTGATCTAGACTTGCAGCAAGTAAATTATGATATTGATGTAGTAGACGAAATTTTAGGGCAAGTTGTAGAACAAATGCATGAAATCAGTAGTACTTAATATCTTAAGATTTTAGCAGACTCTTACCTGATCTTCCATTATAACCTTTATGTAGGTTCAAAATTGTATATACTGCTTCTTCACTTTATATATTTGACATAGTTTAATCAATAAGTGTATATACTCTACACGTTTAGATGTTCCCACAGATGCAGTGGGTATTACCTTCACTTCCTCTTAAAGGAAAACTGTCAATATTGACCAACCCTGATGTACTTAATTAAGGATTTTGCTTTTAAAATGTATTTGTAATTAAATTTGCAAATATTTTTATTATTAGGAATCTTAATACTTTTCTACAAAAGCTTTTTCGTTGACTTTTGATGTTATATAAGCATTAATACTTGCAATTATTTCCTCTTCTAAAATCTAAGTAGTAGAATATATTAAAAATGCAAAAAAGAACCTTCCTTGATTTCCTGCTCAGAACAAACCTTAGTAGTGTTGTTGTATACTACAGTATTGTTTCATTGCTGTTGGCAATGTTGTGTGTTGCATTAATGGGATAGAATGTAACTAGTAGACGAAAATTTTGGCCATATGGGTAATATTTGTGGTTTACTACCAAAAAAAGAAAAATTCTTTAAGGGGTTTTATCCTGAAAACTGGTGATCTTTGACTCCCTTTTGGATTTTTTGATGTCACTAAAGAACTTTATCTGTACATAGTTTTGCAGCATAAACAACTCCATGGGATATGGCTAGGATATTTCAGCCTTTTCAGTGATGAAAACCACATGCCTGTTTTTGTCCTGGCCTTGCTACTTGCTTGCTGTTCCCTACATCCAAGAACTTGTCTGTATTTGCGCACAGAGGGATCTTCAGTTCTACCCTATAGCTCCCATTTGAACACAGCAGTGCTGGTGCACAAGTCCAGGTATGTTACCAGTACATGGCTTCAATGGTCAGATTTCACACAGAGCTCTTGCCTACTTTTTTTGAAGTCAAAGGCAGCTGGTGGAATGGGAAGCATCCTTCTGGACCATTGGAGAGAGCAAGCTGGGGTGTCATATCCAAAGCTAGATAGGATTCCTGGGCAACCTCTGCTCTGCATCAAACACCACCTTTTGAGACCTGAAGGCCTTTTTTCAGGGAAGCCCAGTGCTGAACAGGGTTGACATTAGAGGTTCTGTGATGTATACAAATGCTTATATATATAATCTCAAAAATCAAATCATTGCAGTATTAAACGTATAGTCTGCCTTGGAGTCTTTCAGGCTGAGATGCGAGGGTCCCGAGATTCGGTTCTCGGAAACTTACCTTCCTATCAGAATAAACCATGCTGAGTACAGATGAGTCAGACTACTAAATCCTTAACTAGCTGAATGGAAGTACTTTGAAAAGGAGGCATGTTTCCTTATCTGTGGTATTAACTACTACAGAGTGAGCTAAAGCTGAAAATGTTCAAATATAACTCGTTTATGCTATCTTAAAGTTTAGACATCTTTTATTATAGGCAAGATAGGGGAGTCCCTCTTCCCCACCCCATTTTTTATTTCCGTAAATGTTTTATAGTGACTCTTAAGCCACTAGTTCTATGCTCTAATGCTCATGTAAAAAGTTCCTGGAAGAAATGGTACTGAGAGAAGTCACTGTTACAGTGGTGACAGTATCCTCAGCCAATTATATGTTTTTCTTTTGAAGTCATCAGGAATGAGAAGAGAGGTGTCAAAGACAGCAAATCCGCCTTTTACTCTGAGGTGGTGTTTGTCATCCAAACAGTGATCAAGAAGAATGGTTCTTGCTTTTAAAAAAATTAAAAAAAAATTTAAAAAAATCATGAAATAGCGTTCAGTATGTTCATTCCTTGGAAGTATCTTTTTTTTATAAAGCCAACATTTTTGGCTTTTGCACTGCTACTGTCCTGATTTAATTAGATTATGCTCCTCTTAGTTGTAGTTCAGTCAGTTTTTGATGGGCAGTATTTCAATTTTAAGATGCTATCTATTCTAATATGCCAATAAGGGTAATGCAATACTGTTGTACTTTATAATGGATAAATTGAATGTTTTGATTTTTGAAGAGGTGGCTGTAATATAACTGTTTGTATGACTTTTAAAAAGTTTATATTTTCCATTTATTGGTGTGTAGTTTTCCATTTCTTAATCATTATTTATTACGTTTCATCAGACTCTGTAGCTGAATTTCTTATAGACAACTGGCAAAATATAGCATATGTCTATATTAAAAATGGCAAATTTACCCTGTACATTTACACTTTGGAGAACAGTGGACTAATGGAAATGGTTTTTATTTACTTGTTAAAATGTATTTTTTGTAAAAAAATAAAAAAATAAAAAACAATATATAAATCTGAGTTTGCTGGATCAAAACTTGTATGTGATCAAATGCAATGTTTTTGTTTATAAATAAATACTATGCAGAATGCCTAATGTTTCTGCCTTATTTTAAGTGTTCGGTCTTACAAGAAAGCTGGCTCAGTCTGCTTTTGAGCAGAAGACTTGGGCACACCAAGTATGCCCTCAGAGCAGGTGGGCATCCTAACTGAGCCCCAGACCAGCTGACTGGCTGTGCTTCTTCAGACGGTCGGTTTTGTACGGGGAATTCTCTTACCCAGTGACAAGACTGTTACTGTAAGAGGATTTGGGACAAAACTGTTTTTCAAGGCCTTGTTAGAGAGCTGTTGTCTTTGGGGTACTAAGGCAGAAGTGACGGGAATGCAAAGGTAATAGGGAGGTGAGACCACCTACCTCCTTGGGTGTCAGTAAGCTCTTGGATCAGATCGGATCAGCTCTCCTTCTGAAATGTTACCTGTAGGATAGCTGATCAGTTCCCCAGCAGGAGAGGCTCAAGTTCTTCCAGGTATTTTTGTGGCTGAGGCGCAGACCGTTCTTCCCTGACCAGTACTTGATCATCTAATACAGATGACTAATAAAGAGGCAGCAATGTGCAAGTGCTACCGAAAAAGCCGGCCGGTCAAAGAAACTCTCTAAGACTCAATTTTGGAGTTTTTTTAGAAAGCAGGCATTCTTTATTGCAGTGCTGGATGCATGGGGGATAGTTCCTCCTAGCGTGCATACCGTTACCTACAACAAGCAACACTTCTATTGTTCTAATATATACATATTGATTACGTTTCCCGGAATGGTTGTACATATTCATGTTATTTCCCAGAAATTACTTACATAGTGTCCACCCTTTTGGGCATGTGCTATTAAATGGGTCGGTGGTCTTTTTGGGGTCTTTGAAACCCTCTGGTGGTCATGTTCTTGGTGTCCGCTAATTGAACTCTCTCTTCAGGCATGCGCAGTGCGGGTCATCTCAGGTGGTTCATCTCTTCTTCCTAGTTAGCTGGCCCTGGCAGGTTTTAATCACAAAGCTCAGCAGAACTCAAGGCTTCTTATCTCTGTGTGCATACTGTTAACAAAGCTCAAGGTTTTCTTACATACCGAAAGTTTCAAAGTCGCTCAAGCAAGCATAAATTAAGCGTTGTCTACAAACATACGATGGAGTCCTTCAACTCCAGCCTTTATTTCAAGGCATCACAAGGCGTTGTTGTGGAAGGGGTTGCACCTGGTATGGAAATGTTCTGGGTATGGAAAAAAGCAGTGCAGTTAGAATCCAGGGTATGTGTTAACTGCATTTCAAGGAGGTTCCTGGTTTTAACGTATGAGTGTACTTCCATGCTTTCTGCTACGCAAATGAAATTTGAAATCAAGCACGAGGACTTGCACTGTCCTGGCTTTGTAAGCCCAGTCCTACTTGCAATGGAAATCCTCATTGCCCTGTAGAAGTCCTCTTTCTTTTTAAAAAATCAGTCTAATCTGAATACAATAACTCTTCATTTGTTCTCTTCTGCTTTCTCACCTGCTGTGCGAGGCAGTGTAATAACCGGTGAGGTCTTCAGAGTACAATTTTGGCTTTAACCGCGCGGCCGGTGGTTCTTTTGCCCGTTGCTGTCGGGAAGGCGGCGAGAGCGGCACAGCCATAGGCCGTGTGGGAAGAAGGAAAAGTAGATGCCAGTTTAAGGGTGTAATTTTTTAATTATTATTGTGAATGGAAAGGTTTGCCTTTGAAAGAAAGGGGAATTTGGGGGATTGGTTGCCCTTTGACCAGTCTAAATGTAAAACCTTCTCAAATACAGTAATGCCTTTTTTTTTTTTTTTTCTTTTGCCGAGTGGGAGGGCGTTGGGCTTTTTTTAGTTTTCGTTTCGTTTTGTTGTTTTTGTGGGGTTTTCTAAGTGGAAGCAAGCTAAGGGCAGGCCAAATCCAGAACGCAGGCAAAGAACCCTAGCCAAAACGGCAGCACGGCGGAGCCCTAGGATTTCCCCCAACCACCCGCCGCCCCCCTCTTCGCTTTTCGCAGCGGGGGCGGGCAGGGCTGCCAAAAGCGCTGGCCAAGTGCTGGCGGCGCGGGCACCTTCCCACACCGTCCGCCTGCAGCAAACCGGGCCGGGGAAGGGGGGCGAGTCCGCCGTCCGCCAGGGCTGCCCGCGGAGGGCCCGTCCGTGGCGGCGCCGGGGCCTTATCGCCCGTTCCCGCCTCCGGCAGGGGGCGCCGCCGCACCGCCGGGCTCTCCTCAGGAGACGGCGGCGGCGGTTGTGGGGAGGCCGCGCGCAGGCGCGGGGCGGTGCGAGGCGGGCTGGGGCGGGAAACGCGCGCCCGCGCTGGAGCCCGGCCAGGCCGCGCGGCGCCGCAGGTAGGGGTTGGGGGCGCGCCCGCCTCGCGCGCGGGGCCCCCCCCAGCCGTTAGCGGCGGTTGAGGGCGGGCGGGCGGGCGGCCGGGACCACCGGCGCCCCGCGGGGAGAGGAGCCGCCGCGGGCGGCCGGGCTTTCCGTGGTACGAAGCGGCGGGGAGTCGGGGAGGTAGGCTGGGTGCCTTTCGGGGCTGTGGCCGGCGAGCGCGCTGGGTTTCGCGTGGCCGATCCTCTGGAGGCGTCGGGTACCGCCAGCCGCCACCCACCCCCCTTCCCCCCGGGGGCTGTTTTCGAAGCCCCCGGGGCTCCGGGGAGCGGCCGCCGCTTGCGGTGCCGCCCGAGGGGCGGCTGCGGCCAGCGGCGCCTCCGCCTTCCTCCTCCCCCGCCGGGGCCTTCGTGCTCTTCCCGTCGTTCTGGCTTCTCGGTGCTCCGCGGTCGGTACGGAAGTAGTTGTTGCCCCGGGGGCTGGGTGGAGCCGGGCTGGGGGCAGGGCCCGGGCAGCCGGGGGCTGAAAGGGGAGAGGTGCGGTGCCTGCCCCCGGGACTTCCCGGTTGTTGTAACCCCCGTCCCGTGCTTCTGTCACAACGTGTAATGCCGCCGGGAGACACGGCTTTATTGCCCTTCTCGCGCAGTGCCCGGGCAGTAGCTGTAGCCGTAGTAGATCCTCGCATTTAGAACTGGTCTTCCTTAAGCCGCCCTGTCAGTTTCTGTGGCGAAATTGTTACGGGATCGGTCTGCGGCGCCTGCAAAATCTGCGTTAACTTTGATTGCCTTGGTCGTAAGGAACAAGAATTTATCTGGTATTTGCTCTGTGTTCTTTAGCAGACATGAAGGTCATCACTTGTGAAATAGCGTGGCATAATAAGGAGCCTGTTTACAGCTTAGACTTCCAACATGGAGCTGATGGGAAGATCAATCGACTGGCCTCAGCAGGCGTGGACACAGCCGTTCGTGTAAGTTTCAAACCTGTTTGGTTTGGGTTTGTAGCATGTGCAGAGCAGGAAATGGCTTGCTTGTCCGAGCTACTGGATTATTGGCTGGTACATGACATCCGTGGTGGGTGGTTTAGGGAAAGAGTATGAGACTGTACAGCTATACGCAGAATGACTGCTACCCTTGGGTCCTGTCCCTGAGTTCTGCTGCCGAGTGTTGAACTGTTATTTTTGGAAAATTACCTGCATTGACTGTTGGGTGATATTCCGGAGTAGTAACTGCTAACTTACGGCACACTCTTGTGGGTTAGTGAGAAAGGACTGGTTTTAATTTCTTTATGTTCATGAAAGTTGAATTTTATTTGTCATTTTGTACGTAGTGACTCAGTAATATGGTATCTTTCTACAGCCCTTATTATTCAGCTTGAGATGCATCTCTCTTAGGTAATTTTGTGTTGGTGCTAGCAAACTTTGTTAGTCAGTTATCCATCCTTTTGAGAATCGCTTATGAAAATGTTGAATAGCACAAGCCCAAAAGATGTGGCTGTAGGATTTACCTTTGCAAAATCAGGCAGTTGTTCTAATAAATTCTTAATGCACCTGAGGATTGTCCCCATCATTCAATGTTCTCTTGCTTTCTCTAAAAGCCTTAGCCCTAGTTGGAAGCATCGGGAAATTGAGTGCGCTGGGTGAACCACGTTTTTTTTTACCTGGATGTTAGTCAACTGCTTAAAGTTAATGGCCAACTGAGGCACAATTTCCTTTGCAGAGGAATAAATTGAATTTATTTATTTATTTAACAGCTTCTCAATATGGAAGGTAGACATAGTGGTCAGTTTTTCTGAGTCACCATTTGAGTACTTCAAAAAAAACCTGGCACATTTGCTTCCCCTGTTTTTTGAAGCTGAGAGTGAAACAGTAGGTTACCTATCACTGCTGGGCTGTTCATTTCATGTTTGAGTTCCTGTAGGTTGGTTCAGTATCTGAGCCTGGTGATTTACTGTAAAATACTTTTTTTGCTTGTTTACTAAAATCTCTACTGCTAACCTTTCAATTTGAGACAGTTCCTCAAACTCATCCTGCAGTAAAGAAGGGTTCCAACTGGGGACCCTCCCTGTGCTCCTTAGAAATGAACTCCAATGCAAAGAATTCATGTAGGTTCTCTGCTATGTGTGTATGTATCTGTCTGTCTACCTGTCCTTGCATGGTATTTTACATTTTAATTATCTTTTGGGCCTGCTTATGTTCTATCAGGCTTCCATCACTTATTTGAAGAAGAAATAAAAAATACTCTAATAAGGTTTTACTACCTGTGCAATAGGTACAGACAAAAGCCTTTCTTTTGTATTACTGCTGCATTTTCTTCTGAATAGGGAAATGCTCTGTTTTAGCAGAGAATTCGAGTTGTAAAGATCAGATTTATACTTACATTAGGAATGGCTGGATTGGATCCAGATTTGTTTCTCAGGATCCTCAGTGCCGTACTTTGTGAAATATGCCAATACATGTTAATGTGTTTAGTAGCAAATTATTACAAATAGTAACTGCTGTGATATGTGCATGATTAGAATGCCACTTTCTTTTGGAGCTGGTAAATGGGATAAATGTCATTCAAAATTAGAGTTTTATTCGAGTAGCCTCAGCCAAAACTTTTCCTTTCCTCACTGGCAAATTGACTTCTTACCTGATGGTGTATGCATTTCAGGGATTTTGGCTCTATATGGAGGTTACTGAATATATATTTAAGTCATACTTGTACATATTTTAGGGCCAGAAAAATAAAAGATACTGCTGCTATGTCTTCTTTAGGAGGACTACTGCATACAGGGGGAAAACTGGCAGAAGTTACAGAGGTCTTAATTCAGGCTGCTTCATTGTTTGGTATATTCCTATTAAGGCCTGGTTGTTGGTTTGGTTTGGTTTTCCTGAATTGAGCTGCATTCAAGAACAGATTATTTGAAACACCTAATGGGATTTAGCTGTCTGTGGCCTTAGTCCCAGAATATAGGGACATAACAGTGTTGCTCTCGTGGCTGAACCAGTGCACAAGTAGAGCAGTAGGACTGGCATTATTATGAGCTGCAAAATCAAGAACAAGTGGAATTGGGAATTCCCTAAGCCAGCATGGCTGGCGAAGTGTCCATATCATGCAACTGTCTTAATGCTGTGGTTATGATCAGTGAAGAACTGGAATTGTTATAATTCTTGCTCAAATCACCTGTTTGAAACCACTAAATCTATTGACCTTTGGGGTATCCTGCAAAACTCTTCAATTTGCTCAGACTTCTAAAGAGAGCTAAAATGTTTTTTTTCTTCTGCAGTAATCAGCTTTTTTTTTTCAGACTGTTACAATTTGTTTTGAGGGATTTGTTAACAAGATTCTGTAATTCCATACTATTGAATCATTGTATTTATAGGCTTGTCAAATACCTTTGAAGCTAGAGGTTGTCAATGACTGAAGAGAGAATGATGTTATATGTTTGGTTGTTGGTTGGTTTTTTTGGTTTGTTTTCATTTATTGGAAATACTTAGTAATATATTTCACCAGACTACAAAAATACTGCAATATAATTACAGCTTGTGGTGGGTTGAGTATGGCTGGCCACCAGGTGCCCGCCATGCTGCTCTGTCACTCCCCCTTCTCAACAGGACAGGGAGAAAATATGATGGAAAAGCTCATGGGTCAAGATAAGGATGGGGAGATCACTTAATAATTACAGTCATGGGCAAAACAGACTCAACTCAGGGAAATTAATTTAATTTCTTGCCAATTAATAATGGAGTAGGATAGTGAGAAATAAGAACAAAACTGAAAACATCTTCCCTCACCCCTCCCTTCTTCACGGGCAGAACTCCACTCCCGAATTCTCTATCTCCTCGCCCTGAGCGGCACAGGGGGACGGGGAATGAGGGTTGCGGTCAGTTCATCACACGTTGTCTCTGCCGCTCCTTCCTCCTCAGAGGCAGGACTCCTCACGTACTTCCTCTGCTCCAACGTGGGGTCCCTCCCACGGGAGACAGTCCTTCACAAACTTCTCCAACGTGGGTCCTTCCCAGGTACTGCAGTTCTTCAACGAACTGCTCCAGCGTGGGTCCCTCCCACAGGCTGCAGTCCTTCAGGCACTGACTGCTCCAGCGTGGGTTCCCCCGTGGGGTCACAAGTCCTGCCAGAAAACCTGCTCCAGCGTGGGCTCCTCTCTCCACAGATCTGCAGGTCCTGCCAGGAGCCTGCTCCAGTGCGGGCTTCCCACAGGGTCACAGCCTCCTTCGGGCATCCCCCTGCTGTGGTGTGGGGTCCTCCACGGGCTGCAGGTGGAGATCTGCTCCACTGTGGACCTCCCTGGGCTGCAGGGGGACAGCCTGCCTCACCAACGTCTTCCCCACGGGCTGCAGGGGAATCTCTGCTCCAGTGCCTGGAGCGTCTCCTCCCCCTCCTTCACTGACCTGGGGGTCTGCAGGGTTGTTTCTCCCACGTATTCTCAATCCTCTTTCCCAGCTCCTGTTGTGCAGCTTTTATTACTCTTTCTTAAATATGTTATCACAGAGGTGCCACCAGCGTCACTGATAGGCTTAGCTTTGGCCAGATGCAGGATAGTCTCAGAGCTGGCTGGAACTGGCTTTGTCTAACATGGGGCAGCTCCTGGTGTATGCTCACAGAAGCCACCCCTGAAGCCTCCCCCAGCTACCAAAACCTTGCCACATAAACCCAGTACACAGCTGTGGCTCATAGAGGGAAAATTTGTGGAGCAACTGCAGCTTTAGCTCTGAAAGTTTCAGATAATAAGTTCAGAATGACTGCCCAAGGAGTAAATTGTGGATTAATGAAGCGGTGCATATATATTACATCTTGTTCCTGAAAACTGTCTGTAATGCTTTTGTAACTAGATATGGAAAGTAGAAAAAGGGCCAGATGGAAAAGCAATTGTGGAATTCTTGTCCAACCTTGCTCGCCATACCAAAGCAGTAAATGTTGTGCGCTTCTCTCCAACTGGTGAGATCCTAGCATCTGGAGGAGATGGTAAGAACTGCTTTTCATGTGTCTTATGCAAGATAATTGTAATGTTGAACTAAATGTCATGCATTAACAAAACAGTGAGCGAGACAGAAAGAATCTTCATATGATTTTTTCTACAGATGCTGTTATTTTATTGTGGAAGCTGAATGATAGCAAAGAATTGGAACCATTAGTCTTTCAGGATGAAGATGAAGCTCACCTTAACAAGGAGAACTGGACAGTCATTAAAACTTTAAGGTAGCTTAATATGTTATGAATTTGTTTTCTGTTCTGTGTTTTTGATTCCCCAGTGGCTTTTTTCATCTGGTACAGTCTTCTGTTCAGTGTATGTAGAACATCAATGCTCTCTAAAATTTGCTTGCTCTAATATTCATCCTTTTATTGTATTTAACTTTTTTTGATACATTGCCAACGTACAGGTTTGGGTAAGGCAGAAGATTTGGCATTTATGTGACATAACTGATGTGCTCTGAAATTTGTTCCTGAGATTTGCAGTCACTTAAAGCTTAGACAGAGATATATAAAGTAAATGTGAAGTTTTATTTGCTAGCTTTATAGTGGAAATTTTGGTCACTATTAAGGCAAAAAGCATCAGTGGATAAAATGATTCATGCCAGATGATGGCTGTGAGGATCAACCAATCTTTTTCAAGTAGTTCATTTTAATGGTTGAAAATCTACTGAATCGTACAGCTTTAGTTTCAAGTGTACGATGATTAATAAAATATGCACATTGTGCCTGCTAAGACTAAGTAAGTATTAGCTGATAGTGGCTGAGGCATCAGACCACCACTGGCAATTGAACTACAACAGCGTTCTCGCTCTTGGATGAAGTCTGAAAGAAATTAGCAGTTCTGGACTTGGAAATGCATGTTGAGTGAGCAGTATGTATAGCTCTGCCTTGCTTTCTGTGTGTATCTGTTAAAAGTTTTAGTCTCTTGTCTATACTGATAAAATCATTGCTTATTTTTTGTAAAAAGTGTAAATTCTTAAATCTGCTATGCATAACTGATACATTCCTTGCAACTGCTGAGGTTTATGTGAGAACAGTTTCAAAAGTGCTAGTGGGATTCTTGAAGTACCACCATGATCCTTTAGGAACATTAGAGTTAATCTTTTAAAACAAACAAATGCATGCAGTCCCCCTTCCCCTTGGTGTTGCAAATATTTATTATTAAAGTTACCAGACTGTATGATAAGACTTCAAATGACAAGCAATAAAAATTTTTTGATGAAGCCCTTTCAGGTGGTTCTGAATATCTTGCAATGTTTGTTTAACTATATCTAAATCAACCTTAATGTTCTATTTCATGTGGTTCTGCTGAATATGCATGTTTGTTTACCACTTTTATGAAACCCATAAATTGAAGGAAAGTTTTCTTCAATAGCAGCACTTCCTAATTGCTTTGGTGTAGTGTTTTGTCTTCTGTTTGCACAAATCCTAAAATGTTTGTTTCCAGATCTCTAGGTACAAATTCATTAATTACTTCAAATGTGGGGTTTTCATTGTCTGTGAAAAAGACCTGTTGAAAAGGCAGGCTTGTTTTGAATAGAAGTAGAAAGTGCTTTTTAAAAATATTCTACCACTTTCTGAATATGGATTATTTTTTTCAAAAAAGCTGAAAGTCATGCTGTTCATTTTACTTCAGTGATACTTTATTTGCCTCTGATTTTTTTTTTTTAACCTGAAAATGCATAAAACTCATGTTTACATGTAGCTGTAAATTTTTAAATTAATAATTGTTTTTTTCTCTTCTGGCTTCTAGAGGCCACCTAGAAGATGTATATGATATTTGTTGGACCTCAGATGGAAATTACATGGCATCTGCTTCTGTAGATAACACAGCTATAATGTGGGATGTCAATAAAGGTAAATGCTATGTTTATCCCTTGTGTCCCCAATCCTGGTGGAAGTGCCTCATGGTATTTACCGGAATTTTTGAAAGCATCTTCTTTTGTGATTACTAGTTTTCTGGGATTGTGAGGCAGATAGCCCAGCACATAAAGATACCCTCAAGCAGCAGAATTTACACAGAAGTAATGTCTTTACCTTGGAGTATTCAGGAAATAAACTTCACCCAATCTTTTTTCTCCCCAAACTCCTACAAGCAGTTTGTATATTACTTACTCCACACCCCAACAAACAAACAAACAAAACTTGACTGGTATCAGGTAACTAACTACCTAGGTAAAAAAGAGGAAGCAAGTATAGGATGCAGGCTGTTTTACAAGATGTGACTTTTTTTTTTTAGGCTCCATTAGGCAAAACACTTCTGTTCATTCTCATCCTACTGCAGTGGGATTGCTTGTATTCTCCAATTAAAGGCCCATCTATAGAAGTTCAGACAGTAACCAGCTAAGTTACGTTGCTTTACAACGGCTTGATGTTTTCTTATTAGCAGTGTAATCATTACTTTCACTTTTAATTTAATGTGGAAATACTTAACTTTCTCTAAAGTTAACCTTTTGTCTCACATTTCTATTATATAGTGTCTAATTAAGAAAAATAAAGTAGAATCCAGCTTAATTTTTCAGAGCACGCATGTGTGAAAATAAGAGTGTTCTGCTGCTGACGTTTTTTGTGTTCTTTTTGGGTGCTTAATGTCTCTCCCATCCAAACTGTCACATATACTCCTTTCAAAAAGTCTTTACCATAAATACATGAATGTTCAATTAAGAATGTGCGTGCTTAGAGCATAAGTGTCTGTGGGGGCATTGTGACCGAATGTCTCCTGCATCTCAGAGTGCTTGTAACGACTTTAAAGGGACATATCTATTAGAATTATTACTAAAAAAAGCTGGATGGCTCTTAAGCTGATATATGTTACTTGCGTGTAATGTCTTCCATTCTCACTGCTTTCTTTTGGCATGCAATTAATGCCATGGAGGCCATTTTGTGTCTTCTAGGCAGAGAGACAACTAGTAAGTTGGAAGTAAGAAGCCATTACTGGAAAATGTAGGCTTTGTGATTGAAGTTGCAGGTACATGTAAGGAAAGAGTTTCACAGATAGCTTCCAGTAATACCCAGGCTAAAAGCTCGCATGTTTTTTTAAAAAATGGCTGGAAGAAAACTAATAATAAAAATTCATAGGGCTGTTTGGTACAAAGAGAGCATCACAGGCTTAAGTCCTTGAGTTACAAACCGTTGGCAGCTTTACTCGGTATCCTGTAGAAATACCGCTATGTGTTGCTCTGTTCTTACACTCTTCCTTAGGCATTTGTTGCTGGCCACTGTTGGAGACAGAATACTGCACCAGAAGGACATTTGATACTATGCAGCATGGCCTCCACTCTATTTGTGTAGTCTTTTTGAAGAGCTATTGTCTTTGAAACTTGTCAGCTTATAGTATTTCTTTGCAGCAAAGCAACACTTAACTAATAGGAAAAAAACCTGACCTGTCACTAGTATCCAAAACAGTATTTTGTAAGAATTATCTGCAACTTTACTTCATCACGATGCTTTGGATCTGAGATATTCAGCTGTGGAAGAATGTGAGTTAGCACTGCTGTAGAATTGTTTCTGAAAGCTGCTGGGTAAGCATCAGTCAGCATGTGTGTAGCGTATTTTTTTCAGTGCTTGCTCAGCAGAGTAGATGAGTTTATACAGCCCCCCAGCTGGAAGTTATTTTTTAACGCTGGAATTTCTGGCTCTGTATTCAGCCAAATTCAGTTAGCTGTTGAACATTATTCTAGACTTGCCTAAAAAGTTTTTTTCTAAATCACAAAGGTTTTGAAATACTTCTGTTTTGAAATATACTCATCTTGCATGTTTAATGCCTAAGCCAAGCTGCTTATCTGTGTTAATTTGTAGGGAACAAGCCTTAAACTGGCATGTCACAATTTACCGTACTTGTGAAGATTCTAGAAATATAGCAACTATTTCTGATATTCTTATCAGGTACCATCAAGTTAACAGTTTGTATGTTTAAAAAATGATTTCTCTACATTTTGAAATGTTTTGTCATGTTTTATTTCTGAAATGAAGAAACGTTTTAAAACACATTTGAATTTAGAATCTGAAAACTGTTTGTAATTTCAGGACAGAAGGTTTCAATATTAAATGAACACAAGAGTTATGTCCAAGGAATAACCTGGGATCCTCTAGGCCAGTACATTGCAACTCTGAGTTGTGATAGGTGAGCTGTTGGTCTAAGTGTTTTGCCTTAGTATTCTTTCTTACTTGAGGATGAATTAAAAGCAAGTGTACAGGATAAATGTGACTTTTCTTTTAGTTTTATTCAGATCATCCTGTAAGAAGGTTGATGTGAAAGTAAAATGATACTTTAGCTAGTCTTTTTCTTGTGGTAAATGACTCCTGAAGTCTGAGTGTCCTCTCTAAGCAAATAAGCTTACATAAACTTCTGTAGAAATTTTTCTTCAGGAAGTAAGTTTTCATCGTATTGGTCATTAGAGATACCAAATACATCTTAAGAGAGTGCTGCGTTCTCTGGTTGTTAATGAGCTAATAAGTTCAGCCTTGTTGTTTTACAGAAAGATATAAACAGGTTAAGAAATAAGTTAAAATGTTTTTTCCATTGATATCTTTCTTTTGCCCTCTTGCTCCTTCCATCCCCAACAGTTTTGTAAGTGATGTAATTGGGAAAGCTAAACACACACTTCATAAACTTGGCCCTTGTCAGAACTTTGAGTGAGCTTAAACTGTTTAGGGCATGTGTGCTGCTCTGAAGGGGTTCGCAGCTGGCTAATAAATGTATGTCATCTGGCATCCACTGCAAAGAAAATTGCTGTAACAGTGGAAAAGTAGTTTTGATTTAAGATTTGCAATAGGCTCAGAAAAATGGTAAGTTAATGGCAACTAGGCCATTATGAGCCTCTGTCTTCTGATAATCGGTTATGTGATATTTGTGTGCTTTTTATTAAAATGAACAGCAGTGAAACACAAGTAATAGAATGATGCACAACTTTTTCTTGGAGTGAAGTCACAAGTGAGAGCATGAACTAATCTGAAGAGGGGAAATCTCCCACCCTCTCAGGTTTCAGATGCTTTTCTGCAAGGTTAGTGAATAGCATTGGCTCAGTGGGGATCTAACAGGAGCCAGGCCAGTTGCTAGGACTGGGCACTCACCAGCCCGGGGTGGGGAGACCTATTCCCCCTTTTGGGAGACCAGCTTAACTGTGTGACATACAGAGCCAGTAGTTCCACAAATGTCTTAAGCTGTCTGCCACAGCCTCATGTTCTGTTTTCTTTTCCTAGCTCTGTCCAGGATTCTTTGTGGAGCTGTTTCAGCACATTAAATCAGCAGAAAGCTGCCTGGTTTTTGTTAGGTTGGTTTTCTGCCAGCCTAACAAATGAACGTAACTTGGTGAAGGTCAGAGCTGGCAGAAAGGAGGGGGTGGTGGGATGAGCAGTTGGATTTGCTTAGGCTACCTGCTGGTTTAGTGAGATGAAGTCAGGGGAATTCCGTTGTTCTGTGCAGAAACGTACTCCAGCTTTCATTCATTCCAAAGGAAACTGAGGCATAGAGGTGTAGCTAATTGTCTTTGAGGTGAGTTTGCACTCTGCAGGTATCACGGATGGAGTGATACGCTTCACTCGTAATAAAGAAGTAGCAATATGTTTATTGATATAAAACAGTGATTAAACAAAGTTTGATACTAAATGTGACAGTGGTTTAACAAGATCCGATGGCAAGGTTCTCTTGATATTTACTGCATAAAGGATAGGGTCAGACAAAACTGTCAGGGGCCACCCTCCTTTTGAGTCATGAGGTTCAGAATGGACCCCCTTGCTTTCTAAACTCCTTCTCAGAGAGGAGTCTAAGTGCGGCTGGATCCACTCCTAGTCCCAGACTTGGTGAACTGTTTATTTCTAAAGGATTATATGTGCACAATCAATCCTTTATATCACTTAGCTAAGAGTTCGAAGTTTAGCATGCTATTAATCACTTACTAAGAATCTGTTGTGGCAAGGACTCTCAACCTTGAGAGGGGTCCCTACTCAAGGGGAGATCCTGGTGTGCAGCCCACTGCTGTGCAGGAATGCTCAACAGGCCCTGGGCTGTCCACTAGTTGTGGAGTAACATAACTGACTCAGTCATATTTGCATACAGACTACAGATGTTGGCTTCTTCAAGATTTGGCTTGAGTCAGACATTGACCCGCACTGTGGTTAGGTGGGCGCATTGTTCAAATTAGCCCTTGGCTATTTTGTTGTTATGTGTCTCCCCTGAATCCACCGTGAGCTGGGATACAGCCATCACGACCGCATGCATCCATTATGACTGCCACTGGTGGTTATCACTTGAGCAGGATTACAGGACATAGAGGTCAGGTTGAGGAGGGAGCACACCGCCACAGCAGGAGCTTACTGGCTACTACAGCACAGGTAGGAATGGCGTGGCTGTTTACTGTGCACTAATTCCCTTATTCCTCCATGAATGCATATGCTGGTATTTCACAAACCTTATTGAGTCAAATAATTGTCAAGTGACTCATTGGTTATTTAGCCATCAAAACATGTACCCCCGGTGGTGTCTCATGAACAGAGTTATAATTAATCTGTGATTTTTTCATTTATATTTGGCAGTCCTGACTGAGAAGTGAGGTCCTGTAGTGTTGTATGAGACTTGGGGTGAAAGGAAGTTGTTCATGGCTAACTGTGCTCTCCCACCATGTAGGGTCCTGCGGGTGTACAACACGCAAACCAAGCGTGTTGCATTCAACGTTACCAAGTTGCTGTCCGGATCAGGAGCTGAAGGAGAGGTACATTGTTCTGCTACTAATGGTACTGGAGAATGTGCTGGAGAATTTTATATGAGTTGTTCTATGAAACCAAAGGAGCAAATATTTTCTATTCAAGTAATCCATATATCAGATATTTTGTCTCCTGTCTCACCTTTGCATGTTATAGACACCACTTCAGGTGTCCTCGAATATCACAGAAGTGACTTAAGAAAGAACACTGCCTGCTGCTGTTGATCTCTTGCAAGTTCAGCTGTTTAAAGTAGTAACACTATGTCTTTGATTGTAAATGTTAAAAATAGTGTTGAAAAAATAGTATGCATAGTGAATTCTTAATAGGAAAAACTTCAAACATGTCTTTCAGTAGCTGTAAGTTTATTACTCGATATGATGTAGCAATAATATTTTAAAGTCAGCAGCCTGAAATTTTCAAAAAGGTAGTCTGATTTTTAGGAAAAGTATGAATTTGGGAAAATGTAGGAAATTCTCTCTAACCCTAAGAGGGAAAACAAAGCTTTTTTCTCCCAAACAGTTCTAAGTGATAGTAAAATAACACCTCCAAGCTGGCTATAATCTTTTTAATTCTTTCTATTCCCTTTCTTTTTTTGTGAAAACATTTGTAACAGTTTTATAGAGACTAAAGAACAGCCCTGAGAGAGGGTGTTTTGCCATTATAGAAGTTCTCTTTAAACCTCTAATACTAGAGTTAAAATCAAATGCCTAAGGAACAGGCTTTTACATTGACTGTTAAATGATGTTCTCCAGGTTATTACTGGTTTTTGATTACTGGTCTAATGTGACTGCTCTTGGAGTGTTTTGATTAGTAGCTGAAGAGGGATCAAGGACTATTTTTCTTAGCTGTGAAGAATTTATAGCACAGCAGAAAGTGAGTTTGAAGGAGCCACGGTTTTTAAACCATTTATTTTAGAAGTTCCATCAGGTTGGATTGTACAGCTGGATGGTTTTTCTCACTTGAATTCCAGCTGACATGTTCGTGGCATTTTACACAATTGTATTTTCAATGTTACAGGGTAGGAGCTATCGGATGTTTCATGATGACAGCATGAAGTCATTTTTCCGCAGGCTCAGTTTTACTCCTGATGGCTCCTATTTACTCACGCCAGGTATGTGAGAAGTGTACTGTAACTTACATCGTATCTATTATGCTCTAGTTTGAATGTGCATCAAGGTTGCTTTCAAACTGCCATTCCTCATTCTTCCTATTGAAGAAAATAGAGACTCCACAATACTCTTCTGTTAGCAGTCCAGAAATCAACTTTCTCTTGTGATAAAAACTATATTTATGGCATTTTCTGAACTGAGACATGTAAATTGCAACAATACAGCTCTGTTAAAACAGTAAAGAAGAATGAGTGGTTTCTTTTGACTGGTCTCTCTTTGTTTGTATCCTTTCTTAAGAACATTCTGCAGTCATAGTAAAAATAACATTGCAAGGAGGAGATCAGTTTGCCCATATAAGCACTGCTTTTATAGATGTCTGGCAACATCAAAAAGAGGCTTTGAGGGGGAAGTATATAAGAGAAACAAAAACGGCACTAAATAAATATTTGGGATGCCTTTTTAGGTTGTGTTCAGGTTGCACAGCTCTTGCCCAACTGACAAGCCTAATTCCTGAGAAGTAGAATGTTTATGGACATAAAGTAAGCCTAATTCCTGAGAAGTAGAATGTTTATGGACATAAAGTGTGTACTCAGTACCTTTTTGAGTTGATGAGTAATGTTTTAACCTTTATTTTTGCAGCTGGCTGTGTTGAATCAGGCGAAAATGTAACAAACACCACATATGTTTTCTCCAGAAACAATCTTAAAAGGTAGAGTTTAATAAGATCAAAATATATTTTTATTTAAAAAATAAATAAATAAATTTAAAAAATGCTGTTTTCTGAAATACTGATTCTTTATAAAAGGCCCATGGGTCACCTGCCATGTCCTGGAAAGGCAACTCTTGCTGTTCGCTGCTGCCCAGTCTACTTTGAGTTGAGACGAGCATTTAATAAAGGTACTGTAAATCCTTCAGGGAGTATGATTTTACAGCAAATATGTGAAAAGGCCAATGTGGCTGTTTACTATTTTATGCCCTAGCCTTTTAACATTCCATTAAGATAGTGTTGTACCACATCTTAGAAGCTGTTTCCTGATTCTAAGACCCCGAATTCACCTTAAGTACCTTGTGAGTAGCTTTTGATATGGTGGATAAATGTTCTTACTTGGCCTCTTAGGCTACAGAAACACTGTTTAATATTTTTCTTTAACTTTTAACCATTTTGTGTGAGTAAAAGTAAATAACTTGGCTTAGCACTGAAGGAGTGGCCCAGTGAAATATTTTCTGTTAGTCTCAACTACCCACATCACAGAAGCACCAGAGAGTGGGTATAGTTTGCAACAACCATTGATGTTTATTCAAGGAAGCCAGACCTGAAGCAGTGCTGGTGTTACTGGCCAGAACAGGAGTTCTGAGGTGGGGAAAGGATTGTATGAAGTTGCATAAGAACTTACCTGGAGATTGAAATCCAGCCTTAGTGTAAGCCCAGTGGGTCCAGGAGTGTTTATATTTTAGCAAGACTGGTCTTACTCTGCTGAAAAGGCAGACCTTTGCTCCTGTCTTTAGAGGGTCGATTTGTAGTATTCCTTACAGGATTTAGAGATTACCTGTTGTTGTGTTCTGTATTTTCATCATAATCTTTAGATCCATTGTAATGGTGTGTTGCAAAGTAAGGAGATGAGTGTCTGCTGTTGGTGTCTCTAGCTCCTCTAAACAGAATGTTTAGGTTCTGCCACAGAACACCCAGAGAAGTGAAAATCTGTGGTAGTCTAGAAGTCTATAGATGTGAGTAGCAGCTTACATTATGTTAATGTTAATGGCCTGTCTTAGTTCATAGCTTCCATAATCATCATAGAACTGAACAGGAGCTCTATATACTAGAAATTTCTGAAAGCAGCTAGCTAGCACTCAGCTTCCAGTGGAAGTTGGAATAATCTGGCCTTACAAAGAGCTAGTGTTGCAATGAAAAGACTAGCTAGGAGCTGAACCCAAGATAACACAAATAGAGCTAAATTCATTGTTTTGACTGAGTCATACAAAATATAACATGGTGGTATAAATTTGTCATGACCTTGATTTACACTATATCCTCAGGTGTGGGGTTTTCGACTTTAATACTAAAGTTCCTGTAAATATGCTGAAAAATTTCAGCTGGAAAATACATGACAAACTTTACAAAACAAAATAATAACAATCCAGATGGACAAAGCTTCTGCCAATTTCTCCCTCTTCAGCAAGACAATACAGGGCAAACTTCAGGCAACAGAAATGTTAGTGCTTGACATTAAACTTTACATTTTATACAAGTTCTATCTTCTCAGCCATTATCTTGATACTGATTAATAATGAAATCTTTATTTAGATTCATGACTAAGCTAGTGCAGTTATTACCTTGCAATGAATGCAAGACAGAATTCTGAATCTGTTCATTTCTTTGCATTCTAGATGAAATCAGTCAGAAATCATCTCCTGCTCTATTTGATCTGCCCTATCGATTGGTGTTTGCTGTTGCTTCAGGAGATTCTGTGCTTTTTTATGATACTGAGCAGTCCTTCCCCTTTGGTTATGTTTCTAACATCCATTATCACACCCTGAGTGACATTTCATGGTAGGTAATTGTTACATTCTTAAGATTTGTTGTGATGGGGGAAATGTCCTTTTTACACGTTGACGTTCTGAAAAACTTCTTGTGTCTTGCTTTATTCTTATATTTCGTTTACGATGTGCATGTGGTCACTGTCATCACAGTGTCTGAACAGCAAGCCACCTCTTTTTTGCCATGTAAACTGGACAATCATTGTTCTTTATTGGTTGGGAAACAAGGTGCAAGCACCCTGGGGACAAGCAGATGAAAATTTTTGTGAAAGCTAATGTAGCGGGTGCCCATGAAAAGTACTCATTGTTCAGGCAGTATAACTGGCAATAATGAAATTATTTGGAGGTTTTGGAAGTCATCTGTCAGAGTTCAGGTGTCTGTATCCTGGCCAAATTCTGGTTTATCTGCACAGTTCTTGGTGGTTCTTCGTGTATGGGATGAAGTAATTTAGCTGATGTGATGTGGGGAGTCAGAACTGGAGCTGAAAATGGAACCCAAGTCTTCCAATCAGGATATACCCTTGTGCTTCTTCTCTCGTGCCTTTCTAGCCAGTATCCCTAAGCTGAGGACCACATGGAGGCTGCTTTTTCAGAAGTTATAATTGATGTTCAGACACTGTGAACACCATTGTGTGTCAGGAGGAGGGGATTGGAAGAGAATAGAAAATCAAGTGCTTTTAATCAGTAATAGATAGACATGACTTGGTGAAATGAGCACAAAGAGCCCATTCAGGTGAGCACCACGGTGATTCTCAGCATTGCCTCTACATAGCACAAGGAATGCAGCCAAAGAGCTTGAACTGCTCTGCTAGTCTGAATGAAGAGAGCCATATTTCAGCCATATTTCAGAAACTGTGGCTGAAAAATTGTGTACCTGCAATTGAACCATGCTTTGTGCTAGCTTAGGTGCTGGCAGCAGCATATTGCAGGTCATCACAGATGACAACCAGAGAGATAAATGCGAAGGCCAGAATTGAAGATCTTTTGTTCATTTGAATTGGATGTCTTTCACTTGACTGCAGTTTTATTTAACTGTATATGTGTACCTTGGTAAGGGAGGAGGAAAGGACAGGTACAGCATGTGTTATAGATGGGGGGGTGAGGGTTGAAGAAAAGTTCTGGCCTTTACTCTTAATGGAAAAAAAAAATTGCAAATAGGTCCAGCGATGGAGCCTTTCTTGCTATTTCTTCCATGGATGGATACTGTTCATTTGTTACCTTTGAGAAGGATGAACTGGGAATAGCACTGAAGGAGAAGCCACAGATAAATGTCAGGACTTCTGGTGCAACAGAGAAGAAAGTGAAAAAGAGCCAGTCGCACAAAGTCATTTCCCCAGGCTCTAAGCTGACAGAGGGGACTCCTCCCAGCAGGGTCACCGATCCCAGCACTCCCACCCTCCAACCTAGAACACCTACAGCTGTTGGTAAGGACTTGCCTTCCACACCTGTAAGCGTAAAAAATGTTCCAGTCTCATCTTCAGACGAGAGGAAAATCAGCCAGTCAGCCAGCCAGGGCACTAAAGTAAACCAGCCCAGGAGGATTACGCTCAACACTTTACAAGCATGGAGCAAGACGCCAAGGTGAGATTTATATTGCTGTTTCCAGTCATAAATACGAAGGCCAAGACAAGCTGTGCTTGTGCTACATTTAAAGGTTGAGGTTTAGACATAAATTCCTAGCCCTGTGTCTTGGTAGTAGCTGTCTTGACATGGAACTTTTTGTTCCAGTGGTACTGCAACTGAAAGGTCAAAATGCCTTCTGAATCTTAAATGTACAGCTCTTATATTTTTGTCTGAAATGTGAGGCAGTAACAAAGTTAACCTGACCATTACGCCTGGTCTGTATAGCAGCAACAGGTGTCTGTCTTCAGTTCCCATTTTCTGTACAAAGATGGTACCTGAAGCTTTCAGCTGACAAGAACTATTTACAGACCCTTCTGACAAGAAATATTTTAAGAGTGCAAGTCTAGACAGACCCTCAGTGTGCACAGTCATGGATGTGGGACTTAATGCATTGATTGAGGTTATTTCCTAGGGTGAAGATGTAGGTTTTTAGAAATTGGCCATAATCCATGTACTGATTGTTAAACAGCCTGCAATAGAAGATCCTGAGCTCGTGTGTGACAGTGAGGAGACAGCTATGCAAATAGAGATCTAGACCTTGTCAGCAAAACAAGGCTATTTTAGAAT
This sequence comes from Astur gentilis, assembly GCF_929443795.1. Lineage (NCBI taxonomy): Eukaryota > Metazoa > Chordata > Aves > Accipitriformes > Accipitridae > Astur > Astur gentilis. Next base: position 5,971,291 of record NC_064911.1, read on the forward strand.
TAAAGGAGGTTATTATAACTTCTCATAGGAATGTTTTAATTAGTAGATGGCTAGGAAGGAAGTGGTGAACAAGAAAGCAGGATTGTGGATTTCATCAACAACCGCAAAGAAAAATCTTGGAGATGATGGCTTTCTACACACCAGTGTTCTTCTCTACTGGAACTAACAAGTCAAAGGGTTGTAGGTAGTTGAAAGTGGCTTTAGCCTGGAGGGTGGGGTGACTGCAGCTAATTAGTCTTTTTATTTTTGAGAGAAACTATATTTAATCGTATCAACTGATTATGCCATGAGTGTCGTCTTGTAGCAGCATGCATTGTGGTACTTGTAAGACCTTTTTTTTTTTTTTTTTAGATTCAATCCTCTGCCACTTTTGTGCTTAATTTTTAAGTATTGTCCAGAAGAGATTTAGCAGAACAAAATAGATTTACAGTAATTTTTAGTGGACCTCAGCAGGCAAAAGAATTCCCTAGTGTTTTATGAATCTAAAGTGTTAACATGGACAGGGCTAGGGCATAGTAAGTGCAGCCAGTCTTAATTTTAAAATTTTTGACCGAGATACTGTGCTCTGAAGGTGAATATCAAGCATTGTGCCACATATAACGTATGTAAAAGTACTTTCTAGTGGAAAAGATCACTAGTGATATTTAAAGTACTTCTAAAAAATGCTCTATTTAACATATAACAAGAAGAAAAAAAGCATAGTAAAATACATCTAAAATAGATTTAAATTTAACTGATTCTATTTGAAGTAAATCTTTAAATAAAGTATTTGTGGAAATGATGGCTTTAAAGCAATTGAACTGATTCTGTTTCTACTTTTTTAAAGGAGAGTAAACTTGATTCCACTGAAGCCAGATATGACAACCTCTTCATATACAGATATAGTTCCTATACCTCCTTCCTCAGAACAGGAACGTGGTAAGCTTTTGCGGCTATGAATAGCCAGCAAAGTCTTTTGCCAATCAGTTCTTTCCATTATAGCGTTCTGTCATAAGCTTATAACACAAGCACAATCAAGCACAAACCTAAACCTAGTTGCAGGTTTTACAGCTTCTTCATTGTCTTGGTGTGTTTGAAAGGTGCTTTTGTCAATATGAAATGTGTGCTCACTGTGGTTGCTCTTGGGCAGCTGCTTACGTGACAATATGTCACCACAGTTTTTATAGTAATGGGTGCATTAGCTGACACTGAAACCAAGAAGAGTAAATTCCCTTGGACGTAATGTCCTCCAGGTCTTAACAGGTGAGTTTAAGACCCTTGTACTTTTAGCATATCATTGTTTCAGTTGCTGGACTCTCTCCAACCAGGGTTGGGGTTTTTTTTTGGTGAGTGCCGAATTGTTTGTGAATTCAGCAAATGAATTTACTTTCTTAATCTGGTTTTGCTTAGCCTAAATTATTTTCCTATCTGCCTGTTTCAGAGAGGCCGTTACCATCTGATGACAGTCTTCAAAATCCTCCAGCATCGAAACGACCTAGAACTGAGGAAGTGTCTCTTTCTACATCTGCTGAAGGTCAAGTCAGCTGCAATTCAAACAAATAAAGGCTGAGCTTTTAGTAGACTCTTCACAGTCTGAAGGCAATCCAGCCATATCTGAGAGTACATTTATTTTGCAAATGTTAAATCCTCAATTCCTGATTAAAGTACCATATGCATATTTGACGTAGTGCTGTGAAGAAAGTATTTGACGTAGTGCTGTGAAGAAAGAAACTGGCAGTAGAAGACACAGATTTCAGGAATGTAGCTTTGCAGAAGAGGAAATAGTTGGGAAGTGACTTCTAAGTGTGTTTCTACTTGAAGACAGCATTCTTCAAGAAATGCCACAGCTTAAGGAAATCAGGGAAATCTGGGTATTAAAAAGCCATACAGTAACCTAAAAGTCTCCATCAAAGTCCCTAAGTTGATGTTTATTAAGTATTGTACCTTCCAGTAACCTGTCTGGCAAAAGAATAGAATTTCTAAGGACTTAAATGCATTCATAATAATTTAATGTGGTTTAAGACAAAAAAAAAAAAAAACAAAACATTTTATTCAAGTATTTTTGCTTATATGTTGAGCAGTGTGCAAAATAATTCATGCTGTCCAGTACATGTGGAAAGGAAGCTGATGTTCACATGCTCTGAATGCAGCAGCGTACAATATGACTGATATGACTGAAACATAAATCAGAACTTGTAACTGCAAGAAACGAAAGCAAAAGGAAGAACCCATCTGAAGACCTGTTATAAGCATTAAACAGCAGAAGGAAGTTCTCAATTGTTTATTTTCTGTGTTTAAAAAAAAAAAAGCAGACATGAGATTTTCCTGACGCGGCAGTATTTGAGCATATGCATCAGAAATTTTCACCCATTTTTCCAAATCTTAACTCCCTTAGCCAATAAAATATAAATCCAATGTATGTTAAACTTCTATAAGTTGATTTCTTTTTAGCATTTAATACTTGCGCTAAGTGTTTAGCATTTAATAATTGAACTAAGACCTGCAAATTGAAAACAATGAGTCCAAAATATTTGAAAATCACTACTCTGGATTTGCTATGGTGTGCAGACTTGGCCTGTAGAAGTAGAATGCTCAACCACAGTATTCTGAGTTCACCCACTTCATTTTGTTTGACATCATGGACTTGATTTTAAAAAGTAAGATAATTCTTAAAATTTGAATAGTCGTTCTAGCTGGTGATAGCATGTAGAAGTTTTAAACAGAATTTTTTCTCATGGTTTAGGCTATTTTTCTATCTTTTGAAGTTCCACAACACACAGGAGGGAAAAGCTGCAATTCATATTAAAGCTCTCTGACTTTCATTCTTCCCTGGATTTGGTTGTTTTTAAGGTGTGTAATTTACTTAGCGTTTGTTTTCTGTCACTTTCTAAGAAAGTGGACTAATACTTTAGAAAAGCAGAAATACAAATGTTTCAGAAGTGATTAATAAAAATTAATAGGGAGGAAATATTAACAAATACCTATGTCAGTGTTTCAGGCAAATGAAGTTGCCTACAATTTAATTTCAACAGTAATTAATAAGCAAAGAGTTGTAGGAAACTAACTGTATCTTTGCTTTCAATCACAGAGATGAGGATGGAGCTTTGTTAGACTTCAAAAGTGGGTTTTCTTCTAGAGAGGAATATAAAGACTTAATCACCACGCAAAGCCACATCTAAAACTTTTTTCCCCAAAAGTTTATAGAGATATCTGAATTGATAGCTGAAGTAGGTATCTGTAACTAGCACGCATTGCCTGACTTGCTATTTTATGTTTTGTCCAGTTTGAGCTATAAGAACATTGGTAGTTCATCTTTCTGTGGGACAGTGACCCACTTAGTACAGTACTGCAGTGTTTTGTTTTGTGCACTGCAAAGGATCCTTTGAAATTCAAACTTACACTTCTAAATACTAATTGCAAAGCTATCCTGATAGATATTTTTAAATCTTTGTTGTTGTTGTTTACACAGTGTATTTTACTGTAAACTACTCTTTCTGTCGAAAACTAGTAGGTTGGGTATATTATTTTAGTGTTATTGGCATACCTGGTCTCTGTGGTCTTCAGTCTTCAGATGCAATTAATTGCCAGAGTATTCAACTTTATTTCATACCTTAACCATTCAGGTGACATCCACATTTATGTGGTTCCTCAGCTTATTTTTGTTCTGCCTTACAATCTAATAGGAGCTGTAAAGTTAATGTGGCTTTCATAGCTGCCATTTGGAGACTATTTTCACATCATGATCTCTGTCAGAATGCTCTATCTGATATTTCGTCTTCCCTAATAGGATTTTTTTCTGTTTAGTTCTAGTTGTCTCTTGCCACTATGACTTCCTACTTCTCTTCTCTGTTGATTCTGTTACTTATACACTACTCTGTCAAATTTATACGGCACTAGTTTTTTAACCTTTTTCTATAAATGGATACCATCATTTGTATAATAAATTACTATCTTTAACACTGTGGCAGTCAGAACTGTAGATTCCTGGGTTTTGTGATTCCTCTTTCAGTCTCCAAGGGGCTATTCCCACCTAACATTCATACTTATGAAATTGAAAACTGTTCTTACACTGTTTATAGAAAGTGGGTTCATGTTTTGTTCTCCGTCATGCACTAGACTCTGCTTCAAGACAGAACATGCCTGGTGCTGTTTCAGTTCTTTGTTGACTGCTTCATAAGGTGATGTATTGCATAGACATAATTCTTTCAAGGGTGCACTTTAGTCCAATTTTGGCTTAAATGTTATTTCTAATTGGCCAGCTGAATTGTTCATACTTCAAATGGACCCTGAGTTCATATTCCAGCTGTGAATGTGGTGTAGGTGCTGTCTTAGGTCACATTTTGCTCAGTGCATTCTGTAAGGATCTTACCTGCTTTGAGGACTATTATCCTGCTTGTACTATCTTGATGAGGTAGCATTATGGAAAAATGCCCTATACATCTTTTGACCTCACAGCAATAAGAAGAGGGAGCTGAACTCATCGAATTAACTTCTGTAAATGGGCAGCAAATTACTGTTAAACTCAGGGAACCATGGAACTCTTCATTTGGGGTGTTCAAGCCCTGCGCCCATCAACATGTTTGGTACTAGTGTATATCAGTGTCCCACAGGCCAATCCGCTGGGGGAAAAAAAAAAACCACAACCAAAAAAAAAACCAACACCAAAACAAACAAACAAAAAAAGGGCACAGTCACACCAAGTCATTTCCCCAGGTTCTAGGCTGACAGAGGGGACTGTTGAGTAGCAGGGTTGGGTCAGATGACTTCCAGAGGTCCTGTCCAAGCTCACCCGTTCTGTGATTCTGTGAATGCTGCCACTTCCAGTTTGGCATAGTTTGAATGAGCAAGTGCTTTAACACTTAAGATGGAGAAGTTACTAGTCATGGGAGTTTGCTGATATATGTGGTCTTTATGTACCATTTCTTTCCATCTTCCTCAGAATCACATGGATTTTGCTAAGTGGATGAAGCATAATGAAAGGTTGGGAGTGAACACATCCAATATGCCTACTGCACAAATAAAGTCTTCTGCATTATCTGATAGTGTAAATATCCGTGTGGACTATGTGTCTTGGAGAGTTCAAGTTACAGGCAAGTGATCCTTTCCCTTTTTCAGATTGGTTTTCTTGCATGTCTTAAATGTACTTCTCTGGCTTGATAGTAGACCTTTTAAAATGCAATCTTTATGTCACAGTTCTGCATACTTTCTTATTTAAGTATGTGTCTGTATGTATGTGTAATAATTTTTCCATGTCAGAAAACCAGTTTGTTCATTACCTTAAGCCATGTGCCTTTTTTCATAAGTTCAGCGAAGGGCTGGAAAAGCCAGGCTACAGAAGCACAAAGCATGAGACTTCTGTGTAAAAACAAAGTGCAGAACGACCGCTGGATGTCACTCTTCTGATAGGATTCCTCCTCCTGGGGCTATGGGGAAAAAATGCTACTAGCGGCAGCAAGGAGAAAGAAAACGCTTTTCTTTTTAAATAAAAGCTGTAGGTGAATCTATATAACAAATGTATGTTATCGCAAAATAAATTGTTTCTATTGTTTCTACAAGCTTCCTTCTAAGAAGACAGGGTTTGCTTTCTCATGAATTACATTTTATACTTGACTACGGAAAGTAAGTCCATACCATGATAGCATTTCTCTGTTGGGAGATGTGAAATGATAAACCTGAAATGCCACATGCAGCCTGAAACTTTCCAAGAATGTCTTAAGCATCATTTCAGTTGGAAAGCTCTTTGAAGAGGTAATGGGAGGGATCTGGAAGGCATATGGACCATCTGATTAGTATAGGCTCCAGCCAGCTTTCATTTGTGTTGCCACAAGTTACCAAGAGGTGATACACAGATTGCTACAAGTACACAAAGTATTCCAACATCCAGGACCTGCTGCTGCCACCACCAGTGCTAGCACCTACAGCTCGGTGGGAGTTGGTAAAAAAAGAGAAAAATGTTTGCATGCCCCACCCATAAGTCAAAAAGCATTTAATCATGTGTGTCCATATAACAATAACGTCTTATCTGTCCTAATCTGTTTTAAAAGGGTGCACTGCCATGTTATTTGTCTTCCAGCCCATTAAAAGGAAATGAAAAACATGAGGGCAGAGTCACACAAAGCTGCTGGAGCCTAGGAGAAAGTGGCCATGGTGGGTGGCAGGTGTAAGGGCAGTATGTAAGCAATTCTCATGCATGATATGTGTTCTGTGTGCAAGAGCAAGAAGTCATACAACTCCTTACTTACGTGTCATTTTTTACTCCTGGTTAGAAAGGGACTTCTTGCTGCTTCCACCATGTGTCAGGCTAGTGCTGCTCAATGATAGGTCTTTTCCATTGTTGAGTTACTGCTAGCTAGTTAAAATCAGGATCTCTTGCTCCTCAACAAAAACATATGCAGACATACCACCTTAAAAACCAAATACTTCTGTGAGCCACTGAACTAGCAAGGCCTTGTTTCAGATGGATATATAGCTAATTGCACTAGGGGTTTCAAATAGATCTTGCAACTTTTTATATGGGGAAGGATTCATGACTGTGTTGCTCCTGGAAAGACTTTCTGGTATGTAATAAAGGTTAATTTTTAGACAGCTAGAAATCATGCTCATGTGCTATTGATGTTAGCTTTAATTTTTCTTCTATCCAGCTACCTGTATTAATACATCTTATAATTATTTAACCACTGCCTTTTTGTCAAAATTTGGTTGATACTTGCCTATGGATTCAAAACAGAATCTCTGTACTGTGTGTGCACATTCTCTATGTTTACATAAGCATCATTTCTTATAAAAGAAAACAGGCTTACCAAGTAACTATATTGTATGTGTGTTTTCTGCTATATCAGTTGCAGGATCATGAAGAAGCAGCAGATTGGAGTTGCATGATAAAGTATGGTATCACAAGTTACATGATAACAGGACTTGCTACGTGAAGCCTATCTACTTTTCACACCGCTCTTTTTTTCATGCTACTATAAATTATTTTTCTGTTGCAGTTCAAAGGCTGTAGATCATTGCTACATGGCAACAGCAAATTTCATTGTGGAATTTATGTAGACAAATCAGTATTACAAAACTGGAGGGAGGTCATTCCCAAACATGGCATACAAGGGCCAGATTTTCAGAAGTACTAAGAGCTCATGGCAGGGTTGGACTAGATGATCTTTAAAGGTCACTCCCAACCTAAACCATTCTATGATAAGTAGAGGCTGCAGACTGATGTGTTCAGCAGTACTGTTTTGCCAGTATCCAAAAGCTCCTACAAACAGAAGGTACAGCTTTTTAGTATGAAGAATTACATAGAAACTGGTTGTTTTACCAGTCCATTTCTAACTCAGCTCATAGTTCAATGAATATCTCTCACAAACAGAATCGACCTTCTGCTTCTGACCATATAATGATTTTTACAAACATACAAGTATGTCTGGGCAAATATAGATGTGCTACTTCAAATCTCATCTGACAGATGAGGAACACCATCGAGTATCTTCTGCTAACTTTAAGCCCCTGTTTGGACAAAGTACAAATGCCTGTAGGGCGTTGAGGCTACCAGCTGGACTCTCATCCCTCTGTGTTCCCCTTGGTGAGGACAAAGCTCTTGGAACAACAGGCAGAAAGACATTCGTAGCAGCCCCAAATCTGTAAGTGCTCCCTGTGCACTCTGAGTCCAAAAAGGAAATCATGGTCGGGCAGACATGAGACAGTGCTCCTATCCTGTGGTACCTCCTGATTTTCTCTTGCCACATGAAAGGTGGGAAAGGGCCTTAGTTGTTGAAAAGGAGAGGAAGGGTTTATGTAGAAATGGACATGGCTGGGAGAGGAAAAGTCATTGGAGTGGATTTTTGAGCTGGGATGTGGAGAGATATTTGAGGGTTGGTAACTAAAGGAGAAGAAACTGGCATTTGGGAAAAAGAAGCGAATGGGAAGCTGAGAGTGCAGAAAGCCTGATTAGTGGTAGGTTGCAGGGAGGGAGTTTGGTATCATGGGGAGTTCCTGTGCAGGACTCTCAGCCCTGTGATGATCCTTCTTACCAAAGAGCACCTGATTTTCCAGGTTGGGTTATAGTTGTATTGCTTATCCACCCCCACCCCCACCCATCTGGAATGGGGGATTTCTTGCCACAAAACTCTTAGTTTTGCAGTCTCCTACCAGCAGGTGACAGCATTCCCCAAAACTAAGCAGAAACTCACCTCTGCTCCAGACTTAGATCTACTTAAAGATATTTCTCATCATCTTTTTATCTTTTTATTGGTTTTTTTTTCTTTCTAAAAAGTTATTGGTTTTGGTTCCTTTCCACCTGGTGAAGAAGAAAATTTGAGAATAGACTTCTCCAAGAAACAGTTCTTTCAGGAGGAAAATACAACAGGCTGACTTCAGTCAAGAGGTCTCCCGTGTGCTGCCAGCTGTGAAACAGAGCACAGCCTCTCCTGCTCCACTCAGCAGCAGCATGTCAGGCAAGTCTGAAGGCTCTTCCAAGGGGAGCTGGCACTGCAGACTCTCCAGGCAATTGACCTTTGGTTAGCCAGCGTCCTGGGTGGAGGGGACACATACCCCCAGGTTGCAGGAGCATGAAAGATTTGTTGCATGCACATCCAGCAGAACCTCTGGCTGTGGGAGCAACCAGCTAAAGGTCCCGGCAGTCTTAACGGAGAGACTGACATGAATTTTGGTACTGAGAAAAGTCTACCAGGCAAAGAGCATTCAAGGTGCAAGACAGTACTACATTCACCAGGTATTTTTGCCTGGTCCCCACCTTGTTCCAGACAGGCCTGCTCAGGAGCTCTCTCAGCCCTTCCTTGGCAGCACTTACGCTGCCCATAAGCTCTGAAGCAAAATCCCCACATTTGGTACCAATTATCATTCTCCCTGACTAGCCTAGAGCCCCGCACAGCAGGTCTGTTTTTCCTCCCGCTCAGGGTTTTGGGGCACTGCCATTTTCTCAGCGCTGTTCCTTCAGGGAGCTGGCAGAGCTGCCTGTTGCAGAGCGACAGCTTCTAGGCGCCGAGCTTGCCCTGACCTGGCCGCTTGGGCCTTTGCCGAGCGGCCTTTTCTCTGCCACTGCTCTTTTTGCCCTCCTTCCTCCCCGTTCCATGCATGAGAAGGTCTTCCACGCGGTCTAATAATTTTTCTGCGACCTGCTGAGCTCTCCCTCTGGCTGGCGCGGCCTGCCCTGCCCCTGGCTGCCCCAGCGCTTGGGGCTGCAGGTGCTCAAACACCAGCAGAAGAGCTGGAATGTGCGAACGGGGAGCAGTTCAGTTTTTTCCCCTGCTGGTTCCCTTTCATGTGTGCCAAACCAACGTACGCTGCTGTTTTTCTTGAGCCTGACAGCCACTTTCAGCCAAGTGATATTGCTGAGAATCCGGCTGCTTATTCCCTCAGCTGAAAACCCCAGAAAGCCATGGCCCTGAGGCCTCTTGGCCTGCAACCCGAGAGGGTTTGCCTCTTAGAGCATGAATAATTAAAAAGGTTCACAGATTTCTTTCTGTCTGGAAACTGGTCATAAATCGGGGCTTGTCCAGGGGCTGTGAAAACATGATCCTGGTGTTCTTGAAAGGAGAAGAACCTGTTTTTGTCTTTTAGGAGGAGAGCTGTTGGTATCTTTTATGTATGGGCTGATTGGTGTTTGTCTTCACTCCCCAAAGTCTCTGCCTTTGGAGTTTCTTTGTGCTCTCCAATTATTTAAAACTGGCTGTCTGCAGTGACGTTGGGTTCATTCTATGCGTCAAGTACACATATGCATATATACACACTTGCCTACTATATGGATGTCTTCTTTAGCATTTTCCATTTAAAATGTTTTTCTTGCTATGAGTTACGTTAACCAGGAAAGCTTAATTTTGAAGGGCCTTATTTCTCTGACATTCTTCTGTAGACTCTTCCCTTGCATGATGTGATTCCTAGGCGCAACAATGATGATAAATAATGTCAGATTTTGTCTCGGTATAAACTTCTCCTGTGTACTTGGCCAGCAAAAGTAAATAAATAAGCTGGGCAGGCATTTTTGTTTTGATTTCAGCAAAGCTGAAATAAGGAATTCTTAAATGTTTGCTAAGGGAAGTGGAAATAGGCCAGATTAAAACAGGAATGGCCATGGCTATCTGTGTGATCTTAGCCTGTTTAATTGAACTAGTTTAAAATGGTAGTTTGAGCTGAATCACTGAGTGCTGCCTCCTGCATACCAGGAGCTGTAGGAGTCTTGTGGATGTTTTTGTTTTGCCTTTTCCTGGCACCAGTAGGGTTGCACCAGCTGGATATACTTACAAATAAATAGCAGGGCAGGAAAGAAGGTATGGATGTACTCTGCAAGTAGAAGAGAGATAATATGTTGGCTGTGTGCTCCAGTATTTTAAATTTGAGCTTTGACCCCATGAAAACGCTGCATCTCTGCTGTATGATCAACTATTACAAGAAGGCAGAGTCTGCAGCCAGCAACAAGCTGAATCAGTGTTTCTTGCTTGTATATGCAGTAATAACACAAAACAGTCTTCTGCTGCAATATTTTGCCTTGATACAATGTGTGTAATTAGAGCAGACAGTACAGTGACAAAGATGAGTTATTGATTATTGCAATATACGTCTTGGAATGATGAATGCTCTGTAGTGGGAAAGTGTTGTGTGTACAAAACAATTGCACTTGGTACCTAGATAGTGTTCTTCAACCAAGAAAATTGGAGTACCTTGCAAATGCCTGGTGTGGATTAGGTGCTGGAGTAGGTGCTGGTAGTAAACACACTGTCGTTTCTATTTCACTCATCAGATTCCCAGAAATAGGAAAAATCTAAGTCACACTATTTATATTAATTCCTGCCAGGAGCTGAGATATCTTAGCATGTGAGAGGATTTGACTGCCTTTTTGGTAGCTGTTAGATAAAGAATTTTATTTTTCTATCTAGCTAACAAAGCAAAATCCAACTCTTCTGACGTAGGCTGTAGAAGTTCCTTTCCTTGTACATTTTTTAGTCCGTTTAGAAGAGCTTGTTGTGATAGTGCAGAGAATGGAGTGGGAGGGGGGTGAAAGAGAGAGAAAATATAATAAAATTACTGAAAATAATAAATAGCCGTAGCAGTAATGAGATAAAGTAATTCAGAGGTTTGAACATTAAAACTTTATTTACAAGCCATTTCAAACACGAAGGGCATCTAAACAGACTACTTGTCCTTTTTTCTTCCTCCTTGCTTTCTGCAATAAGAGGTGATTTTCACTTACTTGGTTTCTGGCTGGATAACTCAAGATTAATTTTGGAGTGAGTTCTTATATATAAGCTATAAATCCATGAGGATAAGGGTCACGGTGGAAAGGGTAGTATAACCTTATTTATAGTACACACATTCTTGCTACATAAATAATTACTGTAACAAAGAGATAATTATATTCTATAAGAGTAGCAAGCAACTTTAAATATTGCCTCTTAGTTTTAACAGCAGAATTCACATGCAATTTGCCTTCTGGTGCTTAATAAATTCAGGATCATGCCTGAGCATTTACTGATAGTAGCCACATGATGGCAATATTGCTAATCTTTAACTTTGTTACTGCTAACCAACTTGCTAGCTCTGTTTTTGATTCAGAATAAGGTATGTAATTCTACCAGAGTACTGAAGCTCTCTGCTTTTTAGAGGAAATCTTTCTTTCATGATTTGACTTTATATACATGATACCCATTGCATATTTGGCCCATCTTTACACCCCTGACTTCAGGGAAAAAAGCAAACAGCAATACCACTTGATCTGTGACACCATGTAGTGATAAATGTGCTGTAGCATGCATGTGGGTGATGCTGAGGCTTTGGAAACATGCGTTAGCCGTACAATGGGAGATTAACAAAAAGAAGAAAGGAAGTATGAAACAAAGATGTTTTCTTTGTAACTGAGGACACAGACTTTTTTACAGTCCATCATTTCTGATAAGCCGCGTGGAGCAATTGCTTTATGAGCTGTGTCATAAATACATTTTTGTTCTCGGTGTTAAAGAATGTGCAAAGCTTGGTACATACCCCATCAGCTGCCCGGCCATGGGTAACCTCTGCAATCCTGCGTAGCCCACTGCGGGGTCGGGGCCAGCTTTGGACTGTCCACCAAGTGACTGCCAAACACAAGTGTCGTTAGAGTTCCCAGCATGAATGAGGGCAATGTAGAAAGGCTAATGGCAGAGGCTTCAGAGGAGGGTTGGGGAAAAAAGCAGAAGACACCTGTGGCCAGGGAAAGAGAGGTTATTCCATGAATGCAGATGTGCCCAAGAGAGCATATCAGCACAAAGAGCTGGGTGCTGAAGAACGGGGGATAGAAAGGCACACTGAGCCAGTAGTGGTAACAGTGGGGTGACAGCGGCAGGGATGCGTGGAGGTAAACTTGGTTCCGCATGGAAAACCATGACACTGAAATCAAACCACTTTATGAGGTGCTCTGTGGGTCTCAGCTCAACACAGGCAGGTTTTTAACAGGCAGGAGGAGAAAACGCTACCTTCCCCCTTTTTTCTTTTTTTTTTTCTTTTTTCCCTTTTATGAGCTGCAGTGGAACCTGTAAAAGGATTGTCCCTAGTGACAACCAAGCAATTTCTGAAATGGTACAGCTATAAAACAGGAGAACAGGATCTGGCACCAGTGAAGGAGCTCAGCCGAGTTTAAGCAAGATCTTCATTAATGTCCTTAGATTCTCTATGTGACAAATATGGGCGAGTTTTGGTGGAGACTGGAGGAAAAATATGTTCTTTTAGCCAAAGTAACTATCATCTTGACAAACATTTTGCTGGATTGTTATTTGAATGAATATTTAATGTAAAACATGCAACCTGCTCTAATAAGAGCACATTCATAATTTCTAGTATGCTAGTCCTGTCCAAAATTCACTTGGCTTTGCTCTGGGTAAGGGATACCTTAAGAAGGAAATGTTGGACGGCAGCTACACTTGGCTGAAGCACACAGTACAACATGAACAGCTGTGGAAGCCAGATTTACCGCAGTTAGTGAGGCTGCTAAAATCCTGACATTACTTTGATTTTTTTTTTTTAATGAAAAAGTCCAATATAGAGTTTATGACTTTTCATACAGTTATTTATTTTAGGAATAAAGAGATCTGCCAAACACAGCAGGTAGTTAATACCCAATTCAGACTGCATTTAAATAGGAAAGGAGCTAATGGCTACATCCTTTGGGACCCTGTGATTAACCTACAGGGAGCTGTAGGTGGCTTTTTCCACATGCATTCAGATGAAACATGAGTTGGGAGCTGGCTGCCATTGAATATCTTGTAGTTTAAATCAGATATAGCCGATAATTCAGCTCGTCCTCTGCTGAAATATTCCTTTCCTTTGGACACGGAAGATATGCCCACTGTAGATGGCATCGAGCTGGGATACAGATTCCATCCCTGCCTCTGTCCCAGCCATAGGGTGTGTTACCCCTACTCAGAAATAAGTGTCGTGGTGCTCTGCCACTATCTGGTGTCTGAGCTGCACATGGGTGCTTGGTGTGAACTACAGCTTTCAAGCATAGTTCTCCATGAATAGCCCACGGCCAGGCAGCAGTTGTCTGTGCTCAGCTCCAGAGGCCCTACATTTGGCCCCTGCTGTTGATCCAGCTCTGGCATCTCAGGCTGATTTGGGGGATGATGGGGTTCAGTCACAAACCTGCTTCATCCTGCACTGCAAGGGGCTGGGGATGGGTGTCACTGGTTAGTGCTGTACAGGCTGGTGACTTTTTAAAACCTCTCTAGTGAACTTGCCAACATTCATCTAACTCTCCCTTTTGCTCCGTACTTGTAAAAAAAAGAGCAGGAATAACAATCCTTTCATCCCTCCAGAGGGTGCTCTGAGGCTAAAGCCATCAGTGCTTGTGAGACTGCCAGTGATGCAGGCCACATAAATATCCCTGTAGATAGCACAGGACAGGATAATACCTTCCATATTCCAAGTATCTCATAGGATTTCCAGGGGGTAATGAGTTAGATGCTGATAGTGCAGACATTGTGTACAAATGAGCAGCCATTAGGTATTTATTAATATAATGCAATATCTGGGCTTAGATGCTAAACTTCTTGTTGGGTAGGGCACTGGAGCTAGTTGTGACAACCCGTTCAACGGGGCTTCTTAGGAGCTTTTCTAAACTAAGATCACTGTTCAGTTCTTACTACAGGAGCTCATTTGTTTCTACTCTATCGAACCCAATCAGCAATATTTTTTATTCCTTGTTTTTCCCTTATAATAGTAGTTATAACTGTCAGAGAGATGGGCTGAACGAGTTTGGCAAAATTTTAGGTCCCTTGATGCTCAGAAGTGTTTCAAAGCCCAGAGACAAATCCAGATATAAGGGTGTGGTGACAGTAAATGTAAGACATACGATCAAGAAGTTTAAGCTATGTTCTACATTTTGCAGACCTTTATTTATAAAGAGAGAGAGCAGGCTACCCATGGTGTAAAGTTACGGTTATTAACTTGGCCCTCTTTGATGTCTTGAACCATCAGAAGAGAGGATATTTGTAAAGAGCACGTAAGAATTTTTTATCCAGTCTTTCTTCAGAAACCTCAGATAGATACGCTTATGCCGAGTTTTGTTCTTAAAGAAAAGCTAAAATCTGTTTCACTCTTCAGCAACTGAAGTAAATCTTCAACTGGTCACTGCTAGTTTGCAGAAGACAGATTAATTTCGCATCTACTGAATCTGCAGATGAAACAGTTCAGAATGTCAGCTGTATCCTTTTCCATTAGCCACCCATTGGCAATGCCAAACCCTCTGGCCAGGCCAGCCTTTGGCAGATGCATGTCGCATATTAATAGTTTAATGGCAGTGAGGATTTTCTTTCCCCTCTCTCACCTGTCAACTGGGCAGTTTACTAATGTAAAAGAAAGAGTTAGAGGGGTCAGCTGCAAATCTCTGCTAGAAGGAAATCATGGTGCTGTTTCCCAAAGTGGAAAAGACCAGCACTGATTAATCCATAATCTTTTGAATAATGTTTTCTGACCAAAAGCACCCTCAGTATCTGACTTGAAATGTTGTTTCTTTCAAGCTTTTTTTTACCTGACCAACACTGCAAAATGCTTGCCTGCTGTTGATGACAGGAAAAAGAGTTACAGTGTTTGTGATTAGGATGTGGATGTAGAATAGGTGCTTCACTGACAAGGAATAAAATATCAACACAAAAGCCAATAAATCCAGAAGTTTTTGTCTTTAAAAAATTTATTATCTAGTTACTGATGCCAAAACAGCAATGACCAATTGCATGGGAAGAGGAGTACAAATTATCTAGGGAATGGAAGAATAAAGATACAGAATGAAGGTGGAGCTTCATTGTATATTTTTCTTAGAATTGTCTGCTCTTCGGTAATGTTTTAAAATGCAGTAGCAACTTCCTGCAAGCATGGAGTCAACCGCATGATTTCATGTAGGTCATACATTTTCAACATTCACGATTTGATATCTGAGTGTCAGCCATAAATAAACAAATACTAGCATTAACCCTGGTCATGCCTGATTGCTAAAGATGGATCAAAAATAATAACAATTAGTATGTGAAATGAATTTGCAGCCAGTATGTTAAAAAGTTGTACAAACAGCACAGATCTTTTTGAAATGAGCAGTTGGATCCAGCATGCCACATCAGTGAAAGAACGTGCAGAAAGAAGAGCTAGAAAAGTCAGGAGGGAACCAATCGCAAAACTAAATTTTTAAATCTATTTTCTTGTGCTTGTCTTTGGCGACCCATGTTTGGTATTTCCCTTGCATTACCTGATTATAAGTTTGGGTGGTAAAATTAATAGGGGGTTTTTGGTGCTCTGTTTTGTAGCTAATGATACCATCAGTCAGTGTCTGAAAGATGCAGAAACTTGAGCTCCATGTTTCATCTCTGAACAGTGTATGAGATGACCCTGTAATATCCCATAGACCCTAAAGGTTAAAATTTAGTTACTTATTTAGGCAAAGTGAGTGGTTTACTTCAGACACAGTCTAGGCATAAAGGTTTGGGAGATCTGACTGTGCAAGGTATAAGCTGATATTTAGTATTTATAATATGTTTGTTACTATGTATATGTCTATATCGTGAACCTCAGTCAACGTGTGTTCATGTTTCTTACAAAGCAGCCAACGGACAGGAGGTGGTTAACGATAACAACTGAACTTCGACAAGCAGCTTGCCAAGATGTTGCCTGGAACTGAAAGAGCTGGGTTTTCCCTCCCTCTCAGGAGGTGATGGAACTCACCATGGAGAAAACAAAGAACGCAGGTGGCCAAAGTACATCTTCAGAATGTCTTGCAGAAGGAATAGAGGAAACTTTGGATGGGACTAGGGAAAGAGAAGCAGGCATTGCTGCAGATTGGGTCAACAGAAGTTGCTACAGGACTGGCCATGTTGAGAGAAAGCCTGAGCTGTACGCCTAGAGACTGAAAGACCTCTGCGGGAAGAGAGGGCCAGTTTGAAAGGTCTTGTGTCCATAAAGCGTGAGCTTTTCTAAGTACCAGTATTCTCCCATTTTGGCCCTTGAAGCAATGAGATGTTCAAAAGTCCCGTTCAAAGCCCATTTCTGGTTTTATGGGTCAGCTTGCTTGTGTCTGCCATGTAACTTCTGCGATGAGGTAGCAAACTAAAAGCGAGAAGACTCCTAATTGCTTTGGGATTCTGGGAGACAATGAGTTTAAGCTGTGGGAGGAACCTGAGGTGTCATCGCTGGAGTCCAGAGACCGGTGGTTGCACTGCATACTCCAGCACTTCGAGTGTGCTGCTGGACACGGGATCTGCATTGCAGTAACGTGCCAAGAAATCCCAAATGAGGATCCTTGGCTGGATCCTGTCCAGACTCCAAAGACTGGATGGCCTGAAAACTGCGAAGAGCTTCACTGCATGGATAAAGTGAACGTCATTTCTACTGGGGCATCTGTCAGCTAACAGTGCCAAGAGTTATGTGTGAATGCGGATCCAGAAGCACTGTGTTTGTTATGTGTTCAAGTTACTAAATGAACACTTTGATATTACTGGGGATGGAAATGCCTTTTCCTCACTTCCACTTTTCTGCTGCTGGTGACTTACATAACTGTAGCTGCAAAGTGATGGTTTCCCCCATTGTAGAGGAAGCAAATACCAATTCCATAAAACTATAGGACATGCTAACAATTGTAAAGCTGGGTCACTGAGCTGACAGTGCTCGGTGAAAGGAAAATGTTTTACTAAACTGTCCTGATTTCCAGATTCTTCCTCCTCAACTTCCTTCCAAGAGTGAGGGGACTTAACATGATCTAACTTTGTATACATGTAACCCAAATATGATATAACTTCATCTGATCTTTACAGTATAATTGATTCTGTAAACAAAATATTGAAATAAGGATATTTTCTGTGTTCTGTTTAAGAATACATATTAAAGATGGGAAGCTGAGACTGTTAAATCTACCTCCTCTTTCAAACAATATGAATAAATTTAAGCAACTTAATTTTTTTTTATTAATGGCCAATGTAAGTGAGTGTTCTTCTTGTCTTGGAGATTGGTTCAGTGTTGGTAATACTACCTTTGAGCAATTCATCTACAAAGAGAATAGGGAAGTGTTTATCCGGTTAAAGGTTTACATGAATCATTACAGTACTTCCCTTCTATACACGCTTGTAATGACAGTGTTCTTTAAACTTCTCGGAGAAAGCCAACTGTTCAGATTAACTGTATATAGAGAAGATTACAAAGTTGTCTTTTTTGTGAAATAGCCTTGACTGCAGCGAGGCAAAGAGTGGTGATGCTTCTTTCACAAAGACAGATTTGCTGTAAGAACTTGGATTTTACATCACACCAGTTTGAAGAAAGGAAAGGAACTTGAGGTTATGTTACAACAACTACTTTTTTGTCTCTTCTTTGTCTCTGTACTCAGGTGGTCCCATTTTTCTGTTATTAACTAGATCAAACCAAATCCTCAGCAAAACTGTGGCAATGTCTTTGACCAATAACCTGCCAAATACCTCTTGACTCCCTTCTGTGCAATTTACTTTGTTGAGTTTCTTACTGTGCAAATGTATGCTGTGTTTGTGTCTGGTCCTATACATGCTCGGTACCATTTCAGCTTACTTACGGCAGTTAGATGCAAATGTGATGTCAACTAGTCAGTGGTGTTTACAAGAAAATATCTGAGCTGCTCCTCTTAGATTGGAATTAGGGGACTGGATAGTTTGTGTGTGATCATGATGCTACATCTTTGTAAAGGATATTTAGAATAATGTCTCTGACTAGTTCTTTCAGTTTTTTCATTTTATTTTCCCAGTTTTGAACAGTCAACAAAGATCTTGTTGCATTCTATTTCTCTACCTTGTCAGTGGTATCTTAGAAACCTGGTGAAAATTTTTTGCCACTGTAGTGGGTTGACCCTGGCCCAATGCCAGGTACCCACCAAGCCACTCTATCACTCTCCCTCCTCAGCTGGACAGGGGAGAGAAAATATAACAAAAGGCTCATGGGTTGAGATAAGGACAGGGAGAGATCACTCAGCAATTACCATCATGGGCAAAACAGACTCAGCTTGGGAAATTAATTTATTGCCAATCAAATCAGTGTAGGCTAATGAGAAATAAAACCAAATCTTAAAACACCGTCCCCCCACCCCTCCCTTCTTCCTGGGCTCAACTTGACTCCCGAATTCTCTACCTCCTCCGCCCGAGTGATGGAGGGGGGAGGGGGAATGGGGGTTGTGGTCAGTTCATCACACGTTGTCTCTGCCGCTCCTTCCACTTCACACTCTTCCTCTGCTCCAGCATGGGGTCCCTCCCACAGGGGACAGTTCTCCACGAACTTCTCCAACGTGGGTCTCTCCCCTGGGGTGCAGTCCTTCAGGCACAGACTGCTCCAGCAGTCCCCTGTGGGGTCACACGGGCTGCAGGGGGACAGCCTGCCTCACCAGGGTCTTCCCCACGGGCTGCAGGGGAATCTCTGCTCCGGCGCCTGGAGCATCTCCTCCCCCTCCTTCTGCACTGACCTGGGGGTCTGCAGGGCAGTTTCTCTCACATGTTCTCACTCCTCTCTGCTGCTGTTCTGCACAGGTTTTTTTCCCCTTCTTGAATAAGTTCTCCCAGAGGCACTACCTCTGTCGCTGATGTGCTCGGCCTTGGCCAGTGGCAGGTCTGTTTTGGAGCTGGCTGCCATTGGCTCTGTCAGACATGGGGGAAACTTCTAGCAGCTTCTCACAGAAGCCACACCTGTAGCCCCTACGCTACCAAAACCTTGCTACACAAACCCACTGTACAGCCACTTTCTTTTCAGCGGTGTATTGACAGCATTCAGTAGCGGTTGGGGGGGAAGCGACTCTCCATTTACATAGATTTTATTTTTTAAGTTAATTTGGAACACTTTTTAAGTGTTTTCTTTGAGGTTTTTGATTCTTTGAGTTTTGCTTTAATTGTTTTTCTCTTCTTCCATCTTTAATTTCTACTAGGCATAGTGTGTGATGAACAGAAATTGTATACTAACTAGCAGCTTTCATATTTGTTGCAATTAGAATAAGAAGAAACATCTAACGAACTCCACACTGTGATGTGTAGAAACAAGTCTAGCCAGTACTTCCTTGTCATGGTTTTACTCCAGCTGGTAACAAAGCACCAAGCAGCTGCTTGCTCACTCCCCCCTGCCGCCCCTGCAGTGGGATGGGTGAGAGAATTAGGAAAAAAAAGTAAAACTCATGTCTTGAGATAATAACAGTTTAATAGGACAGAAAGGAAGAAAATAATAATAATAACAATAATAAAATTACAATAATAATCAAATGATTGGAAAATACAGAACAAGTGATGCACAATGCAATTGCTCATCACTTGCCGACCAATGCCCAGTTAGTTCCCGAGCAGCAGGACCTGCACCCCCCAGGCCAAGCCCCCCAGTTTATATACTGGGCACGACATCACATGGTATGGAATACCCCTTTGGCCAGTTTGGGTCAGCTCTCCTGGCTGTGTCCCCTCCCAACTTCTTGTGCCTCCCCAGCCTTCTCGCTGGTTGCGCATGAGAAGCTGAAAAAGCCTTGACTTGGTATAACCACTACTTAGCAACAATGGAAAACATCAGTGTGTTATCAACATTCTTCTCCTACTAAATCGAAAACAGAACGCTATACCAGCTACTAGAAAGAAAATTAACTCTATCCCAGCCAAAACCAGGACATTCCTAAAATTATTCTTCTATGGTCAGCCCGACTTTGGTTTTTGGCAGACAAATGTCCATCTACAGGTCCTAATCCATGTTTCTCATTTAGTGTGGCCTTTGATTCCTCTCACTGGCCGTGCCCTTCTGTCGAATCACTCCTGACGCTATCTGTTCCTTAAGAAAAACTAAAACCTTTCCTTCCCTACTTGAAAAGAGGTTTTTTAATATTCCCACAAGTTTTGTATTTAAAACTTTGTCAGATAAAATGGGAAGGAGTCTTCTGGTTTACTGAGTCCAGCTCACTTTGTCTGTGGGAGCAATAGCCAGTTATGCCTTTCCTTAACTGACCATGCTCCATTTTAATATCAATTTGATTACTTGCCCTTGCTAGTCCTATCAGAAGACTTGTCCAGATATTCATTGTCTGATAACAACAAACATTTTAATTTTAAGTAAGATTTCTTTCTGGCTAGTTTTTTTCCTTTACAAAGATGATCTCTCTACATTCTTGTAAGGAAAGCCTCACCTTTATTTCTCGATCTTCCTTTATTAAAAAAAAAAACAACAAACACCTTCCAAATAGTTGCTATGCTTGTGCACATAATTGAGAATGATTCAAACATTAGAAAATTTAGAAAAAAATCATAAATCCATGATCTTCCAACAGAAACCCAATAAATTATAATAACTGTGCTTTTATGCCAAATCACTTTTACATTGGCTGTGATACTGAGGGGCAAGGTTTCTACAGAAGATCCTGAAGGTTTTACAACCATGGTACAAAATGACCCATTACATCTCATTTCGCACATGAAGGATTTGTGAGAAAGTACTGCAAAAAGGTAATACCCAATGTATAGGTGCCTAGAAAGCCTGCCGTTACAAATGCGCATTGAAAACCAATCATTCAGATAAACAGGAATACACATTACAAAACCTAGTGCACCACATCACTGACAATTACTGTAAGGAAAATACAAAGCACCATACATACATTGCCAGAAACATCCTGAGCTTTTGTTTTTCATTTAGAACGATTCCTTTTAAGACCCCAGCAAGCCTAAACAACAGGCTCATTGTCTTTGGGTTTCATTACTGAGGCAAGGACCGTAGAGATGACTCCGGCTTGAGTGGCAGCAGTCCCACCGCAGCGAGCAGACGGTGCCTTTCCCTTGTGCTGCCGGGGCCCTCCAAGAACATACTGTAGTTTGCAGGCATCACGGTGAAGATGGCATTCATTTGGGAAGAGGCTTTTCCAATACGCTCAGGCTGGCCTAATTCTCAACGTTTTGCCACGTCTGTCTTTCACAGAGGGTGGAGGTTGGCCAATATGCGGAGCATCTCACCCAGTCAGGTCGTGAGGTTTCTGCAAGAATACATGAGCATCCCTCCTCCAGTGGTACATTGGAGTCGGAGTCCTCACCACACCACTCCTTTGCCAAAGCCCTGCACAAGGAGAGGCCGGCTGGCTTCAGGAGGCAGTTGTCCCCCAGCGGTACCCCCGGCAGCTGGAGGAGGTGCAGGGGGAGCACCCTTTCTCGCCGGGAGTATTGCAGCCAGGACAGGGCACCTTCTGACTCTGAATGGGAGCAGATTTCCCCCTGTACCGACCGATGGCTGCTCTTCAAAGGTTCACCAGTTACGCTAATTGGTCACGCATAACGAATTCTATGACACTTCTTCCCTGCTCCGGACCGTGCTGGTCTTACTGTAAAATAGAGTGTTTTTACAAGTGGATGGCATTTACAGTGCCACTCCTAATTTCAGGAGGATTTCACCAGGTACGTGTGTATATCTACTATGCTAATAACTAGTTGTTGTTAAGTTTAAATTGTGCATTACTGGCCTTGGTGTTTCTGGCATGTGGCCCATAGGCATCAGTGATCATGTTACTGGAGTCCCGAAGTTTCTCTTTGCTTCATTGTATTTAAATAGCTGTGAACTGTAACTTTTTAAACTCAAGCATATTCAGAACAAGTGTGAGTGAAGAAAATCTGGGGTGTGGGGGTGCAGCGTCTGGGTTTGCTTTTTCTACGTCTAAACATCTAAAGAGGCCTGGCCTGTCTTTAGTAACCTGTAACACAGAAATAACTTGTAGTCCATACCCATAGCATATACATTTCATAAACTGGTATATGAGAGTACATAGTGATCAATTTAAGGAAATTTTGTAAAGCATCCTTAGACATAATAAGGCTTCATTCATTTCAAATGTGAAAACTAAAGCTGGTAAAATACACACATACAAATAAATGAATATATAAGCATGCGTATAAAGGAACTTTAAATAAAACCATAAAACAGCTTTGGAGAATTTTTTGAATGCTTGTGGGTGCTCTTTTTTAGTTAAAGATTCATTGTGAAAAGAATCCTGAAAAGCGCAGGGTTGTTGGCAGTTAAAACAAGAATAAAAAGCAGATGAAAACAACAGATTCATATGTTAGGCAATTAAAAACCAGAACAACTGGGCATAAAAAGCAAAAATTAATAGTTTTGGTATTTTCCATTTGGCTCTGGCCAAAGTTCTGTCAGCCATAATGTTGCAGAATTAAGCCTTAAATTCTTGCCAGATCACCAGGCTGGCTGAGCAAGAGCATCACAGTTAAATTGTACAAATAAATAACCAGTACTGTTCTTGACTTCTTAAAAAATGCTATACAAGATAGTTCTAATAAAATAACTCATAGAAGAGGAATACAAGTGAGGGCTAGCTGTATCAGATAACTCAATTACCTTGTGCAGTGATCAGATAATGTTTTATTCGAAGACAACAGCAAGGAACCATAGAGCACTTGTAAGTGGCCTCTCTAAGCACTTTTTCCATCTGATAGCCCTCATGCACCAATAATTGTATGTCTTTGTAGGAGTATTGGAATGTTTTCAGTCCAGTTAAGCTAAAATCTCAGACTGAAGCCCACATCTTTTTTTTCCCTGCCTGTCTTGGGTGGTTTCAGTTTTCTGTACTATAAATTGAGTCATGTGCACTGCCCTCAGCAGGTTTAAAACTAGAAGGGAAGTAATCTCATAAGCTAAGCAACCTGGAGAGTCTGCAGCAGAGGAAACCAGGAACAAGAGAGGCCTGTCATGGCTTGGAAATTAAAAAAACTTAAGAAATCAATGAAAAACAGAAAGACTGAGGCAAGAAACCACATCATCCCCGGTACTGGAGTGAGTTTGTTTTCATATTTTCTTTTTAATTCTCTCCTACTACAGTCCTGTCAGACATGGCACAGGGCACAGCTCTGCAGATAAATATAGCAAGCCTGCAGAGCTATGGAGATGAGGTGGTGCCACTTATCTTTTCCAGGAGACAGGCTTACAGGTGTGATGTTGAGGACAGTGCTTTCTCCAAAGCCCCTAGCTGGCAGCAGAAAGACAACATCAGCTTGGCTCAACCCTGCAGCTTACTCCAGCCTGCAGCTGGAGCATATGTCCCTCCAGATAGACTACGCTGTCACTTAGGCAGAGCCACTGGCTCCAGGGAATCAAGGCACCCAAAATCTGTTGGATGCACCTTGCCTCCCCTCCCTCAAATATGAAGCAGACATTTGATTAACAGCATCCACCGCTTGGAATAAGAAAATTAGAAAGAAACAAAAATAAAATGCAACCTTAGTCTGCCTTTCATGGTCGGATGCAGGTCTGATTCCCAAGATACACATCAGGTTTTGGAGCTGACAGCCCAGGACTCTTGCCACTGAGTCTACTCCACCTTCCAAGCTTTACTCTGAGGTCTTTATTCCTTCAGCAAACCTAACCTTTAGCCAGGAGGTGGGAAGGTGTCCAGGCACACATAGCCCAACTATAAAGGGGGCACCATGCTCTAGAGAGCCCCCCTGGAGGTCTTTTCCCTCACTTACCTCACAGCTGCATTTTAATTCCTCCGGTATTTAGTTTCAGATCTACATGCAAAGGCCCAAGAGCTTCTATCTACAGCTAGGCGCTTTGGTACTCGCAGGTGATTTCTTTGTTTCAGCTCACAACTGCTCTGCTGTGGGAAATGTGAGCTACACATGTACTTCTTTCACAGATTAGAGATCTTAGGTGTTTAATGGCTATTTCCCTTTTGCTGGCCTGCTCCCATCCATCTCTTGCCCTGTTACTAATTTATTAACATTAATGTTAAATATTATGGAAGAAACTATAACCCTATGATCCCCACTTCATTACCAGCTTTCTTTAGAATTTGCTTCTGCTACAGCCGACCAACAAATAAACAGGTTGTTTTCCTCAGGATGTGGCTGTTAGAAGACGTTCGCTTCCACTGAGTTTTCCATGAGACAAACGCTACTCATCAGCACCCTCATCAGCTACAAAATCCACCTTATTTTCAAAGTACTGAAAACATTCTTTGCACAAGCAATTGAGTTCTAACTCTGTTTTCCAAGGCTTATTAAAACTTCTTGACTTTTGCTCTCCTGTGTTTTCCATATAACAAGTGCTTAGCCCTTTAAAATGTGAACAAATAAAACAAATAGGCAGCTCACTGCAAAGTGGAAGTGTGGGATTACTCTGTCAGCTTGCCCTTTTCTCACGCTGTGGGCCTGAGAGCAATTAAATGAAGCTGACATGCATTAGCAAGGTGGCCTAATTGAGCCTGAATTGCTAGGGAAGTGGCAATAGCCCAAGCCGGTATGGATTCGAGAGCACCCCCGTTAGGGAGCATTGATCAATACCAGTGATTATGACATTTTAAAAATAAAATTGATTGTCCTTGACTTGAGTGGAAGGAAGGACTAACTCATACGTACCACCGGTTACAACTACTCTGCTCAATATGAAACACTTTGTGAAATGGCCATTGCAAGTCTTTCCTTGCCATCTCTCTTACAGAGGCAAAACTCCCATGACTTTGATTCTCTTTGCTCTGGAGGCCTTTTAGTTAAAAGCTCTATAATAGACTTGGAAGTATTGACAATAATAATAAGCTTATGGGTGAAATTCTGACCTCACTAAAGTCAATAGAGCCAGAATTTCACCATTTTATATATCCACACATACATATATGAAGTATATACATATGCTCTTAACAGATCAAATCTGCGCATTGATTCACTCCTTTTATTCACTCTACTTCCTAACAGTTTGCTTACCAAAGATCTTTTAGGTGTGCGCTAATGAAATGAATGTATTTTCCTCATGCTTACAGCGGAAAATAAAATTAACAACCTTTTCCCCCAGGAAACCTTCTTCAAAGGAAAAAAGAGGGAGGTCAGTATATCTTGCCTTTCTTCTCTGTGGAACACTTTAAGTCCATTCAGATGTTTGAGTTTATGGAAAACTGTCTTGCAAACTGGCAGATTTCTGAGCGAAGGACACCTCCTCTAGACCTACTGTGAAGAAAGAGGGGTAACATGACTTCAGCTGAGCTCCTCTGATTTATGCTTGGTCAGGATCAAGCCTTACTAGGTTCAAACATGTCTTCTGATGTCACGGGCAGAAGAATAGGAAAGGATATGAATTAAACTGAGAATCAACATGACCAGGTGCCTGTTTAGTGGTAAGAGTAGGAAATATGGATAATTGGAGCACGTGGACTAAGCTATATGAATAATTTCTTAAGAAAGCAACCAGAAATGAACATATCTCTTATGGTGCACAGCAAAGCAAGGCATGCAAGGAAGGGATAAAATGTTTTAGTAGATCAGCTAGGGATTAAAAAGAGGATAATCTTTCAGCTCTTCTTTAGGCTGCTCCTGGACTTCATGAAACACTTTACCCTTGCCTATCATTCTTACACAAATCATCTTGTGGGATATATGGCAAAGTAAACAGTAAATTAGCAGTAGATATTTACAGGTGGACACAGATTTTCTATTAATCTTAATACACTGATGTGAAAAACCTTAATTACCAGCTAATTGTAGGAATGGTCTGATAATTTTTGCCTTAGATAGCAGAACTTCTAATTAATTACTGAATGTAGTTCATTTCCTCATCTTATTAGTTAACTCAGACATATTTCTTGAAGAAATGAGTTAAGTTTTGCTATGGTTTATCAGTTACCTCACTCCAGTACTTGGGCTAGGCATTTTGGAAAAAACCAGAAGAAAAATACCAACTAGTTCATGACCCAGAGAGCTTCTGTCTGCCAGTAGCTCTGTCTGGTTTTGTGACAGTGAACATCACGGTGCACCTCAGGCACTTGTTTTCAGGGCAGCTGTGCCCGTCTGCTGACCGACCGACTCCCTGCTGGCAAAAGAGGAAATCCTTGCTCACTCCTATCCTTACTCCTCCTTTCCCACTGCTCCTGCCCTCCCAGGCATGCCTTTTGTGTCTCTCCTCACACCTTTTCTCTAGGTAGGTTAGCTAACTTCAGTGTCAAAATGAACCCATTCTTTGATGTAGTTGTCTTCTGCCTTTTCAAGGAGTTAAACTGTCCACAGAGAGGACCAAAGTGCAAAGTGGCGGCTGGGAGCTGGGGCAGCAAGGGCAGGGGAAATGGGATCTCACCACTTCAGTAGCAGTGGATTCCTACACCAACACATGGATCATGGTGGAAGCTCAGCATAAGCCATGGTTGAAACCTGTGGTTCAGGTCTGTGGGGACACGAGTGCTCTTGCTGTATCCTACCTGTAATCTACCAAATTTAGATCTGGCTGATGACTTCCAGCCTGAGCAGCATTAAAACTCACTGATAGATTATGTATTCCCCCAGTGTTCTGACTTCTGCTGTGGGGAATAGAGGGCTTGAACATAATAGTTTCTTCGGGGCCTAAAATTAATGTATTCTTGTACTTCAAGCCAAGAGATAGGTCGCTTTTTCCACCCACCTGCCTTGCACCTGAGGAAGGTCTTAGTCTACCTCTGTGCCTACGTCCAATCTAGCCTTCATGTCATTAGACCAGTCTCTTCTCACAACTTGTTGGTCAGGTCCCTTTCCTGCAGATGAAGGGAGTTGGTGAGATACTGTTCTGCAAGGGAGCTCATGATTTTAATCCCGCAGGCTCAGTAATATCAGAATGGCACATATTCTTCCTTTGGTCTATTAGCCACTTTCTAGCAGCACTATTAGAGGTCACTAGAATGTTTTCTTCTCTTCATTTCTTTTGGTTTGTATTTGGTTGTTTGTGATGCCCTGAATCAGAGTTACACATCTGACATATTCTGTGAAGTAATATCAAGGCCTGCCATATTTTAGATGGCAAAATCCAAGGTGATTGGAGAACAGATAGTCCACCAGCCCTGAGGGAGGCTGCCAAAGTGGGGAGCAGCATGCTTGACCTCATCCCATCCTCCCCATGGTGGTCCTGGTTAGATGCATCTTTGAGAGAGCTCCTTGCAGCCTCAGAAGCTGCCAGCCTCTCTGAGGCCAGCCTCCATCCCTACCTCAGATGCTTCCATCTCTACCTGATCCTGCAGCAGAGTCCTCACTCTCACCTGATGTCGCAGAGCTAACCACAATATCCTCTTGCTGCCAAATCCCATCCTCCACCTACGCCTCTCCGCCAAGTCTCCCACCCCTGCTCCTCCAGGAACGTCGCACTGAAGTTGATTAAAATGCGGTGTAACCACAATCACACGCACAAACAAAGCCTGCACTGCTAAAAGGAACTTCTGCCCGCCCTAGATCCCCTCCTCGCCTCCCTGCAGTGCCTCCGCCGGGAGGGCAGGCTGGTGCTTCAGCTCTAGTGAGCTGGAGGCAAAAAGCAGTCCGTACTTAAATAAATAAATAAATCAATCTTCCTCCACGGGACTTTGCAAAAACCCAGCAGATGCAGGTGGGCAGAATCAGGCCTGTGGCAGCCCTAGAGCACGTTCCCATAGACAGCACCTCGGTGGTCCAGGAAACTGGTCCCCTTTCCTTGACACTCTGTCACTTACCGATGCCACTGTTTGCCAAGGGATTACCAGCAAAGGAAGGGCAGTGGGGATTCATTCCTTGGCTAAGGTCTCCGAGCAATGCCTCATTGCACCGCCTGTGCAGGACAGCCAAAGCAGCCTCCACGCAAGCAGGGAACAGGGCCTGGCCACCGGTCTGTGGGGGAGCAGGGGACGAGCTCGGGGTATCAACACGTATGTCGGTCTGGAGTAGTTGCAGCCAGACCTCTAAAGGTGCTAGAATGGATGAATGGATATGGGTTTTGTTTCAAATGGCAGCTTAAAAAAAGAAGGAAAGAAGCAGAAATTTATGTCAGTTTTAGCACGGAATGAGATCCACTGATTCACAAGCCCCTGTGAAAGAAACCATTTCTCTCTCTTTGTTGACATCAGAGCACTTCCATGTATTTTTGCCAGGACTTTATAAACCGTTCCTACTACTGTCACGTATCCTGCTTGCCTGGGAATTTGTACAGTAAGACTAGCACTATACATAAGTATTCCCACAGCGCAAGCATCCTGGCAAGTGAATTAATTTATCAGCATATAGCAAACATACTACCTAATGAGACACAAGCCCATTTCCTGCACTTGGACTTGTGTTCCAGTATTCATAGCTGTCCAAAGCCACAAAGTTGATATCATAATCACTTGGCTAGACCTCTTGTAATGTAAATGCAGAAAAAACCCCTATGTAATTGGCCACCTTCATTAGGCTACCTTTTGTCCTAAAAAGGCATCCCAGAAAAATCTGTAATAGACTATGAATAGTTGGGTTGGATTCCATCTTCCCTAAGAAGCCATTGTCAAAGCAGTTTCTGTCCATTCCTTGCACCTCAGAGTCTGTTATTAAGATGTTTGCAGAGTCAGTGAAGTTTCTGTACATTTCTTTTTCACATCATATGTAACAGCTACAGTTAAAAAAATATGAGTTTATAATCAGTTGTTACAGATCAATTACCGAAGCCTGGTCCCAGATCCTTTTTTGTTATTGTTGGTCTCAGCAAATTGCTTAGAAATGCCACTTCGTTCTTTAAAAACAATGATGATGACAACTGGCATCAATGCTCAAAACCACTGTCACAATTCAAATCAACATGAAAAAAATGGCTAAGTGATCAGCCATGGAAGGGAAGGTTCAGAGTGAAACCAGGGGAATATTGAAAGGATCCCAGCTCTGGAGGTGCTACCAGGTGATAACATAATTGCAAACAGGCTTTTTGCCAAATGAAGTATAGCAAGTGTAGTTGCCTCACAGTTCTTGGAAGTATTTTTTTTTAACCCTATTAAATATCAGTATGTTGGTCCATATGTTGTTCTGGAGAGTCTATAGCTTTCTGAGGTTAACAGGAATCTAGTGCTTTTACTTTTTGTAATGGTTTTATACCATTTATACCACTTATACCATTTTAGTAGATGTTACACTGTAACATGAAATGGAGAGGGCTGGGGTTCTTTGTTCGTTAGTCTGTGTTTTAATTGTTTGAACACACTGTGGAATGATTGCATTTTGCAAGGATTTTAGAAGTAAATGTCTTGATTTTTCACTCCTCCTGACAGGCAATGGTTACGATCTGTGTGTGTAACCTCTGCTGGCACACAGGCTGCCTTGTGCGCCAAAGCCCGGACGAGTGGAAGTTCCCCAATGCTGCTGGAGTAGATGGAAATATTCTTACTAACCCTAACGCACCTTCAGTGAGGACCCCAGGCAAAAACCACCAGGTCTGAGCCTAAGAAATTAGTACCTTTCATTACATGGGATTTGGGGATAGGATTCTAGAAATTGTTTTTCTGACCTATATAGTGCATAGGTTGTACAAAATGCTGAATCTGCTACAGAGCTAAATGCTCATTCTGTTATAAATTCTGATACTTAATTTTTTTCTTTTTATTTTTTTAATAACAGTTTAACATCAAATGTCTAGTTTTGTTCTATTACTGACATTTTTAAAAACCCTATTCTGATCCACTGAGATGGTTTGTTTCCATTATGGTGCATCATCTTGTTTCAAAAATGTGCTAAAATTTTATTTTGATAAGGTCAAAACGTGGTAGTATAATTTAAAATATTGGTTATAACATACTGTCAAATACACCTGTCATAATGCTATTGAAATTCATATTTCAAGGGACTATTAAAAAAAAAAAAAAAAAGTTAAGTCAAAGCAAAACTAATACCTTGTCATAACGAAATATTCATCCATTATGGAAATGAGAAACTTAGCCAGCAATCACTGCTGAAAATCACGGTGTCTCACCACAAAGTCCTCCGTTTTAGGCAAAACGGCGTCTTTTGTCGGAGCACTGTTCAAACAACAAGTTGTGGCCGGTTCCACTTTAGTGCTCGTCACGGGGCAGAAACTACAAACCAAACCATTACTGTTAGCAAAACTGCCCGCCTGCAAAAGTCTAACTGAAAGTAGGCAGGTATGTGCTGTCTCTGGAACCTCACAGCCTCCTTTATATTTATTTTCCAGGTTTTGCAGCAAGTAGTTTTGCATTCGCATTCTTTCTTTCTCCGAAAAGAAAGGAAAGGAAGAAATGAACAATGGTAAACTTTGTATCGCAACCCTTATAAATTAAAAGTCATCATAGCTTTGTTTTATGCCATGCACAGAAATTATAAAGCAGCTGTGTCCTGCAGGCAGATCTCAGGGAACTCACACGTAGTCATTTAATCTGTAGCCACTATGGGAAGCAGATGTCAGGGAAGAAGCATGGTTTCCCTTGTAGACAGTTGGTGGTCTATAGGAGGGAGCAGTCCTTCTTGCGCTGCTGGGCTGCGTCTGGTAAGGTGTCTCGTTCCCGCGACACTGGCTTGACGTGCACAGCACTGCGCCACCGAGGATCGTCAGAGAAGCGGAGACGAAGCCAAGGTAAAGAGCTTGACCCATCTCGTACTTCATCCCGCTGGGAAGCATGGGGTTGTAGAAATCTGTAACGATGTCGTTGGTAGTCCAAGAAACAGGTACCAGGCAAAGGAGACCAGCCAGGATGAAAACAATCCCCCCAGAGAGCGCGATGGAGTCTTTGGCAGAAGTCTCCTTGGCACACTGCGTGCACTTCATACCGATGACAGCAATCACGCATGCCAGCGCGGAAAGGACGCAGGAAATTACCATCATGGCACGGGCGGCTTGGAGGTCACGGGGCAGCGCCAGCTGGGAGCGGTGAACTTGGCACTGGTAGACGCCGGTGCTGTGCCAGACACACTCCATCCAAAGCCCTTTCATATAGGCCACAGCTGTTATAATATTGGTGCCTACGTGTGCCGTTCGCCACCAGTGTGGCAGAATAGTAGCAATTAATGTCCCAATTAGGCCAAGAAGGCTTAGAGAGAAGCCAAGTAACTGAACAGCCGAGTTTGCCATGTGAATGTTTGTCCTGACTAGTTCTCTTAATAAAGCACCTCCGCTTGAATTCCTTTGGAAAACACGAGCTTTTCTTGGAAGATATGCAGCTGTTTTACTTTGACACCTTCTGCTCTCCTAATAAAAGGTAATTGAGGAAAAAAGGAGTTAATTATTACCCAAATGCATTACCTCTCCAGCCAGTAAGGTGCATTCCAAGTGCAGTTAGTGTAATAATTAGCATAGTTATCGCTGTTAATCGTACTTTTGTGGAAGTAATGGGAAAATAAGCTTCCCTCTTCACTTATATAAACAGTCTTCTGTTGCCCGCTGGGAAGAAAACTCAAGACAATTTATGAAATGGAAAAAAAAATTTTCAATGCAAATATTCCTCTTCCCAGCAGACTCTTCAAAAAAACAAACATGATTTCCTTTCTAAAGCAGAGAATTAGCTAGTGTTAACACTTGGAATGAATGAGATTTACAAAGTAGGGAACTGCAGGTTGCTTTACACGATGAAAACATTCCCAGAAGGTCATAGCAGGACTAGGAAAACAATAAGGGTGTATTTGCTCAAAGTAGGGAGCAAAGAGAGTGATTTAAAACCTGTGGAAGAGGATAACAAGTATTGGATTAAAGTCGCTTTCCTGACTTGCCAGTATTTCTTGAGGTTGCGTTTTAATAAAGCAACTCAAAGGGGAATAATTTTCATTAGCCTCTGTGGAGTTTCAGCTTATGATTTTAGCTTGTGGGCAAAATGACAGCATGTGAAACCAGATGTACATCATGGAGCTTCTGAGGAGTGACACCTTCACAGTTTGGTCGTGTATAAATTCTAGCTGAAAAACAAGGAATAGTAACTCTTCCTTCTGTATAAATTGCAGATTAAGTGGTCTTTTCCAATGGCTGACTTGCAAGGTCTGTTATACATCATGCATTATGTGTGTGGGCAGAAACCTGATATTTTAATATATAAAATAACTGTTACATCAAAATCCAACTTGGAATTCAGAAACAGAAACAAATTT
Organism: Astur gentilis; assembly: GCF_929443795.1. Taxonomy (NCBI): domain Eukaryota; kingdom Metazoa; phylum Chordata; class Aves; order Accipitriformes; family Accipitridae; genus Astur; species Astur gentilis. Next base: position 6,003,564 of record NC_064911.1, read on the forward strand.
AGGCTCCAATTCTGCAAAGACCCATGCATATGCTGAACGCATGTTCATAGAAGAAAGCATAAGTGTTTGCAGGACTGGGCCTTAGCAGGCAAAGGGAGGAAAACCATCTGGCCAAACTAATGAAGACCATTAGAACAACAAAATAACACAGAGGGAGAAAAGTGAAAGCTGGTTTACATTCTCCTTATCTCACTAAAGAGGCAGGAGTGCTTGAGGTGTGCGTCAGTGCCGATGCTTGTCTCCAGACCGCTGTCGCACGCACCGATCTCTACATAAGAACAAGATGGGGTGTTTCTTCGCAAAACAACCCAGAATCTGCCTTCACCCTTTTGCCAAAAGAAAGGAAAAAATTGAAAAGCACGGGGATTATATGGGCTAGGCAGGACAGCAACACAGGCTGAGAGTCTTGTACTTACACATGTTCCTTTTCTTTTGTTTGGAGCATGTCTGCTGTGCACAGACATAGGATGGGGAGGAATGCAACGTTGGACGGGATCTGCGGAGAAGTGCCCAGCCCTCTGACGGGAAGGGAAGAGAAAAAACAAAGCCCAGCTTTCCTTTAGTGTGGCTAGTTTTAGGAAGGCATTTTCCTACTGCTAGGGCTTTCTGATACTCTTTACATAATGCTTAAATGAACATAACTAGGTTTATGTGGTGGTTGATGTAATTTGCCTAATTTGCAAATAGTGAGACAAATGCAGAGGGGTTTATATCAGAAATCAATGTTCCAGGTAAGTGCCACAGGATCTCTCTACATTTTGCCAGAGAAGGTCAAGCTGCAGATTTCTCTTGCTGTACCAGCTATGACAGAGTACTGCAATAGGACAGGACACATGTTAGGGCCAAGCACAGCGCAGAGGAACACAGCAAAAGTAAGCAAATGGTTATCTCCAGCAGTACTGGAGATATTTTATTTCTATTCCCACCTCATGCTTGGGTTAAGATCTCTAGAAGTCCTCAACGTATGTTTGCCTTCCACATTGTTTGGGTTTGCCTCATATATTAAGCATAAGGAGAATTGAGCAGTATTTTCCCTTTTTATATTACTGTTTGTTTTCTGTGAGGCATATGGTTGTTGTATCCAAGCATGCCACACACCTTAGAGAAATTATCCTCGTAATACCCCTCCAGGATCAAGGAGGTCTAGACATGGCTTTGGGGCACAGCAGAAGGACGAGGGACCTACCCAGGTCACACAAGAAATCTGCAACTGAACTGGAAATGGAGCTTGGGTCTCCTGCATCCCAGGCCCAGGCCCTAACCCCAGCACCACCTTTCACATCCCTGGTCTCTGTCTGGTCTGATAGTCCCCCACTCCCTCAGTATTCTTCCCTGCGCACATCTGCAGATGAGTGCAACCTGAGATTATACTCTATCCAATTACTCAGCCTGCACATTATATCCATATATTGCACACCATTCAGAAGAGTGCTCTAGGTTACTCTTGCATGTTTGCAAATAGGCTTTCAAGGTCAGGCATCAGGCTTTGCAGCTAATCCCAGGGAGAGCAGGATATAAAAGGTAAATGTGATTTACACCACCAGTCACGGGAAATGGACTCCCAATTTAATGGAGGTCAGAATACTCCAGAGCTTGGCAGCAGCTATTTTTAGATGTCATTAAGGTGTTATTTTTAAACATTAGCCATTAAGAGCCTTCTAATTTAAGAAACTGGTTTTAATTAGCCCCGCTTTCTTGGCGTCATGTTTTCCATGTGCCTTTCTCAGCAGATGCCAGCTGCCCCTGGTGCTCAGTAATGCTTTAACTGCCGTGGACCAGCCTTCCCCTCCCCGCTTGCAAGTGGCAAAACCAGCTGTAACTTAACACATTTATCTCCAAGAACATCAACGGCCTTGTTAAAATGTCTCACCTTACAGCTTTGTTCCTAACGGGTTAGGCGAGGAACATGACCACTGCAGCAGGATCAGGTGAGCGGTTGGTCGGAAGTTTCTCGCAGGCTGACCTAGTTAAATGCTAGAGCAAAACCAAGCCATTTTTCCTGCATGGATTTTGTTTGTTAATATTTTTTAGAAAGTGAGTGAACCAGAGCCAGCCTTTGTGAGGCAGAGAAGATGACAGCTGTCTGGGGTAAAAAAAATATGAAAGTTGGTAAAAATGCCTTCTTACTTCTAAGTGGAGGCAGTGGCGTTACTGCCCAGTGGAGAGCTGCCAGAGAAGGTAGAGACGGCTTTCTCAAACTGAGCGTGCTCCTGCAATGGTTTGTCTCTGCCTTTAGCTTGCTCAACCAGACATCCACATCTCGGGGACTGCAGAGTACATGAGATGTGAGTTGCTTCTTTCAGGGAAAGCCCCTTTTAGCCACAGTGGTGTCTGTTTGCACTCCCTCCAGCAGCAACACCGTCAACCTCCTGGGCTCTTGTCCAAGCCCATCACCTCAGATAAATCATTTTGTCTTCTCCCTTTTGGTGCACTTTGGCTTGTACCAGTGAGAAGCTTTGAGCCGGCTGAACTGAACCCGTGCAGCAGACCTGACTTGATGAGCATCCTTACTTTACTGCAACACACGGGGTGATGGAGCCCGGTGTCAAGGCCCCATAACTGGATCAAGAGACAGCGTGCATGTTTAGCCTTCATGACCTTCAAAGCCCATCTAAGCACTAAGTGATTGTAAAGTGATGTGAAAATCTGTGAAGACAATATGTGAGACTTTTGAATTTCCTTGCTCTGCCAGCTTATGCCAGCTTTATTTTTATGAGCCCAAGGGTTGAAAAGACAAATTCTACATACAAATTTTAGTTTTGCCTAGTGTCTGTGTTATACAGGAACAGCCATAGCTGGGATAAATTCTTGGTTGTGCTTTCCACTGGGCTTATCACAGCTGCATTAGCCTTGGGAGACATGGCTCCAAAGTAAGCTCCAAATAAACAGCAGAAACTGATGTCACTAATCTGGGTATTTATCCAGGATTAAATGACAGATGCACGTTTTACTGCCGTCTCTTTCATTGTTTCTCGTTTTACTATTTCCCTACCCATATAGGTCTTATCCTTTTGTTTCTGCTCTTTCCAAGCCCTTTCTCCAGACTTGTGAATTGCTTCTTCTCGTGCAGACTATGGCTGCGGTGCCTCTCGTCCCCTGGGCTGCAGACGGTTCTGCCAATGAATTTTCATTCAGTAATTTTGGTATTTCCCTGTGCACCCTTACCAACCTATGTTTTCACTTCAGCTCCTCAAATTCTGCACCAATTCTCTCAAAAACACTGGAAATTTGGCCATTTCAACGTCTGCACTGAGAGTGTGAAGTGGTGCGATGCGGTGATGTCTGCTGCAGATATCCTTCCCAGCTGCAGACCAGTGGAGAGTCAGGCCTGAAGTACTCCCTGTTGTGGACCTCGGCCGAGCCAGGGCCTTAAGTATACACTCATTTTACATGCTTGCTTAATCTCGCACAGCCTGACTTATTAAGGTTGGGCCCATGTTTAAGTGCCAGCTGGATCAGAGCTTTAAGGAATGCTCAGGTAGTACGTTTGCCAGACAGGCAAGTGAGGTTACCTGCTCCGACACTGTGAGTTCAACTGTTTTGGCTCCCCAGGCCCTTTCATTGCTAACGCCTTCCGAAATGGTTTTGGGGAAAAAAATTGACTGGCACTTTGCACTCAGTAATAAGAGATCCCTCCGTGTATGTGGGCGAAGGTGGGTGGATCTGAGGGGAAATGAGGCCTGCCAGGCTCACAGTAAAATTCTTCTCTTTCTTCCCCCTCTTTATGTTTTTAAAGAAGAGATTAGGAAATCAATAAAAGTTTGAAAGGCACATTGTAATCAACCCTGATCCTACACCTACTCCCACCCCCTCCCTGTGAAACAAGTTCTCGTGGCAAACGCTGACATTGATCACCGCAGCACAGCTGCTGCTCCGCCAGATGTGCAGGAGGAGCCTTAACCCCTCCTCAGAACCACTAAGCCTCCAGGACTTTCCCCATGCGGCACTATTGGGTTGTAACTGGCCTTGTGCCGCCTCGTTGTTTCCTTCTGCATGGACGGGATCTTTCTCACGAACGCCAGGGTGATCTGCCTGTGTGGATTTTCGGCTGCCCATCTTGGCTAGGGGTGTTGGCGGCTGCCAATGGTACTGCCATTCGTTCCATGGCTTGTTCCTGCCTGAGGCCACTCGCACATCATCTCTGCACCAGTTGCTGCTGGCTTTAAATTTATCTCACTTTGAAATACTCCTGAGTGGACCCCAAATTTTTTTCTGTCACAGAATTATTTAACTTTTTGGGATGTGTTATTTGGGGTTTTTCTAGAGGTGCGAGCCGAAAGATTCATCTTCACCCTGAAATTATGTGAAAGTCAGTAGACCTGAAAAAAACTAGAAAGCCCACAAAGAAAAAAGGATCAGGTCCATATTTTGATCCCACATAATTTTCCTCCGCAGATTTTGGAGTCTTGTCACCTCAGTCCTCCAGACAGCCAGTGGCTGAGGTAGGTACCTTCAGAGAGGTTTAGATCACCACTGGGATGAATTGCCCTCGAGGGCTGCTACCTGCTTTTTGGGGTCGATAGGGGCAGCTGTGGGGAGCAGGTCTCCTCAACGAGGTGCTTCAAGCAGTGCCTGATCCCAGGCCTCAGGAACGAGGACTGCAACATGAAGCAATTTGCATGGCATGAATAGGCAACAGGGTTAAGGAACGAAGGGACGCTAACCAGAAACTGTATATATGTATATGCATATGTATACGTAGACATTTCCAAACTTGTACATGTAGATACTTCCAAAACTGTTTATCAGGACTAGATCTTTCAAAAGAGTCCTGTGATTTCAAGCAGCTTGGGGTTTGGATGCTTATCTTGAGAAACCTTCGAATGCTCATCTCTACTCTATGGTAGTCAGATTTAAGCTCCAAGAACTGGGGAATGTAAAATCATTTGTCACCTCTATAACTGGGTCTCAATATCCACCCATAAAATCTGTGGTATGGAAGGACATGGAAGAATGAAAGGACAAAATTATCTGAGAGCTACACTGTGATTATAATAAAATGATTGATGTGTTCAGACAGAGGGATATATGCATATGACTATTTGGCTGGCACATGAACAAAAGCTCTTGTGCTTGGACCCCTTGCGGCTCACATGATCTCATTTTTTACTGAATGTAGCCAAGGTTATTAGTTTTGAATGATAATAAACATCCGCGATGTGGTAGGGGCTCTTCCATATAGTATAACATAGAGGAGTATATGATGAATGGTACATTTATAAAGTGTACTCCACATACAATGTGGCTACTTAATTCTGCCCTTTATTTGTAGTATTAATGTCTTAAAAGAACATAGTAGCAAATATACACTATAAACCCTCATTTCTTTTCAGAAAGTCAATCCTTTCACTGAAATTGGTTTACTGAATCTAGGAGGTGTTTGTTTGCCTGTGGGACACTGCTAGATGAGTCAGCTTAACATACTGGAAATAATGGGCTCTTTTCTCACATGTTGACTGTGGCTTTGGAAGAAACTCTGCTGCAGTTATTAGTACCTGTCTGGGTAATCTTAATTTGAATCTGTCTGCAAATACACAAACATTATGAAGTACTGTATATGTACATGATAAAACAGCCTTCTTTCCTTTAGAGCCCATCCCTCGTTTGGTCTGGAATAATGGGTTGTATTCAGGGAAATTAAATTAACAAGGCTGCTGTTGGGGGTGTTTTATCCACATTATTCCCAAAGCTTCTGGGGAATGTTGGGCAAATCACAGATGCCAGGTTTCATTTTTAGGGGGGACCAAACATGACAAACATAACAATTAAGAAATTCAGTGGGAGATGGGACAAGGTAATGTGCTATGAAGCATAGCTCAGCACTACGAAAATCAGGTATGTGGTTCCTCTCGCCAAACACTAAACATTGGGTGACATTTCTGATAATTTCAGCTTTTCTTCTCCACATGCAAAATGGAAGTAATTCCAACTGAGTGTAAATTCATCAGTGTTTGAAACACTCATGTTTTACGGTGAGACCACAAAGCCGTTGCTCTAAACTTAACATAGCATTTTATTGTAAACTAGTATACAGGGAAAAGGCAAGATAAGAGTTTATCTCAGTATTTATGCATAGTATTGGTGCGCAAACAAGTTTGTGCAAAATAATAGAGATGTGGAAACAGAAACTCTAATTGTTTGTGTACCAGTATATTTGTGGATGCTTTTACTTCCAGAAGAAAAGTAGCCAAATCAACATCAGAGAGTCTCCCCATAGCCTCGTGTTGGAAACAACCATATCCATTTTTGGAACATGATCTGCTGGAACCAGGGGAAGTCTGTGCGTAGGCTGGCCTTTTATCGGGCCCTCAGATTAAAAAGCCACCACATCTGCAGAAAGGGTTGCAGCTGGAATGACGCAGAACTTACGGGGGGCTCTGTGCCCTGGAGGATTCCTGTCTGCAAGTGTGAGCTGGTAAATTAATCGTTGCCCAGTCAGATTACAAAAGCCTAATAGCTAAATCAGAGTATTTATTACCCTGGAATACCACAAGATGATGGACCTATTTTAGCCTGAAGGTCAGAAACCCTTGGGCCAGGCTCTCAGCTAGCATAAATCCATGCACCGTCACTCAGTGAAGGGAGTGGAGCTACACCAATTTACACTGACACAGTATTTGGCTCCTGGGAGCTTGGAGGGCAGAGGTTTTGAGCTCTCTCCCCCCATTCACATGCATGCGGCTTGCTGGCTACCTATTGTATCCGAGTTATCATTATTTATGACTGGACACCGTTGTAGTTGCACAGCCTGCCAGTTGCACGAGTGTTTCCCTCCAGATTATTCTTGGGTGATTTTGCCCAGTCAGTTTTTAAATGACTCAAGCCTTTGAGTTTCTAACATTTCCTGTGGCAGACTGCTCTACACTTCACAGTTTAGAAATAAACCCTGAGAGCCAAACCAAATCCTCATACTCTTTCTCCCAGCCATATTTCCTTGAATCAGCCTAAACAAATTACCTCGTTGATGTGTATGCCTTGCAAATACCTATTGAGAGTTATCATACTTTTTTTATTATCCATGTCTCACCTGGGCTCATTCCCTCTTCCCTTTCTGCTCCCCACTCTCATGCTATTTACATTACTTAATAGCGCTTAAAATAGTTGTCAGGCTAATTTAATTTCATCTTTGTTGCAAGGCTCTGTGATGTATTGCGCTTTATGCTGTCTTTGCCCCTTCAGCCATTACACGAACTGATCTCGGAAAGGGATTGTGCTACTCAGACTGGCACTGACTTACTTGATGCAAAATCTTCGTGTTTATTGCTCCTGGTCAGCGTTATCCTATGATGCAGGTAGTTTCAGAAACTCCTTCTGAATATTTGAACCATTACATTGTTAAAGACTGAAATCAAATTTATCGAGTTGCCGGTAGCATAACCTGCTAGGTGTCTGCATCTTCAGTTATCCTCTCAATAGCCTCTATATTATTCAGTTATTCCCAGGGTTGCTGATGGCTTTTCAGAGGTGATGGCTGGCAGTGCAGCCAGCCCTCCCCTCCCCGACCCCCTCCCCGTCTCCGGGCTCAGTCCCGGGGCCGTTAGCGGTCCCACATGGAGAGGCTGGTGCTCTCTCGTTGAAAGATCTAAGGGAGAAAATATGCGCCATCACAAAACCTGAAATAAGATCTGGGCTGCCATGCTTCACTCAGCAGCCACAAAGCAGAGGGAGGAGGGGGAAGGGAAAGGCCATTTGTTGGATCCGAGCTAAGCTGCCCGGAGTCAGCAGGACGCCTCCCCACGATTTCCATGCGCACGGACTCAGGGCACCCTTCGCCTCTCACTTCTGCCCCGCTCTTGGCCCTATAAGCTTTCATCCCAACCCCCCACAGCTGCGTGGGCATTTGCAGTCCACTCACATTTTTTTATTTTATTTCTTTACCTTTTTTAGTTCCCATGTTTCCGCCAGGAAGGCTCCCACACAGAAATAAGGGCAGTCTCTGAGCAGCACATCCTATATGCCTGTGTGTGTTGCAGAGACTGCCCCTAGCCTGAAGAGCTGGGCAGCAGGAGGGACTGGAGGCACCTGTGCTGCCTAGGAGGTCCACACGGATACAGTGCTGCTTGCCCAGGTTTGGCAGACCCCAGGGGGCCAGCTGGCAATAGTACTGTGAGTGCATTTCTGGACAGACATTTGGCAGCCCCAGATCAGCCAAACGTCCCTGTTCTTGCTTACACAACATTTGGGTGCACTGAAGACGTATCTGAGAATGGGTTTGAACTTGCTCGTGTTGGTGTAAGCAGAAAGCAGCTCCCCCAGGGTCTGTCTCATTAAGGGGATGATAGATTGGAATCAAACATGATACAAAGATCGTCTTCTCCCTTAGGTATTTGCCTTAACTTTGGACTTGTGACATGCTCGTGGAGATTTTACATAAAGCTTTATGTCCTCACACTTGCATACCTTAATGGGAGACATATTGTATTCCCAGGCTGGTTTAGATCCACTAACAAACAAGCTGACAGCTGACTAACAGGGAGCTCAAGATGCTCGTGACTTACTGGAGCAGTAAACAAACAGTGGAAGCACTGAGTTCAAAATGTCATCTTTCCTTTGAGCTGAGTATGTGTGGGACTCCTCACTGACGCACTTTGACCCGTATTTGCTTTGATAGCTACGTCTTTGGTCACGTGTGAAATTCTCCCCACATCTTTGACACTTTCATTTGTCTTTCAGGATGACATCAGAATAAATAAGACCGTTGGCCACAAGCTCATTCGTCTTCCCTGTAGCTCTCAGAGTGCTGTAATTATTTAACATCTTAGAACTTTCACACTCCTACAACTCTCATAAAGTAGTTATTTAACTCTTGATATTTTCTCCCCAGCTGTGATGATTTAATCTAGCCTGGGTTTTGAAAGAGTCAGCCAGGAAAATCCCAGAGCGCAATACAGCTCATTTATAAGGATCAACGTTTCTGCAATACCAAGCCTGCGCTGCACTCTACATCTGTCTTATCTAAACACTACCATCACACTGTATTTAGATTTTCACGGTAAGTTAAACCACGACACGTAGATTTGAGCAAGTCATACATCTGGCCTGGAAAGATCATTCTGTATTTTAAACATTTTGCGGAACAGCTCCATATTATTAATTCAGGTAGAGCACATTTGTTTTGGGAGGTTTAGTTCTCTTGCCAGCAAGGGGGAAGCATTGCGGTCTCTTTACCACAGAAGTTCTTACTTCTTAAAAAAAAAAAAAAAACAACAACCCAAACTTAAGTCAGTTCCCTAACTATATAAATCACAGCCTTTCATAAACTTCGAAACTATTCTGATGTGAGAATTGTATTATAACACATGTGAAATTGCCTTTCTTTCCCAGTGATGACTTTCACACGTAAGTGAGAAAAGAGCCAAAATAACTCAGCAACATGACAGTGACATTTTATACTTCAAAACCAAGCCCCCTGAATTCCAATATCTGGAAATTCTTATGATTAAGATGCCTCTTACAGACATTAAATACCCAATATAGTTTATGTTGCTTATTAATGGTCAACAAGAAAACTTTAAAGTTTATATTTAACACAGAAATTGCAAGTTTAAACTTCTCCCACTACATATATTTGCTATTGCTGAGCTAACATTGAAAGACACATACTAACTTTTTAAATTTCCTGACTTTTATGATTGCTCAATTTTGCAACCTTAACATTATTTTGAAACTAGGATTGTGTAAAATTTTCCCCAAGAGACTGAGAGAACTATGTGCTTTTGAAACACTGCCTTTCTGTAGCTAATTTCCCTGCTTTTGTTGGTTTTTTTTTCCAGCTGAAAATCTTACAGACAGGAGCAAAATCGCAGGACCTCAAAAATAATCAAGTGTGTTTCTAGTACCCTGGTGCCTTAGCTTTTCTGCATTTGCTGGGTGTTCGTTCTACGGTGCAGGTGTACATCTGCTATGGATCACGGCCCTGTTCCTGAAAGCACTTGACATCACTAGAACCACTCACATGCCCAAGGTGAAGCACTTGCTTAAGTGCTTTCCTGGATTGGGGAATATCTTTAGAGATGTTTAAACTTGAAAGGAAATTGAATTTAATTTTCCTATCGATGCATGTGGGATTTAAACAGATGACGAATTGCATCCAATGGCTGCTAGTGTGCATATTCCCTGAACATGAGTGGGAAATTAATCCTTTCTGTCTATATGGAATCATAAAGTAGCATAATAAGTAAAAGAAACGGTGTTCATTTAAAATAAAACATAGGTCGTTCTCAGTTTGTATCCAGATTGTTTTGCACCTCAAGTTAAGAATTTGTTTCTGTGCCCACTGCTAGCTGGTTTTCTGGGGGTGAACAGATGGTGGGAGCTCTTTTATTAGCTGGTATTTTTAGGTGAAAATTCTCCCCTTGTGAGGGGGCTTAGCAGACCTGTACAATATTTAAACCCCCCTTAACGGGATTAAGTGGTGTCTGAAGGCTAATGCTGGCCCTCCACAATGAGATGGCTTTTTACCCTTCATCAGCTGAACGTGAAATCTGGAAGCGAAGGAAGGGCAGCGTCCCTGAGTCCAATCCTGATGAACCACAGCACAATGCAGCGCCAGTGGGCACCTGCTTCTCACATAGTACGTCGTCCTCTTCCCTTCGCAGCAAGAAGGGCCTGGACACTCTACGCCTGTCTGTGATAAGCTGTTTTATTACCAACCTGAAATGACACGTGGCTCTACACTTAGAGCAGATCTGTTAACCTCAGAAAGTCACCTGTACAAGTATGACTATGCAGTGGAAAACCAGTATCTTTTTAAACAAGGGCAAATCCTTTGTGCTACAAAGAGCACAAAACTTTGTGGAAGCGTAGATGTTCCAAAGGGCTCGGCATCATACAGCAGAAAATGCTTCACACCGCGGGTAGCCTGGTTTTCAAAAATGTGTGCAATGGCAGGGGTATTTAATTTGGAAAGTAGTGGGTGATGCAGGTTTGTTTCCTTTGAATACGTGTCTCCCTAAACCGTGTGCCAGCGTCTTTTCCTGCGCTGATGAATGTATCTAGTTTAGGTGCTGAAAGGAACAGGAGGCACTTTTACTGTGTTCCAAAGAATGGGAAATACCATTCTGTAGGTTTATTTTTCATTCGTTTAGGTGCCGTCCGGTCGACTGCTGCAGATGCCTCTGTAAATATCTGCCAAGCAGGGACCTTTCGGGAACTAGAGGCTGCTGATATCCCATGCCCAGCAGCCGGAGCCAACGGAAACAGACCCGATGTTCTGTATCTCTGTTTTCACTTCTTTCTTGCTCCAGCGTAGCTCCAGGCTTTTTCCCCTGGCTCAGAGGTGAGCCGTGCCAGCAGCTTGTCCGGGTGAGCCGCAGCCCACGGCAAGCCCTGCCTTGAGCGGGCCGGAGGGTCTGCAAGGGGAGCGCGCGGTGGCCGGGATCGTCCCATCCCGTCCCGTCCCTGGGAGCACTGCTGCCCTTCCCACTCTCCCGCACAGCCGGCTGGGCTTCGGCAGGCAGCCCAGGTTTCTCTTCGCCCGCTCCCAGGGAAGGGAGAGAAACCTCCTGCAGCCCACACGCCGTCAGGCTGGCTGGTGAGAAGCCTGGGGCATTGGCAGCACCTTAAGGCAAGGGGCGTAAAAGCACTGGAGGGCCCTGGGATGGCATGTGAGCATCAGCTAGAGTAAGGAATGCTTTTTTTCCATTTTGCCAAACTAAAAGATTTGAAGACCTTCCACTTCTTCCTTTATTTTTAAAGGAAAAAAACCAAGCAGCAACCCCTCTCTCTTTCTCCATTCTCTCCCCACCCCACAAAATGAAGGTGTTTTTTCCAAGCAGTGTACCCCAGCGTGGAGCAAATTTTTCCATGGTAAAGGTTGTTTGCAGTGTCAGCTATTACAATGACTCAAGAATTTGACCATTACAGCATCACTGTCTTATTAGTATTATTATTACTGGTCTCTTACTACTATTTCCAAGGTGGCAATATGCTTTTCAGAGGCAGCCGCAATTCCCAAGGGCTTTATCAGTGCCCCTTACAGAGATGGAAAAAGCCACATCTTAGTCTGACTGAGGCTAAACCAGCAATTAACCTGCTGGTGCTTCCTTGATGCGGCGATTTGTAATGATAGAAGCTCCAGACCTGCTGGCTCCAAGGAGTTACTTTTACTGTACCAACTTTTCACATGTAATAAGAAGTATAGCCACCTAAGAAATTGAACTTATCTGTGTACCCCCAAGTTTCAGAGAGCAAAAGACTTCTAAACCAAGTGATGTGATTAGGAGAAATAAGGAAATGAAATCACTTAATGGGAATGTGCAGTGCATAGAAGGAATCAATAAATAGTTCCCAGGAGTTATCAAGGGCCATTTAATGCTTTTTGGACGTAAACTATCTAATCCCTACCCTTTCTGTTTTATTTGTCCTCCAGTCTACCACATATCGCTGGAATATCATGCATCCTGTGAAGATCGCAGCAGCTGCTCGATCCCAGGATGCAAGGTACTGTAAAAGGGTCAAGTTTTCTTTATGTTACGTATCAGATTCTCCATGAGAAATCTCTGGCTTTTCACAACTGCTTTAAAGACTTATTAAGGATATGGATATAAGCCTGTTTCCACACACACAAAGTTACCTTCTTTTTCCTGCGGCTTAATATATGCTATGGGATAATCATCCTCTGGGATAGCCCAGTAGCAGTAGTTCATCTGGATGCTGATAGATAAAGCAGGGCAGTGCAGTGCAGTGGGCTGTACGGCTGGTGAATCATTTTTAAAAGTAGTTATTGCAAAAGAGAAAGGAGGTAATAAAAGCCTACAGGCCCTCTTGGTGACATCTGTGTGACCTTGCTCTGACTAACATCTGAATCTGTCCCAAGATGTTTTCTGACTTACCTACCTATTTTCACTACATAAATGGGACAAATAAACAAAGGTAGAAAACTGTCAGTCCTGAATTCAGCACCCACTGATGTTACCATTCAGCTGAATGAGTCCTGAGCCAAGATTTTAATTCTGGGTGGTGCCAAATTATTCTCTCGTCACTGTTGACAACAATAAGCTTTCAGAGGATGTGATCACTAGGGTGAATGCCAGCTGCCCTCAGCTGGTGAAAAACTTGGAGAGGAACAAATGAAAGACATAAATTGGGCTAGCAGATCATTTTTGTACAAGGTAGCGTTAAGCAACATCAATCTTCATCTCTTTTTGTTTGGTGATGTCTACCTGAGCTGAGGAAGGTGTGCCAGCAACGAGCAGTGCATGTTAATTCATGCCTTTGAACCCCTGTCACACAGTTAGGACTCTTTCATTGCGACATCTTAGTTTTGACCCTTAATAGCACCCTATATTCAGCCAGGACGATGGTCTGTTTACTGATATTTATAATTGCTGGAAAAAGTCCGAATGCTTTTATGTGGGCAAAAGTCCTACTTGTTTCGGTGGAAGTTGAGCCAGGGTAAGGAAAGCTGAGGAGGGCTTCAGGCTTTACTCCATTCTCCTGAAGATCAAAAGAGATTATCTGTGGAATGGACAAAGTTTTACCAGATACTGCAAACATCCCATCTAATTTTAATCAGCCTGAATTCTGCAGTCAGGATACCCCTACATCTAGTAATTCCGTGTGCCATCAATATGTCTGCTGAAGGGATCACACCAAATCCTATGTCTAAAGTCATCTAATTTGGGAGATTTAGATTACGGTTTAGATCCAGTTTATAGCTTAAGTGTGTATCCCAATATACAGCAGTCTCTTTGTGTCAGTTTTTCTCATTTTGTGACTCAAAAAATGTGTTTTGCATAGCAATGTAAAAAATTGTATTGAGTTAGATCAAAGATCCATCCACTCCTGTTGTCTGTCCCAACAGTGCCAATAGCTGAAGTTTAGGAAAGAGAGTAATAATAGAAAAAGCATATAGCATTGCTTTTCCAGAAGACTGTCCCTGCAGTCTGACTATCACAGATTTCTTGACCCTGAAATGTTATCTTAGTGTTTCACCTTAGTGACTTTTTCTTTCATTATTTTGTCCAATTACTTTTTGAACCCATGCAAGTGTTTAGTATCAAGTGTCCTGTGGCAGACAGTAAAGCACTCTTTTTTTTCTTAATGCTTTGAACCTGCTGTATCCTAGTTTCATTGTATGCCACTTTCTTCCCATATTAGACAGTCATTCCCTATTTAACATCTCTGTGCTGCTCAGGACCTTGTAATGTAGATGCAACTGTGAGGATAATCCAAAACCATGGAGTTCAGACCTACATGATATCAGGAGATATAAAATGCTTTGGCTTTTCATAGTGAAACTGGATTTCCACCTATTTCCATTTTCCACCATTTTCCATCTATGCAACCTACAGTTCTCAGCATAATAAAACATAAAAAGCAAGAGGTTTTGGCAAATGGAGGTAAGTTATTTAATGCCTGTTGAGAATCTGTCCCCATATGTTTAATAAATGCTTTCATTCAATAAATGTATACTCAGCTTTAAGAAACATGGAAAACTACAGGTTTTTTGCATGAAGTGCCAAGATAATAATAATCTGGCAAGTAACTGTTTACTCAAAGTAGTAAAAGGCCAGTGAAGCCAAGACTCACTGTTACCAGTATAATAATAATTATCTGCTGGTGACCACCAGTCTTCAGTGAAAATTTCAGGTGTCTCTGGTATTTTTCAATTTTTGCTAAGTGCCCGGTGACTCAGGGTCCAGCTCTCCTGCTCTTTCTCACACTGAGTTTTATCTGATTGCAAATTAGCCTCAAAAGACTTGAGCTGAAGCAAAAAATGACTCATGCTGAGGAACAGCAGCAGAATCTGATCCTGTGTTGCTGGTCTCTAAGTGATTTTTGAGTAGCTGGTACCAAGGCTTTACATACATCTTTAAAATAGTGGAGGTCCGGGTTTATTACCAAATGTTGTTTTAAAAAAGCCTTTTGTTATTTCTACTAGACTTGTTTGTAAAAACTATGTATTCTTAGGCTGAATGGTGCAACTCTTGAAACAAAAAGTAAATGACAAATTCAGATTTCTGGAATTGTGTAACTTCCACTGAGAAAATAACCCTGAAATCTCACCAGCCACATCTGTGTGTATCACCATTCAATTATTACTGTTTTACTAGACTGCAGGTTATTTTTCCTTACACCTGATGGTCCAGGGGAAAAAAAAAAAGTCCTTACTGACAATCAGTGATATGGGGAAAAAGTTAAATCAATAAAATGAAAAATTATCTGACAATAATTACGGTTGCAAGGCTTGCTTCTGGGCACACCATGAAAGAAATCTGATCTTCAAACCTCTGTTATTATACCTCTCTATTTCAGCTGTAGAGCAATCCACTTTGGTCCTGGGAGTACCAGATGCCAAAATCAGGTTTTGGGAAAAAAATACACTAAAAATATGCTAAAAGCAAAAACTCAGGAAGGATGTTGCTTGAGTAGGTTTGCATTACCATGGAGCTCATTCACAGAGAACTTCAGAGAGAAGGACACCTGCGAGAGAGTAAAGCAAATTTCTTACCCCCCGGCTGCCTTCAGGACGCAAACCCAGAGACTCATACCCAGAAAGTGTTATACTTGCTGCCGGTATAAATCAGAATAGATCAACAAAATGGCACCGTTTTTAACCAGCTAAACAAAATGAACACGTGCTTGAGGATGAAAAGACCAAAATTTAAGCAAGGCTTGTGTCATCGTAGCAGGCACCACCACTTGTAAGCTGTTGAGTGCCTGCTGAAATTGATGGCAGTCGGGGGCATCAGGCACTCTCTGGGTCCAGCCACTATGCTAGGGCCTTTCTTTCTTTCCCTCTCTGAGCAGATAAGAAAAATTACCATCGACTCTCCAGGAGCAAACAGCTCGGCAAAGCCTGGGGAAAGCCGAGACTTGGTTTTGCCTCCTAGCTGGGACCCCCAGCTCCCACACGCCGGAGACCCGGCTGCAAATCCGTCCGTCGCTGTCAGCAGCACGGGAGACCTCTCACCCGCAGGAGGGGGCACGCAGAATCCATAATGGCTCACTGAGTGACATGCAATTTGTAGCTCACTTCCAGGTCCTCGGGCAAGTGGCAGTAGGTCAGTAAAAGCTTTTACTATTGTTTGTTTGGTAATATAAAGTCCTCAGGCTCATTCATTTTAAAACCGATATTGTCAGGTGAGCAGAAATAGGTTTTGATAGCTGCCGTGTGGAAAATGGCATACTAAATGGATGCTAGCTAATGTTTCGGGGGAAAGGAAAGGCTGCGTAAGTCAGGCTGGGCACACGGGGTGTGTGAACACAGGGGTACGTGCCTGCTCCCCCCAGCGCAAGGAGAACTGAGGCACGTTTGCCGTAGGGGAGGCTTTCTGTGTTCACCCCAGGGAATGCAATAATATTTACTTGCTACCTGTCTACAGCTTTTCCTTGATCTCAGATTTACAGATTTACAGAACCAGGTAGACAGTATGACCCACGTCACACAAAAGGAGAATTGGGGATACAGGGACGTTTGGTCAGACAGCAGATTGGGAGGAGTGCTTGGAACAGATTCCCACATTTTCCTGTTTCCTGTGGAGGAAACTTCTCCAGACAGAGAAGAGGGCATGAATTTAAGCCCAAATCTTCTTGGCCCCACCCTAGCAGCAAGTCTTCAGGACAGGTTCCGTGATGTGGTCTCAAATATCATCAAAGTGAGCAAATATGAGGAAAGCAAGGCTTTGTACTGTGACAGTGGCTGCCCGTTGCATTTTGAGACTGTGCGGCTGCATCTTTCACTATCTGGGAAGCCTACCAAAAGAGAATTACAGTAATTGAAAAATGTGGCCAAGAGAGCAAGCACTCACTGCTCTTGCAGGATAATTGCAAAGTAAATAAGGGTGAATACAGCATTTGCAAATTTTACAGACATGAAAAAAAAAGGAGAAGAAAACCACTCTTATGACCCATTCAATAAACATCTTTCCAGCAAGAGCTCAGAATTGAAAATAACCAAGTTAATAATACTTGAACTAACATTTCCAAATTGCATTCTCTTCTAATACACACGACACAGATATGTACTAATCACCTACTCACTTGTGTTTACTCTACATTACCTGTCTTTTCAACATGGCAGGTCTATCTGAACCCAGAAAGGGATATCATTTGAATCTCCAGCACAAGAGCTCAGTGTTGCTGGAGATAAGATATCCCGTATATTAGTATGGTCTGAGTGAAAGGCCTTACAAAATACTCTGAAATGCCAGAAACAGGCCAGATTTCAAATCCATCACTACTGCCTTGCAGCGACTCTCAACTGTCTGAGCAATGACTGTTTCCAAAAGTGTCAAAACCCACGCAAGGCTCATTTCAGAGAAAAACTGCCAAAACCAATTTGCAGTCAACAACTTGAAAAGCCGCTGAAATGTGCTGCATTATCAAGGATCCATGACATGCAGCCTGCAGGAGCTGGCAGCACCTCAGCAGCAAGCAAGAGATCTACTCTGGCACTAGAAGAAAGTGAGCTGGTGGGAGTGACTCGGCCCAGAGAAACAGGTGCCTTTTCCAGAATGGGGCAATCTGACCCCAGGGGCTGACCGCATAACCCATTTCAGAGCTCTCACAAGAACTAGTCAGGCAAAAGATTTCCTATGCCTCTTGATTTTCTCTCAGACCTTTAGCTGAGAGATTTTTCAGAGTCTCACCACCCTCATCCCATTTGTTGGTTGTGTCAAACCATGAGCCAGAAGAACAAGACCCCATGAGTTATGGGCCATCACTATCCCAGCAGCCTCCATCCCCCCTCTTTCCCATGCCCTGGCAACATTTTTCCTAGCTGTCTGCAGTCTGAAGATGGTTGAAAACCAGATACAAAGAACTCTCTTCTGGAGAATAACTGGGAGAAAGCAACTGGGTGTAGCAAAAATGGAGAAACCAACAGATCTGCAAGAGATGTGGTTTCATCCCTGTCTGAAGGACTGGTCCTCCTGCAGCTAAGATGGATGTGGACCTAAGGTTCCCATTGCTCTTTCTGTTTCAGGAAACCAAAATAACAACAGGAACACCTAATTTCATCTGAAACTAGCCAGGAAATTGTGCCCCTCATATTCGGATGTGGAACTTGGCTGAGCAAACTATGCTTTCATCGCCTTCAAGTTAGACTATTGCAAGCAATATGTTCTCGAACTGGAGTTAACCACAAAAAGGCACTCAGAACCCGTAACTGGTTCATGAGACTTGTCTCCTGAGTCAGACATGCCAAAGAAAGCACTTCACACCAGTGCTCTGCACTCCCTCTGGACTCCTGGTCCAGTTAAACAACTGGCTTCAACGATCTTGTCTTTCAGCTGTAAAATCTTGAAATGGCCCAGGCATGGCTCACAGTCCATCTTTCTTCCTTCTTCCTCTTGCAATGATCAGTAGGGACATCAGTTAACATTTTCCAGAACACCAGAAGAGACTTAGGAGCCTTTATCTTTTTAAATTACAGTGGTTTGAGCTCCTACATCTCTTGGATATTTTTGAAAATTTTACACATGCAAGAAGTCTGGGAGTCTAAAGTGCACAGATCTTACACGCAGGGAAGAGGCGTTCCCAATTGCTGAGCCCAACTTCAAAAAGGAATGTGGTTTAACTGAAAGCAAGAACTTGGTATCCCATGTCCCCGTGATGTACTTGGCATCAGAAACCAGGTGATAGGCACTTTCTCTGAGAAGATAAAAAGTAATTGAAACCTTTCCCATCCTCCTAAAGCTCAGACAAGGTGACAGGTTGTTGACTAGATTCTCCCTGGAGCTGACTCACAGCCCCACTGTGGAGGGTTCAGTAGTTTACTTGGCTTCTCTGCTTCATGCCGAGAAAAAAAACCACAAAAAGTCTTTTGTGTGTGGAAGTACCCAGAAGACAGGGGGTAACTTTTTCCAAAACAGTTAAGTACTGTAGGAGCTACATCCTTTCCATAATAGTCCATACCACAGTATTCAGCAGAAATATTCACAGTGTGCCTCTCACTGTATATTTAAGCAGCAAATACTCCATAAAAACTCCAGTACACACAGGAAACTCTATTCTTGTTTTGCTTAAATTCAAGCTTTTTTTTTTTTTTTTTCCTTTTCAATTATCTGGAGATTCGACTAAAGGAGCTGTGGATGAACACATAGAGATACACAACTCCTCGTATTGAGAAGCGATGAAAAGAAAATAAGGCTCCTTGTAGGTGAGGATTGTAGAACTCGGATATGAAGCAAACAGTGCTGGGATAAGGAATAATGAAAGCTACTGTATGTGAGTGAAAAGGGAATGTGATAGGACATAGCGAGCCCTTGACACAAGGGAAGAGGATGAAGTTGCTGAAGCAGAGAGGTGGAGAAGGGAGAAGTGCAGCAATAGAGGGAATGGAGGACAAGAGCTCAAGATGTGTGAAACACATTTGGCCTGCAAAGATGCTCTCCCTCTCCCCCAGTTCCTTTTTGTAGTTGTTCCCCATGACTCATACGTCTCTTTTTGCCTCTCTATCAGGGCCTTTTCCTCATATAACACGCTGAATTTGAAACATCTTGAAAACCAACAGAGCCAAAAGTATCTCCATTGCCATAGCTCAAATAAGTAGAGAAAAATGTAAAGGACAGACTTCAAAATCAACACAATACGTTTCCAGAGTCCCTATCAGAAAGGTGTTTTGATTAGGCCCTTGTATGAACCTGAAAAACAGGGTTTTACCATCCTGCAAAATGGCAAGGAAGAAATAGTAAGTGCTAATCTCTCTTAGATAAGACTGGAGTGATAGAAAAGATCAAATCCAGCATATGTCTTCTGCTGTATAGCTGTTGTCTTCTGATTTTACACTGTACCTTTCTTAACAACTTGTTCAAAAAAACTTTCAAGAATCTTCTAAGAAGTGGTTTGGATCTAAGCAATTTATTTGTTTTGAGAGTCAAGTCTTCTTGTCTTACTTACGTGAATAGTCAAAGGGACCCACCCTGCAGTCCGAGAAAGCAGTTTTACTCTTTAACGTAAGCCCTGTGACTGACTGAACTGATCTTCATGTCCTACACTGCATGTTGTCATGTTCCACGTTTGTCCTAAACTCATCTTTTGCTGTCCATTCAAAAAACTCATTTTAATTCAATGAGGAGCAGACAAAATTTCTTCTACCATATTTATTGTTTCTGACTGATACTTCACTATACAAACAGCGAACTGAAACTAGTACAGTAACGTACCAAAAGCTGGGACCTTCTGGGTTAGTTTCCCATCAAGGAGTGTACATGGATGTTCCAGAGGTGAGCAGAGCTGCCTTACAAGCAGTTGACCCACGTTCAGTTCCCAGCTGGTGGAAACTCATGGTATCTTTCTTGCAGTTACTCTGTGACCAGTTTGGCTTTCTTCGGGGGATGTGATGGTGGTGGGAGGGGAACAAGGAGGGCATCCAGTGGCACAGAACCTGTGTATTTTCTTTCTACAGCTTGTTTCGTATAAGCTGTAAACTTCATTTTGTGACTACAAATGGTTACAAATAGATTACAGGCAATTCTGTTGTAGTATATTCAGCCCAAATACCAAGTTAGGTCTGTGTGGATCTGCCCAACACTTAACTCAAGAGACTGAGGCAGAAGACATGACCCCTTGCTTTTTGAAAGAGCTCTCCCAAAGGACAACTACATCACAAAACGAACAACTGCAGAGCTTTTCTTTAAAGACGGTGCAGAGCTGGTACACTAAGCCAAAACTAAGTGAAACAGCAGCATGTGGTGAATTCTCCAATAAAAACGCTACTCACTCCGAGGATGGACAGAATCTCACCTGGTGAAAATAGGTGCAAATCCTGTTGCTTCATAATGAACATCACTTTGAATGCAACGACCAGGAAAGATTATTACAGTTATAAGAAACGCCTCACTGCTGACAAAACAAAAAATGCTAAGCTTAAGGCTGGGATAGGCACAGCACACCACTGCACGTGTCTAAGGACCATGGCACAAACTGAAGTCTGCTGGACACACACCAGTAGAGGGTAATAGAATGGGACTGTTTCCAGCAAGATTCCAGCAGCAGCTTTTTCATATAGTCCATCCTTGCTGAAGCCAATGGGAAAGGTACTATTGCCTTCAGCATCTAATTTTCTTGTTCAGAACAATTTTGGAAAGCTCCACTTCTCAATGACTGGCATTTGCATGGCATCCAAAAACAAGCCATAGGAAAGAGCACTGGGAATTTGCTATGAGGTCTGCCTCTCTGTCTGGCTTAAAGGATAGCAAAAGGATAATGTTCCAGCAGAAGAATATTTAACATCATTCTGGGTTTTGCATGACTAAGAGCAATGCTTTTTTGGTTGTTGAGTTTTGCAAATGGAGGCTTCGAGCCAGTTCTTTACAAACAGCTTATTCTATCAGCATGGTGCTTGTAAGTAGTGCTAATAAGAGAATGTCTACAAGAATGCTGGGATTGAATTCATGTCTTCAAACACTGTAAGTGGATCCTCCTATATAATAAGGGCTTTTACAAATCACCTTCTTCCTCTTGGGAAAAGGAGGAATATGAGAAACCCCTTAACTACCACCACTCCTAAGCACACACTTCAGTTTGCTTTCCAACAGGAAAGGATTTAAGGATCTGCCTTTTCTTTTGCACAAATTAATTATCACCTCTTTTATCTTTAAGCAAACTTAGAATAGAGCCAAGGAGAACTACAAAAATATTGTAGTACAAAGGCAATATTGACATAATTTTTAAAGCTGTAGAAGTCAAGCAATATGGAATGAAGGTTGAAAAGCTGTCTTTACCTCATCAGTCAGCCACAGGGATTTACAGCAGCACCTACTGCCTGCAAAAGGAGGGGTGGGCAATAATAGCTTTGACTCAGGCTCATGATGTGTTATATTTTGGGAGGTGAACACAAACAGTGATTTCAGTTTTATTTCCCCTTACTTTCTTCTGGGACTAACAGTGAAAGGGATTAAAGTCTTCTGTGCAAGACGTAACTGGTACAAGTCTTTTTCCTCTTGCACCCTTTATCCAGGTATGTAGCGATAGCCAGTTAAATACTTTCATTAGCATTATCTTTGTGAATAACATTAACCACACACATTTTGAATCACATATATTGATTTTATGTGTGTACATAAGTAAGTACAGTGAAGAATAAATGATCTGCTTCTTCAAAATTTAGCACAATCTTGAAAATTTGATACCAAACAGAAAACATCAAGTTTTGCAGCAGGCTTTTTTAGCCCACACCAAGAATTTCAATAGTTAAATATTGCAGGAATATTAGGTGCAGCATGGGAGACACCAGAAATCAAGTTCAAGTGTTACTAACTTTGTTACAGAGCTTATACCCTTCAAAGGTTTAAGGTCAAGGCCACAAGCAGGAAAAGAGAGGTGCCTGACCTGTTTGAGTTGCTAAGCTGGAGAAGACAGTCCCCAGCTCTGCCTCACTGGGAATTGAAATGCAGAAGAGAGTGGGGAGAAGCAGGTTGAGACTTAGTCTTTCTGTATTTGGGGGAGGGAGGGTTAGCAGACGGAGAGTGTTGCACATGTGAAAAATTACACAGTTTACTTACTTCTCCTTGTAAGGGCTCTGATTAAAGCAGGAGTTTTGAAGTTCCCCAGTCTTCCAGCTGTGGCTGCCTTAGCTGAGCGTAGCCAAGCTGCTTTGTAGCGGGAGTGAAAGCTCATGTGAGTATGGTTTTGGTTCTCAGGTCCTTTTATGCTGGATAATGTTTGCTTTTTGTTCCTCACAGAAGAACCTGAAACAGAAAAGATTTTTCTCTGCTCTGCCCAAAAGCTCATCTCTTTTGGGGCAATGAAGCAAGTTAAGTCCAAGGAAATTTGGGGGCAGGGTGTTGTACGTAGCAACCTGTGGTATTTTTTTTTCTTAGGAAGCTGAGGGTCTTTTGAGTAACTGATGTGTGAGTTG
Source organism: Astur gentilis (assembly GCF_929443795.1). Classification (NCBI taxonomy): domain Eukaryota; kingdom Metazoa; phylum Chordata; class Aves; order Accipitriformes; family Accipitridae; genus Astur; species Astur gentilis. The sequence goes on from NC_064911.1 coordinate 6,026,371, forward strand.
GCACCTACGTTCAGAACCCGTCTCCCTTTGAATATCTTGTACGGCTCTAGGTGGGCTCCTGTGAAGCTGGATTTCTGCACCCCTCACAACCCCCTGTCTCCCAGGATGGTCCCAGCCCTGACATTACAGAGGACACCTGGCCCGTAACAGGGTAAGCCACAAGTATTTGTGTTTTAGTAAGAAGTGGGCCAAAAAAACCTTGTTTCCTGTGCAGCAGTGAGCATCCCTGTGGTGTCTCTGTGCTGTTTAGTAAGTGCAGTTCTGCTGCTGCCTTTCTTACCTTGGAAGCATTCATAGGGACAGTTTTCTCTGCCTAGCTGCTTATTTTCAGAAAATGCTTAGGAACCTAATATCTCAGAAGCTGCTGCTCTCTCAAGTCTGGTTGAAGTTGGCTGATAAATTCAGAATTATTGTGGAGGAAGTGGATAAGCAAAATGATGGCGTAACCCTCAGGGGAACAAACCTTCAGTGTGTATTTCAAACACAGTCCCAAATGCTCTGTGTTACTATAGGGGAGAAGTAACATCCAGGTCATAGGTTTATACTGAACAATGATCTAACAGACAACGATTGTAGCAGACAAATGCAGCCTTATTGATGACATTTGCTATTTCAATCATTTAATTATGTATACGACTCAGGAACTGAGATGCTGTTGTGTACGGATTTTCTTTAAGCATTGAGGGCTTTACTTGTAAAGGAAGTTCAGTTATTACTTAAAAAAGAAATATAGCCTGAGTACGGAGGAGAGGCTTGGTGATCTCTCAGAGGCTTACTTTTGTATTGTGTTTACCTCTAATATAAAATTGTTAACATATTCTCTCCCTCCCATGGAAGCATAATAGCAATATTAAAGCCAGTTTTACAGTTTTCATCCTGTATCTAAATCCCCCCTCATCCTGCTTGCTTCTTATAAGAGACTTTTTGCCTGGCTTTTTATACAGTATACATTACTACCCTCTAGCTCTCTCTCACAAATAAACATCCCACACCTGTGACTGGAATTTCATCTGGGCAGGAAAAATGGAAACTTCTCCTAACGGAGAAGCATGTCTCGCTGTGCCACCACTGCTCTGAGGTGCATTGCTGCATGAATGCAAGCAGTGAGCTGGGCAATCTGCACCAGCAAGATGTTATGTTGAACAGACTGCACTGGCAGAGAGCTAGGAAAATAATGGGATGGGGTTCAGGTTACTGCATCAGCACTTCTCTCAAGCAAAAATGTAGGCCACTGGATCTTAATAAGGTAGATGTCCCTTTTCCCCTTTACTGGCTTCTGTAATAACTGTAGAAAGGTAGGCAGTTTTTTTGTGGCTCGAGAGTGTGAATTTAATATCCCCAGTTCTTGAGTTCCCTTGCTAATTACAGCTCACTTCATCACTGTGTATTGGAAAGGTAAGTTTTACCCTAACAGTTAAATGAGAGTAGGAAAAACTATCACAGGAGAAGCACAAACCAAAACTACAGAAGTAGCAGACTCATAGCACCTGCTTCTGCACTCTGTGAATGAATAAGTTCTTGGGCTTTATTACAGGCTGGCTCTGTTTAGGTTAGTGCTTGGCAAAGATTTGTTCAATATGTATTCAGAAGAAGTGTGTGAACCATTTTTCTGGCTCCTTTCAAATGGTTTCTGCGAGTCAGAACTGTCTGCACACATTCAAAAGCTAGGAAGGCTCCATGGCCCTTTAGCAATGTATGATGTGAGGTGAACAAGAAAATGCTCTCCAAAACCTGAAGTTTGTACAGAAATAATGTAAATACTATGTGACAATTACTGCAAAATGAAACTTTGCACATCTGTGCACCTTTAGCCTGATTTTCATTTTGATGTAGAGGACAGTGTGCTTTATTTTTTCCTTCTTTAAAAAGTCTAAGCCTTTTACAGCTGGACTTAAAATTCAGTGTAAACTTCTGATGTTGACTTCTGCAGTCATGGAAGGGAAGATGTTTAGAAGCAATCAGTAAGGTATAAAAAAATTTCATCTGCTAGTGCTATTTAGTCACAAACAACAGGAACAACACCAAACAGTTAAAACAACCCTCTGTGTTCATAGCTGGCTAGAATAGACTCTGGTTTTCCTTAGGTGAAAATAAAACATCCTAAAGTCACTCTCCACCCCCTCCCTGAAGTCTCATACCTTCTAAAAACACGATGTTGCCCCAACTTTGTTCCCACTTATTAATAACTTGGGGGGGGGAGAGGAATCTTCATATGGCACAGTACTAAATAAACATACTACGCTTATAAACACAATTGGTGCGGGAGCTGGAATTTTTCAAAACCCTGGCTGATTAAAAAAGTTTTGGCAGATACATAGGTTAAGCTTATGTATTTCGTTCTACAAATAATCAGCTTTACATGCCTTGCTTAGGAAAATACAACAAGCAGGCTTTGTTATTCATTCCCTCTCATCCGCGTACTTAATAGGAAAGACAAGAAGTGCCTGTTTCCCACCGCAGTGACTTACGCTCTCTGTACAGCTCTCTGACATCCCAGCAACTTGCCTCTACGTGCTTCAGAAACACCAGCACAGAAGCTTGTGGTGATAATCCCTGGTGGGCTACAAGTGCTAAAGGGTAACGCCATCACACACTTGATCAGAGCTGAGCCGTACTGCGTGGCGAAGGGAAACGGTATACCCGCTGCTGCTGGGAAGCCACGGGCAGCGAGTGACATGCTCACCCAGTAGGGCTGTCCTGCTGCATGCTAAGCGAAGAGCTGATCTGCTTTCTGCATCAGCTGATTTCCTCCAGGATTCCCTCATATTGTCTGACATGGATCACTAGGAGATGCTGCGGAGGACAAGCCCGATAACTACCAGAGGACAGTGCTCAAGGAGACCTTGAGAGCAGGAATTAGAAAACACATCTTCCCACGTACAAATGCTGCAGGCAGATCCTTTGCTTAGGAGGAGTCTTGTGTCAGTAACCAGCTGGTAGTACATGACCCAAGCTGTCTAAATTTGTCATGGGAGGAGAGGTGTCAGAAAACAGTGCGTGCCTAACTGTTTGGTGGAGGATGCAATGCTGGAATGGGAGCATCAAGTTCAGCTGACTGTTTACAGTCTCCTGGAGACAAGGAGCACGTGAGTCTTGGAGTGGTGGTCACTGAGATGGAGATGGCAGTGCAGCTGGGCATGACTGGCTAATATGGGGTCCCTTCAGTCTAATATACATCATTAACTCCCTTTTTTACCTACAGCAGCATGCTTCCAGTGGGAGTTCAGCCTTCAGTGTCAGACCAGAATGGGTAACCCGTTTTCCTAGCCCACCCCCCCTCAAACCCAAAACCAGAGCCCCTGGTCTTGTGAACTTGGAGGGACGTAGCTAAACTGAGGAAGAAAGTCATATTAGGAGTATGTAACTGAAAGTATTTTACCTCTAGTGTTCTTTGTCCCTTTCTCTTGCTACATTCCTTTACAGGGAGCTACTTCCCTTTGCAGGAAGGTGTCTTGGGTTGGCTACAGCCTTTGCAGTTGTCTTTTCCCTCTCAGACCCCAAAAGGGGACTTGTCGGCTGCACCTGGAAAGTAAGTGGGAACTGTGGCCAAAATAGAGCTGGGGCAAGGAAGAGGATCATCTTTCTCTGTGCTAATGCCAGAGCTGTTTCAGAAATAGTACACCCTGGGCAAGTATAAATATTCTTCTCCAGACCCTCCATTTGTCTTGGTCTTCTGAGAGCTGGATGTGATGGGGATGGAGTGGGAGGAGGATGAAAGGCTGCAAAATAATTTGGTGGTATAGGGCAATTTTTCTCCCTTTGGGAGCTGCTTCTGCAGAAATCTGCGGTGAAGGTCAATCCCACATCGGTGCTTAGGAAACACTATGGGTCTAGTGATGAATGTCCTTGAGGAATAAAGGTTTTCTTTTCTTCTAACCCCTAATTCTTAAATAGGTACTCTCAATGGGAGAAGACAAAAATGGTCTGTGTTGTCGGATTGGACCCTGGTAAACGTAACAGCTCCCAACCCAAAAAGCGTTGGAAGGCTCTCAGGAGCTACGGTTCCTTGTAGACATGGTTAATAATTCCCGTCTCAGAAAACACTTTCTCTCCTCGAAAAAATGAAAATTACACTTTCCCTTCCCATACGGAATACCTTGCAACTTCTGCTCATTGGGGCTTGAAAGGCAAACTGGCGAGGAGGGAAATGCAATGAGAATTTCTTTTGGCCTCAAAACCACGTGAAGTTGGGGACGGATTCTCTCTTGTCAGACAGCAATGCATTGCTGGCTGGGAGCAGTAAAGCCAAGCGCAGACTTCAAGAGCCCTTTCCAGACATCTATCTTCTGCCTGATGGTTGAAAACGAGTGGCCTGTATAATGCTGCTTTTTTTTTTTTTTTTGCTTTTTTTTTTTTTTTTTTGATTGTTGCAAGCTCAGAAGTCAACCCGGTACTTTCCCAAACACCCACTAGATGTCAGTGTGCTCTGCCGGTTGAAGTGCCGTCGAGCCCGCCGCCGCCTGCCCCTCTCCGGGCCCGCACCGGCAGCGACCCCGGGCGCCGCTCCCCGGCACCGGCACCGGCACCGGCACCGGGCCGCCCCCGACGGCGGGGGGATGCCCCAGGGCTGAGCTCTCCTGCCGCGAAGCTCCTCTGATTTTCAAGGAAAGAAACTTGGGCTGTCGATGCGTTCGCGCCTTCAGGAATCCGCAGCCGGAGCCGTCGGGTGGATGCGTAAGGACTCGGCGATGCCTTTGGCTGGTTGAGTCTGGTAGAAGCGCGCTCCTTCCTAAAGAAAATGGGGTTGAAATGTTAAATTGCCTTGGGGACATTGCAGATAGCGGTATCAGAACTGGAAACTTGCTTGTTTACCGCCAGGTCGCATCATCATGAAGCATTTATTAAATGACTTATCCAATATCCTTCTTGAACACGAGGCTATAAATTTTCACTCTGTTTTGTGAATGCTGTCACCAGTAAAGATCCTTTAGGAAGTGCCAAGTCTGCAAAAGGCAGATCTTTGCATTAGCCATTAAGCTCCCTATCCTTGCCTCCCTGGAAAGGTCATAGATGTTTCGGCCTGATGCGTTTGGTGCAAATCATTCCAAAGAGAGGAACCGGCCCAACATTGAATCCAGATGTGGGTTCGGAGTCACCCAGCCTCTCCGTCCGTGCTCACAGCTGTTGGAGCTTTCCTGATCCCATGTTCTGGGCCTATCTCGATCACAGACGTTACACTCTTGATTTATTTTTAAAAAATAAGAAAAATCCTACTGCCACTACATCATCAAGTCTTGGCAGATCTATAAAAATCTACTTGTTATACTGTTTTAAGGCACTGTGTCTTGCAAAGAATATTAATATTCCTGGGGTTTAGTATTTAAGAAAAAAATCTGGGACAAACCATTCTAGGCGATGAGGCGAGAGAGAATGCCTCCTTCAGATGTTTGATATACAACAAAGTTTGGCAGAGCCTTCACAAAGCCTGAACAAGTAGGTCAGGTATTTGAGCATTTATCTATTTTATTTATTCTGTGATGGATGTACAAGGTTAGCATGAGATTTTTTTTTTTAAGGGAAGCACAGTGCTGTTCAATGTAAAGCAGATTAGAGGATGTAAATTAAAACTGAAATGCAGCAGGGAACCCAGCAGCAGCTCTGACTAGGGTAAGCCAGATATCCACCCTATTGATCTCATCATTACATAAAACATTACTAGGAAAAATCTCTTAGCTGACTAGTCTTACTGAACTGTGCAAGAGTGTCCCCAAGGTGATGCACTAGGTCCCACTGCCTGACTCACTGAGTAGTGCAACGAACAAACCACTAGCAAACTTGGGGAACAGTTCTGGGTTGGCAGAGGATGGACCAGATGATCTAACAGTCTTTTTTTTTTTTTTTTTTTTTATGTCTCTAAATTTGGATTTAAAAGCTTTCTGTTTCAGCAAACAGCAGAGGTATATGACCAACTATTTCTAGAAATATACAGTTTACTGTATGCTGAAATATATAGGACAATAAGAAAGAATAATTCCTTAACATATCTCATTAAAACTTGTTCCTTCCATGAGGCATAGAAACCTTCTTCTGCCCATCATAATACTGATATGCTCATTTTTTTTGAAACCCTTTGTACACGTGTGTTACTAACCACAGCAATGCACAGTCATATTGCTGTACAATTAATACAATACAATAATATTTCTTGTTCCTAATGTTGCTGTGCCATGATTTTTCTTTGGGAGGATTTTCAAGCAGGGGAATCTTATGAACTATGTAGGCTACAGATGTTGACATACAGTGTCTGCAAAACAGCAGATATTGGACTAGTTATGAATAATTATAACAATAAATCATAATTGTTAGTAAGGTCAAGAATGGACAAAGTTAAGTGGGAGAAAGCATAGTAGTATTTTTCACTGTGTGAAAGGACTAATACTTTTGTGACCCAAGGCAAATTGCCTGCTCGGACTCACTAAACCCTGGTAAGTGATGATAGCATTGAGCCCCAAGCTCAGCCGACTTCTCATGAATTGCCCTTGGGTTGCTGCCAAAATGAAATTTTCTGCTTCTGAAAACCAATTCCAGCTATTGCCAAGAATGGAGGTTAAAATGGAGAATGGAGGAATTTCACAGCCCTGTGAAGTGCCAAGTCGGCCAGTGATGGAGCTGCTCAGGAAAGCTACTAGAGGACAGTGCCTCTTGTAATGGCTGAAGCACAAAAAATGTGGATTCTGGGTTTGAAGAAACGTTGTTAGAAACAATTTGGCCTGCATCTTTGACTGGACGACTTGCTAGAGAAAGGGTTCTCCTGGAGGAAATTAGATGTTGCAAGAGAGCAGTTTGCTCCCATTATACACTCAGTTTACTTGTTTTGAATCTTAATGATAGCCCAGAAAAATCAGAATCAGCTGAAACCAAGAGGTTTGCAGTGGGATCCATTGCCTGAGGACAATGGCTGGGACAGAGGGCTATTCCTCCTTACCTGGTAGGCTTGCCAGGGAGCTCCAGTTGAGTGCTTTCTCTGTCACTGTGCCACCTGTGCCTGCGGAATTTGGGAAGGGAGAGGGTACGTGCACATGGAAACAGCTGCTCTTAAAAATCTCTGAAGTAATTGTGTATGGGAGAGACATATAATATGTTGAATGCCACCAGCAGGGAAGAAGTGAGAAATGGAGCAGATCTCACCCATAAGCTCCCTACTCATGTTCTCAGATGTTCATCCAGGATCTAACTCCCTGTAAGGAGCTAAGAGATCTTTACTTCCCCCAGGTTTTCCACCCTCCGGTTTGAAGTCATTTACTTTAAAATGGACAGCTGATGAATCATGACTAACCTCACCTTATGCCCTCCCTGAAATGCTCCTTCAAACGACCATGTTGCACTTAGAAAGGACACGTTTGACAAGCCTTGTGCAGCACCCTATTTTAATCTGCTCTCGTCAACCACCACTTCAGTTAGTTCAAGAAGATTTAAAAAAAATCTTTGTTTACATGAATCCCAGGTGAAGAAGTGCAATCTCTCACATGTGTACAGAAAAATGGGAGGGAGGGCCTTTTTTGGTTTTGTTTGAGTTTTGTAATGCCGTATCCAGATATAAAGCAGGCAAGCTCAGTGAGGTTTGTAGCAGATCAGTTAATGAGGAATAGAAATGGCTGCATTCACTCTGAGACATCTCTGTTGCTTTAAAACAGCCAAATAATCTTCACAGATGTCTGTTGATTGAGGTAAAATTTTTTAAACTCCTTCCAAATCCTTTTTTTATTTTTCTACTAGCTCCAGGCATTACTTGCAAATGATCTCTTAATGTCACCTCTGACCTGCATTTTATCAAGTTATTAATAGTGAGCTACTTCTAGTTAGGTAAAAGAAAAGGGTCTTGTGACAGAGAAAACAAAAGGAAAAAATGTCCTTCTGCTAGTTAGGTGAATTAAACCATTTTTCTATAATACCAGCTAATGTGTGAACTTTTATGTGCTTTCAGATCCCTGGTTTGTTGCGGACTTGCTCATGTTCCCCAATAAACAGTATTTAACCTTTTGTAGAACTCCTTTGGGGTATTGATTAAGCCCTTATTCTCCACAAATATGTAATAAACTCTAAATGTTTTGCTACCAGATATATTTGTTGCAAAAATGGATTTTTATAATATGCCACTAGTGGCCTGTGACCACAGCTGTCTTTGGTCATGCTGCATTGTCACAGCCATATGGGTGACAGTAGTCAAGTAGTTGAGCTGGTCAGATGCTTTGAATAAACTTTTGAAATTTGAAAGGTTGAGGTCTTCCAAAGAAGTACAGGAAAACCTCGCCCAGGTTTTTCCCCAGAACATTTCTTTATTTATGGGTAACAGAGATGGAGAGGAAGAACACCAAACCTTGTGAAAGCAAAACTCTTCCATCAACATTTCCACAAAGGGAGTGAGTGGTAGAGGTCCTTTTCCACCTGCGAAGCGCCAAAGTCGCTCTGATTCTGCAATCTCTTCTTCTGCCCTTACTCTTGCAGAATAAGGTGCGCTGTCTTTGCAGTACAGTCTTCTCCTTGCTTGCGGTTTGTGTAAAGTGGTTCCTTGTGGTTTGGGGGCTGGAAACAGCATCAGAAGGGAGTGGGGCAAAGCAGCTGCCGGGGCCTCAGCAACACGCAGTCCTGCAGAGGCTCCTGCGAGGCAGCTGCTGGGGAACACAGACAGTAGCTGCATCGCATCTGGGAGAGTGGGCGCTTGTCAGGCGGATGGTCAGAAACCAGGAGAGTGGCACAAGGAGGTGACTTTTCATTCAGAAGACTACTGGCATGAAGCATCTCACTGACTTAGTTTGCCCAGCCCTTTTGCCCAGTCTTGTATGCTTCAAACATTTACTGCTCTGGGAGGTAAATACTGCTTGATATTTCTTCTGGTTTTACCTGCCTGCGCTTGCTCTCCATAGGTTCTTTTTCCTCAGGGACAAGTTAGAGTTGTACATGGACATCTCTCCACCCAGTTATCACATTCCTATTAGGTACAACTCACATTCCTATTAGGTACAACTCCTAAAATGGTTTTCACATTGTGTTTAGACTGTGTGCCATCGTGGAGTGCCTGGCACCCTACTTAATCCAGTGGCCTGGCCGCACTGCACCTCAGCTCTCCTTTGGCTGACATAGCCAGGTTTTCTTCTAGAAGTGGGGTGTGGGGCAAGCTGACGTATAGCTTGGACTCACCTGATTCTGGGTGGTGTAAAAGCCTAGCCAAGAAGCTCCCTGGACTCAGAAGTTAGGAGCAATCCCAAGTCCTGCAGCTGAGAAACAGCTCACGTGGCTCAGTCCAAAACCTGTTCTCAGCTGCATGGCCTGTTTCCCTGTGCTTGTACAGTGCACCAACAATTTTCTCTAAAAGACCTTGTGTGAAAGAGGTCCATTTTTTTGTCTTGGCAATAGCCTGAAGGACTTCATAAAAAATGCTTCATTTTAAAGAAAAATCCATTTTCTTTTCCTAATCGGAGCAGAGCATCAATCTTAAAAATCGGCTTGGATGAGAAAATCTGAATGCTGGCTTTGCTATAGAACATAATTTCTTAAAAAATGGCACTTTGAAGAACAGGGAGGAATATCATTTGCAGCTAAACTGAACAGTGTGCTAATAGTGACAATTATGAGTTCTGGAATGCAACGCAGGTTTACAGACTGTGGTACATATTTAGTCATGTGGTAACTAAATCACCGATTTCCTGCCTCCACAAGAGGTAGCAAACTGACTATTAGCTACTTATTAGCAAAATGGCTTTTATGTCAACAGGAGTTGCCTCAGGATATCAAAAGTAGGAAGAAATCTGTAGGCGAAGATCTTTTTTTTTTTTTTAATAATTTAATCTCCTTGCGGGTTACTTGAAAAGTAAAACCAAGAGCTTCTGATTTACTTTCTGAATAGTACCCAGTCAATAAAGTACATTACCAGTCCCAGAAGTCAATATGCCTGTTGAGGTTGGCACTGCCTGTTAAATACTCAACCAGTCAAGCTGTATCACCCAGAAATATGAGAGAATAAAGTTGGCACTGTTCTCAATTTCAGTTCTAAGAATTGCAGCTCTATGGTCTTTATATTATCTTAACAGATACCAATCTGGTTATAGTTTGTGATCAGGATTATGCAGAAGTCTCCTCTGTGAGTAATTTCTGAGGAAAAAATTCAGTTCTTGTCTGAGTTATTCTTAAGGGTTATTGAGTAATTTTGAAAGGTAGTGCCAGATTTCTCATCAGACTAATCTTCCACAAAGGGATATAGAGACATGTGAAAGTGTAATGCTGCAATCATTGCATTGCCATGTCTAAAATTGATAGTTACTTGTCCATTTTCTGGGGATCTTGTACAGAATCTTGCCAGTCATATCGGTTTGTTATTGAGGACAAGCCTACGCAGCATGGCTAGAGATTGCTGAGGATGCAAGAAGCAAGGGAGCAAAAGTAGCTGCAGAATCAGTCCTGCTGACTAGCAGGGTCTAATTCCTGCTTTTCAGCAGTTCATATGCCAATGGAGGAGGAGTCACAAAAAGAAAACACATCTCTGAGGTATAGCCAATAATCCTCACATTACATGCTGAAATCAAGCCTGGTTTATTGTGATCCTAATCTCAGTCCAGCACTTCCACATCTAAACATTGTATGCACGTCTGTATAGAGGACAGCTTCCTGCACTGACCAAGGGCCAGTGCTGCAGCAGATAAGGAGCATGAGCGTGCTTGAGCTGTATTAATCTATTATCTTCAGTTCTGTCTTTCTTTTTTAAGCATTTGAGTCTCAACCTAAGCGGCTATTCAGTCTGTTGGTGTAGTTTGAAGGTTCCTCAGAGGGTTCCTTCTTTTACAAAGACCATATTACAAACATCAAATCTGTAATTATATACAAAATTAGATGCTGGGCACAAAGCCTATCTCTAAATCAAACTGGCGTGAGGCAGGGTGGTGTTACTGGAACAGGCTCAAAATCAAGTTATGAACCATGACTTGGCTCAAATTCTCTCCCTAGTCCTCAGTCATTAGGTTTGATATGTACCGGAATTTTGCAAGGACACACTGGAATTTCCAATGTATTTTTGATCAAAGTATCCGTAGAATGGGACAGGAAAGTTTTGGCAATTCTGAGACAAGTTCTGTTATCACTGAGATTTCTTTAGGACCATAAATATAACTATTCCAATTAAATTTGCTAATAATTGTCTTAGGAAATGTGAATTTGAACCTTCCTGGTAGATCAGACTGACACTTAATTAGGGTCAGCTACATTAGTGATCTCCTGATCATTGCCACTTACCACGCTTTGGCTCACAGCACAGAGCAGTCTCTGAGTACACAAACGGGTTTCCTTTTGGATTAAATGAAACCAGACAATGTGTTCCAGTGTTGCTCTTAATGCTCTCCAATTATTTCTACATATTCAATCCACAGGCCCAGACTAAAACTAGCCCAAAATAAATTCCCTTGAAACATGTATCATCTGCACATCAGATACTCAACACCATTTTTTCACTCTATAAATTCACTCTTATCAGGCCGCATGCTTGCTAAGGTAGGTGTAGCCTTAGATTTGCAGTTTGAGAGTTTAACAAAAATCGCTTGAAGATTATTTCTGAGAGGTCCTCAGATTCAGCAGTACGCAGCTCTTGGCAATGGAACCATATGCCTTTGTGAGCATTTTGCAATTTAAAAGCTGTATTTAAAATACTTAGACTTGTGCTGTGGTGTTTGTTCTTAGAATTTGCTGAAGATTGAAGGAAACAGGTCTGAAGTCTGAGTGTGTGAATTTGCAAGTTGTCTCTTTTTACTATTGATGATATATTACCACCTAATGATTTCTGCTTTGCCCCTGGCACCTGAGAAGCACAACAGGATTTGAATATGTAAACAAAGCTTAAAGGCTTGGATAGAGAGGATAAACGTCCAAAAATAGAGGCTGTGTTATACAAGTGGCCACATCTGAATATATAGCAATTTGATTTCTAAAACTTCTGGTGTTCTTATATCATCAAAATTTTAAGAGAGATAATTTTTAAAAACATATGAATCCTTTGGTTTTTAATGGATGAGAAAAGAGAGAAGCAGGGGAAGAAAGAGGACAAAAATGAGGGAAGTAAGCACTTGTATCTTATGGTATACTTGCCAACACAAAAAGAACTGGGGCAAAATAAAAAGACGAGAGGCAAAACCAGCACTTTGCTGTTTTTTTTGTGTGCATCTGAATGCAAACAGAAGTAACGCTCCTTGCCCTGTCCCCAGTTTTTGTTAGCAAATACTTGAGCTAGTTAAGAGTCAAATCTAAGCATGGCACTGGGTACAGAACCTTTCAGACACATCAGTCAGTGAAGTCTTTCTGCCCATCTGACTCGATGTCATCTTGAGCTTTTATACATGTGACATCCCCTGGTTTATGAACTAAGCACACTGGGTAAAACAGCAGGTAGTTCAGACATTCCATCCTTCACTTCATATCACCCAAAATTTTTGTGGCCTCCCCATTCCATACTCAGCTATAGTCAAGCCATTTGCCGAGAAAGTGTAAAGAGTGTTTCCTAAACACATTGTTACTATACCCTGGTTAATACCTGCTCTATGGAGGTACTGCATGCCCGCTGGGAACTGGCTTGTCGTGTGGGATGCTCCTGCATGTGTATGATGCTGTATGTGCTCACGGTCCCCGTTCAAAACCTCCTTTCTGCAGTTCCTCGCTCTGCTGTGCCGAGTCCCAAAACAGCAAACTATGCTGCAGCACAAGCCTGGATGAAGTTTTCTCCTAAACTGAACTATCCAAAACAGAAGCCACTCCCAAACCATCTGTATATGCAGCTGGTGTTTGCTCTGAGTTACAAAAACAACAACAACAAAAAATTAAAAAAAAAAAGGTGATAAATTGCATGTCTACCATAGGACCCATACGCTTGAATACCATTGCTCTGCTAAACCAGGCTTTTAGGCTCTGTCCTTTTTCTTTGCCTGCTTTCTTTCAAATCTTCCTCACGTGCATGTAACCAATCACTCCCTGACTGTGCAGAATTGGGCCGTGTGTTTAAAGGACTTTCAGGATTTGCTCACTCGTACCTTAAGTTATGGCAGCAGTTAGGAGTGGTTTAAGAGGTAAGATGAGCGTCCAACATGACTCACCAGAAGCTCTACCCACCCTGGTTTTACCTGTTTCAGCAGTTTGGTGACATTGGTAGAGTCTTGAAATACATCAGCAGCAGACATGGATGTAAAGCGATGGACAACTTTATTTTTATGTGCTATCACCACCATCAGGTGATCAATCAATGTGCACCACTTGCAAGCAGGATAGTCTCAAATTTGCTACCTGATTTGCCATTCACTGAAGTATTTTTAACCTTGTCATGTCAACTTGCTCTGAAATAAATAGAGGCTGAATGTACACTTCTGTTCAGATGAGTCTTTTGTGAAAGTCTGTGGCTGATCGCCATAAGGCGCTGCAAAACCAAATCTTTTTCTCTGCGTAGTAATAACAAGATGCCTTTAATTTGGCCAAGACTTGATTTTAATAACTTGTCTGCTAAGTAAATTCAGTTCAGATTTAAAAAAAAATTAAAAAGTCTTTCATTTTCCACGAGTTCTGTGATAACTTGTTAGAGTAACTCTCAACAGTTCCTACTGTAATTGTGTAAAGCTTGGTTGTTCATCACAGATGTGATAATGTCACAGACTTGGACCACCCTGTCAGCTTGTCAGTTTTAAAATATTACTCCTGGAATAATGAAAAATTGCCAGCTTCTCAGTATGGCTTTTTGATTTATGGGCAGTTCCTCAGAGATTGATTAGTTGTTTTGTTTTGTTACCTGGAATGAATGATGAATATTTTAAAAAATACTTAACGTTGGATCCAGTGCAAATGAGATAATTTTACAGTGACTTGTTTAGTTGTTTCCAGAATAATTGGACATTATTACCTGCCCACCATGCGTGAACTATAGGTCTCTGGAGGGGCTAAATAGCTTCAGTTGATGTTTCCTTAATATTTCAATGTAGTTCATCTGCACTGTTCATACAGAAGCTTTTACCAGATGGTTAACCAGCCCTGTAATGACATTTCACATTTCCCATCTATTACTCACTAATGGAAAATGATACAAATTGATTCGCTGTTCAGCTTAACTTATGACTGACTCACTTGTGTACCTGTACTAAAGAATCGTGGCCAAGTGTCCCAGTGAGGTTAAATTGAAAGGGAGTTTGCTACTACCTTGAGTGGGATCAGTACTGACATCTACAATATTGAAGCAAATAACTCGCTCTCTTTTTTATGGTTTAAGAACAAACTGGGCTTTATAAGGCTTTTCCTGAGATGGTTTGGCAAATAAGACAGCTGGGTATCACCCTGAGAGTGATTTTTTTAAAAATTCATGATGAATTTGATTTGAAACTGCTTTTAAACCTCTGGCTCTGCAGGTGGAGAACAAGGAGTAGTAGGTAACGGCGAGGCCACAAATAGCTGACCTTCGTTTCTGAAAAATGTACTATTATTTGTTCAATTCTTGACCATCAGGGCACCTCTCTCCACTCTCCTTTGGCTTTCCTGACAGCATCCGTGTTGTTTCAGCCACTGCAAGGCAGCCTCCTGGAAAGCAAGAGCCTCCTCGGGGCATTGCCCGCAGCAGGGAGCCACCACCGCTCTCTGTACCCTCAGCTGCTGGGAGACCGCCGGGAACAGAGGTCATGAGAGAGAGAACCTCTAGTGCTCTTGGGGCAGGGGCCTGGTGAGGGCAACACACAATCCAAACTTATCTGTGTGTCCGCTGGGCAGCATTTAGGCAGGGGGGTTTTTCACAGTTTATTTTTATTGGAGAGTTTCATTCTGCTGCTTTTACAAATGGACCTTTTGGATACACGGTGTTCTTGTGTCTGGTAACCTATCGGTACTTTATTTGTCACCAAAGATCTTCAGCATGGATCAGGTAGCGGGAAAAGGCTGCTTCTGAGAAGACATTCGGCAAACTGCCGTTTCAAAACATAATCTTGCCTGTGTGCTGTCAGAAGTTGCACGCTGGGAGCTGGATCTGTAGGCAAACAAAAAGACTGTTTTTCTTTTCCTGCCATTCTTGTTATTCTCCTTTGAATCTGCACTCGTCTACCTTCTTCCTTTTCTGTCTCTACGCCATTTCCAGTTTGACCTTGTTTTCTCATCTCTGGGCTGTTCACATTGGTTGAAGGCTCATATACCTATGTTTGTTCTATACCAGTCTAGTTTTGCAAATTCTTGTCTTTCCTATTTGACCTCCATTCCTTGGCAAAGTGAAGATGCATGCTATTGCAGCGATCAGTAGCCTTTGATCTGTTGGTCACAGCTCTGAGGACTGACTAGTGGAAAGGGACCTGGGCTGGACCCCTGGGATCACAGAACCCACAGCTACAAACAAGCACAAAATAGACACTTGGTCTGGAGAGCCAAAAATAATTACTGCAAGCCCCAAAATGCTCTTCAGGACCCTTTAGCAAACTTTGTATGTAAATACAAGAGACCTGTAGCAACTTCAGGTATTACAGTGTGTCCCGAGAAGAGAATGAGGACATCACCAATGGCTCAAGACATTGCTTTAAGTGAAAAAACTTCCACAGTCTGAAGAAGTGGACCATATATTGAGCTGGTGAGGGAGAGAACTCTACAGGAGGTAGCCTTCCTCACTTTCTGGAACTTGTCCAAATTGCTGGGTTGTCTCCAGAGCTCTCCGCTTTTTAGTAACCTGATCCTACAGAAACCTTTTGTTCTAACATTTCTTCCCTGGCTAATGTCTGCTTTGCAATGTGGCTACTTGACATGTGGATTACACTTCTATCCAGTTTTCTTTCTTTGCTCATTAAGCATCTGGCCTCATAGAGTTTTCTTGACCTGAATCTTTGGGATCTTGCCGAACACAGCTATCTGTAGTAGTCTTCATGATAAATGTATATGCTGGGAAATCATTCTGTTGTGATGGCAAGGAAATGGGTGCGGGGTAACTGCTGCTTACTATTTGAATTGTGCTACTTTATTGTTTCTGTCTGTGTTATCTCCATCCCTGTCTTCTCATTGTAGGCTCTTTGGGCCATGACTACCTACTTATTGTGTGTACTTTACCAAATGCCTCATTGGAGTCTCTAAGTGCTGCTGAAGTCTGTTATGAATATTTGACATGGTAGAAAGCAAAGAGAGGAGAAGATCATATTCAGAGTTGCACCATATTATTTTGATGTCAGAAAATCAAACTGAAAGACCCTTTTTCCACTTTTCTGTAAAAACAACAAAAAAAAAGCTCATTTTTATTCATAAAAGAGGCTGCTTCTTTAGCTGGAAAGAATTTTTCCCCTCTCACTAGGAATATAAATAATTCTTGAGAAGAGAACAGAGAAGCCACATTAATCATGTATGTATGGATATATTTTATTTCAAAATTATTTTCTTAAATCTAAAAAACATTCATGACTGTCTTATTCAAGTACAGTAGTTTTCATAATATAGTGGACATATATAAGTATTTATTTCTTTCCTTAGAGACTTGGGGTTTAAAACATTTTTCTTTTTAATATCCAAAATTCATGTAAGGTTTAGGATTGACTTAGGTTGAAGCCATAATTCTTAAAACGCTTGTGCATATGCTTGACTTCAGGAATGTAAGTCTCTTTCAGTTCAATAGAACAACTTTGTCTAACTTATATGCTTAAAGAATATCAAAGCCTGCACCTAACTTTCCAAATAGAAGTTACAAACATTAGTTATAATGATCTAAGCCATGAAAAAAAAAAATAGCCTTATCAAGAGGGACTGTAGTTTCAAACAAATAAGACAGGATAAACTGTAGGTGAGAGGTGGACCCCAGATCCGTGCTGGTCCTGTGAGTTATCCCTGCATGAAAACCAGCTTTTGCAGAAGAGGGAGGCAAAGCAGGGCAATGGAAACCGAGGGAGATGGCAGAGAATGGAAAAAAGCTGAGCTCGGTGGGGCTCAGAGTGTTTCCAACTCTTTCAAGTGAGTTTTAGGCTGTAAAAAGAGGTAGAGAACCACTGCTACATATAACACCCCGACTGCTAGTTCCTTTGCAAGCCCAACTTCGCTGTGCTCGTAAAAGCTTCAGCAAAGATCCCATTGCACGCCCTGAGAAGCGTTGGTAAAAATTTATTTTGACTTGAGAAAATTGCAAGGGCTTGATAGCCATGGTTTGGAGACGCGCGGTGTCTTTGCTGTCTTTACCCGCTCTGTAGTGTAGCTCCAAGCAAAGCAGGACGGCTGTAGAGCTGCTGTGTGGCTCTGCGGTGAGCAGGCGGGAGCTTTCCAGAGGCACAGAAGAGGATTAAGCAGACAATTACTGTTGGACGCCCCTGGTAGAGAGGCATCCTTTCCTCTTTGTGTCGGTCAGAATTTTTTCCATCTGCCTTTTCCACAGTGACGGCACATTGAGGTTATCAGAGAGTTCATGTGGCTGCTAAAGAAGTTTAGGGCTGATTTAAGGGAGGGGGGTGCTGGAAACTTTGAAAAAAATTAATTTCCTGTGGAAATATGTTTTGTGTCTTGGTGAAATACCAGGACCTGAACATGCTTCTGGTTTTAATAAAAATGTTTAGGGCTTGGTTTTTGTTTTTGTCAGTTGAAGAAAATTCAACCATCTCCACTACAAAGCATCTTCTCCATATGAGAGAGCAGATGGAAAGTTTGGTTTCCCAGATGGTGTCCAGGGATTTTGCAGTAATGGATGGTCATTTTAGCTGCTCTCCCGTGGAGATCTGAGCCGCGGACGAAGGAGGGAAGGCAAGGCTCCAGAAGCAGCTACCGAGCGCTGTGCGTGGTGGTGGAAATGGGGAGGCTCCGGAGATACAGCTGGAAGGAAGAGTCACTGGGTGTGGCTGAGGGAGACAGGCGAAGGCTGGAGGAAGAGGAAAAGGCAGTATCTCTAAAATCATGCCGCAGCAGGAAGAGTGTCTGAAGAGGCAGAGATGAGAGCACACAGAGCAACAGATACTCTATAGGATGCCAGTGACATCCTGGAATAGCGGCACTCACCCAAAAAAGTGTTCTCATATTTGTCTTATTGCTGTAGCCTTTATCGCTAACTCTGTCCACATATATTTCAGTCTGTGGGGAGAGAGACCATTATTATAATATATCCTCAAAGCACAGCAGTAAGTATTTTCTCTACAGCCTTTAGAATGCACACAGAGACTAGGATGATGTGCAGATTTGCCATTTTCTTGCAGGGGGCTCCCTGGGATGGGCTTTTTGTCAGCTCTCCCTCCCCCACCACTGCCCCTGAATTGCATTTATTTAGGCACCCAAACTTCCGAAACCCCTTTTTTTCCTAGACGTTTGCAATGCAGTGTGGCTGGTGAAAGATTTTTTAATGCTACAAGACATGCAGTGCTGTACCCAACAGGAGTACTGATATCTTGGTTCTTTATTAGAAACAACCAAATAAAACTTGATGAAGAATGTATTCAGTTTATTAGCTTTCCTAGTTCCTGAATGCCTATTAGCAATTTGCAATTACTTAACACTGACTTGTTCTAATTTACTCAACAAATATTTCAGTATTTCTTGCAGTCATGGGATTTCTTCAAGAGTTTGCTATAGACTTTCAGTACTTCATATTCAAAATTTGAACACATTCTGTAGCACTTATATTAATGTATATTCTCTGTTACATCACTAAGCAAGTGCAGCTTTTTCTGGTTGGGATGGTGAATGAAGAACCTGAGGCCTCTGAAGGTTTTTTTTCTCCAAGTAAAGAATATTTTTTTTCCTTTTTTTAAGAATAAGTAGCAAAAAAACTGAGATAGACATGTACTAATCTAGACTTAAAAATTAAAAGAACAAACTATTTCCTTCTACACCTTTCAGAGATTTAGTTACAAAAGTCACTGTAACATTTGTTGGCTAAAAGCATGGAGTTTCAGGACATTTACAGGGAAAAAGAACGTGGTAAGAATAATCACATTGTTTCTGGCTTGTCCCTGCCCTGGTTGAGACGCATAACTTTGAAAATCCTATCTTGGCTATGCAAGTTATGGAACATCATCTCCAGGATGGAAGCTCGAATGTGCAAAGCAGATTTTCAGCTGGTGTGAACTGTCATGGTGCCAGTGAAATAAATAAAGTTTTGACAGCCCATATTAGCTGAGTTCAAACTTCTATTTTGAGGTATAAAATTTGGGAATGCCAAAGAGCAGAAGTCAGGAAGATGATGGAATCTGTTTACAGCAACTTGTTGCAAAATTCATCCGGGCTCAGAAATAGATGCTTTCTATTTTTAAATTGTGGTAGTACGCAAAAACTCAAACAGACCAAGGTCCCTCTTTCTACCCTGTATCTGTAGTTTCTCAAAGAGACAGACTTTGCCTCAAAGAGTGGGCAGTCTAAATACAAGACAAAAGATGGGAAAGATACAGACACATAGCGAAGCACAGTGATTTCCCCCTTTTTTTGCAGCAGATCAGCATCAACACCAAAAGTGGAACCTGGTCTTTAGGCTGCTGGTGCGCTCACATGTCATGCTGTGGACTAAGGTTGTGTAGTGCCAATGCCAGCTTCAAAGCCATATAAATGAAAAAATGCTCAGATAGTTTTATTTTAGATCATTTACATCATTAAAATGACATTATCTGGGGACATGAGGGAACAGAGAATCAAAATTATATGCCTGAAGGATGGTTTTGTTTTGCTTTATTACTGCAGTGTTTAATAATTCTGGAAATACAGGTTAATGCATTGTGAACATGTTCAGATCCCAACGTGGTAGAATTGTATTTTAAATGTTGCAAAATGAGAAAGATGTATTTGGTGTTGAAATATGAAGAGAGGAAAAAAATCTCTGACTTCCAGTCCTCAAAGTAAGGTGAGATAATTTTACTAACTGGAGGGGTAGGTCCCCGATAAATGATTCCTGCAGGTATTCTGCCAGGAGTTTCCTTCCCTGATGAGTCTCACAACACACTCACCAGCGTCATTGATGTGACAATATGTATTTGTTCTTCAAAATCATTTTGGTTTTCACTCCTTATTGGCAAGCTGAGAAAGAAATTCTTGAAAACACACACACACACACGCACACACCGACACCCACACCCCTAAATAAATTGTAACCGTCTGAATAATCTCTTGTGGAATTTCTATGTCAGAGCAGACCAGTGGTCCTCCTTGTCCACATCCATCCTGAGAGCGGTCAGGGGCCAACAGCATGAAGGAGTTGCAAAATACCCTAGCTCAAGCTGTTGATGTAATAACAGCTCCTTATTACTTAAACCTTGGCTTATGTCCTGACATACAAGGCTTTATATACCTTCCAAAATATGCAAGTCCTCACCAATGCACCTCTGACTGTTTTTATTATTCATGTAAATCACAGGTGACATGCTGAAGGAAAAAAAAATGAGCAACTCTAAATGATAAACAAGTTTGGACCTGAAAAGAGGGTGAATGAATGAAAAGCCTTCTGGCCCAGGGGCAGCGTAGGGACTGTTCTGCAAGTTGCTGATTTTTTCCTGAGACGATGAAGTGTATCATTATGAGGGGAAGAAGCTAAAAAGGATACAGGAAAGAAAGTGGTTTTTATGAAGTATAAAGAATGGCAGGTAACTATATTTTGACACTGTGTTTTATTATAGTAGAAATTATCCTATCAATCACATTAGTTCTTACAAAAGTTCATCACTGTTATACCGCTACTGTATTTTTTATTACAAGGAGCAGACCAATCAATGTGTTAAACAGCTATTTCAGTAGTTTTCAAGAGCTTTTGAGGTTTTTTAATCTTAAAAAAGGGAAAGTGCTGCTGTCCCAAAAATATCTAAGATTTGTTAATGGTAAAAAATGGGATAAATGGTAAAGTTACTGCATTCATCAGTCAACCACCCCAAAACATTTGCAACTGATTATATATTTCAAAACTTGGCTGGGAGTTGTGAGGTTCCTTGTAAGCAACTTGCTGTATTGTGCCAAATGTAGAAAAAATTGAAGGTACTTCTGAAACATGTGCTGAGAAAAAGACTTTATTGTTCTTGTTTTTGTTGTTATCACTGTAACAACAACAACAACAACAACAACAACAATAATAATAATAATAATAATAATAATACAGAGGTATGGGAATAGGTTTCAACTAAGTAATAAGCCATCCAAGGAAGACTGCAAAGTTACAAAAACTAAGACCATAATAAACATATCTCATGTATGCACCATTTCCTATTTTATTGTCTACAAGTTGCTGTTAAACCATATTCAGGTTGTGTCTCTTCCTGCTCTTGCTGGAATATTTATCACAAGAATGAGGTGCCAGAACCTGAAGGCTTGTCCTAGGAGAGAGAATAGTCAGTTGGGGTTTATTGCAAGACTCTCCACAAATGGTGGTCTTTGAGTTAAACACATTTTTCTTCCCCCTCTTTCCTTTTTGTGACTCACGTCTGGTATGCCTTGGCTTCCTGAAAACGTTTGCTACCCCACACATTGGACATCACTCATCCCTTTCCCCACTCAATTACACCTTCTTTCTCCTTCCTTCCCCTCACTATTGCTCTTTCAAGAATGTCAGACTCCCATCCAGACTTTGTACCATAAGCACTTTTTTCTCCCTGACGGATGGTTGTGCCCTGCTGCATTGCCACCAGCGATGGAAGGAGAAAGCTGACCTCCTTGGACGGCAGCCCTGTGGATGTCTCACTGCAGCCTTTCGTGGTCACTGGGATCTGGGATGTTGCTGTTTTCTGTCTGTTCTTCTTCAGTGGAGGAAAGTTGTAAATTACTGGTACTTTTTAGGCAGCACCCTTCCTGTCCTCTGCTGTGTGTGTAGATTTTGCTGCCGTATGTAGTCCAAGAGGGTGGGAGTGAGCTTGGGACATACTTCACAGCTACAGTTGTAAAGAATATTTCAAGTAATATGCACAAGATCATCTGTGGATTGGAAATATGTAGGATTTGCACGAGCAGTTGTGTCCCGGTAATTATGACTCAACTTTTGTTACCCGTGATGCAGATTTTTTTCATATAATTCTCTATGTCAGATGCATTTTTTAAAACTCGGGGAAAGACTTTGTCTATTAGTGTCTTCTTTATATAGATGTCATTAGATTGGTATTCTGACCCTGTGGTAATTTATTATCACCTTTTTTTGTTTTGTTCCCCTCTGCTCAGGTACTCCTACTACATTAAAGGGCTCTCCAAAGGCTTACTTGTTATCTACTACTTCTGGTTCCAATCAAATCCCCATTACAGCCAATATAAGTATTTTCAGTAATATCAGAATGCTTGGAATTGAGCCCCAATTGAAAAAGAAGCAGACATTAGTGAGCTAAAAAATAAGTCAAATGTTGGCTCATGGAAGTCACAGTTTTACTGCAAGAACAACCCAGAAAGAATGGGTTTGTAGCTCTCAGCTCCTTAGCTTTTTGTGCTGCAGTAGTCACGCCACCTGTTTGGGGCTGGGTTTTTTTAAATGCGTATTTTACATTCCCCTCCATGTTGGGCAGCTGGTTTTACTTGAAACTTCACCCAGTTGTGGTCATACCTTCATACCACTCTCATCTTATTTGGAGCAGCAAGTGTAAACAGCAAGCTGGAGACCTGGTGTGTAGTCTTTTTACATTGTGTAGCTTCTACCACTGTACAGCTACAATCTGACCCCTATTTTTAAGCTAAAAGTCACTGGCTTGCCTTGAGGGAGGGAAACTGCAGAGAAAAGAAAGGGTTTGCACTGCAGCCATAGCCGGGAAGCTCAAGCGCAGGCAGGGCTAGCTTACTTATAATACGTGAACTGAACTCGTGTGCCACCTTTTGCATGGACCGTGCAGACATGTTGCCTCACTGAGTTCATTAGCCATTAATAAACCAAAAATTAACAAGTCCAGATGCAGCACAAGGCCATCATCTACATTAAAATGAAAAACTGTAGGCAAAAATAGTCTGGAAAGTGATGAAGAGGAAGCTGTTTCTGAGGAAACCTTTGCTCTTGCTTAGGACTAACTGATGTGTCAAAGATTTCTCCAGGTCCCTCCATGCTGACTTCTGCAGTGCTCGTTGAAACTAGTTTAAATTAGTAGTTAAAATTACGGAGACCTCACAAGTCACATTTAAAATGAGGAGAACGTATTGGGCAATGTTACTTTTAAAAAAAAAATTACTAAGAGAAAACATGTCCGATTTCTAAAACCCACTCAAACTGAACTTAATACCTGGATCATGACAACTAGAAACTAGTAACACGTATCTTATACCCTGTCTCTAAGAGACCTTGGTTTAGACAATACATAATACATGCTATTGCATATGTTGAATAGCTTCCTGTTCTTGGTTGTTATGTCTTTAAGGCAGTTCAGCAGCAAAAATGCAGATAAATGCAATTTAATCAACGTACCTATTGGCTAGAACAGAGAGAAAGAGAAACAGATGCTTCCAGATTCTTCATATGTATTCTGTGAGTTTTTTTCTTGTGCTGCATCTTACAGGTACTGAACTTGAGGAAGAGGATACGGAACATAAGGCTGTCATTCTTACTAACATGATTACAAAAATCTTATTGTATTAGCAGCATTCCAGTTTTACTTACAGAGTGCTTAACTGAATTAGTAAATTTTATTTTCATGTGAGATACTATCATTATTTAACTCTGTAATTTACTATGAAATCCTTGTTGCTTTGTCACAGGAGTTTTATGATCGTCTTTCTTAATGATAGGAGTTGCCTTTGCACCAAGGGAGGGGTTTTTTTATTTAATCATGGTCTTAAGAGATTTGAAACTTCAGGGATTAATAAAGTATCCCCAAAATCATAAAGCAAATCACAGCATACCAAATCATTTCTCCTTTGAGACCGTTGCCAAACATTTTCTGTGGTGTTCCAGTGAAACTGGACACTTCCAGCCCAATGGCTAGTAAAGTCAGCAAAGAAAAGAAAAGAGAGTGACTATGTGACCAAACTTTTATTTTCAGCACATAGCTGGAATTTCAGCCTCTCTGCACAAGTCCTTGCCATTACAATTTATTAGATGTTTTATGTAGCAGATTTTATTGAATGATTTAGGTAGTCTTGACTTGATCCTTTCCAAATGTGTTCAACAGTATTCTGCTACATGCGAAAGCATTTTTATATTCTCACTTTCATGTAACTAAATCTCTGAAATCTAGATAAAGTTACCCTCCTGCTGCATATACTGTTTTACTTTCAGAATTAATTTGGAAAGCCCTGTATGGCCTGGCCTCTGCAGTTCTTTCCAGAAGATTTAGGATTATAAATTAGATTGTCTGACATGCATCAGCATTTCAGGCCGGAAGGCATGTGTCTGCCAGCAGGAAGGAGAGGGGCATTGGAACCACCAAGCTGAGTAAGAGCTATTAAGCTCCTGGGAGTGTGAAGGTTAGGATAAAAGGAAATGGAGAATATTAAAGATGCAGGAACTACATTTTCCAGAGCATATCTTGATTCCATGGTGTATTGATCTGCAGTCCTGGATTTCATCAGATGTAATACCTCATCTTCAACGCGCTCATGGAAAAGGACAGGGGAGCAGGGGAGACAGCCTGAAGTGGTTGCTCTCCGCTAAACCCAGGGAGTGGCTCTGCTTCTGTAGTAAGTGCGTATTACAAATCTTCTGATTTGCATTCAGACACATACCTATTGCAACAGAATTTATAATCTTTGTTCTGAAGGAAAGGGAGAAGGTTTCTTTTCCTAAACCATCTTTTAACAATAATTCCCTTAGAAAAACAGTTTTGATGAGATATAGAATCCCTTATGGCATCCTGTACCTCCTTCAAGAGCCACCAGTGCCAGATCAATGGGTATTCAAAAAAAAAAAAAAAAAAAAAAAAGCTGCTTCAAAATACAGGAATGGCAATTCGTGTATTTTCAGGTGTTATGAATCCCTTATCTAATGGTAATTCCCAAATCATAAGGAAGTTAGAGGCAAGTTTTAATCTATTCTTAGTTGTTTTGCTTTTAATTATTTTCTTGTCATTCACACATGTAAATTTGTTAACTTTATACCTGCATAATGTATATAGACACATCTGCACATATTCTGCGTGTCAATTTGAAATAACGTGACGTTATTTACTGAGCTACATTTCCATGAAAATTTAATACCTTTTTTAGTTCCTACCAAGTCTGACTTAAGCCTTCATTTTTAACTTTAACCAGGGCATCATTCTAATTTTCAGTGTAACGGGTGAAATTCCCGTTATTTGAAGTTGCACAGTGTAAACAGTACACATCCAAGAACTTTCTCGGACATTATCAATGCTGTCCATTTAGTTAGTAAATTTATAAGCAATGGGAAAAACATTCCTATAGATGAAGCCTAAGCTGAAGAGAAAAACAATTCCCATTCAGTTCTGGAAACCAGAATCTTCTCTCACCGATCTGACCAAGTGGTTTTGCAACCTGGAGGACACGTGTTTGTTTATCAAATGTATGTACCTTCTTACAAGGCAACCCGTTTATGTGCACAAGGAAACCTGTTTATGTGCACATAAGAGCCACTGCAGACTGGAGATCTGTCTAGCCTGGTTTCCCACCTCTGTCAATGGCCACTGGCAGATGCCCAGAAGTGCAGCGCAGAGGGGTAGTCCCAGACGTATGCATACCAGGGCCGTCCTCCCAGCCTGACGAAGTCTCCACCTCGGAGACTTTTTAAGTCAAAGGTAGCACCAGCATTGGGCTTGATGAACTTCCCTTCCGCTAATTTGCCTAATATATCGCTGAAACCATGTTAGTTTGCAAGCTTCCACAAATCTGCATGGCAGCATGTTTCACAGCTTGTCTGCAGGTCATGTGAAAAAATACCTCCTTTGTTGCGATTATAACCCTGGCTGGTTTTACCCTTTTTTCTTGCATTGCAGTGGCAATCAATAGAGTTCCATATTCACTATCTCCACATCACCTACAATTTTATATATTTGTGTAAAGTTAACTCTTTTATTTTCTCCCCTACTCTGCATTCCTCGCTCCTTGAAACTAGATTATGGTCACTCCTCATGTGGAGACTCTCCTATGTCACCTTGACCTTCTCCAAACCATCTCTCATTCTGAAATATCTGCCTAGAAATAGAGGCTAGAAACCAACACTACCCCTGTAATCAAGGTGCAGGTGTGTTGTGGGTTTATTTAGAGACATGGTATTCTGTCATGATACTCCTTTCCTATACTACTTGCTTTTTGACCGCTACTGAGCACTGAGCTGACTGTCTACCACAGCTCAGAAATCTTTTCCCTGAATAGTAGTAGACAGTCTGAAAATTATCATTTTATATGCAAATCTTGCATGGCTTTTTTTTCCCAAGAGTGTTACTTTTTGCTTCTCTACATCAAATTTAATCTGCCAGTTTATTGCCCAGTTACTCATTATAGCGAGGTCCTTCTGGAGCTCTGCGATTGACTTTGCTTGTTAATATTCTGAATAATTTAGCTTTGATGCCAGTTTTGTCACCTTACTCTTCATCCCCTCTTTCAGTTGATTTCTGAGGAGCACAGGCCCTAGCACAGAAATCAGAGGAAATCCAGGCTTGATCTTCCTTCCCTGAAAAAAAAGATAATTTGTTTTTTCTCTGTGCTCCTCACCTTTTCATCAGCAATGTAAACATGTCACGACCTCCTCTCCTGTCCCATGGCAATTTGATTTTCCCTAAGAATACTTAGGGAAAAATATTGTTGAAAACCTTTTGAAAATCCAGACTGTCTATAGCAACCATGTCTCCCTTGCCCACATTTGTTGTCTCAGGTAATTCTAAGAGATCTGCAAGGGCATGACTTCTCACTATAAAAGCCATGTTGACTCTTTCCTAAGAAATCAGTTATCCATTTGACCATATGCCTGTATCCACTAATTCTTTTCTTTTAGTTTAATGTTTTGATGCAAAGTTGATAGCAACTCCCGTTTCTGACCAAAACTCTGCAGGACAATTTGTCATCTTCTGTTTCTCACTGAAACTCCTAGTTTCTGTAAATTGAAGAAGAAATATGAACTTCGTTCCACATAGTCTGTGCCTAATATACCTCTCATAGGAATTTACATGACCAATTGAAAACACTGGCTTTCCTTCTCTGTTGAAACTACATTGAAGTACATATGCAAAAAACTGTTAAAATCAAAGGAGTGCTGAACATATTTCCTTTTCCTCCACTGGGTATATCTAGACTCGCAACCAAGTATATGTTGCTGAACTAGCCTTAAGAAATTAAATTAGAATTTTATTTGCATTTGCGTCCATGAAATTTCCTTCCCAGTTTAACATCTAAGAAGTAATGTGTCCGATATCCATACTTCTATGCTTCAGTTGTTTTATCGAGTTTTATTGCGGCATTGGATTTCTCCAGTCAGAAATGACTAAGTTCACTGTGCCGAAAGGGTACTTGGTCAGGGGTGGAGAAAGAAAGGAAAATGGGGAATTATCTTTCACAGCCAAAATTCAGGGGCCGATTGACTAGTGCAACATGATGACTATGTGCAGTCCGTTCTCTTTTATTTGCAGCAATGTCGGTGGCAACAAGTTTCCCTTCAAAGATAGAAATTTTACAATGAGGGTGATGAAACACTGGCACAAGTTGCCCAGAGAGGTGGTAGATGCCTCATCCCTGGAAACGCTCAAGGTCAGGTTGGACGGGGCTCTGAGCAACCTGATCTAGTTGAAGATGTCCCTGCTTATTGCAGGGGCATTGGGCTAGATGACCTTTAAATGTCCCTTCCAATCCAAACTATTCTGTGATTCTACTAGCAATAGTGCAAAACGCAAAAGAAAGTGCTTAAGTTCAATTAGAAAAAAGAGAAAACTAGAAAAGGGGCATGGGGAAGATAAGGTTTAACATGCAAGCAGTAGTCATGGGGTGATCAAAAAAATGCATTTTGCAATCTAAATAGATTACGTCTTTGTCAGGTATGCTCATTTTGAGTTGAGTGCTCCTCTTCTACTACATAGCTTATTGCTAATTAATCAGATTTCACGCAGGATGATCTTGCAAAACTGTTCCCAACTACTACTACACACCTCTGGATTAGCATTACTATATATATAGACCTCTTGTGAGATGCAGAGTCAACATCAGAGCCCTGGACAGAGGGGAGGAATAGTAAGTAGGTCACACCTGGAGTATCAAGGATCCGTACAATGAAGCTGTTTGAAGACAAGTTGAAGAATCATAACTGGATTCAGTGGAAAGAGGGGAGGAGACTTTAAGATGTAATGTGATGTGACTAGCATAGCCTTGAGAAAATAGTGGTTTATAAATGGCAGGATCATGGGACAAATCCAAGGGATGTTATTTAGAGCCTAACCTTGTTTACTTTGAAATTGAGGTAAAACTTCTATTGAAAAAAGCTCTATACTTCTGAGTTTTCTTACATTGCACTCTCTGTGGTGATAGATTCTACTGCTTGATTCCAGTTGCTGCTTCAAAATACACATGATAATTTGCATGACTGCCGTTTTTAAATGCCAACATTGAATCACAATTGATTAGTAGGTATAGTTTTTATGGAAATAAATTTACTGTGTCATTAAATTCTACCATGCTAAAGCTGTTTTTTGTTTAAGCTCTTAGTGTATCACTGTGTACAATGATAACAACAAAAAGCAGGTTCGTATAACTTTATCTTAAAGTTGTTCTCCCCAGTGAGCCTAGCTGACATCCTTAAGTAATAGTAATGCTACGGGTGGGGTTTCCATGATTCTAGTATTAAAGTACATTGTTTGACTAGTGTTTCCTCTTCTGGAGCAATTAAATTTTCAATCTAAATGAAAAAATCTTCTACCTCATTACATTATGCTCCTCTAGCAATTCCAGAGGGCATACAGAATAACGTTAAAGCCCAAAGGATTTAATTTATAGAGCCAATTCTGGTAGGAATGAGCAGCAATCTGAAAATTGCTTTAGTTTCACTTTTGGGTTACTCTTTAGAAACAACACTTGACAAAAAACACAATAAGCAAATGAAATATAAAAATAACTTGTAAAGGCCTTGGATTTTGAAGTTGTAGATGGTCATCACTGTGACATTAAAAGTGACTTGAAGCACAAGCATGCAAGGAAGATCTTGAAAGTATGTAGTCTACAATTCAAAAGCCCTTCCAGACATTTTGAAGATGGCAAAAATTCTTAAAGCAACCTCAATGGTTTCTCAATGGATTTTTTTTTTAATCTTAAACAAATATTTGCAACAAAAAAAGGAGGGGTTTATTTATCTTTCAATGTTTTGGCCCTATAAATACAACTGATCACCTAAGTTAGAAGGAACGATGTTTCAACTTGAGCTGGGAGATCACACTTTCAAAACAAACTAGAGAATGCCCAGGATCCATTCCGCTATGCTGTGGTATTCACTACAAGTAATCGAGGTAGGACTCTCAGGTTGTGGTGGTAGATGCTAAAGAAGTGAGCAAACCTTTGGTGGGATAAAAATGGCCACTGTCTGCAGTGGGATGTCATTTGCAAATATTTTCATCACCTATGGCTATGCTGTTCTCTTCTTGTTCAACTCCTCCTTTATTTCGCTAGCAACGTTTCTTATCAGCATATTTCCAAAGCACTTTTTAATTATTTGTGGTTGCTAGTACCTTCCATTTTCATTTATTTCAAGTTACTTGATTTCTGGAAGAAAGTCAATGTTTTCAGCTATTTTGGAGCTCTGTCTTAAGGGATGCAATGTGAAAGTGGTAAATGTCAGGTTTATCAAAAACACCTCCCTTTTCAATTGAATTGAAAAGCATGCCAAATGTTTTCAGTATTTCTTGTCTTGCAATAAATCTACTCATCATTCACTTTTACATTTTTGTTATATTCCAGTAAATTACATCTTTTTGTGTGTGGTTTTGAACCTCTCCAGACCAAGCATGGAAAACTGAGGGCTTAATGTGGATATGGCCAGGGGACATTTCTGGAAAAAGCTGTAACTTTTGTTTTCTTTGGGGCCTTTGCTGCAATCTCATTATTATGTATTTTCTGCTAAAACTTGTATACCAGGTCAGCTTATTTATCTCCCTAGTTGTACCATTCTATTTTATTTTGTGGTGGAAGGGATGAAAGACAGAGCAGTTTAGAGGCTTCATTATTGCTGTTATTGTAATGAAGTGTTTAAATGAAGTGCTGGTCCTTTTAAGACACCGTTTTCAGCAACATAAATACAAATGATCCTTGTGCTGACTATAGCCCTTACAAAGAGCACTCTCAAACAATTATTTTAAATAGATGTGTAATCTTTTAATCACTCTGAAGTTTATACATAAGAGTAATTACTCTGGCATGAGTCCAAGTTGTCCCTATCAAGGCATGGTATTAATGCACTAATTAGCATAGCTGGAACACCATTATGGATTGGTAGGGCTCCACAGTCTAAGCCTACAAGATATTTAGGCTGTCTGCCATGAAACTCTTTACCAGTCTAGAATAAGACATTGAGATCAGGTCTAATACACAGAGGAAAAGTTGGATTTTTCAGAAGTGAGAGCAGTAGTCTGAATGCTTCTCTTTAAACCAGTGGTAAATGTAAACTTAACAGAGGCAGAGAAGGACCAATTCTGAGTCACCTTGATGATCTTTCCCGTACTGCATTGCAAGATTTGCACATAGGTCTGCTCTTTTTTTGCAATTAGTGATTTCTCTGGCATGTGGAAAGTACTAAGAACAAAGACTGTTTCAGACTCTAAAAATAGCATTTAAAGGGTGTATTTTTAAATCCTGAAAGATTCCACATGAGACTGTATGACTGAAGTGTTTGTGGTGGAAAACAAAAACATCTCTGAAAAACAGAGATCACTTAGATCAGAGATCTTTCTTCTCTCCTGGAACATGGAATAGGAGATGGATCTTCTACCCATGTCTCTATCAAACTATCTATGTTTATTTCTGTAGATCTCGTCAGGTTCCTCCTCATGGGGACGAGATGGTCCCAGTTCCAATCTGATCCAGAAGGATCCTAAATCTGCTAAACTGCTTGAATCACTAAGCTGTGTCTTCATCTACTGAAATGTTACAGAACTCCAAGCACAGATTTATTGGAGGTGGGGGCCTTCCTGAGCACTGGGTCTCTCTTCAACCCACAACTGCAGCAGATCCTTCTCCTATGATATGAGGAACCTGCTCAGCTTTGCTGCTCAGATGGGGGATTATCTGCTTCAGTAGTTGCACACTGCCTTTCCAAAGCATACACTCAGGGGGGAAAAAATAAAAAAAATAAAGACTCTCTTCCTCTAGAAGTCTTATCCCAGTTCCCCATTGGAATGATAGTGATAGTGATGGACAATTGTATGGCTGTTAATAGCTCTTAAATCTGAAGTACCGCTCTAGGCTACATCACACGAGCAGCACATACAGGCCTTGGGTGTTTGCAGTGGTAGAACCTGAACTTGCTGAACATCCCTCAGGTCCTGCTGTGGAAGTTGGGAATATTTTCCTTACCTCTCCGGAGTGCTGCGAAACTAAATATGTCGAACCTTTCCCAGCAACTTGCTTATTTCTTAGAAGATGCTTTACACATCCAGCATACCATTAGTGTAATTTTGTTATAAAACTCTGTCATTCGACTAATTTTAAAATAAATTTTTTTCTCTCTCTGTTGCTCAGCTACAGTATCTTTATCTGTCAGTATTCAATAAAAAGAACCCTTAGCACTTACTGCTCCCAAAATACAGGGTGTTTTGCTCTGTACTACTAACCCAGTTTTATTGCTCTATTTCTCCATGAATATTCTGCCCCTCCTATGTATTGGCAATGCATACTGACATTTTGGTGAAGTTCATACTTTCTGTGAGATATTTGCATGATTATTAGATCCATCTTTGAAGAATTGTTCTAGTAGTTTCCCTCTGGCTTGATACTTTGTTTCTTTACAATCTGGTTTTGCCTCTCTGCCAGGTAGTTCTTCACTTCCTTTCAGTAGTTGAATTCATCCCCTTCTTTTCTCCTTTCTAAAGATTACCCACGTGTCAGCATGTTTGATACCTTACAAAGGTCAGACAGAGTAGATACAATAGATTTCCTTTGTCTAGAAAATCAGTTATCAAAGAGTTTAAAATGGCTGACATGATCTCTTCAATAAACTTGTCACATATTTTTATATCTTGTTGCACTTTCCTTTTAAATATACTTTTTTTTCAACATTTGTTCTCTTATGTGTTACTGAGATTAGACCAGTGGACTCAAAGATGCCCTGTTCTGCTACCTCTTCTAAAATACATATGCCTGTAATACAACCCTCTGTTTTGCAGTCCCACTTCTTCATTTGATCATTTTGATAAAATTTTTTCCACTGGAATTGCAATTTCCTTTTCAATGCCATGGTCATTTCCATTTCTATAGTCACCTTCCATTGTGGCCTCTCATTATCAACAACAGCATGTTTCTCAGAAGATGAGGCAAGATATTTGAGTTCATCTGAATCTCAGATGAATGACCTTTAATAGCTGACTTATTCTCACTGGATGTGAGATCTTTTTAATAGATATTCTGGATGAATCTTTTGCTACTTGGGTTTTTTTCCCAAAAAAATTACCTCAGCTTGACTCTTGGAAATTCTCACTTTATACTTACACTTTCCTACTTAGAACACAGTACTCAGCTTTTTTTTCCCTGCTCTATACTCTCCATCCTTGCAGCCATTTGCATCTATTCTAATTTTGTAAAGCAATTTTTTTATTTATCCATTTGGTTTGAAGATCTTCTGTATGAATATTTTCCCTTTCACTAGGATAGACTCGGGGCACTGTTTTTGTACCTTTGATTTAAAGACATGTAAAGCCTCCTCCGTACTGAAGTTCCAGAGATCTTCAACTGAAGCAGTTTCACTGTATAGTCTCAGGCTAGTCGCTTTGAATCATTGATCTTTTAAGTAGCAGAGATCTCTGTTATTTTCCTGAAGGTTTCTATCCTATATTTCAGCTTTCCCTCCATTTAGGGAATAAGAAGCACATGGAGTTGTTCCCCCATCTCAGTGTCTCGCCATGCACTCCGAGAACTGGATGTGCTTATCTTCCTCCAGGATCTGAAAACTTTCTTCTGAAAGTCAACTACACATAACTTGACTTTGTTCCCAGCTAGTGGTTGAAGCACTAATTCTGCAGGAATCACAGGAATTTAATTTTTTCAGTTGACTTTCTTAGAGTGTTCATCTCACCTCAGTCTGCACAGGGTTAGATTAGCAGAGAGCACTTTTCAATCTTCTGCTTTTAGCTTTATGTATAACAGAGGTAAGGTTTTAACCTCACAAGCACTGGAGTGAAAAACCAAAAAGATGCAAACATTTGTGTAAGGCAAATAATGATGCTTTACAGTTCCCAGGAATCCCTTCCTTAGTGCTGATAGGAAACGTGCGAATTAAGAAATCAATGTACTGTACAATGTGTGATTTTTAACCACTGTTTTATAGCCAGCTTATGTGCATGGGGAGAAAGGAAGTTTTGAATTGCATTTCGTTTAAGTTATTTATAGATAGACAGATAGATTTATACGCGCACACATATATAAACAATGAGTGCTCGTGTGCATAATGTATGTATTCACAAAGCAAAACCCCCAAAGAGGCAGGTTTAGAGTGTCATCAGCGTGCGTTTTCATACAAAGGGGAAAATCTGCAATTTAGAAACAAACCCCTGTCATAACAAAGTGGTTTAATTTTAGTTACAGGCCAAGCTTAAAATGTACCCAATCTAGGGCAAAGCCCATCTCTGAAGTGCACAGCCTGAGGTAAATTGATACATTCATTCCCAGTGCAGACTTCTTCTACACTGATTACTGGTCTCTACTAACAGTGTTTGCAAGACGGCTTATCTATTCTCCTCTTCTATAAGAGACACTGTTCAAAGAGCTTGAAACACAGCTGCCTCTTTACAGGCTTTACCTAGTTTTCAAAAGGAGGGGAATCACGTGGCTGGGGGGTGGATACCTCCGCAATAGAAAATCTAAATTAATCTTCATAGAAAGTGGGGAGCCTTGTTTGGATCTATCAGAAAAGGAAAGCACTTGTAGGTGAAATCTTCTTAAGACCAAAGTGAAAACTTGGAGGGAACCCTGTGAAAACGCTGGGCTACAAGGCTTCCTGGGCATTTCAAACAAAAGAAATTAGCTCTCCGGATAAAAGGTTCCTGGTTTAAATGTGAAAGTTTTCACCATGAAGAGGCAGTGTAATGCCGAAAGTCTGAAGGGGCTGAGAGCTTAACGTCGAGCCTCTCCGCCTGGCTCTGGCACAACCTCTTGTCTTCCTCGCCTTTTCCTTCAGAGCAGGAGCCGTGGCACCAAATACATATTTGCTTCATCCTTTCAGGAAACCAAGCAGTGGACTTCAGTGTGTCCTAACCTTTGTAGGCAATATTTCAGTAACTTCCCGCTTTTGAATTATTATTTTGACCAGCTGGTCAAATACAAGGCTGGAAAAGCTGTCAGAAGGACACCGCTTTCAGTGTTTCTGTCTCAGCCCTATTTCACTTGCTAATGTGGGAAGGCTGTGCTGTGGCAGGAGAGAGGGTCTGCTGGCATCTGCCACATTGGGATGTCTTGCAGACAACCACTGGTCTGGGAAACACAGAGCTTGTCCATCTCACCCTGGCTAGCGTTGCCCTGTACCCCAAGACCAGGAACAGAGAGAGAGTGGAGTTGCAGCCAACAGGGATGACCAAAGTGGGGGCAAGAAAAATCAAGGTAACAAATAGAGAAGGTGAGAAAGAGGGTATTGCAAAAGGGGCAGCCTGTTCATATAAACACGTAACCCAAAGATGTAGTTTAATGGAAACCAACGGCTTTTGGCTTTCATTTTAGTGAACTTTCACGGGAAGAAAAAAATACTTCTTTTCTTTGCGTGAGACTTGTGAGAGCACAGAGCTGTTCCCCCACGCTCTGCTGTTGGTTTGCAGTCTGACCTGCTCAGTTGCTAAAATGTATGAAAGAGAGGAGAACTTTTTTGTCTTTTTAGAGCTCTGCTAACCAAGGATTTTTGGTATCTGAAGTGCTTGCAAGATGTAAAAAGCTACTGAACCAAAGTCACCACTGATTTTTAGTGCAAAATACACCAGAAATTTTCTAGTAATGTAAATCAGATCCTTTTGATTTGCCATCACTATGGGTTTTTTCCTCCGCTTGTTGGAAAAAGAATCTTACAGTATGATGAATGAACACTGCCTTCTTGCTCAGGCAGCACTGGACATAAAATCCATTGCCTTTTCCAAACTGACCAATGCTCGTCCTTCCTGTTCTTATGCAATTAAGCTCATGAAGGGTAACATCACACCAGACAAGATCACGTAGTTGTTTTAAAATGTTAATTCACTTGCACTTGAAGATCTGGAATGTACGTGGGCAAAAAGGGAGGTGATGTACCCATAAGCTGGTGATAACTATGACAACAGGGCTGTGGCTCATCCTGCCACCTGCTATATTGAAAGTGACTGTTTTGCATATCTGGAATTAAGTGTACTACTAGAGACATAACTGTCTACGTTTCTAATAAGTGAATAGTATACTAAGTATTCTTTTTTTCTGTTAAAACACTTTGCATTTGTGTTTGTAGAAGAGCTGATCCCCAAAATACGGGGTTTCCGTATGCAAAGCTCTGCTCCCAAGATAGCGATGCTTGCTTTCTAGAATGCTGTTTTTCATTTCAGAAACAGGTCTCTGGCAAGAAGGAAAACAGCAGCACTTACGATATTAGTGGGGACCATAGATCAGTGTGCAAGTTCCCCCATGGATTTCCGTGTTCCAGTTTTGCACTTCAATAGGCCCTAGGCAGCAGAAATTGCATGCCTAGATCAGTTAGATTCTGTTTCTTCCTGAATTATGTGCAAGATATGCAACCCAACCCTCCTGTAAAAGACTGGCAACATGCAAGCTCACATAGCCCCCCATGCAAGGGAATTTGCTTTTATGGAGACTGGCCTAATGTGTGAAATCATGAAGTTAACCCCCTGGAATTAGTGGTGGACCTTTGCCTTGACAGTTTAAGACTCAAAACTCCCAAGTGGCAGTCGCAAGCGCTCCTAAAGCCCAATGGATATGGCTGCAAGCAAAGCGACTTCCCACCTCCAGGTATATTTCATTTCCCCAAGTTTAATAAAGTAAAATGCATTAGGCAGAGATCTCGCTCTGTCTTTGGAAGCAAGACCACCCAGGGGCTCCTCTGTGAAATTATTCTGAGTGAATGTGATTTTGAGCAGTTTAGAACAAGGTCAACGATTCTGGGGTTTGGTTTTTTTTTCCTTTGTCTTGCATCTCTTCTTCCTTCCTCCCATTTCACAATTGTGAAAAAGTCCAGTTCAATTTAAAACTGCAAACCCACCCAAAATTCTTCTTTGCACGAGGTAAAAAAGGAAAATGTTTAAATGGCCCTGTATAGTTAGATTCACTTAGTGGATGAAAACTCTTACAAGTAGCAGTTTTATGCACAGCTGTAGCCTTTGATTTAAGTACCTGTTATTTTAAAATTATTCCATTAAAAAAAACCCTGCATTTATTTTCTTCTACTTGCAAAGACCACTGGGACAACTTGCGAGTCACTCACCATGGAGATAGAAACGGCAGGGGAAGTGGACTGTTAACACTAGGATCTCACCTGCTGTCAGATCAGGCTTAGCACAGAATAGGATGGGAGATTTGGATGGGGGTCTGTGAGGCTTGATCCTACGCCAAGGCAGGGCTCAGCTCAATTGCTTAAAGGCATGTTCCTGCTAACAGAGCCAGGATGAGAATTGCCATTGACTTCCACAGAAGGGCCATTGGAAGTTTCTCTTCATCCCTCCTTCCACTGCTTGCTCGCTTGCTCTCCCTCTTTTTCTTTATGTCCCATCTTCTTCACTTTGTTTCTGGCCTTTTCAGAGGGTGCAGCAATTTGGCCGGGGTCTTTGCCCGTAGATTAGGGGCCCAATGCCTTTTCTCACCGGAGTCAATAGAAATCTTTCTTATGACTGTAAAGGCAACTTGACTGAACATAAATTATTAGGCATGGGGGATTAGCTGTTGTATTAAATGTAAGTAATGATCACAGGTAAGAAGTAAAAGAAATATTTTTGTAAGTAAGCTCTCTTCTGGAAAGATTTTTTTAAAACTAATTAAGATAAATGAATTATTAATTCAAGTACTTTTTCAGAAGACGAAAGAGATTATTACTTTCTCCTGCACAGAAATTCATTGAAAGGGAAATTGTAAAATACAGCATTTACTTCATGGAGTCCAGACGAATTACCAAATTCAGTGGCGCCCTTCCTGACTTTCATTTCCTACACAAGAGGAGAACTGGCCTGTGGGACTAGAGAAAGAAAGGATTAATAAATGGTAGAATGAAAGAAGAAAGGGAATAATTGTATTATTTTAACTGTAACACATCCCTCTACTACTTGGTCTCACTGCTGTTTCTCACAAGAAACTTTCTAAGTAACTTTTTCCCCATTGAATACTCAGTTTCTCAGTTAACAGCTCCCTCTACACGGACTGGAAGTGGACTGTGCAGGGCCTGGATCTGTCCCTCCAGCCACGTGGAGAATAAGGATTCATGGGGAAATCCATCATAAACCCCACAGCTCTCAAATCAATCCCTTAGAGGGGGTGCTCTGTAAGGTTGCTCCCTTGGCCATCTTCAATAACCTTACTTTCCTCCTTGCTGCAAACTTCCTTTAAAAATCACAGTATCCTTGGCTCCCCCAAAAGGCTGTGGGAGATGGCAATTCTGCGCTGGCCCTATTGGTATTTTCTGCTAGCAAAATCCTGTGGTGTGCTGCTCCTGGGCCACAGTGCCATGTGGAGAGGCCAGTTTCTTCCTTGGCCTCATTTGGCCTCAGGACACATCCTGTCCAGAAAGATAAAGGAGAGGTATCTGTACCCTCAGGGAAGGAGGAAGATGTTTCTATATGAGGTTTGCTACCCTCTCACAGGCAGTTTGAGCTTTGTCCTCACAAAGTTTCTGCTCTCCCACCAGGAGACAAAAGAGTAGAGGGCAAGTTCCCAGGATTTGCTAAAGTCCACATGGATATTTTTTTTTCCCCCCCAAGAAGTCTGTCTTTAAATTAAAAGGCTTAAATGTTATTTTAAAATAGCTTAAAGCTTAAAAATAGCTTTAAATGTTATTTTCTTTTATAAGTATGTATCTCTGGCTTCTTGTATTGCAATTACAATATTGTGCTTTTATTTTTGCAGAGTTCACATGCTTTTTATTTCAGCCGAATAGCCCTAGTGGAGCACTTGGCAGCTATTAAGCACAAAGACATCCTGCTACTTTTGTATTTCCATCCATCGCCTTCCTCCTCCCCCTCTCCCATCCGCATGTTTGTCTCCATCACCTGTCCCAACACTTTCGGGCCAGGAGCCCTTTGTCACAGACCGTCTGTCAGCCCGCGTGTTTGCACAGGGCTGGAGGCAGCGCTACCCAGTCCTGGGCGAGGCCTCTCGCACAATATAAATTGCGATCCACAGAGGAGACGTCTGTTTTTACAGAGAGCTAATCCTCACACATCCTCCTGTGGGGTAGGTATGGCTCTCGCTTTTCAGGAGGAAGGACCCTCCAAGCTCAGAGGCACCGGCCCAAAACCGGGGTACGTCCCTGCTGGCGGGGTGCTGGCTGCAATTGCTGCCCCGGGGACAGTGTCCATCATGTTTGGTACTGGCATGAGCAATTCCGTCCTTCCCCCCCGCCCAGATTTCCTGACCATAGGAAAACCATGCACATAAACGTATCCTCAGCACTGGGGCTCTTTGGCAGGCTTTTGTGGTCGACGACAGCTCCGTCACCGAGCTTTGAAAAAGGGCAGCGTGAGGATTTTGTGAAGCGGCAAGCAGTAACCTACCCCAAAACACCTCTAGCCATAAACTCTCAGTTTTCTGCACTGTTAACCCTTAAAGTGTGTTTATGGATCTAGGTTCAGCCCTGCAGTGACTCTGTTGGAGAAGCATTAAACAGAGCTTGTACGTGAGTTTTGTCGTCCCGCACTGGCTGCGGTGCTGCCGTGAGGCTCTGCTCATGCCGAACGTCGGCAGCGGCAAACGCCAGTGGCCGCTGATGCTCCTGGCAGGTGTCAGGGCAGTTGTGGTAATAAAATCTGCAAAGGCAGGTACCTTTTTGCTGCTGTACCGTTGGAGGTGAGTGCTGGAGGGGAGGGCTAAATACTTTCTGTAAGTAGCATGTCACCAGTAGCAGGAATGTGGCAGTTGGTGCTGATCTCTTGAACTTTTAAATGCTGCAAAACGCTCGTCCGCGGGTATGTCAGATGTTGGCACTGTGCTGTCTGCACATGAGGAGATTTCATCCTGTAATTTTATTTTTCTTCTTCAGCTGTGACATGGGTGTTTCCCCAGCGTACGGATAGGAACTCTTTGCTCTGAGTCTTCTTTCAGACGTGCAGAAAGCTGCACCTCCTCATATCTCTCTTGTAGACTGGCGATCAAATTATACTTCACTTCTACTTCAGCATTTGCAGCTCAGGACAGTAAAGAAGCCGGTTACCTGGAAGAGTGCGATACAGTTTTGAGAAATACATAGGTTTTGAGTTACAATTGTTGTGACAGTTTGCTTCGTTGGGCTCCGATTCAAGCAGGAGAGCGGCAGCCAGGAAATAGCCGGGCAGGGTGGGGGAGGCAGGGGCGGCAAGACGTTGAAACAGAGTCAGCATTTCAAGCTCTGCACCTCGCAGAAGTCAGCCGAGTTTCTTCCCAGCTGCTCGCTGTGCTGTATCTATTTTGAAACTCTAATTTCCAAGGACAGTTTATATTAAAAACCCCCTTGCTGAATCTGTTCAGAAATTTCAGTGTGAAGCAAGGAAACAAGTTTTTTCCCAAGGAATTTTCTTCCCAGAAATTGTTGATTAAAACCTGTGGATATATTTTTATAGCATTTGTTATACATGCCTGCTGGTTTCCCTTGCCTCTGCCATATTTCCCTACAGTTTCCAGATGACTGCCCACCTCTTCCCCCTCCTTCTCTTCCCTGTACCTGAAATTCTGTACCACATCAAATTCACACTGGAAAAATCTTGCACATCGTCTGTAGATGAAAAATTACGGTTTCAGATTTTAATTAAGAAATAATTTCCAGTAAATGTTTTCCCAGTGAAGTCAAGTTTCACCAAGTTATTTGCATGAGTATTTAAAGAAATTTCATAATAATAAAAATAAAATGAAAATATGCTGGTTTAGGCCCCAATTCAGCAACGTGTTTAGGCACGTACTTAAACTCATCCATTAACACACTGGAGTGCTGAATAAATCCCCTGTGGCATTTAAAGCTTGGAGCGTGTTTAAGTATTTTCGTGATTACAAATCCTACTCCTCCTCAGTAAGAGGAAAAAAAGTATCTATCTCATACATTAGATAAAACCACTTTTATTTTCTTTAAAAAAAAATGTCAAGGAGGATCGATGCTTATAATTTAGCCAATGTTTTGGG
The DNA here is from genome assembly GCF_929443795.1 of Astur gentilis. Lineage (NCBI taxonomy): Eukaryota > Metazoa > Chordata > Aves > Accipitriformes > Accipitridae > Astur > Astur gentilis. Next base: position 6,066,637 of record NC_064911.1, read on the forward strand.
CCAGGCTAGACTGAAGCACACGGCAAGCTGTGCTCCTGTAGCCTGTCCTGAAGGGTCAAACCAGCAGTGCGGGGTGTTTAATGCCTGTCACCCAGTGGTGGGAAGACTCTTGCCTGCTTTCTGCGCAGGCAGGCGTGTGGCCTCAGAAGCGAGAGGTCAGCCACCCTCTTCTTCCTCACCTGGTGACGGAGGGCAAGGGCTGGGTGCTCTGCAGGTGGCTCTCTGCGAGGACCCAACTGCTGGGCAAAGCTCCCAAAAGCTAACAGAAACCGCTGGAGGAGGTTCCCGCTGCCCTGGTCTGTCCTGCCCAGCTGTTGCGCTGCAGACGCTGGCCCTCGCCTCTGCCTTGGGCTCAGCCGTTCGCTTCCCACCCGAGACGGACCTACCCATGTACGCACAGGGTGATAGGCACCAGCCTGGCTCCTCTATTTCAAAGTCGCACTCTGCTTAATCTGAATTATTTTCCCAGTGCTGACCAAGAGAGGCTGAATTCAGCTGAACGGGTCGTGCCAGCAAGGAACTTGCTTGTCTGTTATTAAGCAGGACTTAAGTTGTACCCTTCTGCAGGAGCAGTCAAGCATTTTGGGCATCCTATAGCTGCCAACACAGTTTCACCTCTGATTTTCTTCTTCAGCTCTGATGATAAAAAAGGGCAGAGTATGTATGGTTCTGCATGGTAATTGAAAATAAAACAAAGTGTCTGGCTTTAATGCAAACTGCAGACAACATTGGATTCTTAGCAGCATCTCTTTGAAGAAGCGCTCTTTCAGCTCAGCTTTCATACGACTATACAATGAAAGTTTGATGAAAGACGTAAAGACAACAATTTAAAATTTTAGTGCTTACTGAGAAGGGTGGAGAATTGTTAGACAAAAGCCACATTGAACAAAATAGGAGTGCGGCATGACTCTGTTTCTCTTTCGGCCTCTACCTGGGTCCTGAAAGAACTCAGGCATAAAACGGATAAGCCATTAAATATGACTCAGCTCATTCACACAAGCTGAAAAGAAATCTTTATTTATTTAAAGAAAATTCTCTAACAATAGCCCTACCTGCTTCAGCAGGCAAGCCTGACTGTTCGGTAATGCCAGGCTGTAGAAATTATTATTTTAAATGCAGGATTTCCCCTCTTGATGATGTTTGAACAGATGGTTTTGTGGCAACACCTCTATGCTTCTTTTTATTATTACTTTATTTTAATACTAAACTTGTGTGGACTGTATGAGGCAAGCTATTAAAAGCAGCAGAGTACTAGGCTTGAAAGTACAATCTCAGTATTACACTCAAAAGGATCTAATAAAATGTCTGAAGGAATGATCATTAGCCATCCCAGTATTCTCTCTGCCAGTGCCCAGTACCGGGAATGTCAGGAACAGAAGTAAAACTCCAGGATCTTTAGCCTGGGAAAAATTATACAACTGTGTACACAGGTGGAACTGGACTCCCTTGGATCAAGGGGAGGAGATGGAGCGGGAAGGAAAGGGTAGGTAAAGTTGTTCGGGTCTGTTGGAGATGAGTGGGCTGTTTAAATATACCGGGAGATAAAGTGAAGAGGGTTCTTTTCCACCTAAATATGCATGTGTGCTTATCAGAGTCCTCAAAACATCAAACTGAAGAATTCCATAACCTTTACCGTAGGGACTGTAGCAGCCAGTGTCCCCTTACTGGGGACACTGTGCATTTTAGTGGGTCCTCTGCTCCTCCCATAGTAAATGCTCTCAGGAACAGCAATGCAGTTGTGGGGGTTCGTGTTTTGAACTCCTCCAGTCACATCCAGCTGTGCTCCTCCTCCTCCCCACCCTTGTTGGTCCCATACCTCTTCAGGTAGGCTGCTCCAAGGCTGGGCTCTGCAGCATGCCCACACCCCTGGGACACCCTTGGTCACTGCATCTCCAGCTGGGTGCCACCTGGCTCAGGTCCAGGCACCATCCCTGCATTAGCTGAGGCATGTATTCACCATGGTGCAGCCACCATGAAGAACTGGATCAGCAAGAAAGGGGTTTCAGGCACTAGCGTATGTTTTGGAGGCACTTAGGTTTACCTTCTTGCTCCTTTAGTCACCCTCTGCAGTTTTTGGAAAGCCACCAAGCCATTTGGAGCCTTGTTGCTCTGTGTGAAGGTTAGAAGGAGGCTGGGAAAGTAGCCCTGGTCTATGAATTACTTATTCTGTGGCAGTAAAGGTTGTGCATGTGCTTTATAAGAGAAAAAGAGGTGGGCTAACTGGCCCAGATCCAATACGGATATGACTGAAATAAATCTAGTAGGTTGGATGGAAGATGTTGAAGCAGGAACAGATACAGCATATAAAATGCTGCTCCAGTTGATAGCCAAACTACCATTGGTTGTAGCAGTTCTGGGGTTTCATTCATGTTGTCTGTCGCTATTATCTGGATTTCAATCATTGTAATTTTTGAGAAAAAAACATGCTTAAGTCCCCAAAAGACTTGTTTTACATCAAATTTAAGACTTTTTGAGTTTTTCATAATCTGCTTAGCCTGACTAGATCTCTACTAAATCTGAAAAACTGTATTCCTGCTTATGATGATTAACAAAGATAAACCCAATTTAACTTTAAGACTGTGTTTTCAGGGCTAGCAATTGTGCAAACAGTGGTGGATATAACATAGAAAACAGAAATTAATTCCCAATAGCACCTCTTTTTACAACGTCATTGTGGGCTTTGTTGACTTTAGACTGGCTTTTTTTCTGTGGATGCCATGGAATTTGAGATGACTTGAAACACTCAAACACATTTAAATGTGTGTATTTATGGGTAAGGGAGGGGGATTCGCACTTAAATCCTAAGTGCTGGAATTAGCTCCAACAAAGCCTGAGTGTGTTGACTTTCAAATGTATTCAGCTGATGGAGCAGAAATTTGTTGGCTAGCTTCAAGAGTTATCTATTTTTTTAATGCCCCTCCCCCCCCCCCCCCCATCCCCCCCGGGAGAACATCTTTGCCAGCTATCTCAGTATAACAGAATAAGCGTAGTATGTTTAAACACCGAATTTTGGCTACAGAGTGATGGGGTGGTGGGGTTCCTCTGCCAGGCCTCAGATTCTTTTTGCTGGTGTAATTTGGCAAATCCTGGATTGTCTGCGCTGTCCTTGCTCTGCAAATACAGAGCTCTCCATCTGCCCTCAGTCCTAAATCCTGCACTCAAGGGGGGCTCTGACAGAGATGCTTCGGCAAATCCTGCCACAGAAATTTAAGATCTGAGCCAGGGGCCCTTGGATGTTAGCGTTGACAAGGCCCAGGTGGGAGACTCTTGCCATAGCAGAGGTGGTAGAAGAGAGCAGAGCGCCTACACGTTGTATCAGATCAGTGTGCCAGGCAGCCAACGGTCTAAGCACAACAGCAAATCCATTTCCACTTCCACTTTTACAGAAGATGATAACTTGGGATGGAAAGGGGATCGATGGCTGGGGATGTCACCTGCAGCTACAGTCTGAAGGTTCATCTGCTGGAACCAAAACTAAACTGTACGTTACAGGGGGCTATTCATGTACTGTTAGACATCTCTTTAGACTAGCTCCATTAGTCAGATTAATTATATAAATCGCCACAGACTGAATCTGAAACAAACTTGGCAAACTGCCTCTTCTTTGTATGGTGAAAGGCAATAAACCTTTTTAACCACCTGGCCAAGCCTCTGCATCACCTGTTGCAATTATTTTTACAGATCATATCGGCCCTGGCTCTTCTCTTTCCTGTAGATGCTGTAAACACCAGTATTGCAGCTGGATGCTGTGGCGCGGGAATAGGTGTGCTTGTAGGAAGAGCCCGGTTGGTGCCTGCAAGTCAGGGGGCAGGACAGCGCTGCCTTGAGGCGCTCAGACCAGGGCTTCTCAGGAGGCTGCTCCATCACGCTGACATTTTTTGTCTTCAGGGTATGAAAGACAGACAATTCTGCAAAGATCAATATGCCTCGTACCATGCCTGACAGATTTCCTACAGCCTCTGGCACTTGTTGGGGGGAAAAAAACATCTCAGCTGCACTTGCCCCTTCCTTCATGTGAATAAAACCTACAACCTATGTCTAGTTTTTTGCTTTGTCGATACAGTATGCACTCTATCTAGTTATCTATCGATCTAGTTATGATGAATATAACTGTACCTTAATTTAACCCTTGTCTATCTCACTGCAAAATCTTCAGTGAAACATGATAATTCACAGTAGTTTGATACACAGTTGGTGCAAACGACTGTTCAGAATGGATCACGGCGGTTTGGTGCAGAATTCTGTTTCTATAACAGAAAAGGAACATATAATGCAAACATTGTGTGCCTGACATATTTTTATAACAGAGTACTAAGAAAATACTTGCTACCTGAAATATTTCTGTAAGTCACTGAAGCAAGCAATCCAACATGTGGGTTACATTACATTCAGAGCTGATCTTAGTTTTGTAACACACACTAAACAGCAGTATGTAGGAGGCTCAGGTTTAATAAAACTAAAACTTTCGGTGGTGCATACAGCCAATAAAGATTTAAGCATGCTGGGCATGATCAGCATACTAATTGCTGCATTAATAAATCCTGAAGCCTGGGTTGTTTTGAAAGGCAAATAAAATTATTGTAGAAACCTTGAAGAGCATTTACTTAGAAAAGTTAGCATATGTCTGTACTGAGATGTACGTGAACATAAAATATCAGTGATAACACTGATCAGATGGGGTTTTGTGGGTTTTTTTCTACCTCTCTGCTCTGTGCAATCAGGACTTTGCAACGTCTGTTGTTAAGTTGTTCTGCCCTACTGTTTCTTGACAAAACATCACCAAAACCAGTTATGTTTCTGTAACTCCTAGTGATAATGTAGTTTATTTTTCATTTTCACTACTGCATTGAATAAGTCATGTTGTATAGATGAAGGGATCCCAAAGAATAAGGTTGGACAGAGCTGTCTATTCCACTACAACATTTCAAACCACAAGCGCAGGCAAAAGGAACGTGAAGGCAATTGCCCAGTATAAAAAATTGGCCTGGGTATCCATTTCACAAAGGTGGAGTGCAGTATTTCTCAGGAGGGCAGGGAAACGGGAAGCCCCGGAGGTGTCTTCTCCTGTGGAAACACGACCACGACTGGGTCTGAACTGATGTGAAGTGGTACTTCAAGTGCTGTGGGCCAGAACGCAACATGTTGTCCAGCTGTCAGCAAGAAGGTGTCTCCTCTCATTTCTGCTCCCCAGTGGCCCCACAGCTCCTCACCAGAGAGAAACGCTGCCTGCCTCGTACAGAAACAGGCTGGGTATCAGCAGCAAGAGGTTTTCAGCTTAGGAAGTACAAGCTTGCAAAGGTGAAAAGAAAGATTAAAAAATTAGCCCTGAGTGTTTACAGAAGTGGAAAGTACTCTGTCCATTTCCAAACCTAGTGATGGAAGAAAGATGGCTTTACTCACAAAAAAATGTAAAGAAATGTTTTATTTTCACAGGGACCTCACTTGCCTAGCAAAAAGCACACTCCACTGTTCTTTACATCTTAAATAAAAATTGTTTATTAAAAAGTTTGGAATTTTTTTAATGAACAGTAAGATTAATGAGCCGTGCTCAAGCAGCAATGATTCCTGCCAGCTTGTGCATTAGTCAGCTATTAACATACTTCTTGGGTAATTTGAAGGCATTTTTTCGTAGTGCATTGAAAATCACAAAAGACTCGTTGAACTCAACAGGATCCTTACTCCCAGTTAGTTTGCCTTACAGTCTGATGTCTGTGGCTGCTCTAATATATTTTGGCATTTTTCTCAGTGGCATCCATACATTTAGTGAAGAAAATCAGCAAATACTGTAAGGTGAAAAGGGCTTCCTTTTAGAGACACCTAATTTTTATCACAATAGCCATCCCAAGCCTCCCTCTCTTTTTCTCCTGCTACTTCCACAGGGACTGTAAGAACAAGGAGGTGAGATTTGGAGGCAGAGAAGATGAAAAAAAAAATGCATCTCTTCCCTCTTAAGCTCTTGTCTACCCAGTCTGACACAGATAAAAGTGTGCATTAGAGCTGTGATTTCTGAATCTCTAGCAGAGTGTTTCCAGCACGCAGAAGATACAAGCAGAGTACATGATATTCCCATTGGGAGAAAGTGATGAGCGAAATGTTTTTTTTGTTATTGCAGTGTCAAAAGGAATGCCCAGGGTGGAGAAGCTGTGGTTTCTAGTGAAAATCAGACATGAAATATGAATGAATAAAAAATACATAGTGAGGCAGCTGTTTTGGCAATGGTACTTTAGACTTCACCAAGCAATTTTAATGAAGCAGGAAGCAGGGAAGTGGGATTATATTAAAGGACCTGGACCCAGACTTTAGACACCAGACGTGGTTCTCAAGTCTGCAGCAGATTTTGTAGGTGATATGAATCAAACTAACCTTTCCCTGCCCAAGTTTCCAGTTGTAAAGTGGGGGCAACAAGAACACTGGCACTTTGGTTTTTTTCTAGCATGTTTTGTCTCCTTTGTTGGTTCCCCTCGAGAGAGTAACCATCTTCTACTAACCGTTTCTACTGCAGCCAACAGTGTTGTGACCAGAAGTGCTTGGTCTCAGCTAGACCCAGTGGCTGTTAGTCTCATAGACTAGACAATCATTGATTTCAGACTGCACATGTATCAAGCTATATGTTTGTAGTGTCTTGGGTCCTAAACGGATGGCAGTAGTTCTTAGGGCACTATTCTCTGTCAGTTTACATACCAAAGTCCCCTTTTTTCCTGTTGATTACCACATGGTCTTTTCTCCTTTTGAAGCGGCTGCAGTAACAGGCAAAGATTTATTGGCCTCCAACTCAGACCTCAAAGGCAAACCTTTCAGGCTCCAAACATACATCCCATGGGAAATCTGCAGCTCCCCAAAGCACTGCTCACTCCTTTCCTCTGCCTGAGAGTCCAATAAAGAGCTCCTCAGGACACCACAGCAAGGGTTAAATGGGATTCACCCAAAGGACTGGAGAAATAGCAGACCTGTTTCTCATGACAGAAAGCAATTCAGCCTTCTAAGGATGGTGGTATCCTCCCAAAAACCCTGCCTGGGGACACTTTCCATGGTGATTAACCAGACTTTGCTGCAGTGTGGAGAAATACCCCTTTCTCTGTTGAGATGCTCAAAGACCTAGTGCAAGAAGCACTATTCCCGTAAGGATGGGAATATGAGGTGTGCTACTGTACTGCATGCACAGCAGCTGCTGTGGACCCTTTAATGCACCAAATCTACAGCCAGTTTCCAATGCAGACGTGCCCTTATTGTTACAGGTCAGTCTTCCCTTTTTGATGCTTTTACAGGGTATATTAAATGAACCTCACTCCTTTTAAGATCTGGCTACCAGAGCCAGAGGAAAATGTTCCACATGTGCATCTGTGTTCCCAAAACATCCTCTCGCTGTCTTAGAACATATTTCAGGTCTCCTGTACTTCCCAAGAATTCAGTCCTCCTCTTGTTGTAGCTTTGTGCCATTTCTAATAAAAGAAGCTTAGCAGTAATTTTAAAATTCTTTGCATTGGGATTCTTTAGTTTATAGTGCTTAATACCATGGCACTGCATCCTGACTCTGGTTGCCACCACGATGCTGCTGCTGAACCCCACATTTGAGCTAGGTTTGACAAGTTGTTGGTAAACATAGGCTAAGGTTCAGGGAAGCATGAGTTAAATTATTACCTGAGGTGGAAACCGGAACAAAACAAGATAATAGCTGAGTTTCTGATTTTCAAGTTTCAGTTTCATTTGAACCACAAACTCAAAACTGAAGATTACAAGATCATTTAAAAGCCATGCCTGCGTTTGCTACACAAGCACTGCGTCACACTCAGACCAAATGATGAGTGAATCCTAATAAATGAATTCTGTTTATTCAGACCTTTAGACATCAAAGGTATGCTGGAAATCTATTTGCCTACTGAGATTTACTGTCTGGTCATTCTGGAAATATCATGAGAACATTGTCTTTTATTGTACCTGTTTTATCACTCGTGATTACTCAAACCCGGAAATCCAAAATTGCCGGGTTGGAATGGCAGATAACATTTTTAAAGCCCGCTAATCTCAACTTTTTATTGTTTGGCATAGCGTCTAGGTTCAGTCTTATTTTATTTGAGGTGGTTTAAAAAAAAGAGGGTAGCACGGAAAATGCTCGTGACCATACCTATATACTGCATAGACAAAAAGTCCCATCATGGCTTGCATGGCTCAGGGGAAGGTTCCGAAACATAAACCCACCTGGTCATACAGTGATTCTGACAGAGCTGAAACATGCTTACCAGGGGTTTTTAACTGCTTGCCAACTTCATTAAGTATTGCGCTACATGTGTAAGCAACAAAAATAGTAAGTGCTGATCAGTTAAAAAAATACACTGATTTAAAATAAGAAGATGTCTAGTCCACCCAATCTACAACAAAAACAACATACTGCCAGTAACTGCCTTTAAATAAACTCTTTAAAAATATTAATAGTAAAGCAATATACCAGATATAATACAGAATAGAAACATTTTACTTTTCGTATTTTTACTGTTCTGTTGATGAGGTAGCTAAAAGTAAGCATTCACCATAAACCTGTTCTTACTGACTGGTGATAACCAAGCTCTGTTGGGATATTTGGTGCTGCAGCTTCTCCCACACTTATCTGGGTGGTCTGTGTCCCACAACTGTTCATTCTCAAGGTATGAAAAGTAGAAATTTAAAAAAATATATATTTTCGAGTGATTATAGGAAAACTAAGGAAACAAGCCCTGTGCAGAACTGCTTACAACACAGCAGTATGACTAAATAAGAACCGAGGAATCTTGAAAGAAAATATGCATTTAAAATGTCTCAAAACAGTACATTTCTACATCTGCAGGGGTTGATTTTCTGCTATTTGTTCTTAGTGACAAGCTAGCACAGTTGCTCTGTAGCGATGCCAGTCCCAGCTACAAAAGGTAAGAAATTCTAAATAATTAACAGGGAAAAAATCAGCCTTAATAATCTCTTTCGCTGGATTCATTCTATAGCTATGCTCCATTTGTGCATGGTGTAGTCCTCCCTGTGTAAATAGGCAGTCTCTGTAGCCGATATGCTCCTTTCCTAGTGAGAAAGATGAATTACGTGGCTCAGCATCGTTGGCAAGAAAACATACAGCCCCCACATGTCAGTAGAAGTATCCTCATCACCACTCATGTAAAATCTAATCCCTGCCTGTCATGATAGTCTCCAAAACATGGAGTATTCTCTGAACCGCAGCCAATTTTTTTGTCATTGATTGCATCAGGAGCAACAGTCGCTGTTTTCTGTGTGTGTGTGCATTATGCCTTACTGTATAAATACACATACTTTTAATGCAGTTACTTTAAAATTGAGAGGGGGTGGAAATCAGTGGAAATCCCTAGTGATTTCTTTTGAGGGTTGATACTTGAAACTTTTGAGTTTCATTCATAACAATATGGAAAGACTAGTGGTCTTGACGTGCCTCTCTTTGGGGAATTTTTCACAGATGAACATTTTCCTTAGTCTTATTTCATAACGTGTGAGTGAAATACAGTACACAATAGATTGATAGGGCTGTTTTAAAGAAGTCTTTGTCAAAAATTCTTTCATGCTTGACCCGTTTCTTCAGTAGTAAGTCCTACCAGAAACACAATCTGAATATACAGTGAGTAGGACAAATGTGGCTTGGCATAAGCAGCTGCAGGTCTGCAGACGTGTGCCATGATGGGAGGTGAGTGCTAGCTGAATTGCTGCTCCACTGAAAAGGCACCTGTTGAAATAAAATACAGTTAAAGAGCAAAAGAGACTACGTTGCAGTGGCGATCCTTAGTAGCAATGTGGAGGCAAGACCACATACATGTCTGAGCGTGCGCATGTGTTTAGCACGTGAAAACGGGAATCATTTTCTTTCCGCGCAAGCTGAGGGGGCGGTTGGGTCCCCACCGAGAGCCCAGGGCTGAGGGAGGAGAGGGTCCGAGACAATAGGCAGACCTGGCAGAATCTGAGTTATCCAAATGCTACTGAATAAATGGCTGGGCTAGTGTATACTAAAAGCAGTGTTTCAATGCATTGATCTCGTTTCAAATTATTTGAATGGGCAGGCAAGCTTTTTCATGAAGTATTTGGTACCTCAGGGAAACCTCAACACAGTCGTTTTGGCATCTCCTCTTCCGCTTATAGGTGGACAATTTACAGAGCCTGTGAAAGACCTGTGCACCTGTAGTGCACTTATACAGTAGTGGGGCATAAGATTTTATTCTTCTCTGCCTAATAAGTAGAGCGTAGGTTTCTGAGGGTGATTCAGCACTGCTTAAAAGGAAGAGTCTCCCATCAGTGGCTTGCACTGAACGTGAGTTTCATGGCCCTGTAATCATTGCGGATTCTGGTTTTGCACCAGAACCACCTTTTCTTCCTCCCCCACTGGCTATGCATTAACACTGGATACTTCAAACTCACTAAAAGGCTCAGGAAAATAGACTATCTGGAATTAAGCAGGTACCACTTAGTAAAAGGGTGAAGCAGAATAAAAAAGAAGTGAGTGCTAAGCTATGAATGCAAGTTTTTCACTTCTTAGTGTTAATCTTACTCCTCCTGTTGAAAGACTGAAACTGAAAATACATGCACAGCCCACGGACCTTGCTTATCAGGGCAGACAGCAGAGGCAACAAACATCCGCTGGGCACTAAAGTGTGATTTGTGGGCAATATTTTTTGTGCAGAGGGTCAGAAACTTAAGGTCACCATGTCATTTGATTTCTCTTTAACAATCTTAATTGCTAAAACCAGACAACCACCCAGAAAAGCCAAATCTTGTCAGCAGTTTGTTGTCCCTGGACTTTTATAATTTCTTTATGGAAAAAGTTTTTAAGAACTGATTGTCAGGGACACCATTTATAACTCAAAGCAACCTACTGTCATACCCATTTATAGACATATATTAGATCTATATCTATAATGCACACATTTACAATATATTTAGAGTACTTTATTCCATAAATTTAACATTGTTCACTTAGACAAATAAACAATTGCTAGAGTCACAGTGATATTACAAATATAGCAATTGTTGGTGTCAAAACAGGCTAATCCCACAAATGGTGTGTCAAAACCTCTTCCTTGCCTGGTCTAAACCCACTCCAGGGCAACAACCTAATATATCACAAGGCTTTAGTGCTCTGTTGCTCATTTAATGGGGAAGGGAAGGGAAGGGAAGGGAAGGGAGGGGAAGGGAAGGGAAGGGAAGGGAAGGGAAGGGAAGGGAAGGGAAGGGAAGGGAAGGGAAGGGAAGGGAAGGGAAGGGAAGGGAAGGGAAGGGAAGGGAAGGGAAGGGAAGGGAAGGGAAGGGAAGGGAAGGGAAGGGAAGGGAAGGGAAGGGAAGGGAAGGGAAGGGAAGGGAAGGGAAGGGAAGGGAAGGGAAGGGAAGGGAAGGGAAGGGAAGGGAAGGGAAGGGAAGGGAAGGGAAGGGAAGGGAAGGGAAGGGAAGGGAAGGGAAGGGAAGGGAAGGGAAGGGAAGGGAAGGGAAGGGAAGGGAAGGGAAGGGAAGGGAAAGGAAGGGAAGGGAAGGACTCTTATGTGGGGCAGTTTCTTTCTAATCCTTTTTCTGTCATACACGCTAACAGCATCCTCATTGGGATGACCTGTGGCTCAAGTCCCTCCTACTTGTGTAAATGCAAGTACCAGCCACATTCACATGAGAGACAGGGTAGAGAAGTATGTTTGAATGAGGGAAGACAGAGAAAACTGTGGACATGTGTACACATGCTATCTCTTTTCCGTCTTTTATGAAATGTATTATTTGGTGCTGGCAATAAAAGCTGCAGAGATGGCCTTTTTGGGGACCCTAGGTGACAGATTTTCAAATATTGCTACTATTTTCCCCTATTGATCCAACTGGCAGAATCGCCTGCAAAATGCCCACTGGGAAGTCCATCTTTTCACAAAGGCAAAGGAGATGCAGGAGTATGATTTGCACTGATATTAATTGAACTTCTGCTGAAAATTTCTTGATCCTGGCTATCTGAGTTTAAGTGCGCAAAAGGGTAGTCTGGTTTCCTGAACTGATGAATGTGGAAGTTTTATGTGCATACATGGGCTTGTGAACTAAACTTCACCTACACCAGAGGGGAAAATTTTCTGAATACTGCCACATTGTTCTTCAAGGAAAAGCAGCAGAAGATAGCCTCAAAACTGTATTGTAACTGCTAAAGTAGACAACAAGTCAGATCTTGCAAACAGGAAATAATTACTTGCACAAGTAATTATCGTTTTAGTTTGAATGTCTGTTAGCTAATGTTTACTTTTCAACCAGAAGATTCTGATGCTTGAGAACAAGAGAAATTTTCTGTAGGCTTCTGGATTTATAAATTTACTGCATTTTTATAACTTCTTGATATAGTCAGAAAGCTGAATTTATTTTGTGCATTAACATTGTTTTTGCATCTCAGCATATCTTACAATGGGGTTTCTTCCAAGTGAAAAATACAGCATTAAAAAATTTGCCAATCAATTACTAAAGGTGAGTAAAAGATTTGTATTCTTTAAGTCAAGTTCATATTGCTTCAACAAGCAGTTTTACTTCTATTATGTTCCTATTTTTAATCCTAAATAACAACTGAAAATGTGTTTATTCCCCCAGTACTGTGAATATGCACACTTGGTGAATATGCATTACCTAATAACTCCACACTTTCACCACCTGCTGACCCACAAACTGATCACATATTTTTCCTCTCTTCTTCCTTTACTATAGAGACCTCATAAGTGTGATTTTAGTCACTTGGAAGGAAGTTCTCATTTTGCTTTGAATGCAGCGTGCTGCACTTTTCAAAACTTAGATTAAAATTCAGTAAAGGAACTACGGGCCCAAACTAAAGCTGTGAGATATGCAGAACCGGTGCACCGGTCCTAGGTAAAAGTCCTTTCCTGGGCAACCCAAACGTCCCTGTCAGCAACCATTGTGAGTCTGGCTGGAAAATCTCCAGGCAGCATCAAAGCTTTTGCTCAGGAACCTCCTGAGGAACTTGAGAGAGGCCAATGAGATGTTACAGCTTGAAAGGAGTTTTGAGACTTATCAACGGGGTTTGAAGCCCTGCATTAGAGGAAAAAGCTACAGTTCCACAGAGATTGGGAATGACAAAGAAATACATTTACCCTTGGAAAAAAAAAAATCATTCTGCAGTAAGGGACATTCATGGGTGTGTGAAACAGTGTAGTGGGTCAGGCTTTTGCAAGACCAGGCAACTTGAAGATTAATAGGAAAGTTTTTCAGCACAAAGAGATGACACAGTGTCTGATTCATACAGGTAAAGACAAAAGAGGCAAAAAAGTTTCTGTAAAGACTAGAAATATATAACATTATTATGAACTGCCAGAGGTCTAGTGGCACTTATTAGTCAGTAAGAAGGAACAGTTCCAAAGCAGGACACAAATCAGCAATGGTTATGGAGTACTAATGCACATACTGCTATGAATCATACTTTTTCCAATAGTAAAAAAGAAAAGCATATAAGCACTATTAGTGTTTTATATACATTCAGTTCCTTATTTTTTTTAATTATTATTTCTTAAAATATCATAAAACAAACATAGTCTTTAATCCATCATAAAAAACCCCTGTATCTAATTTTGGTGTAGCTGTTGCCATATGGGCTGTGCAAACATTAAAAAAAGAAAACAGTAATTCTACGATAAGCAAAACAGGAAATTGGAGGTTGCCGATGATGAAACTGATATCCAACTGGTAATCTGAGCAATGAAGTCACTAAGCTTTTCCTGCACTATAAATTTGATTTCCTGGGACATATTTAATGTTTTTGTTAGATTTCTTGGATAGTATGCACCAGGTAATTTTAGCTAAGAATCATCACCATCATTTTGTTCAGTTCCCTCAAAATAAGTAGCATGTCAAAAGCATAATGTGGGACCAGAAATCTAAAGCTTGCTCGTATTATACTGTCAGCATTTACTTACAACTGGGCCTGTTGTGCAGATAACATCCAAGTGATAAAAGGGGGAGGGGGCTTAAGCAGTGCACACTCTTTACCAAGGCTGCTTAGTAACCACCATCGCATTGCCTCACTGGAAGCTTTATGTTTGTTCAGGCTATTTCATTAAAAAACAGCAAAGAGCCCTTCTGGAGGGTAGCAGGGGGGGAGACTCGGAGAGCAGTGGCTAGAGTTAGGTGAAGTATAATTACAGCCCACCAAAGCCTGTCTGCAAAATGAAGACAGCAAAAGATTTAGGTATTTTGTGAGCTGCTGTTAATCCTTGAAACTGTGATAGCCATGTCTCTGACGCCCAAGCATAGGCCATTTATTTATTACATGTTATGTAATAAGATGCTTATACACAGTATCTGGCCCAAATCTTCACAAACACTATTGGGCAATGTCCTGGTACCTCTCCAGACGCTGTTTTAATGATCACATATTATTTGGCTGGCTTACAACTGATGTTTTTAAGGGATAGTTCACAACGGCTTCAGTCTAAGTAGAGAATTGTATTTTGGAAGTCTTGTTCTCCTGCATCTCTGAGAGCCAGAGACAGGACTCAGAAGGTGAGCTCAGATTGTTCAAATTCACTGCAGTGAAATGAGGCTGGGAATGATACCTGGCATAGGAGATGCTTGCTGGGGAAATATCTCTGAAGGCAAATAAGAGAGCAGTAGGAGGAAGAAGCAGGCTGAGAGTTAATTACAATCATGAGAGCATTAGCAGCACAATGTAGGAGATTATAGCCCAAAGGCAGTGAGTGGCATCTGCAGTGGCCCCAGCAATGGACAAAGTTATTTCATAACAGAATTTATGTGTGTATTATATAAGAGCGCGTGTGTGCGTAGATGTATGTGTGTGTAATTAATATGAATTAGGCAATCTCAAAGGATTGAGACTGACCTGGAGACAAGTGTCCCCTGGATGTGGAGGTTATTCCCTTGTTCCAATAGGAAATGAACCTGCTAGAAGACAAGACAGTGGAAAAGCAAAATTCATGTGCCATAAAGACCATGGGACTCATCACTAGCACTCTCAAAAAGAAGCACAAGGTGATGGCAGCCATTGCTCTGAGGAAGGAGGCAACAAAGATAGACACTAGTGGACCAAGCTTCACATTCAAGGAGGTATGCAATGTGCAAAGAGCTCAAATCTGAAACAGATGTGCAAAAGTTGTGATGTCATCAGGCATCTCTGTGGCATCTCTGCCTCCCATTTTTCTGACTAGTAATGACACTACCAGGAGTCACCCTGAGCATATCAGAATATTCCCAAGAGTATAGGGAGAATAAAGGATTAGGGGTTCAGGCGTTGCTCTCAGTGTGTCCCTCCAGCTCCCCTGCCCAGGAGCTGGTGTTTTTGTGTGTGGCTGCATAGACGACATTGCCAGGGGCCATCCCATCCCATGTGATGATGTTGATCATGGATGGAGTTAATATCATGAGAAAGGAGAAGAGCATCTTCATACGCCAATCTGTTACTTGAATGAAGAGAGGCCTAAATGGGGACAAAAGAATGAAAGAGAACATCCTAAGAAGTATGAATTAAGGTGACCAGCAGAGCAGAGGATGAGAGAGGTAATTACAAAACAAGAAAAGAACTGGTCTTAGTAACTGATCTGCAGATCCAACCTAGGCTGCCGAATTAAGGAGGTCAGGTGGATAAGTATTTTGTTGAGTAGCTAAGAGAATCATTCAGGGCACAAAGTTTGGTGATCTGTACAGATTTTAATCATCCAGACTTCTGGGAGAGAAAGGCAAACTGACTGTCCAGAAAACTTGGGGGATGCAGTGTTGTCCATTTTCTTTTTAACCTGTCTATTCTAAGAGCAAAGAAAGGTATCAGAGAGGAAGATTTTTCTGATGCCATTCTAACTGCTGGGGAGGAACTGGTTCACACAGAAGGTAACTTGAGTAAAGATGACTGTAACGACGGAGCTCACAGTCAAGGAGGAGGAAGAACAACAAAATAGAAACCATTAATCCATTCAAGAAAGTAGATTTTGGTAAAGTCAGAGACCTTGCAGGACCGATCTCCCAGGAAATTGGTTCAAGGGAGTGGAAAGGATTCTTAAGGAAATGGTATTACATACACATCAGCAAATTATCTCTACTGTGAAAGAATTGGAAAAACAGCGTAGTAGAAAAGACCGTGATGGCTAATTTGTGAGGTTTTTTCACAGGCCTGAAACACAAGGAGAGAGTGTACAGAAGATAGAACTAAATCAGGTACTTCCAGATGAGCACAAAAACACAGCAGGAGCACGTAGTGACAAACTTAGAAAGGCCAAGGCATAAAATGAATGCAGTTCACATGGGGCACCGAGAATATCTGATGCAGAAAAAAACACAGGCAGGGAAGGATGACTTGGCTCCCTGTCCTGCGACAGATGTCCAGTCTGATTCCATGCACTAACCTTAAGCCAATAAGCCCTACCTGAAATGCTGTAAAAAATCTAGATCCTCCTGCCAAAAACTCGCAGTTATTTCTGTGCCGCAGGAAGAGGGCAGAAGAGGACCAAGCATACTGCCTCTGGCCCAGGACCCTGTAATAGCACAAAATGTCTCCTAGCTCCCAGAACATTGTACAAAAATGCTTCATGCTGTCGAGAGCAGAGAAGAAATGGTCCTGGGCAGTCCGATCTCTGGGAGGGAAATGCCCCTTCCAACCCAAACCTGGCAGTGAGGGTGCGAGTAGGGGGTGGTGGACAGCAAAAGTGCTACTTGCTACATGAATAGCAAAAGAAAGACCACAGAACAGAATGGGAAAGCTATTGACAGGGGACATTGGAGAAGACCATTGATGTACTGGAAAACTGGAGAGGGAGAAAACATAGTAGGGGCTCTTATGACATTCATGCAATGGTGTTTGGAGTGGTGTACCTGGGCAGTAGTTGTCAGTGGTCACTAATGGCATGGAAGGCTGTGCTGAGCAGCAGTCGGCCCTGAGATCTGGTACTAGTCATTATTTTCATTACTGACTTGAATAAGCAATGTGCTGATCACATTTGCAGATGACACCAGTGTGGGAAGACCCGTAAGTAGTGAAAGAATGAAATTAAATTCCACGTGATGGCTACGAAACTGAGAAATAGCATTTAAAAATATTTACTTCAGTAAGAACGAGGGTAAAGTGCTATTTAGGGGATGGCATAGACATAGGACAGGGAACAAGTTGATAGATGGCAGCTCTGTAAAAACAGACCTAGTTGTTATAGTAGGTCATTAGGTGAGACATGGTCCACTCTGCTAAGGGTGATTGCCATCCACGGGTTGGACAGGAGCAGAGCCCGCAGGGTAGCAGAGGTGATCCATCCTCTCAACCACAGAAGGAGTCAATTAGAGGGGATTCAGAAAACAGGAACATCAATAACCAGAGATATAGAAAGCAGGGTCTGTGAAGAAAAATTTGAATAAACAGGAGAAAAAAACCTGGAAAGAATACCTAGGAAAAAAAACCACTAGAAATAAACATAATAATCTGTTAAATATTTCAGAGCTTTAAAGTCCTTTGAAAAGGCCTGTTAACATTAATAGGAATTGGTTTTTCCATTTCCAATTTTTTTTTTTTTTTTTTTTTTTTTTTTTTTTACTTTTAACAGATAAATTAGACCAATCTGATTGAGAACGCTTCGAAAAATTTGAGAGGAAAATTTTGTTTCATCTCCTTTGAAAGTTCCTCAGAAGAAAATGAGAAGTTTTTGAAAAATGTGCCTTTCACAAGAGTCTCTAGAGCTGTGAGGGGAAAGGAGATCCTAGTCATATCTGTGCAGCTACAGTGAAGTCACCAGAATCCATTTGCATCAAAACTACCCCACAGGTCTGAAATGACATCAGATTAGGTCCACAGAGGGATGTAGATGCTCTTGTCTCCCCTGCCGCGTGGCTCCGGTCCAGCCCTGGTTCTGCGCTTGGCTCCCCCGTGTGCTGTCTGGGACTCGCCTCAGCCAGCATGCGGAGGGGGGAGCTGCACAAATCAGCTAGCGAAGAACGCTCTAAAGAGTAGCGTGTCACGCATTTTGCTTCTTTCGGAGGTTAGGCTCTTAACCCAAGCTGTTGTTCCTTTCACCAATGTAGCAAGAGGTCACCCTCCTCTTTTATCATACAGGCTAAAAAAGAGCAAGAGGTTGCGGTCGTCACAATAACCTTTTGTCCTCTGATTCAGCAGCTAAAGCACTTCTCAGGACACAGGTTGTTCAAGGCTCTCGCAAGACGGTACCCTGGCGACAGAGCTACTGGTAAGGCTGGGCACTCCTCTGTTTGCTGGGTCACACACACACAAAAAGCCTTCAAGAGTCATTGTGTTAAGAAGGACCGTGATGTTCTAATCAGGTGGATGGGCTCCTCACGTGGGAAGACAGAGACAGGGACTTAGCCCAGCTCTTAGGCTCGCTTATGCATTATACATGACGTCTGCGCTGGGTAAAATTATTCAGTAGCTTCTAAGAAGGGCCTGAACCCAACCTACACAGCTCTGTGGGGACTGCAGCCATTCTGGCCATTTACAGAAGAAGGGATTTAGGGGTCTCAAAGACTTTATGCACCTAAAAAATTATGTGGGGAGGAACTTTATATTATGCAGTCTCTACATGAAGGTGGACTAGGTTCTCACCTTTGGATGGCATAGGTGATCCCATTCAGTGAAAGAACTGCAATAGAAAAAAAGAGTAAACAATCCTCTCAACACATTCTGCTCCACCACGCAAATCTTTGGCATTGCCCATGCACAGACTGCAAGACAATCATTTCAGACAAAATAGTAATTAAAAAATACAGCTGTGTATGAAGTTATTCCTGACTGTTGATATTTGTGAGCGACATCCATCCCTTTGCCACCTGCCCAATATACTGAAGTAGCATTCATGACTCTCCTAGGGGTTTTGTTTTCAAGGCTTAGTCCCGTAAATGCTGGTTTATGTCATGAGGCACTGAGGCTGTCAGAGAGGTAAATAAATGTCATGTCTATTAGAAAGTGCCAACAGAAACTTGATTGCAACAAAGCCTCAGTTGTTGAAAGTTTTTATGAATACCAATGTTATTCATTTTGCTCCTGGAATCCTGGAATCTCTTCTGTTTTGTTTATGCACATGCACACGCACACATATTATATATATATTATATATATAGAAGGCACGAGGAGAAGAAATCTGGGATATTTCCCTCTGCAGTGTGCTGGAGTTCAACGTGCTCAACAGTCGCATGACTTGCTTGCTTGTGAAGTCCTAGCGCTCCTCATTTCTGAGCAGGATTGCCTGTGAGTAGTTATCAAAAGATGAATTAACAGAGCATTTTCATATAGTAGCATTTTAAATCCATAAATAAGGGCAATTATAAAGAGAATCTTGTGTAGAACATCCAAATTTTTTGTTCCTTATTTCATTTTTCTTCCTTTATCCTTGTTCTCATTTACAGGAAGTTTTCTTCATTATAAAGCATCAGAGTGCTCCACACTGGATGAGACAGTTCTGACTCTTTGTCTAAAATTATTTTTTAGGAACAGTAAGTATTCTGGCTATTAAACTACAGAGCTTCAATTCCATGTTTTGGGCATCCTCTGCTGGTGCAGAAAGAGTTGGATTTTTTGGCAGTTCTCCATCACAAATGTATATTTCTTACATTATG
The DNA here is from genome assembly GCF_929443795.1 of Astur gentilis. Lineage (NCBI taxonomy): Eukaryota > Metazoa > Chordata > Aves > Accipitriformes > Accipitridae > Astur > Astur gentilis. Next base: position 6,086,188 of record NC_064911.1, read on the forward strand.
AGCTGTAAACTTAGGTGTTAGAACATCATGAGCCATCTTCAAGGAGTTTATCATCAATGACACAAAATATCTAAGAGCATTTTGCTGCCCTTTCTGCGATTGCAGCCTTTTTCTTTTGTATTTGATTAGAGTTTCATCTTATGTTCAGAGCAATACCTCCTACTGAAATCAATGAATGCTTTCATTGTGAGTAAGGCAAGCCCATGGAGGAGCTTATCTAATAACCCGAGTTTCTTTTTGGCTGGTTTCATGATTCATGTTTTCATATGTTCATACTTACAGGGAAGACTTGCTAATGTGATTTTATGTGACCTACCCAGCTTTCTCCTGTGTCTTGATGGAGAGGCCCTACAGCCCTTTGCTGTGCCCAGCTTTATTGCAGTACTTTGGATTCTCTTGGACTGCCCTCCGTTAGAAAAGTCACGTCTGACTTTGTGTTCAAAGACTCATATTTGTCTATAAAAATGTTACATTCAAGTCAATATTCTGTAAGCGTGGCAACCCAGCCCGGATTTTCCTGTAACCTATTGGCATTATGTTCAATAGCATGATCCTGACAACAGATTTATTGCAATGTTTAACACTAGGTCAGGTAACATCTCTCCCTTAGGTCAAATCCTGATTCATTTTAGTGCAATTAAATCGCACGGTCTGAAGGGCAAAATTCTCCCTTAGACAAGTATATTTCACCCCGTTGGCCCCTTGTGCCTTTTTCTTGAGTCTCAGCGAAGTTTGCACAGACACTTGCTTTCCCATTCACCTGGCTTACTGCCTGTATTTGCTGTTCCACTCAACCATGTATAGACGTGTCCAACTGCTCCCAGCATCGTGGGGTTTCTATACGTTGTAGGAGGAAGTCATGGACGCTTCTTCAGTTGTATGACAACCAAACACACAACCCCACAACTAATATTTGGCTCTGTTTGGTTAAGATGAATGGCATCTTAAAAAGTTCCATCATGTACAGTAATCATTATAATCATGTGGACAGCCCCTTCCTTAGCTTCTTTAGTCATGACTTTCGCCCTTTCTTCTTGATTGATAAGTGACAGCTTTGCATTCTGGACCTTGAAATATATATTTACAGTAGTCTAAGAAATTTGTCCTTAATCAAAGGAGGCTTGACTTGCCAGCACATCTTTAGAATATTATTGAGTAACTCATTAAAATGTTAATAGCTTCTGTCAGGATTTATTGATCCTGATGTCAGCTTTTCTCAGAATAAGAAATAAAGCTGATTTTTATCTTATCTTCGGACCATGTTGAGTGATCAGTACTTAAATAGAATAATGAGAAGTGCTTGAGTTGAATAATCAGCATCTAGCACATGTATCAGTTCTGAATATAGACAGAGCCCTCCAGATATATGAATGTATTTTATGTGTTGTGTGAAATAATATGTAATATAAGAAAAATTAAGAAGACACTTTATCTGGGTGATTTTGACAAATAATTTTTTTCTGCTAAGGTAAATAGAGGAAATAAAATCACATCAAGTATTTTCTCTTGGATGAAAATAGATTTTTTTTAAACAGCTTAGTAAAATAAAAGTATGAGTGCCCTTGTTTTTCATCGCATCCTAAGTTATACAAGCTAAATAATGACCAAATTCTCTTCCACTGAATTTCTATAACACAAACATTTGATACAGAATATTTTCTGCTATTGTCATATTGGTTTGGTTATACATGGAATTGAACAAAAGACTGACTGACATAGTGAAGGAGAGGGAGGGAAGGGTATTTGTTTTTCAAAGGCAGCTCTAATCTCAGAATCTTTCCCACCATGAGCAGTGTTGTCCAACAAGAGTAAAACAGCAAATCCCATGCTGACCCTAGCAGAGGCAGGATTGTCAAGTGCCAAGATGAATGAAAGAAATAAGAGAGAAGAATCTGTCTTTTATATCTTGCTTTAAAATGATTAAGTCAACCTTCATCAGGATACTTCTTTTCAGTATGTCAACAAGTATTTTACTGCATGTTCAGGACTTTTAACAGATGGGTACAATGCCGTGATACTTTGCTAATTTGAAAGAACCCTGAAGACGGTATGTAGAAATCTGTCCCTTAAAGGTTTATTTAAGGTGCAGCCTACAAGGCAATTCCCTCTGAGCCTGGTGTGTAAGAACCACTGTTTCCCTTGTAAATACGCTGTCACCTTGTACCTGGAAGGTGATAGGCATTTACTGGCAAAAGGATTGGGACATTGCAAATGGGCTACAAAGTCACCTGGCTGCATTTAAGCTGCAGTGTGGTCAGCCTGTGAAAAGGCTATATAATGTAAGTGTCTGCAGCAAAAAAGGGTGAGCCTTCTGATACAAGAGATTCTTCTCAATACTGTGCTCTTATAACTTTGAATTAAAAAAAAAAATGGTGGGTTATTTAGTAGTTTATTTATAAGATGAGGGCAAGAGCAACTGCCAAGAGGGTGATGAATGCAGTAAAACTTTAAAAAATAGTCATTTTAGGACACCCTGAGAGACGCTTCTTTCTAAGTCAGAATGCTTTGTCTGGATATTAAGTAGAGTCTGCAGTCAAAGAGAATTTATGGGAGTTACAGTTATGAGTGATATTATTATGTATTTGGTCAACTTACCTTTTCACCAGATTAGTCAATATAATAGGACTATGAAATCTGGCAAAACAACCAGATGTCATCACATGCTTAGTGAATTTTAACCTGGCATTTACAGTATTTGAGAATATAATGTGAAAAACCCTAAATGATGCCTAGTTTATGTGACTTGCGGTTCTGATTTTCATTAACACTTTTCTTGTGACAATTGCCAATAAATCCTGGAATTACTTGCATTCCTTTAAAAGGACAAAGGCAACAGCTGTGAAGATGCAGACAAGAAACCGTATTTAGCATATGGTAAACAGCATGCAGTTCTGAAAACTGGCTGAATCCTTAATGCAGCATATCAATTGTTTGTGCATAAAGTACAATCTTAATAACATTTTTCCAGTGACACTTATACATTAAGGTCTTCAATATGCAAACCCTTCAGGTTATGGGGAATTTTACATTTATGTGTAATCCTGTTCGATATGCAATATAAAGTTGCTCACGTATGTAAGTGACTTCAGGATCAAGGTCAGGGTTTATAGAGTGATTTGAGATTCCTCAGGATAAAAATGCCATCTAAATGTAAAGATACTGTTTGTTAGGCATTAGTGTTTTACAGACAGTAAATTTAATGGGCCTCATTTTCATTTACCTTTACAGTCAGATGAGGGATCTATTTTGGAAAAGTCACCACTGTGGGGGAAGAAAAACAATAGCCAGGAAATTGCTAATGTTAATGTGATGTAAAGTCAAGCAACCATTTCGAATCTCGTTTAAACTTTGATTCAGGAAGGGACTGAAACATGCGCTTAATTTTAATCATGTCAGCAGTCCCAGCAGTCAGTGAGACCACTTAAAATTAGGCGTATTCTGCCTGCACAGAAGCCTCAGTCAACAGAGTACAAAATACATTACCATTTCTTGTCCAAATTGCCTGTGCCCAGTTCTTAATGGATGGATGGTCTTCTCCCAAAACACAATGACAGAATAGATATTTAAAGGAGCAGGAAAACTTCTCTGCTGAAGTGAGTGAAATGAGATAGTGAGATTTCACTGAGGGGAGAGAGAGTCTCATCCTTTGAGAGGCATATATTTTACAGGGACTAAGACAGAAGCTCAGGTAAAATCCGTAATGAGGTGCTCTGAGGAATCAACCGTAGGGCTCTTGATGGCTCATACCGGGTACCCACGCTCCTAACTTAACTATCCAGGCTAAACACCTAAAGTAAGAGGCCATTAACACTTTCCAGAGAGGTTTATCTGTTTTCTGCTACCCCCTAGGGCATAGGCGTTGTGTCATATCATTCATCTGTGCCAGCAACAAATAATTGTATCAAGGAATTCATCACAAGTGTGCAAAGCCAAAGGCTGCTTCAGAACCACCTTCCTTTCAATGGCACTAGTCAAATTATCTGTATTATTCTTCATTTTAAGAATTAATCTTTCAAGGGAGCTACTTGAATGCCTACTTAAAACAATATCCCTTTGTGTATTGAATTTAAAAATAAAGTGTACATTCTGGCTTTTTATAGCGCATATTTATAAATAAGACATGGTCATGGTCACAGTCCATATTTTGCACTTTCATTTTTAAATGCTGCGTGATCTAGAATTTGATAGGGTTTGGGTTTTATTCACAGAGATCAGAAGGAGCCATTTATGCTGTTTCTAAAGTAATGATGTGCCACTTAATGTCCTGCATAACCATGCATATATGTATTTGTATATGTGTGTATGCATAGAGATATTTTTATATACTGTGAATATCTGTTTATCCTTCTATCTTTAAAAAGGTTGCTCGCAACAGAAAGGATTTACACAATTCTTCAGGCATCTGCATTCTTTTGAAGAACCCATTAAAATAAATTTACTTCTGACACCCAGGGACTTAAAGAACTGGTAGTGTGTTTTGGGGTCTTTTTTTAACTTTTTTTGGCTTAAAATTGGCAAGATGTATTTATTTAACTTATACATATTCTCCCAATGGGCAAGTAAGAGAGGACTGGGAAACGAGTGCTTTTGGAACTTTTAAAGCATCTTCCTGCATGATCCAGGACAATTTTGTAGATTTTAAGATCAGAAGGGATCATTACAATTTTCTCTTCTCTTTTGCAGAAACGTCTCTGGACCTCCAGCCACAAGATGCCACCCAATGTGACTTGTGTGCATTTAGCCTCACGGGAGTGGTATAAAATTTGAAGAGCTAGAAATAAGACTTGGGGCTTTTGATTCAACATGTTAGGTATCTACACACCCAAGTCAATTTTAAAAGCCTCAAGTTACAGGAAATGTGTCATATTCCTTAGTAAAAATTGCCTTATTCCTAGGTCAAACTCTACATCTCCCAGCTGGATACCATGGGTCTTCACTATGATGGACAAGGAGCCTTCCTGGGACGATACTTTCTCACAGCCCATTTCCAGCAGAGAAATTGGGGAAACTAGGGGACTCCAGGAATTCAGTTATTATTCCTAGCCTTGGGTCTGCTGCATGTCTGTGACCCCAGCCTCATGCTTTTTTTCTCAAGAAGGACTTTCAAAATCACATGTAAAATCTCCTGTACTTGTAGGAAAACTATTCAATTGAAATTTAATGGGGTACAAAATATATCATGCATGAATGCAGGACTACTTTAGACCACATTATTTTCCACTGTTCCCAGGCTTTCATAGAAAAGGTTTGCTCTCTTAATTCACAGTTTACAATAGCTTTTGAAAGATCTGATTAGAAGCAGTTATAATGTTTCTTCGGGATGTTATTGATGTAGGAGCTTGGTCCAGTGTCCTTACCAGCACTGCAGAAGTTTCTACCCCTGCCAGCTTCCAAGGTCAGGAAGGTCCATGGAAACGGACTAAAAAGCTCCACAGTTTAAATTCTAAAATAAATCTCTACCTTCAGTTTGTAATTTACCTATCTTGATCCTTATGAGGATCTATACACAAATCTTACTCATGTAAGGCTTAAGCAACAACTTGCGGCTTAAGCAATAGCACAAAAAAATGCTGCTGATAAATATTCAGCTGACTATGGCAGGGCCCATGCGGCTTGGTAATCATTCACTCCTTAAACTCAACTTCACAGCCAACAAATAATTTTAAAAAAGTTCTTAAAAATAGTTTACCAGTAAAAAACGTGAGCATTGAAATATCATGGAATATAATTAGAGATGTAAAAATATTCCACAACAAAAATATTGCAAGGAATATTTTTTTTATTCCATCTTCTTTAGCTAAAATTTGCTTCCAAAGATTCCACTTTCTGTCTAGTCCAAAAAGTTGGATTTTAAGTGATTTCCCAACAGCAACAATGTGTCTAAAGGGGCAGCAGGAAGGAGACCTTCTTGGGGAGAACAAACACCTTGATCAAAGAAGGCATTTCTCTTTAGAGGGGGACAATTCCTAGGGTATAGGGGGGGTGAACATTTACACTGTAAAAATTGCTGGAAAAGCCTGTGAAACACAACTGGATCTCCTCTAGCAAAGAAGCTATCACTAACTTGGATAGAGGGCAGAGTGTCAGATGTTTTCTGTCCCTGAAAACACTTGAGAGCTTGTGCCCATGACCTTGAGTCTCTCAGACCAAATCACTGAGGCAGACCGTTCCTGAGTCTTTCATAACAGGATGCCCCATCCCTGGAAACATTCAAGGTCAGGTTGGATGGGGCTTTGAGCAACCTGGTCTAGTTGAAGAAGTCCCAGCGCATTCCAGGGGCATAGGGCTAGATGACCTTGACAGGTCCTTCCAACCCAAACAATTCTATGATTCTATGAATTTATGATGTGTCACTAATAACAACGCCGCATGATCCATCCAAGCCACTCGTTCATACACAAGTAATCTAACCATTTCTAACAGTGAGCAGTTATTTCTAAACACGTTTCTCTTTCTCTTCTGGTTGCACAGATGAGGGAGGGGGTAAAAGCATGCTCCGTTGGATGCTTACAGCAACCAAGCAGACAAAATGGATGCTAGGAAAAGCTGATTGGTTTATTTTACCCACTATCCCATAAAAAGTGGTAATTGACATTTTAATGCATGACATGTTGCATTCTTTCATAACGCTACAGTAATTGAATACACATGAAACCGTAGTGCACTGGGTGACCCTGGAGTGTGCCACACACCTGGAAGCAGTGAAGTTCAATTAATGTGTCATTGCTACTAATAACAGCTACTAGTGAGAACCTCCAGCCAGTTGCTACACCAGAGGAAACAGTAATCCTTGTATTTAGACAGATAGTATACAGTAAACACCAAGGATCCATTGTTTACATGCAGAGCTGCTTTGGATCAACAGTTAAAATCTTGTTCTCTTACTAACTTGCTTTTTCACTAAATTGCACAATTTAATTTACTCCTGCACTGCATTTGTCTAGCTTTGTGTGCAAAAATTTGCAGATACTAAAATAAAATCAGCTGAGAGCCATTAGTAGACTAAATCAAATAGTACTGAGACAAAGGTTCATGCAATAAAAAGAGGACATAAATCACACACTTGTACAGAAAAAAGCTATGGTAAAATGACCTTAAGGATTTAATTTAATCTGTCAAACCCCAGGAACCTTAGAGTTAAGAGTTGAAACTCCTTCTTTAATTTGCCTTATTGTTAAAATCAAGTTATCAAAAGTCCTACATTACGCATATGCATATATAGATGTGCATACACAAACAGTCTGAATATTTTCTTCATTTAGTTTACAAAAATTAGAGGACTTCAAAACTGAAAGAGTACATCTGTGGCGGACCAGAACAGAGGCAGGCAGGGTTGAAGCTCTCCTTTTTAATATTTCAGTATCTGGTCTGATGTCACTACACAGTAAACATCAGGCTCGTGAGACAAGTTATGTGTCCTAGGTGCTGAACCTAAGAAATTATTAAAGCATTTAACCAAAAGCTCATAGGGAAGCAAAGATCATTCCAGTATGGCCTGGTTCCACAACATCTCTGTCCTCGCTAGGATTACAGAGTAGGATATCAAGTTACAAACATTACATCATTTGAAAAAGCCTCCACTGACTGAAAGCCATGTTAATACTGAAGACCATGATGTTGATTCATGAGGAGTTTAGCCTCTTCACAGGAATCCTGTTTGCAGTATCAGGCCTGTGCATTTTTACTGGTGTTGAGACAAATCTCAGAGGAGTTGTAGTTTCTGGTTCAGTAATCTCCAGAGATAAAACATCTTATTGAAAATGGGTTTGAACTTCTGCAGAGCTTCACTCCTCTTACAGCAGCTATCATCACCACATCTATTTTATTTCTCCAATCATGCTGTTCTCTCATCTCAGATTTGGCTAAGATTTATCTGTCAGGTTTATCTCCCCTAAATTCATTTCAGCTTTCTAGCTGATTCTCTCAGGCATTCATGAGAAATAATATTGCCTGTGTTCTTCATGCTCCTATTTTCCCTCATTTTGCTTTTATATGTCTCGGTTTAAAGTCTGTTCTACTGACCTGCCTGAAATCCCACGTGTTTATGGAATCAGACTACAAACTTCCTCAGTGATGGGTCTCTACTAGTCAGTAAAGCACAGAGTAGGCAGTTGGGAGAATATTTATCTCGTATTAATTGCACAAATATTCAGCTCAGTCTAAGATCCCTTCTGGTTTTTTTGAACTATCTAGTCCACGCTGCATGTGTTCAGAGCATTAGAGACATCAGTGTAATCAATCCCACTGTGAGTATTTGCACTGTCCAATGCTTGCAATCTATTCAGGGTAAACAGTTGTCTGCCAATCCCCACTGCAGGAAGGTTTCCCAAGATATGCTAATAACATGTCTCCAGTGCTGGAGAAACCCTGAAGAAGAGAAAGCTTGGAAAAAAATAATCACAGAAAATGCTCTGAGTTCAGAAGGGAGGAAAGAGGAGAAAAGCACATTCAGAATTTGACTTATATATTGGGTAGCAGCAGGTGAAGAAATAAAAGCCTTTCTGAAACCATTCAAGTGATAAAAGGAGTGTTTGAAGACAACAGTATGTACCAGTTTCTGTTGACAGAGGGAATCTGCTGTTTTCTCCTCTCAGAAAGGAAGTACATTGCATTTCTAGAAATGCAAGAAAATTCTACACAGGTTTGGGGGGAAGGAGGGGTGGAGAGGAGGTGTCTTTCTTTTCATTGCAGCATGGTGGCCACCATCTGAGAGATTTAAGCCCAAGAATCTTATCTGGCTGAGGTTGGCTGTATGGGTGGTTATATGAGAATAGATGATCTCAGGAATGTTCAGAAACTCCTAATAAGTAACACCAGAAAGCAGTGGAATAATTTCATACATTGCTCCATAGCAATGTGAAAACAGATCTCTCTTGGATTTTTTAGATAGGAAAATATAAAAAAAATTACTTTGGAGACATAAAGTTAGGTGTTGCAGCTCCTCATAAATAATCCAAATCTTAGCATCATTTCCAAACTCAGTGTTAGCTACCTAAACTGCTGTGGGATTGGGTTCTTCCAAAGAAAATGCATTAAAAAGTTGAGTAGTGAAACATGTAAGCTAGCCACAGGGAGATGCTAAGTGAGTGGGCTGGTTCTTACAGCCTTATTTACACCTCAGGCATCTTCCTTATCATGAGGTTCCCTGACTGGGATTTTCTTCTAACTTTTTTATTTTGTTTGTTTGTTTGTTTGTGTTCTGGTTTCTGCTGGGATAGAGTTAATTTTCTTTCTAGTAGCTGGTAGAGTTATGTCTTGGATTCAGTATGAGAAAATGCTGATAACACACTGATGTTTTCAGTTGTTGCTAAGTAATGTTTATACTAAGTCAAGGATTTTTGAGCTTCTCATGCCCAACCAGCGAGAAGGCTGGAGGGGCACAAGAAGTTGGGCGGGGACACAGCCAGGACAGCTGACCCAAACTGGCCAAAGGGATATTCCATACCATGTGATGTCATGCCCAGTATATAAACTGGGAGGAGTTGGCCTGGGGGGGATGATCACTGCTCGGGAACTAACTGGGCATCGGTTGGCAAGTCATAAGCAATTGCATTGTACATCACTTGTTTTGTATATTCTAATCCTATTATTAGTATTGTCATTTTATTATTGTTATTATCATTATTAGTTTCTTCCTTTCTGTTCTATTAAACTGTTCTTATCTCAACCCACAAGTTTTACAATTTTACTTTTGATTCTCTCCCCCATCCCACTGGATGGGGGCAGGGAGCAAGTGAGTGGCTGCATCGTGCTTAGCTGCCGGCTGGGGTTAAACCACAACAGTTTGTTTGTATGATTGGGTTTGGGGGATTAAGAGAAAAAGCAAAAGAAAACATTGTTTAAGCTAAAAGACTGGAGGCAGAACATCAGTTTTCCTCATCTTCCTGTCATACCACAGAGTGGTCCGGAATTCATGAAATAAGGGGGAAGCTCAATTGCCTTTGAGGAAGTTCAAACTTTTACCTCCGTCTTTTCAACAACATCAGGATATAAATGGGGCTGAGGCTCGCAGTCTCACCTGTTCACACTGGGCTTCTCTGCCTGGAAAAATTAAAGGAAAGGAAAAAAATAATGTGATTCTCACCTGCTTGGCAGGGCAGGTGGCTGGGAGAAGGGATCCTGCATCTTAACCTATTCCAAAGACTTGTAATTCATTTCTGTGCAATGTCTGTTCCCAAATAATACACATTTAAAACAAACATAGAAAACCCTTTGAAAAGACATCAAAGATTTGTCCCTTCCCCAGTAAATTTTGATTCTTCTATGCACAATGATGTCAAGTCAGTAGGAGAGTACCCCCCACACACACTCAAGTGGACAACGGTCTGATACCTCGAACATACTCTTCATAGACAAGTGTACTGGGTTTGCATGGCAAGGTTTTGGTAGGGGGGTGCTACAGGGGTAGCTTCCATGAGAAGATGCCAGAAGCTTCCCCTATGTCTGATAGAGCCAATGTCAGCCAGCTCCAAGATGGACCCGCTGCTGGCCAAGGCCGAGCCCATCAGCAACAGTGGTAGTGCCTCTAGGATAAAATATTTAAGAAGGGGGGGGGGGGGGGGGGACGGACGACGACGACTGTGTGGAACAGAAGCAGCAAAGAAAGGAGTGAGAATATGTGAGAGAAACACTCTGCAGACCCCCAGGTCAGTGCAGAAGGAGGGGAGGAGATGCTCCAGGCGCTGGAGCAGAGATTCCCCTGCAGCCCGTGGGGAAGACCCTGGTGAGGCAGGCTGTGTCCCTGCAGTCCAGGGAGGTCCACGATGGAGCAGATCTCCACCTGCAGCCCAGGGAGGACCCCACGCCGGGGCAGGTGAGTGCCCAAAGGAGGCTGTGACCCCATGGAAAGCCCATGCTGAAGCAGTCTCCTGGCAGGACCTATAGAGAGAGGAGCCCACGCTGGAGCAGGTTTTCTGGCAGGACTTGTGACCCTGCGGGGGACCCACGCTGGAGCAGTCTGTGCCTGAAGGACTGCAGCCCTTGGGAGGGACCCACACCAGGGAAGTTCGTGAAGAACTGCAGCCCCTGGGAAGGACCCATGTTGGAGAAGTTCATAGAGCACTGTCTCCTGTGGGAGGGACCCCACGCTGGAGCAGGGGAAGAGTGTGAGGAGTCCTCCCCCTGAGGAGGAAGGAGCGGCAGAGACAAGGTGTGATGAACTGACCCCAACCCCCATTCCCCATCCCCCTGTGCTGCTGGAGGGGACAAGGTAGGGCACTCAGGAGTAACGGCTGGGAAGAAGGGAGCCGGGGGGGGAAGATGCTTTAAGTTTTAGGGTTTATTTCTCATTATCCTACTCTGATTTGATTGGTAATAAATTAAATTATTTTTTCTCCAAGTTGAGTCTGTTTTGCCTGTGACAGTAATTGCTGAGTGATCTCCCTGCCCTTATCTCGACCTACAAGTCTTTTGTTATATTTTCTCTCCCCTGTCCAGTTGAGGAGGAGGAGTGATAGAGTGGCTTGGTGGGCACCTGTTGCCCAGGCAGGGTCAACCCACCACAACACTGTGGTTGAATACCTTTGGACAAAGACGGGAATTGAGTCTGGATATTCACCATCATATCTGACTGATCTATCTTGTGTATAAAATAAGGACATCTTCTCCTGGATGGAGAGGAGGAAGCTTTTCATTTTCACGATGTATTTTTTGACTCTATTGGGCACAGATCAAAGAAGAGAAGCAGATAAATACTTGCTTCCTAGGTCTGCATTAGGTACCATGCTAGCTCTTTCCATGCTGAGGCTGATGCGCAACTGGAGGTGTGATTGGGGAGATGAAATGGTGAAAACTGGGCTTTAGATGTATCAGTAATTAGCCAGCAAATGAGTAGAAGTGCTCAGCATTCCCATTTTAGACTTCTGCATCTGCATTCTTCCTGAGTCCCTTTCTGGATCTGGCCTTGAGCTCCAAAACTAAGAGCACGTTCAAATGGCATCCAGTGACTGAAGTGTCTAATTCTTTGGAATTGGTGGGTCTTGGGGATCAAATTTCAGGATCAGTGTCTAAAGGTCAAACAGATCATTTTAGAGGGCAGTATCTTCTAAGTACCTTTCTGATGTTAACAGACTGAACTACTGAACTTAGGTCATCTTTGTTCAGTTGAGATTGAACATATCCCAAATTCCTGTAATAAAAGCATGGAAACCTTGATAATACGAACCCTGACAAAAGGAAGAAGGCATGCGAAGTTATAGCCAAAGCTGGAAACAATAATGAGAAATAGCAGCAAGTTCCTGTACTGAGAGTATCTCCACTTTCAGATACATTTGCTGACTGACTAGCAGTTCAGCTACAAAACCTGCTGGTGTGAGTTTGTTGAGGGGTGAGTTACCAATACAAGCAAATGCCTTGTGTGCCCATGCAACGTTTTTGAAATGTTTCATTGGCAATTACTATCCAAATGGCATAACTTTTTAATCTCACTGCTACTGGGGAAGCTCATGGTGACCAGAAGAAAACAACTGTCTGTTTTTATATTGGAAAGACATGAGCAGAGGCAAGGAACACCTCTTGTGTCCTGCCTTTGGTGAGGTCAGCTCACGTGGACTCATTATACACTCGCAAAGCCTTGACTCTGCACGGATGAAGTTTGGGAGACTTGAAACCCATTTCAAACAAGACACCATGGTATGAGACCGTTCTCTGCTCTACTTTGTGAACTGAAAGGGATCACGTCCATTGAAACCACCCCACCAGTTCCCCAAGAGCTGAGCTTGTGAATCCTTGCTTTTCCCATGCCCCTGCTAGACATTCCCAATCAGCTTGACCCCACTAGCAAGGAGACAGACCCACACTTCGCAGTGGCGTGTCATGCCTTGCTGAGGCTGCACTGCTGTGAGTATTCCATGCTGTTTTAGGCTAATGGCTTGGAGAGTTGGCTGATACACGTTCATTTGTAGGTTGAGGTCCTAAGTTCACAAGAGCGACCTTCACTAGAACCTCTGCTTCCCTTCTCCGTCCCCTCTATCTTGCAATAATCTCCCAGTCCAATTTGAATAGATTATTCTTGACTTAAATTTCTCTGCCCATGCATGCTAAAATACCTATTTAGAAATAAGCTATTATATGTGTTACAAAGCGTTCAATGGACAAACGCAAAAACATTGTATCAGGATGTTACAGCAAATCAAAGGTACAGTAGTTAATGAAAGCGTATACATTTGCTTATGCATGTGCTTAGAACATAGTAAAACATCACATAATTATGTATAAATAACATTTTTCATTCATCATTTCTGAATCATGACTGAACTATTTATAAACTTTACCATAAAGTATTACCAAAGTTCTTCTGACAGCCATTATATAATATATTGAATGCCGAGCAGCATAAAATACCACCAAAAAACAGAGAGATATTTTTTCATCAGAATTCCTCTATTCCTCACAGATCCATTACTCATCTCCACTAGATTAGTCATACTATTCATATAAGCTGGGGGCCACTGAGAAAACAAGTTCAAGTCACTGAACATAACTTTAAAAGTAAATAAAAATACTTGCATTGATTTTCATACTGTTCAAAGGATTTCAGACAGATAGAGCAAAAATGCTCCTCTGTGTGCTTTTCCTATTAGGTTTTTCCTATCTCTTCAGCCTAGAAGCTTCCTCTCTGTGATTGATATGTTCCCTCTCCTGTTCCCAAGGCCAGCTTTCACCTTTTAAACTACCTACTGTAGTTAAAAGAAATATGGTTTGCAGCTTATATTAGAGGAAGCAAGTGTTTGGTCATGAAAGTTTGAGCATCATAATTAATATCAGTTATCTGAGTTTTATGAAAATACTTTCAGAAAATTCATCAAATTCCAGGTCCAGTTGGAAAAAAAAATAATAATTTGGCCTTAACAAAATAACTTTATTCTCCTTAGAAAACTGAAATTGAAAACCTGACCCAAACATGAGCATTCAGTGTTTCTAACTTAGATGTATTTTTTGCAAATGTCATCCATTTGGATCAGTCCATCAACTCTGACAGCTCCTGCAGTGTTGCATGCCTATATTATCACTGTAAGTTATGTAAAGGCACTGTACATTATGTACACCAGGTACCCTATTCTACATCATGTACAGAAAAAAAAATAAACAAATTTACTAGCTCTACGGAAAAAACCCACCCTTATTTCAATTTCAAACAGCAGGTATTTTTTCTGGATAGTTAGCTCAAGCCACTTTTGACAAACTCTAAAAATGCTATCCTGAGTAACGAGAAAGAGCATTGAGTTTTCCTTCCCTCCACTCTGATTAGAAATGGGATCCATGCCCCAGCTGGATATTTCCAGTTCATGCCCAGTAGAAATCATTTTCTGTCCGATTGCCAAATGTTGTCCCATGTGGCCAGCAAAGCTTGGACAATAGCAGTAATACAGCTTCAAGTAAAAAGCTGAAAACGATCCCCTGCAACCAGAGGCCTCAAATCTGCATAGTTTAATAATTCTAGCACCATGATTTAACTTCCTTTTTCCCTTTCAAGTATTCAGTGCAAATTAATCGTATTGTCAATGCTTACGTTTCCTACCTTACTTATTTGTAAGGACATGTTCAAGTGGCATACTAGAAGGTTGATCCTGCGGTCTATACTTAACTAGTAATCCTCATGCACACTAGTAACCCCATTGAATATCAATATAAGATTGTGGTGCCAGGGAAAGTTAAACAAATCCTGAGGAATCTGTTTTATTAGCATTTATAGGATTTGTGTGTCTGAGCGTGTGTGTGTATACATCCACACTTGGGAACAGTAGTTACAGGAAAAAAAAATATAAGGGATTCCTCCGGGGACGAAAAGCGCTGCTAGTTCTTGAGCTCATACCAATGCTGATGTTGCAGCCTGTAAATGTTAAAAAATCTGACGATATTTTCTTTCCTGAGGAACTTGGTGGTATTTCTCACAGTTAATACGTTAGCTAAGCACATCAGACAAAAGTTAAGACCCGCGCTGTGCTTGGCCCCGCAGCCCTGTTTTCCCCAGCCTGGACCCGTCTAGTATCGCGTGTATTACACGAGCGTGCGAGACCGAGAAACGCAAGAAAACCGCACGAACGTGAAAGAAAGACCAAAGCCGCGGCCCCGCGAAGGTGCATGTCGCAAGAGTTGATCGGGTGGCACCCGCACCCATTTCTCGGACACGGGTGGACGGCAAGCACCGGCCTGCCGCCTGCCCCTGCCTGGGCCCTTCTTCCCTGCCACCGTCCGCAACGAAACACTCCAACCTCTCGCCGAAGCGACCCGGGAAATCCCCCCCGGTTCCCGGCCGGGGCAGCCGCCGCCGCTGCCCGGTTCCTGCCGCCCACCGGTGGCGGGACGGGACGGCACCGCCTGTGCCGGGACCCGCTCCGTCTGCCAGACGCTATTTGCGTTCCTTCAGGATTACCAAAAAAAAAAAGGCGTTAAACCCCCTCGGTTTGAGCTTCTCCTTCGCCGGGATCTCCCCTCTGCGCGCCGGCATAAAATAAGCCCCTCGGCCTCGCCCCCAGCGCCACGCGGACACGCGTGGGCTGCGCGCCCGGCAGTCCCCCCGCCACACGCCCCCCCCCCCTCCTCCGCGGCGGGCCGGGGGGAAAATGCCCCGCCGTCGCCCACCCGCGTAACCCCCACCACCCCCCCGCCGTGGGGCGCGCAAGCGCTCGGCCCCTCCACGCAAGCCCCCGCCGGTGCCTCCCGGCGCGCTGCGGCCGGGCAGTACGTGACCCGCGGCGAAGGAGCCGCTGATAAGAGTTTGTCTGGGGGGCGGTGGAGGGGTTTTTTTTCTTTTCTTTCGCCAGACGTTTTCCTCTTTGTTTTTCACTTTTAGTTTAAACCCTTGCGGGAGGCGCGGGGTGGGTGGGGGGAAGGAGAAATATTCCTCTGCCATACAGCTCACCTGGGAAAGAAGCGCTCTGCCTTTACCCCCCACCCGGTGAAGAGTTTCCCCCTCGGACCAAGGAAAAAATGTTGTTAAATAAGAAGGCTTCCTGCGTGCGCCCCATTTATGGTTCAACAATAACGTATCAGTGAAAATATGATCTGAATATTTAAATAATTAATTGGTTTATTTATTCTCATTACTTATTTTCGTCCCTGGCGTGGAGTTTATTATTAAAACGGCCGGAGGGAAGCCCTTCCCCGAAGGTCCCTGCAGCCACCTCGGACTCACCGAGTTGAATATTGCGAATCCACCTCGATAGGTTTGGGCCACCCTTGTAGCAACGTGATTTTTCTTTTTTTTTTCTGTCGGGATTACGTTGCAAACATTCGCGAACCTGCCCTTTCCCCAAACCACCGCAATTTGTTAGAAACGTAAGGCGCTCCCCTCTCTCTTTCCTTTGAGACCCGGTCGCTCGTCCCTGTGTATTGTTTACGGGACACAGAAATGTCCCATACCGTTTCCTTCCCGGGGTTAGCGATCGCGGAGCTTGGTGGGTCGGACCCGTTAGGACCTGCCTTGAAATACAGCTACTTTTCCGCATAGATATAGATATATAATATTTTTTTCCCCGTATCATTTTTTTTTTTTTTTTTTTTTTACCTCTGCTAATGAGTCCGGTTTCGGCGGCGGGCGGAGGTTGTATTGACTTTTGAGAATTTCCCCGAAAGGCTGAAGTTTCTTTTCCACTGGTGTTTTTTCTAGATTAATTTGGGTTCGATTTGCTCCGCGAAAAGGTCCCAGCCGGAGCGTGCTTCCGTAAAAAGAAAAATATTGCGGCGGGTTTAATCGCCGAGTACGTCTGCCGTCCCCAAGCCTGCGCCAAGTGTCCCCGTGAGAGAGCTGCCCCTGCGAGAGGGGTACGGGGCTGCTCCTATTCTGGCGGTAAAAAGGGGCAGTGCAGGAGGGTAAAACGGGTCACACCGCCCGGGCTTCCCTGTGCAACCGTTTCCCTCAGGTTTCCTGGACCTGGAAGCCGGCTCTAGCCTAAATCCCACGCAGGACGGCGGGGCAAACAGCCTCTTCCCCATCCCCGCCGTCCTCCCTGCAAAAGCCGCCTTCCCCGAGACGCGCCAGCCAAGGGACGGGCGCGGTGCCGGGTACCTGAGCCGGGAGGGGGGCGGATTTGGGACGGGACGGGGCAAGAGGCCGTGCGGGCAGGGCCCGGGGCCCGTCGGGGCAGCGCTCCCCCCCCCCCCCCCCCGCCCCGCCTTGGCCCCACGGTTCAAGCAGCAGATGCAGAAGCTGCCCCAGCCTCCCTGCTCGCACCCCCCCCGGGCGCGGCGAGGAAACCGGCTTCCCCGGGCGGCGCGTCCCCGCGGGGGCGGCCCGGGAGCGGAGAGCCGGGGCAGCGGTGCCGGCGCGGGGGGCCGCGCAAGTCCCGCCCGCGGAGACGGGGGCCTCCGCCGGCGGCGGGGAGGTTAAAGAGCGTGGCCTTTCCCTCGACAACGCCGGGCCGGGCCCTTTCTGGTGTAATAGGATAATTACAGAGGGGCGGGCGAGCTTAAGCAAACACACTCGCCCGCCGGCCAGGCCTCTCCCGGGGATTAATATTAAGGGCCGGGGCATTGTGTTTTGCAAACGGGCGATCCCGTTCCCCTCGGCGCCCTCCCCGTGTCCGCGGTCGCGGAGCCGCCTCTCGCCGGGCTCTGCCCGCCGCTCTGCCGGCCGCTCTGCCCGCCCGGTCCCTCCTTTTCTTCGCACCCAGGGTTTTCTCCCGGCCGCTTGAATCGCCGGCGGCAGCCCCGCTCCCCCGGCACGGCCGGGAGGGTGCTGGAGCCACGCGTGTCCGTGCGCAGCCGGCCCGCGGGACGGCTATTTGCAAGGGGCGTTGGGTAGGGCCGGTCCCCCGTGGGAGTGGGCGCATGCACGTGCGCGCGTGCGTCCCCACGCCTGTGCCCCTCGCAGCGGCGCGGCGGGACCCTCGGAGGGCGAAGGGCTTCCCTCAGGTCGGGGCCGCGCCAAAGCCAGGCCGGGCACGGCGCGGTCCTGTCCGGGACGGGGCTAGTCCTGACGCTGGCGGGGAGGGGGGAACCCGGGCATCGCTCTCGTTCTAGCGGCCGCTGTGACAACCTCTGCGAAGGCGGCTCCGGGCCTTGCGGTTACAGCCCCGTGAGCAACCGCGTCGCCCGGTTCTGCCCACGCCGAGGTGAGCGGGGCCGCCGCCGGGTCTCCGCCGCCCGGAGGGAGGGGGGTCCCGGCAAAGCCCGGGCCCTCGGGGACTTTCTTCACTCTCCCCCCGGAGAGCCGCTTCGGCTGCTCCGGGGTTCAGCCCTGGTCCTCGGCGGCCCGCCGGGCAGCGGAGAGTCACGTCGGGGGCTGATGAGCAGCGGCTGCCGGTACGGCACCGGCGGGGAGGTCTGCGGGGCAGCGGGACCCCTCGGCAGCGCCCGCCGCCTCCGCCGGTGCTCGGCCCCGGGCTTGCCCTCTGGCCGCAGGCAGCAGTGCGAGGGTCCGTGTCCAAAGGAGTATCTGTGCGTGTGCGTCTGTAAACGGACTTATGTGCGTACATGTGCATGTGCATACATACGCACGCGTGTAATGTACATGCAAAACGTATATAATGTGTATATACTGTACAAACGTGTGCTATATATACGTATGCGTGTGTATATGTGGTACACCCATATGTATGTATGTATGTGCGTGCAGGTACATTTTGCCCCTTTTACCCAGCGCCAAAACAACAGGGGAAAGTGCTTGGGTGACTTAATGGCGGTGCAGTGGGGCTGCCGAAGGAGGGCCCGCGCGGGTCGCGGCCCCACGCATGCCCGTGCCCCGGCCCCCCCGGCAGGGGGTGCCGGGTGGGGGTACGAAGCCCCCCCCCCCCCCCCCCCCGGCGCCGCGGGGTCACGGCCGGTGCACCAAGCGCGTACGTGAGGGACGGCAGGTTACGGGTCAAGGGGGCCGCGGGTCTCCGCCGGCGCTCCGCGGCTGCTTAGGGAGGTCGGGGGGAGCGGGCTCGGGCTGCCACAGCAAACGGCCTCCGCCCCCGGCTCCCCCCGCCCCGGCCTCCCGTCCCATCGCAAGTGCTAATTGCGGCTCTTTTCTGGCTCCTCTGTATTTGGGTCCCTCGGAGGGCGCTGCGCGGGAGGACACGTCACGGATACATTATCCCCTCCCCTCTTGAGGCTCTCCTGGCTTTCTGCAGCCTTTGCTAAAGAATTAACGGAGGGGTCCACTTCAGAGCTCCTTCTGCCCCTGGAAAAAAAAAATAATAGGGAAAAAAAAAAAAAAGAAAAAGGGAAGGGGAAAAAAAGAAAAAAAAAAAGCGGAGATATCGGTGCTTTCAGGCGAGGAGCGTGCCGGCTAGGATTTCTGAGAGGAGGGAAATTTTACCTTCGAGCCTTGCCGTATGGTGAGGATCGCCGCTCCTTGCGGGAGGTGAAGGTAGCAAACCTTCCCTTTAGCCTTTGAAAGGCATGTCTATGCGAAAGAGCCACCGCTTTGCTCTTTAAATACGTGACAAATAAAAAAAAAAAAAAAAAAAAAAAGAAAGAAAGACAGAAACAATTCCCGATATTGCAAATTCTTTTTCTTTAAAAGGAGGGGGAAAAAAACAAACAAACAACCAATAAATAAATCCAACAAAATCAATCCCGCGCCTTTGCCAGCGCTCGGACTTGTTTGGAAAGAGACAACGCTGAAGTGGCACTGGTCCCGAGGAAAACGGATCCTTTAATTTGACTCCGCATGAGAACCACATTTGGAGCTGGGCGCAGCGGCCGGAGCGGCGGGAGCAGCCCCGCCGCCAGCAGCCTCCCGTTCCCGCAGCCCCGCCGCCAGCCCAGCCCCGCCGCCGCCGCCGCCCCGCGGGGCTCGGCGCCCCCCGCGCCCAGGCGCTGAAGCAGCCCCTCGGGGACGGGGGAAAACGTCTTTCTGCCGCAAGACCAGCCGCCGCCCGCCGAGAGGTGGCCGAGAGGGAAGCGTCTGAAGGAAATGCGAGCTTGCGATTTCGGAGGACTCCAGCCATCAGCTCCCTCCGCACCGGCTTTGACTTTCGTTTAGCGGGGCGGGGGGGGGGGCTGCTGCCTTGCCGGCTCGTCGTCTCCTCGGCATCTCGGGCTCCGGGACCAGATCACTTTGCACTTCGTTAAACGAGCAGCGCGGTGTTTCCTTTCCTATTCTTTCTTTTTTCTTTTTTTTTTTTTTTTTTTTTTTTTAAGAGACAAAGTGTCCAAAAATGTTTCAGCCTGCTTAGCCCAACGATTTCTTGCGTGGACGCTCTATTTTTAATATTTTTATTATTATTACTTTTGGACGGGGAAGGATTGAGCAGAAGAAATCCTTCAGTGAAGGGAACCCAGTGATTTGCTCTCCGTTGAGAAGATCCGATTCCAGCTGCAGGCAGAGGACCGTGGTTCGTGTAGGTCTTTCAGTCTTGGTTTCGAAGCGCTAGATATTCCAGGGTCAGAGCAGAACTGCCTTCTCCCGAGCGGCTTGCCAGTCGTGGTTGTGGCTCAGAGATCACCTCCCCCCTCCTCGCACCATTTCTGTTGGTGTTGTTTTTGTTTGGTTGGTTTGGCTTTTTTTCCCTCCCCTTTTCCCCTTTTTTCTCCCCCTCCTTTTTATTATTATTATTATTATTATTTTATTTGATTTGGGTGAATTCCCTCCCTCCCTTCCTTAAACGAAAATACTAACTCTGAAGCCGAAATCCATGCTCCCTGCAATTCGGAAGAATCGGGTCTAATATGCCAGTGTCATCTTCGCCTTGCAGTAGTCGCGATGAAGGAAAAATCCAAGAACGCGGCAAAGACTAGACGGGAAAAAGAAAATGGAGAATTCTACGAACTGGCCAAACTCCTGCCCCTGCCCTCGGCCATCACCTCCCAGCTGGACAAGGCGTCCATCATCCGCCTCACCACCAGCTACCTGAAAATGCGAGCCGTCTTCCCCGAAGGTAACCATCCCGGGACTCCCCGGGAGCGGCCGTCCGCCTCCCCGCCCGGCCCGCCCGGGAGGGACGGGGCAGCACTGCGGCCCGAAAGGTGGCGGGGGGGGGGGGGGGGGGGGAGGAAGAGAACATACCCCAAGACAAGCCCGCATCGTCTCTACGTCCTGGGGGTGGTGGGGGGGAGGGTTTGCAGGGGTCCCAGCACGGGACGGGGGCTGGAAAGGAGCCTTCTTGCTTGGGAAGAGGAGGCAGCGCCTGCGCTGCCCGAAAGCCGAGGCTTGCCGCGGGGGTGGTGTGCGGAGGGCGGGCTGCAAGTAGCAGCTCTGGTCCTGTGAGGCCTAAACCCGAAAACGTCTCGCCGCGGCCGCACGTAGGAAAACGAGCCCCCCCGGCAGCCGCGCCCGTGGGCACGGGCTGCGCGGGGAGCCCGGCCGGCGGCTGCGCCGGGCTGGCGGCGGAGCGGGGGTGGGCAGCCCGGCCGGCGGCGGCGGTGGGGGGGGGGGGGGGGGGGCAGACCGTCTGGTTAATGTGCCGTTCTCCCCCCTCCTCCGTTGCTGCCGGTTCAGCTCCGTATGCTCGGAGGGACCGTCCCGAAGAGAGCGGGCTCCGCTCGGCTCCGCCGAGCCCGGCATCTGCGGCCCCGGGAGGCAGC
This sequence comes from Astur gentilis, assembly GCF_929443795.1. Classification (NCBI taxonomy): domain Eukaryota; kingdom Metazoa; phylum Chordata; class Aves; order Accipitriformes; family Accipitridae; genus Astur; species Astur gentilis. The sequence goes on from NC_064911.1 coordinate 6,107,641, forward strand.
CGGCCCGGCCCCCGGGGGAGGCCCCTCGGCACGGCGCTCCTGCTGGTGCCCAGGCACGGCCTCGGGGAAAGAAAAATAGCATGGGTGTTATTATTATTTTGTTTTGGTTGGAGTTTTCTGGAGGCAGGGAAGCAGGCTGGGAAATAAGGCGCCGAGGCTTCGCAGCGAGGCCCTCCGCCTTCTCCGGGGGCCCGGGGAGAGCGGGCAGGGCCGGACCGAGCCCAGCCTGCCCCCGAGCGGGGCCGGGACCCCGCTGCTCCCCGGCCGGGGCCGTGCGGGGCGGCGAGCGCCGGTGGCTCCTGCCGCTCTTCTCGGAGACAAGCAGCAGCGAGGCCTGACACGGCTCTGTCCGTCCCCCGGGGTTTGGTGAAAAACTCCCCCCCGGCCAGCCTCGCACCCACCCCCCGAGCACCGAGAGGGCGGACGGCTGGGGCCGCTTTGGGCGAGGGGAGGCAGCCGGCCGGCACCCGCGGGGAGCCGTCGGCCGCCCGTCCTTTCCGTGCCGCCGCTGAGCTGATGGGAGACGTGAAATGAAACGCTGGTTAGTGTCTGCGGGTGGCTAAATAAAGCCCAGCTCCCCCCTTTGTCATTTGTTTGTGCCTCTCCGGACGGGGGGGAGGGTGGTGGTGGTGGTGAAGGAATTAGCAGATTCCGGAGTGGAAGGTCTGCTCTCCGTCGCGGTTTCTAAGGAGCTTTATTAAAAGGCTGCAAATTAAAAAAAAATATTATATCTATAAGGGGGGAGGGGCGGAAAAACCCCCACTCCCAAACCGAGAAAAGCTTACCGTTATGGCCATCTAATTCAGTAATTTCGAGAGCAAGTACTAGCAGTGCTACGGGAAGCCAGGGCTCCTTTAGCGTGCGCTTCCGAAGCACGCCGAGTTAGAGGAGCAAGGGGAAGCGAGGCACTGCTCCGCTGCAATTTCCAGCCGTTATCCCCCATCGGGAAATTTCCCGATGAGAAATAGCGCGTCGCAATTTCGGGGGGCCACTCGCCGGCCCTGGCTGGGGAGCGTGCTCCCGAATGGCTTTGATTTAGGAGGGAAGAAAAGTGGCACGTTCCGAGATGCTGCTGGATGGGTCCTTGCTTTTCTAGCCCTATGGATCCTCAAGAGCAGCAAGACGACCCCGAGAGCAGGTTTATACCCACAGCTCGGGTGTGTTTTATGTGTCTGTCTTCCTTAAACAGGCCGGGCGTGCGTTTCCGCACACTCTGCTTATTAAGAGCAACGTTTAAATGCAAACAGCGAATTCCTGATCTTTCATCGTCTGAAGTACGGAGGGAAATACATTTAAAACCAAAGCTTAGCATCCAGGGATGACAAGCCGAGGAAGCAACCTCCTCCGGCCCTGAGCCGTGCGCTTCATGCCTGGGAGGGTGGAGGACAGAGGGGAGAGCCGGAGAGAGGCGGCCGCGGGCAGTGCCCGCTCCCCGCTGCCTGCAGTAGGGCGTTTGGTGCCGGGCGGGGGGTGCTGCCTGACGGCACACCGTCCCGCATTACCCTAACTGCCCTTTCCTTCGGGATTTGCCTGCGAAAGGAGGGGAGGGGGAGTGTGTGTGTCCCGTCTTGCTCCCCCAAATCCAGCTGGTGGTTTCCAGTCGGCTTTACTGGGAGGGGAGGAGGGGAAGCCCAACAGCTTGAGAGGGCTGCCCGGCATGGCATCTTAAATTCTGGGCCAGCAAGATTTGGGGAAAGCACCCCTTCGAGCATGTTGCACCCAATGGGTGGGGAGGACCCACGTCCGAGGTCCTGGGCCTTGAAATAAAGGTGGGCATGTAACAGGCCCCCTCACCACCTGCCGGTCTCTGCTCCCGGGGCAGTGGGAGCTGCGCCACCCGCCCTCCCCCGGGAGTCGGCCCCGAAGCGGCCGCCGCCACGGGTCCAGCGCCCCGGGGCCGGCCCCGTGGCATCATCCCCGTAAGGCTCAAGGGAGTTTACTTCTTCTAGCCCGAGATGGGGGGGGGGGGGGGGGGGCGGGGGACGGACGGACGACACGACACACAGGCCTGAGACTCGTCCAGCATGAGTGATAGGCCCGGGGTAGCTGCAGCCAGCGGGATCAGAAACGTTGTCCAGCTATAAAACTCACTTCCAGCTCTGTCTAGACTGGAGGGGAAGAGAGAGAGAGAGGTCTGTGTTTTTAAAAACTCCGGTGGATGGTTTCCCCCCCCCCCCCCCCCAGCCCCCACCACTTTATTTCCAGAGCGAGCTGACACATAGTTTTACGCAAAGTTTGAGACCGTCACCGAAGTGTCTGGTCCCAGCGCTTCGACAAGGCTTGTAAGGGGGTTCAGACAAGTCTCCCCCGGCTCATCCAGGGCAGGGTTTTCCCGAAGATGCACATTTTGGACTGAACTCACAGATCCCCCCACGGAGGCGCCTGACCAGGCTCCAAGAAGTGAGAGTGAAAGGAGATTTATATTCCGGCTCCTTTCTCTCCTCAAAGTGCAAGCCCTGGAAGGCACAATTCCGTGCTCCGATATCACAGATTTTGCCGTGCGGTTTCGCTCTGACCTTCAGGTTCATGAATTAAAGTCCAGGAGACAGCAACCTACAGCCTCCCCCGCGCTCCCGCTCTGTAAGATCGTCTTCTCTTGTGTTTTGATTTTTTGCCAAGGCATTTATTACTGTAGAACAAAAATACACCACGGGACTTCCTCTGTCTTGACTGTCGGTGTATTTTTTTTTTTTTCTGAACATGAGGTAATGAAAGAAAAAGACGCGAGAATAAATCGCGTTTTAAAACCGCAATTCTCTGCCCCCCGGTTATGGCTGACTGGTTAAATTGTGACTCTCTTCCTCCCCCATCCCCGACGCAGTTTCCAAAACTGACTATAAAATTGCACATTTATGGATGTTTAAACCGGATGGGAGCGAGCTAATTGATAAGTGACCCAAAAGATAATGCGCGCTACACAAAATAATCTGAATAAAATGACTGAGCCGTAGATCTTAGACCTCTTCCTTATTCCGAGGTGCAGACAACAGAAATTACTAGGAGCATATAGCGTTTTCGGTCCCTATTTAAACGTGTCCGTGAATGTATATTTTAAGAAAATCAAGGCGAATTGCTGCTATTTCATCTAATTTTCATACGCACTCGGAAGAGGCTCATTAATGAATTAAATAAATAAATAAAGCCCGAGCCGACGGCGTGAGTAATCCCTCTTCGAAAACGTGCCTCTATTGTACTAACCGCTAATAGTGGCATTAAAGGTCTTACTAAAACAAAAAGTGCCATTAGGGCTTCCCTGGAGCTGCGCGGCCGTTCCCAGGCGGCGGGAGCCGGCAGCCGTGCGGTGCGGGGACGGGGGCGGTGGCGGGGTCGCTCCGGCCTCTGCCGCCCGGCGGGGAGGGAAGGAGGGGGTCACTGCCGTGGTAGCTGTGGCTTTGCCCGGGACCTCGCTGTTTGTCGTGCGCCCGCTTTCGGGCCTGTTAACATGATCTGTTGTTTCTGGCTCTCCGGGAAGAGCCGGGTTTGGGTTTGTCCGGGTGTTCTGGAGGGCGTTTTTGTTGCTTTTTTTTCTTCTCTGGGACTTGGCTTTTTTCTTTTTTTTTCTTTTTTTCCTTTTGTTTTCTTTTTTTCTTTTCTTTTTTTTTTTTTTTAACTAAAGTCTTGATCTTTACGTCCGTTCCTCCCATCGCCCAGCCCTCGGCCGCCCTTCCAGCTGGTGACGCTGGAGCCCGCAGAGAGCAGGCGGGCGGCCCGGCACATCCCTGCCAAAGTTAAGCTAACGCAGCCCTGCTCCTTCTCAAAGCGACCCCGGCGTGGGAGCCTCCCCCCGCCGAGCGGAGGTTATCGCCGCCGGGGCGGGGAGGGTCCCCGTCGGCTCCAGACCCTGCCCGGCCCCTCAGACCCGCCTGTCAAGCGGTGCGATCCTCGTTGCCGTCGGGGCTGAGATACCTCGCCCCTCGCTGCAGACGGAGCTTGGGGGAAGGTGTCATCTCTGCCCTTCGCCCATCTCTGTCTCCCCCACCTCACGGGCTGACAGGTGACCCCCTCCCTATCCAGCCCTGGGCCTCCCCTAAACGAGGGAGACACAGCTAGACGGAGGGCAGGAGCTGGCAGCTCCCCCCCAACCCCCCCCCCGGTAATTTCGCCGTTGCTTTCCCGGCCGAAGGAGGCACGACCACGCTGGGGAAAAATCCCCCAGGAGAGGCGGCGCTGAAAATCCCGGCGCTTGTAGTTGACCCAGGTTCCTTGTGAAGGATGGCGATTGAATAACGCGGGGGGACCATGCGCTCCGGGGGAGCCGGGGAACAATACAGTAGACACAAAGGAAATACTCCGAGTTACAGGGCAATCCGATACTTAACATAATACATCGCTAAGTAATTCTTTTAGCAGAATCCCAAGCAGAAAAGCTACCGGGCTTTCAAAGGTGTGTGTGTACGAATTTATATATTTGGAGAGCAAAGGTGGGAGTTGTTCCCAAATATTTCTAGATCTTATTACAGTTTAACTCACCCGGCTCCCTGGAAACTGGGAAATGGTACAAAGTGGATGTTGAGATACTTTGAAAAACAGCCAGAGATGTCAAAAGACGGCAGGGGGGAAATCGTGCCCGGGTCTGCCGAAGGGAGCGGGACGCGTTCATATGAGAACCCCCGCGCATTTCAACGGCAAAAGTAGCACGTACTTTGGGCTGACTGTGAAACCCCCCCTCTCTGTCCCTGGGACGCCGTTGTGGGAGCCGAACCTGCCGCCCGGTGCCCGGCGGGAGGGGGGGGGGGGGGGGGGCTGGCGGGCACCACTGTGGTTCGGGCCGGTTATTTCCCCCTTAGCGTTTCTTGCCAAGCATCCCGCTGTGCCCGTCCTGCCCCCCGTCCCCCGCCCCTCCCCGCCGCACGGTCCCGGTCCCTGTCCCGGTCCCGACGGGGATGGGACCGGCGGTCGTTACAGACGCTAGTAAGTGGAGGGCAAACAAGGAAAGGGGCTCAACTCATCCATGTTTGCCGACGGCGGGATGCCAGGAGAGAGGAGGCTGCGCCTGGGACCGGCGGGTCACCCCCCGCCGCAGGCAGCGCTTCGCCGTGCCAGCTCCTTGCCCGCCGCGACGGGCTCTGCCGCTGAGCCCGGCTCCGGCTCGCCGGGCTTTAAGTTACCGACAGCGCCCGGAGTCGCCCCAAGCCGGTGGCTGTAGACGATCCTTGCCCTCTAGCACGGCAAAGGGGCTGCGCTCGGGGGACAGGCCACCCCCACGGGTGTCCCCAGCATTTGCAGGAAGGATGATGCGCCAGCTGTTCGCTCGCTCGCGGGGAAACGGCTCTCTGGGCCAGCGTCGCAGGTGATTCGCGCTGCAATGGGGCATTTTTAATCGTTTCCTTCGCAATTACCCGTCGGGCACGGCACCGGCTGCACGCCCGTGTCGGAGACCCGGCAGCCTCCCCCCGCCGGAGACCCATCGCCGGTCGGGGCCACCCCGGCAAACTCCCACCGCGTTCAGGCGGTGTAGGAAACGCTCGCTTTGTATCGGCAGCTCTTTTGGCCTCGCTCCAGTCCAGTGAGTGAAAATGTGCGTTATTTACTGGCTGGGCAGGAGCAGCTCGGCTGAGTCTATTGCATCCATATGTTTACAGGACGTACGCTGCGCGTTTGCAAATCTCTCGGAAGACAAGTTAATAGGCGTTAGTCCTTTATCTGAACGTAAGGTTTTATTCGTTTCGTTTCCATCTTTAAAGCGATCTGGTGGTGGATTAAATGATAAAATCATCGGCTTTAAAAGGAGCTTAGACGAATGCCAGGCTGATCCACCAAATGCGTTTACGTTTGATGAGAGTTCGCAATTCCAACTCCAATTTAAAATTTCAAAGGGAACAAATCTGCGGAAGTGACTTTTTTAGTCCGGGTTAGGAAAGAACCTCAAAAATAGTGGAGATTTTAGGGATGCTGTGAAACCGTACCTGGCCAACCGTAACGGACAGGACGGAGCAGATTGCCACGCACGAGTGCGGCAGAGACACGGTTCGTTCATGAAGAGCTTCTTCGTGAGTGGCCCAAAGAGTAAGTCTGCTTCGTCCTTCGGGAAGTCAGGGCTCGTTTCAGGACAGTTTTTACACCGCTATGTGTAACCCCCTTTGCGGGGTTTCGAGATTTGCAATTAGTAAATCGAAAAAAAGGGCAAACCGCGCAGCACCAGGACTGACTCTGTCGTTTGCATTTGTTACCGTCTGGGGAAAGAGGCTGCAGGATGTCTCTGCGATCCTCAAACCTTCCGCCCCAGAGGAAGCAGCATTTAAGCAGAAAGAACATTTTGACGGGTCCCTGGAAGTTTAGGAGCCTTCTCCAAACTGCGAACGGGGAAACGGCGGTAGAAAAGTGCGACTTTTCGTTTGGCTCTTCAAAGCAAATTTCCCGATGCGTGGCCAAACACTTCTCTCTCGGCGAAGAGAAGGTGTCCTTCCCCTACCCCCAAGAAAGCGCAGCCGCACGCCGTGCCCTTCTGCGGCGCCGTTTGGAGAGACCCGCTGGGGCAGCCGGAGCGACGGACACGGGGTGGGGAGACAGACGCCTCTTCTTGGGACTGGCCTCGGGTGCTGCTACTGCCTTGCCACGGCGGAAAGGAGGCGTCAGGGCCAGCCAAGGTCCCTGGGCTACCCTGCCTGGCCCTGGGAGCCGGAGGCTCCTTTGTGCTCGCCCGGCTGGAGCGGGGCGTGGGGCCAGGCTCCGCCGACACCGGGGCACCGGGAGGAGGTGAAACTCGGGGGCAGTCAGGGCGGGCAGCCGCGCTTCGCCACGCGTCCTCTCCGCCGGCCGGCCTTGCTCCAGTGGGAGATCCTGTCCGCCTCAAGGGACGCCCCAAGAGCGGGGAGAAAGGCTTCCGTCGTTTCTAGACCAGGGCTACCTGCGGACACCCGGCCGAAAGATACGCGGATGCGGGAGGGCTTCGGGCGGGACGTTTAGAAACACGCTCCAGAGCTGGAGCTTAGGACAGGGCTTTCCGCCTGGGTGCCAGCTTCTTCTTCCTCCCGTAACGGAGCCGAGCGGGGGTCCCGCTGCAGTGGCCTTTTGCCCCTGCAAGCTTGCGGCGGGAGGTTTCTTTGAGAGCACCTGGTCGGTGTGAGGGCACCGGCGGAAAAGGCGGCTCTCGGTTTCATGGCTGCTCACCAGTTCGCAGCGACACTGAAGGATGCTCGGGCTGTGCATCCGTCACACGCGTGTGTGCCCATGCTTCAGACGGGACCCACGGGGCCGCCGGCCGCAGTGAGCCAGGGCGCTTGTGGAGCCCGCGGCGCCGCGCCCCGGCCGCCAGCACCGCCGGGCTGGCAGCACCGAGCATCCCCGCCGGGGAGGGCCTTCCGCGGCGCCTCTCGGCTGCAGGGCAGCACGGGCAGCCCTTAGGGCTCCGTGGCCTCTCTGAAGCGGTGCTGTAGCCCCGAGGGCTGTCCTTTCTCTCCAAGAAGGCGGCATTGAACGGACGCGGTCCCGTCCCTCTCTTCCCCCCCCATCTCCCCATCTGTGTGCTCTTGCGGGCAATGGCACCCTGCAGAGCTTGCTGTCAGGTGCCGACGTGAGTCTCCAGCTCTTCCATTGGCACGGGTAGTGGTCTCAGCTCCACCGCGGAGCTGGTGCAAGCCTTCTTTGCATGGAGGAAATGAAAACCAACCAAACCAACAAACCCCAGACCAGCTCCCCCCCACCAACACAGCTCCATCAATAACCTTTCGCTGTCACCAAAGCAATGCAGGGCGCACGGGCTGCCCCCAGCCCTCCGCGCAGCGCTATGTGGCGGAGCGGCGGGACCGGGTCGGGCCTTTCGGGTCAGCGAGGCCGGTGCTCGGCCGGGGCCGGGCTGGCCGCGGGCAGGGGCGGGGAAGGGGTTTGTGTGTGTGTGTGTGTGTGCGAAGCTGTGCCGTCGCGCCGGCAAATTTCTCGGTCCCGTCCGTGCGCAGGTGAAGAGGCCGTCGGGGCAGTTTCTTCCCGACTGAGCTCCGGCCGTCTTTAACCTCCTCAGCCGCCTCCCCAGTCGGGACTCGCCTTGGCCGGCGTGGGGGTCGTCGGCACCGGCACCACCGCGCAAGCCACCCACCGGCCGAGCCCTCCGGCCGGCGGCAGGGATGGAGGGGAGCGGGGCGGGGGGACCGCGCCGGGCAGGCCGGCGGCCGGGTGTCGGGGACCGTCCTGCCGCACCTCCCGCGGGGAAGCACGCGTGGCCGGGGCGGTAATTGAAGACAGGAGAGTGTCTCGCCGCTCCTTGTGCCTTCCGTGTGGGAACGCCCCGCTGGGCGCCAAGTGCCCTGGGCTGTGCCTGGCGGGGCTGCGGGCAGGCCGGGTGCTCCGCGCCTGCCTCCACGGAGGGCTCATCCCTCGGGTCCTCAGCGTGTGGCCGGTCTTCCCTCACCCCGGCCGCGGGGGAAGGGGGAGGACGGGCACGATGCTGCTGGCAGGACGGTGCCGGCATGGCGGGGGAGGGGAAGCGGTTGGGGCAGGCGGCTCCCCGGGGGCGCGCTGGCGGGCGGGCGGCTCTCCGGGGAGGGAGAAAGCGGGTCCGCGGGAGTGCGCTGGCCGGGACCCCCAGAAAAAGAGCAATTCCCTTTCCAGGCGTGTGTGTGGAAGGGACTAGGCCTTTCCACCTCCCGAGCCCCCACGTCGGGGCCTGGCCCGCTCCCCGCGGGAGAAGGGGGGCGAGCGGGCGGGTTGCGGGCAGCCCGAGTCTCGTCGGGGAGGCAGGGCGGGCCGGGCTCCGCTTCCCGCTCTAACCAGCTCCTTGGTTCCCTTGCAGGTCTGGGCGACGCCTGGGGACAGCCGAGCAGGATAGGGCCCTTGGATAACGTGGCCAAGGAGCTCGGATCCCATTTGCTTCAGGTAGCGGACGCCTTCCTCCTCTCGTACACACTGCGCATCCCAAGTGCGGTGTTGGGCTGTGATCAACCTCCCGCCTCTCCTCCTCCTCCTCCTCCTCCTCCTCTTCCTCATCTCCCCCGCACCGCCAGAGGAGCCTGGGTGAAGCCTTCCTCTTACTCCCGACCCTCACACGGGCTGGGAGGGGAGAAAACCCGAGACATCAAGCACTTCAATTATTTTTTCTTTTCGCCTTTTATACTAGTAGAGGTAACAGCTTACCATGGCGCTAATCGGCTCTCTGTGCACGCCAAGTGTCTCCCAGCCGTAAAAGCGATAATCGGACGCCCCAGAGCTGCTGGGGCTGTCCCGCAGGCAGCCCCCGGGCGAGGGGCAACGGGGAGCGCGTTTAGGCTGGAGGGGCGCCGGACATCGGGGAGCGTCGTTCTCCGCCGGTGACTCGGGAGAGGAAACCTGTAAGGGAGCGCAGGGCTCCCGAGGCGGGGGGTGAACATCTGGAGTAGATCTCCCGTGGACGTTAGCACCTGAAAATACCGTTGTTCACAATCCCGTTGATTCTGCTCTGGAATTCCTCTGAATTCCCCCCGCGTAGGAGAGTTTAGGAAGTCGTAGCCGGGGCGTGTGTGCCAGCCGGAGGGGGAAAAAAAAAAAAAAAAAAAAAATAAAATTACGTTTAGCTCCATTTTTTTTATACGTGAACTTAATACAGCAAGGTTTTTTCTCCCCCGAATTTAAAGACCTAGTAAACCGTAATCATTTAACGGCCGTTTTTACTGTGGGAGGTTAATTCCTGGTCACAGCGCTGGAGCTGTTTTAACTGTTCGCTCGGCTGGGGATAAAAACCTCAGCAGAAACTGTTCGGGGTCGGTGGCCGCTTCCCCCCGCCGAGCCGCCAGGAGGGCTCGCTCGCCCACCGCCCTCCCCGCCAGCCGGTGGCGTTGGGGGGGGGGGGGGGCGCAGCCCCGGCCGTTGCTGGGCCCCGCGCCCGCCTCGCGCCTCGGCCGTTGGGCCTCGCGCCCCGGCCGTTGGGCCTGGCGCCCTGGCCGTTGGCGGGGGGGGGGTGGCGGCCGGCGGGCCCTGTGTAGCCCTCCCCCCCCCCCCCCCACGCCCCTCAGGTATTTGCCGTTCTCCCCAGGCTGAAGCAAGCCGCCTGCGCCGGGGGAGGTAAGGAGGCGGCAGGCTGGGCTAGCTGGGAAAGCTGTCCGGCGTTGGAAATGACGCGCGAGGTTATTTATTTGCTCCCGCAGCCCTGCAAAATGTCACCCGTTCTCCTGAGGTAAAGAGAGAGCACGCTTTCGGTAGGGTCATTCCAAGCGTGCGTTACCGACCGCATGCAGTCAATGGAAATCGACAAATTTCAAAATTACCTCACGTGGAGCTATTTCTAGCCCTGAAAAATTTGTTCCAAGTAGCTGATATCCTGCCAGCTGTTTCAGAATCTCTAGTCTACCTAGAAAGTGCACGTCTAGTTATATCATAAACATCATTGTTGTTACTCTTGCTCCTCCTCCCTGTTAGCCATTTCACATTTTGTCTGGCATTAAATGAACTTAAGTAACATTATATGCTAATCACCTGTAATACTCATTTTACAGTTCAGTTATTTCTGAATGATGAATGCTTAACATTTTAATAAACCCACATTTACTGTAAACTTTTTTTAAGGGCTCTTAGACTGAAACCTTACATGTGAAGTTTCAGCTTCAGTATGCTTTTCTGTACATGAAAGTTAGAGACCTACTGCACCATATAATGCAGTAATGAAAGTATTGACGGCTTTAGTTATGATACTGGGTAGAGCAATTGCAAGATGACAGTGTTTAAAAGCAAAGTTATGGCTAAGGGCGCAACATTTTATTTCCCTTTATAATACTTCTACAAAATTTAATTTGTGTTCCAAAAAAAAAAAGAAAAAAAAGTAAAGGCAAAGAGTAATCTGGTTTCAATTACATGCTCTAGAATCGTTAGTAGGCCAGAGAATAATTTGGAATATTTTCTTATTGGGGCAGCACTGTAAGACCATGAAGCATACAGGATTTTATTGCTCCTCTCCTGGTTCAGTAAATTAAAAGATGAAATAAAATAAGCATTTGTTTTATCTGTATACTGTAAAAATTATTTTTCTCTTCCAAATATATTTTCCAATGATGTTAGTATGTATGTGTTGATCAGAGCTTCCTAAACTGCTTAGAGAAAGTGGATACTTTTTGACTGAGGATATCAGATACTTTTGAAAAAATGCCTCAAATTGGGCACTGAAGAATCAAGGCACCCACATACTTATAGTTTGTGTGTCCAAATCATGGGCAGTTTTGGCTAACCTGTACCATTTGCATCGTATTTCTTTTTCTCGTATGAATGACACATGGCTAAATTAAACTTCAGTTTTTACTCACACAAGTAATATTTACCTTGCAGTCAATATCCTGTCAATAAGAACTTGTAGGATTGGATCTCAAGTTTGTATTGCATATTACCATTATCAAGATTCACAGACTGTAGAGATATAGCTTAATGAGCATAAATATCTCTCTTCAAGTGTGATAAAGTTTTGAATGCTGATTTATTTTTCTTTCTTTTCCTAAGTTCACATAGCTACATAGCAGACAGCCCTCTGTTCAGAAAGACATTAGTAAAAATATAGTCAAAGAAATTTAAAGCATTGCTTACAGTTTCATTAAATATATTGCAAATAGCGGTAAGCTGTGTCTGCCAATTACACCATAAAAAATGGCTTGCGTAGTGCTAGACTTTCCCCTAAGTACCACATAGCTCAGGATTTGTACTAAGTACTAAAATAACCAGAATCAACAGGAGAATGTTAACTTAAAGTGAAGCAGTAAAGCTAGCATCTGTAGAGGGAATGAATTGGATTTCACAATGTGTGTGTGTGTGTCATTGAGTTTGTAAGAACAGCATCGGATGAAGGTT